>NC_051190.1:27274440-27908884 GCF_015220075.1 Falco rusticolus | reverse complement strand
CACCCCAGCCCAAAGGGAATTCTGCCCTGCACCTTTCTGAACAATGCTGCAGTCAGGACTGTCTCAGAAGGACTTTGTACAGTTAGGTCACATTACTGGTACTAATCTCAAATACTTAGAGTGATAGATTACGTTCTCCAAAAATACAAAGTTGGTCTTAGAACTTGGCTTTAAGGCATAGCTGAGGCTATTTTTTACCTGCCTCTGACTTCTGCACTTAAAGCAGGCTTTTGAACTTCTCTCTGCAAGCTTGTTGATGAAGGACAACTTCAAACAAGGTCAAAACGTGCAGAGATTCAGTGATCTTCAGAAGCTTGGTTTTATCAGAGGACTGGCATCACTAGACATGGGAATTAAATCCTTAAAGCCAGAAACACTATCATACCTTTTGGAATCTGAATCCTAACGCCAGTGGGGTGGAAGATGTCAGGCTGGGTAGCAGTTCCCCCATTCCCTTGCTTTCATAAAGGACTATCCCTACATTACCCAATTCAATTAGGTATGAACCTAAAACTTCCATATGTTTATTCCAGACCATGAAATTAAGCACTACCAGAAAAAGGCTGCTTTAAAGACACACAGAAAGCATCCTCTTTAAGAACAAGATCCATGAGACTTGTGTTTATCCCTCGAAAAGTGGATACTGCAGAAATAAATCAAGACAGTATAAGGAACCAATTGGACCTCCAGACCACTTCTGAAGGTGATGTGGGATCCTACGTATGATTCAGTTGGTTACAGGCCTTTGTCCTGTATAAACCAGAAATTGGTGCAAATCTTTCCCCTTGCCCCAGGTAATGATGTAGGTGGGAAATAAACTCCTTGTACTGTCCGATTTCAAGCAGTTCAGTAGGGCAGGACAAGAGGTGAATGTAGGATGGTTATTCTAGGTAAAGGGACTGGGGTGGGCAGTAGGAATCGCTTCACTGGTGAAGTCCTCACCATTCCTTGTGTAATTAGCCACTTGTCTATGGGCTCCATGTCTGAGTTCCCACCTTTACCTCTCCTCTGTGTTGAGAACAGAAAGGTCCATAAAGAGAAGCCACAGCAACAACCCATGATAAAGTAATGTAACAATAGCAAGTTTAAAAAATTCACATGTACATACATACACACACACCCCCCCCGTTGCCTATGGTAGCTTCTGGCAGCAGCTGCATTCTCCTCTGCTGCCTGTCAGCTCTGCCCGTGGAGGAACAGACCCTACACCGACCTCTGCACTTCCTACAGACAGTTCACAGAATTTTAGTGCTTCCCCCATGCTGATATTAAAAGAGAAAAAACCCACAAATAAAATCACTAACTAGTAGTGAGGCTGATGTTTGTCATCTTAGAAGAAGAAGTAGTGTAGGTTATACAACCTACTAAAATCAGTCAGGCTTTACTGGAAACACTATTACACACTGTGGAGTTTCCCCGTGTTTATGAAGCTGCGAGTTGCAGCACACCCCAGTTACCTCCCCGATCTCAGCAGACAGACTCTGCCCCTGCCTCTACAACAGCTCTAATAATGGTCTTGAGCAGCAGGGTAAGTAATGGCATTTGCTGCAGTGTTCTGGCAGTCTTTCAAACTGCCCCTCTCGATGAGCGGCAGAGGTTAAAAGGAACACTCATGCATCCAGTTCCTCGGAGCAGGTTGCAGACTGCATGGCACAGCAACAAAACAGCTCTCAAGATGGCTCCTTGTCCTTCAGCATCCCACGCCTGAGCCAGGGCCCGGATACAGAGTCACCTCTAGCTCTGGAGGGGTTGCTCAGCCGCAGCAGACCGCAGCAGTTCCAGCCCACCAGCCCTGCCAGAACTGGGCTGGCTCAGCAGAGAGCCACCGCTGTGTTTACGTCTGTCCATCAAGATACCCATATACGTGGGATACTTCTGTCCCCATTAACACAGGTAAAGGATTACAGCTGATATCCCTGTTAAGTCTCATTTCAGTACTTGTGCTGAGGACACACACACACACAAAAAAAAAAAAAGAGGGGGAAATCACTCCAACTTCATCTACTATCTGTGTAACACTAGAGAATTGTTTCTTGGACACCTCTCCTCCCAGTTGTGGTCATGCTACAGCTCTGTGGCAACAAAAGCAATTCCCAACATGGAAAAGCAATATCAAGAAAACAGTGTATTTTTAGCTCATCTTGTTTCCAGCTGCTAAATCATATTAAGACAGCTAATGCCACGTGATCAGCCATCTCTCTACAGACCATTCTGAGAATGACTACATTAGAAATGTCGGATGTGCTGAATTTTACCACTGGACAACTGTGCTGGAACAAGATGTGTGTGAAGAATGTGCTGCAAAGCTTTTGGCTCCTCCCTAGAGCTGTTCTTAAATTAGCTCTCTACCCAAATTAACACGTGTGTTTCATTTACTGAGCACTGCCAGTTTTTTTGCTACACATGCTGCGGCTGGTAACTTTAGGAGAGTTTAATTTTTATTTCCTTTAAGAAGAGACACCCAGAAGCCTCACAACACTTGACAAAATAGCATTCAGTTGACTACTGAAAGACTGTGTTGCAAAACAAGCTATTCTGATTACATGATATAGTCATCAGGACCTTTGAAAAGAAGATGAAAGTCTCTCCAACATCTCCGAGCCCAAAGTTCCACAACCCATAAAGCATTTGCCCCAAAAAAACTTTGACCGTCAGATTAGCTTAGACACAGCCCTTTGAACTGACAACACTTCGGGCAGAGCAGCAGCTACGCGGGTGTGAATGACACGTCGCACTGGCGCCTCAAGCAGAATTGGCTGAGAACAAAAGTGTTAATAAATAAGGACATGACCCCGTGGCCACCAGGGAATACAGCCCCCTTGACCAGGAGCTAAATGCACGCCTCTTGCGTTTGATTAGCCACGAACAAAAAGCAGAATCTCAAATCCTTTCCCAGGTCCTGCCAATAACACAGCTCAGTGGTACTGGGGGCTTGGGTTGTCACACTGGCCTCAGGAATTACTCTTGCACCCCCCTTAACATATTTCTGCCCCTGCCTCCCCACGCTTCCCCCTTTTCCCTCAGTACTGCTGCCATGAGCTGCTGTGGGGTTAAGCTTGAAACTGGTCACGGGGCTGACCTGGGTTACAAAATGCCCTTTTTGCAAGAGAACAGGGACAGGAATAAGCAGATAGATTTGTGGGTCAGAGGGATGCTCCATAAAAAAAAAAAAAAAAAAAAAATCATTGCTGAAGCCCTGCTACCACTGAACTATGGCCCAGGCAGGCAGGCAGCTGTGATCTGACCCCAGCTGGCTCTGAATGCAAATTCTCCCTGGCTCAGAGCACAAGCTGCCAGGCATGCCAGCTGCCCTGAGCACTCCCATTTCAACTTATGAAAGAACCAGGGCGGGATCAGCCAAGGCATGGGGAGCTAATTCTCCATGGAGGAGGGAGGCATGTACATGCTCGGCTGGCTCTGCCATGCTCTCTAGTGGTCAGCACAGACCGAAGTCAGGCTGGGAAAAGGCTCTAAACTTGCTCTGTCATCTAAAAACTTAGACACAGCTGAGTACAAAAAAAAGCAGGACAGTTTTAAACAGCAGTGTGGGTAGAAAGGGGTTGACGGATGATCTGAAAGCTCTTTTCACTTCTGCCTTCATCAAGATATGCAGACAAAGCTGGCCAAGCTCACTCTCTCAAACATATTTCTAGCATCAGCTGCTGTGAGGTGACAGCACATGGGCATCTTCTGCCCACACAAGATAGCAGGAGCCTGCCCTGGGACAGACAGAACAGACTACGTGCAAGGCGAGTTATGGCAAAGCCTGTGAAGCATTAAAAGTCTACGTAATTTTTTTTCCCCCTGTAACTTGCTTGTGTATCCATGCACTTAGAGCAAAGTCTAGTAGATTAAGACTGCATCAACTTTCATAAGCAAAACCAAACCAAACAAATGCATACTAGTGTTCACAAGGTGTTCCCCACATTCTTTTCAGCAGTGATTCCAGTCAAAGAGCTGGACCCCCCAGGCAAGCTGCAAGAACACAGGAGAATCTACCCACTATGATTCTAAAGTCTTTTAGGCTGATGTGCTAAGTAGCAGCTCTTTAGAGATCATTACTGAGCAAGTACTTGCTCCTAGATATCAATTTGAAAATCGCCAGTACTAGCGTGTTGCTGGAATACAGAATGAGAAGTCTTGGTCAAAGCAGCTGCCTACAGCTTGGATCCCACGCATGGCTTCAGATAACAAAACACAGAGCAACGACCTACCCCTCCTGTGTTCTGTTTTCGAACATCCAGGGCAGATGCTAGTCCTTTGACAGCCTGTGGATCCTCATACGTTACGCTGAAAGAAAGGAACAAACCACAGAACTAGAAGGAAGTCCAGCAGTCACCCATGCAGAACACACTTGCTACTCTGATTTACTCCCCTGGAAATCAGAAAGCACATTTTTTTTTTCTTAACCAGACTTCAAGTGTACTAATGTATTCCAAGAGGAGGAGCGTGCTCTATTATATAAAGACCATCCATCAGTTTCAGTAAACATGTTGAAGCAAGAAGAGTAACATCAGCATTATGAAAGGTAGGCAAATAGGTTACGAGACACCATAAGCATGTCCAAGAGCTAGCAGGGGACTATGAAAAGAGGCCTGAGCACAGATTACATTTTGCAAAGCTCTGAAGATGACATTTGGAAGCCTGACCTTGATGCATGCATGGGGGAAGGCAGAGGGAGACTCAAAGACAGATGAAACATAACTAAGCAACTACAGCGAAGCATACAAAGAAACGCATTATTTACAGAGGTTGAATTTTTTAAAAGCTTCTTCACTTGCTATGCAAGAGGGACATGCAGCAGTCAGGTGACAGAGGCAACAGCATCATTTCTCAGAGCACTGTGGTGAACCATGAGCTGAAGCAGATGCCAACACTTGCCCATAAATCAACCCCTGGGAGGAGCTGTATGTCTGAGCAGGAGCAGCACCTTCTCTTCCAGGGTGCTGGCTTCTCCCAGGCTCTGAGCACAGCTCCCAGAGACTCTCACCTACGCACCACGGTAAGTCACACTCACATCTTTACTGCCTTGCTGCTGCTCCATTTATACAGCATACAATCCAAGGAAGATATAGCAATCCTCTCTTGTGAAATCATGGACTGATATGTGCTCCTTGCTCCATTAGCTCACAGAAGGAGATAGAGGTGCAGTGTGGGAAGACTAGTTTCATGCTTCATTTAGCACAAGAGACAGAGGGACCTCTATTAGATCTCTCTGCAATGATTCTCCTTTCTGACTATACGTTAGGGCTTTCAGCCTGAAATCTCCAGTGGTAACGTATGCCTCAACAGTAGAGCATGTCTCCTGAACACTGCTGAGGCAGTACCAATAGCTATATTGATAATGGCAAACAAAAGATCCTAAATAAATGAGCTGGCTTGAGTTTTCCAGGACTGGTAAGTTTAGCTTGGACCTTAGCAAATTATCAAAAACTATTTAACAAAATTTCTTAGTCTGAAACAAGACACTGATGATGTGCCAACTGCTGGTAGCCACTGCATCTGAAACCAGGAGGAGGCAAGAAATAATATATGAAAGAAAAATACCTAAGTGTATCTTTCAGTGAATCTCACTTGACAGGTATCAAAGGATTTCTTAATAAGTGCATAATTTATTTTACATTAAAATAATTTGGTCTTTTAAATGCCCTTGAAAGTTTCAGATTTGCAGCTCTAGAGATGCAAGCCCTATGCATATAAACAAGTTAGGGATAGCATGGCAGCTGGATGAGCTGCACTGCCTTGACAGCCTGCAAGAGCCTGACTGCTGGGCCAAAGGGAGAGTTTAACTGGATGGTAACTCTGTTTCCTAGCCCTTGATGACAGTAATTCAGTCACCAAAGCATATCCATGACCTTCAGGTGAAGGAACCTTATGCTCCGGTATCTCAAGCACGGGCCAGGTGGATAGGATGACAAACCTCTAAGAAAGGAAGCATCTACAGAAGTAAAGGCAAGTGCATTTTCAAGTTTCCAGTGAGCTCGTTATCCGAGACAGTCAAATACCATTACTCAGTAAGCCTGCTCTGGCCAGCACTTCTCCACTGGCTCATACTGATAATGACCAAGAGGATAGGGATTGCATTAAAAGCACAAAAACATACATCAAAACTACTTTTTTAGTCTGGAATGAAGTCAAGAAGTTTCAGATTTATGCTTTTAGAAAACAGCAATATCGTGACTCAACCAGCACTAAAGACAAACTCCAACATACTTCTTTCGCTGCTCAGCCAAGGAACTGCCTCTTGTCTGTGCAAACATGTCGAAGTCATCACGAGGATTACAGTGTTGTAGAGAGCTGAGCGTACCACTGACGCTGTTCGTACCCAAGTCTGCAACCAGAGGCAAAAAAGCAAACCAATGAAATAGCAAATCACATGCAAGCACCGCTGCCATGACTATGTAGGTTACAGAGAAAGTCATTAACAACCACAGGACAGCTATAGATATCTAGTCAACAGTTGCAGCACTGAGCACAGTTCTGGCCAGAAGAGGCTGGAGGCTGCTAATCGTGCATTTCTTAAAAGACAAGCATAGAGATTGTCTTACTCCTCCTGGAAGCACCACACCATAAGTACTCCTCATCAAGAAACCAGCATTTGGTAATTGGTGAGCACCCGCTGCCATCTCATTCTGAGATATTTACTATTCACTAACATGGTCCAAAATTTTGGGCAGGGATACCAGTCCTCCCCACAACGTTGTCTCTCAGCTACTGACTGTGAAACCAACAGTTTCAAATCAAGCGGTATGATATTGGCACCATGCTAAAAGAGGTGAAGAACCTTCAGTCAAATCAAGTGATCCTATCAAACTGCTTTGGTTTGATTTAATGTAGAACAGCTAACAATTTCATAATACTTTTCATCCAAAGATTTGAAATATTATCTGTAGAAGGGGAATCAAGAATGTTCACCAGACTGATTTCATGGAGAGCTATACCTCAGAAGAAATAAAAGTAGTAGTACAAATTTTACCATGAACAAGAACTTGCACCCTTTCCTTCCGTTTCCCCTTTGGTTAATAAATCCCTCCCTCTGTGCCAGCCTAGTTCCCAGTTACAGATCATTCCAGTGCGGAGGAGTGGGAAAGCCTTCCTAATCCTGTAAGTCACACACCCAAACCTTCCAAAGGCTACCGACACGACTGCATTAACCAGGCAGTGGAGAGCCAAAGGGAGCCAGAACTCCCTGACCCACAAGTGAAAAATGGCTCCTTGTAAATCCCCACAGCCCACTGTGATAAGGGCTTGTACTGGGCACTCAGATTGGTCACAGGGACCTCAGCAACCGCGCAGACTTGCTCCCACAACCACACACCTGGATTGCCTAGCAGCCCCTGTATGCTGTTCAAGATCCACATGCTGGTTAGGCTTGAAAAAGTCCATGCATCGCAGCCTCACGTTCATCAGCACTGTTTGATCAGGTACTCACCAAGCCCTGCAAGCTGTGAAGAAAGTGAAGATGGGGGTGCTGAGTTTCCAACCATTGGGCTCACTACAGCTGGAGAGCCAGGACCCAAATCTATTAAATTATCTTCTGTCACCTCATTCAGTACCTGTTGGGACACAAGAAACACAGCAAGTTACATATGCCAGACAATTCCTGTTGCAGTGCAACATTAGCCAAAAAATAATGGGTACTTCCTAAAAAGATATCTCTTGCATATTGCCAAATGGACCAGTCTCTCAGATACTACTGTGATAAGCACAGGACAAAAAGGGTCAGGCACCAAAAAACCATCAAGTTCGACTGCTCAGCACCACAGGAAGCTCTCCTGGAGGTCACTGATATCTCTCCAGATTTAGCTAATGTGTCTGTGTTCTCCACCTTTTAACACTGGACCAACAGACCATCAGATCCAAGTCAAACTGAATTTGCTACCATCTTCCACATTAGGCATAAACTGTTTTCAGAAACAAAACTTCTTTGTTTTGACTAAAGTTACAATGCAGAGCCAGTGCTGAGGTTTGCATCACACTGGCAGTAGAAGTGGTAATCAAACAGGCAAAGCAGAGAGGAAATGGTTAGAAGAATGCAGAACAGAAAATGTAATAGTCCTACATATGAATTCATTATGAACTCAGATCTTGAACATTATGAAACGACTATAAAATAGTTTTCACTGTAAGAGTAATTAAAACTGTGACTTTTCAGCTTGGAAAGGGGTTGCTGAAAAAGGAGATGAAAGGGCTTCCTAAAATTATGAGTGGCATGAAGAAAATTAACCTGAACAGTGGTTAGGTAAGACACGGTGAAGAAGGTGGAGCAAATAAAAGTCATTAAGTGACTTGCTCAAATACGAACAAAATATTTATTACATATAAATACTCACATAAGTGTGTGCACACATAGTGAAACTGTGGAACTCACTGCTCAAGGACACTGTGAATTCCTAAAGCTCACATGGACTCAAAATCAATCAAAAAAGTTAAAGGAAAGAAAATCCATCATGGATTGTAAACACAGATAGATGTTTCAGTGTAGTGTCTTCCGAGCTAAAGTTGTCATTTGCTGTTTGCCACATTCTTACACTCTTTTCCTGGTATGCACTATTAGCTGCTACAGGCAGGACACAGGGCTAAACAGGTAGAAGGTCTGATACTAGTGATATTAGTCCAGCTAGTACAGTGTACCTGCTGATATAATAAATGGAATATGGTACTTACTCCATTGCTGGCATTTTGTGTTGAACGTCCCGATCTGTATCGTTCAAATCTGTTTAAACAAAAACAAAAAAACCACCCAACATGGGCTATCAAAGCCACCAAAAACCAATGAAAACCACAAGTTTACAACAAAGCCACGACATGCTTGCCACTGAAGATTTTGTTGGCTCAAGGGGGAACCCTGAAAGCTTTAATTCCAAGCCAGGACAAAGAAAGGATAGTTGCAGAAGTTGCATTCTTGGCAAATGTAGATATCAAGTTGACTAATCTGATCCTGCAGCACACACATGCCTGAAAAACACTGTAGGTTTTGTCTTTGGGTTGTTTTGTGGTTGGGTTTCGGGTTTGGGTTTGGTGGTTTTTGTTGTTTTTTTGTTTGGTTTTTTTTTTGGTTTTGTTTTGGTTTTTTTTTTTTTTTTATTAAGTGCTTTGTGATAAGACTATTCTGTTAGCCAAGGGACAGGAGGAACTGTGGCAAGATTGATGGTCCCAGCTAAATAAGCTGAGCACCGCAGCAACTCTTACTCCCACTTAACAGCTCCCTCTTGCTGCAATACACGTAAATTAGAAGCCATATGCACGCTAGCACAGCCCTACCCAGGCAGCCCATGGCAAGGGAAACAACGATTAGCAGATTCATTTCTTAAAACATTCTGGGTCAACCCAAAGATCACCAGAACCTATGTTCAAATAGGTTGGTACTTTCCAAGAATGAAAAGTAATGACAGTGGATCAAAATTCTCATACTTCTTAGGGGAAGAAGCCTGGTTAGTTGAGATGCTGTCTCTACTCCTTCCCCGAACGCATGTGCATCTGGGACTGCAAACCTACACCCAGCTTTCAGGAACTCAAAAGGGCAGGGGGAACTACCTCCTCCCAATGCCTGTCTGAGGTCAGTCCAACCTCCTCCCTCATGAAGAAAATCACCGTCATTTCTCTGAGGTTAGAATTTCTCCTCATTTAAAAGTAGTTTCACATGTAACCTCTCTTTTCAGTAAAAAGCCCGTAATATTCATATGACCCTGTGGGTTTTCTCCCATATGGACAAAATACAACAGGGAATCTCAAGCGAACTAAAATGTTTTCTTAATGTAACAGAGAAAAATGCAGACTTAAAAGGCAGCAAAACCAAATTCAGGCCCAAATTTCAATTTTAGGAAACTGTGGGTGTCTACTATTATTGGAAATCCAGCTCCTTTAGCTGGAAACCTAAGACACCTCCCACCTCATATTTCTCACCAAAAGGCTTATGAACCACACGTTCATTTCCATCCAAAGCTTCACAGTGAAGGCCAGAGCTCCTGCTTGAGTCACTGACAGAGCTCGGCACCCATACGAGAGACGGGCGTGATGAATGTGGAGCTTTTAGAATAGCAGAGGAGGAATGGAATTTATGGAAATGCTCAGACCAGTGCAGTTATTCTACCACAAATTGCTTGCTAACATCACTCAGCTCACCTTTCAGGGTATAACGACTACAAATACATTAGCTCGAGTCAGCAAAGTTGCAGATGGAGGAAAACAGAAAAAATATTAAGGGTGGCCAGACTAAGCCCTAGTGACAGTTACACTCTGCTACTTGTAGAATCATGCTCGTGCATGAAACATTTCACATAAAAAGCCAGCATTTGTTTCAAAGTTTGCCCCAATCTTCTCTGAAGAACTAAATCAAAGGCAAAATCGAGGCCACTGAGCCTTCTTTCCAGCCTGTGCCATGACAGCACAGATTCACAGATCTAGAGTCTAATTTATTTTTAAAAGCTTGAGAAACAAAGCCCTGTGCTAAGAGCAAGGAACAAAGGGTACTCTTAGTGCCTCACTCCCCAGGCCTGTCATTAAGGGGAAGATTAAACTTTCCCAAGACTCTGTATCACGTGTCACCTACTGCAGCAGATGTGGCTGACAGCGCCTTTGTCTAACATGTCGAAAGTCCTATGACCCAAGTCCCACCCCTGGGGATGATTCCCGCAGACCAGCTCTTCAAAACCTCAGCTCGGTGCAAGACAGGCTTTTTTCAAGATTTTATGTGTTGCTTACAAACAAAACCCTTAGGTGCACAAAGGTCACGCCCACCTCAGACAGCTTCCCTCGCACCAGTACTGGAACTAGAAAGCTCAGATACCAGAAGACAGAGAGAGCTCATGGGAGCCTGCTTAAGTAAGGCAGGAAGCAGCACAAGCACGTGTGCAGAGCCCAAGCTACCAAGCAGAACTAGTGACCGTGGCTGTGCTATTTTTGGTCCCAAGTCCCTACATCTGTACAGCACCGCATACCAGGGACTTGCAGACTCAAGCCTCTGCTAGTTCAGAGGGTTTTGCACAAGGTTGCCCTGCATTTTAGGGATAAGCCCCACAAAAAAAATCAATGGCTAGGACACACACACAAAAAAAATATTAAAATCACAGTATTAAAGGAAACCACTGAAACAGGAATGTTACCATAAAAACCATAGAAAGACTTTGTAAATGCTTTCTGTGGTTTGGTTCTCTGCACTTTGTTACACAGGACCACTGGCCCAGATGACCAACTCTTGTCAACTGACCTGTTTTACACTTAAGTGAAAACCCAGAACGAACGTAAATAGTTAATGGAAAAGGTGCCCCACCTTTCATATCGGAGGAAGACATTGTTTAAATCATCGTTCACATGCAGCAGTTCCTCTGTGACTTCTTCATTGGACACTCGTGAGATAAGCTCCACAATTCTCTGCTGCATAGCTCTACAGGTTCGGTTCAGTTCCTAGGGGGAATGCATTGTGCACACACATTCTGATAAGCAGCTAGCAATAAGTAGATCTTAGTTGAGCCCTGTTCACAGTCAAACACCGTCCCCCAGCTGAGAAATACTAAGACAAGTTTATCTTTGCATGATTAAATGTCACCCAAAAGCACATCTAATCAAACACCCTTCAAGAGACGATGGCATAAAACCTTGAGAGCCTATTTACAATTCAACATCCTGATTCTTCTTTAACTCCGAGTACTTCAAAAAATAAATACCTGTATTTTAGTGATCTGTTTTAAGAATAAAACATGTTAATACAACAGCTTTCCAGAAGAGAGCTTTCAAGGAAAATTCAATCTGCTCTTTTTGGCAGTATCATCCTTGAAAACTAAAAGCAGAACAAGTTGGGGCCGGGGGGGGGGCATAGTTCATCAGGGCTACCACAAGTAGCTGAGCGTGTGCTAGGAAGAGAAATGTTGGGGACACAGAACTTACTAACTACTGAGAGCATGAGGGTGAACACAAAAGACTGAGCAGGAGCATGAAAAGATGGGGACTCCACACACACTTCAGTACTGAACTACACACACACAAACATTCTCTTCAACTGATCAAGTCCACAGACAACAGACTGCAAAAAGGCAGTGGGAAGTTTCAGAAGAAAATTGTAAACAACATAGGGTAAGGACTTTTGTTTTAGAAATCTCTCATGCTGAGAAATCTAGATTTGAGTTTGCCTAAACCAGGAGTTCTCATGATTCCAGGACATCTCTTACACCAAATTACTTAGCAGAATTCTTTACTCCTGAAAGGCCTCAAGACCAAAGGTCAAAACTAGTCTGCTGAGGAGGAACTACAAGAAATGTGACATATGGCATGGTGCCACTGATTAGGCCCACGGTTTTACTTCAATAAGCACTGACATTCCAACTAAAGCACGTCCCTCTGTCATCTTCTACAGCCCCCCTTCCCCCAGCTCCACTTCAGAGCAAAAATTCAGCGCTAAACAAGGATGACTTGTTGGTACACAACCTTGGGGATGAAAGCAAAAATGTGTTTGTTTTCCTTGCTTGGTCTGACAACCTAAGCTCTGGATAAATTTCACCTAGTGCAATCCAGCTGCCTTAACAGCTTGAGGAATGTGTTCTCCAATGTCAGTTTTGATCCCATCACTTTAGAAGCAGATTGTGACATTTCAGAGGTTTGTTTGCTGCCTTTCCGAGAGGGCTGACAGTACCTATCTATTCTGCTCAGAGCTGGCTCTCTAGCAAGCTGTTTACATTTGACTGTTGGAGAAAATGTCAGGAATTATTTAAGGAGAAGGCCTATATAAACCTCAAAGCAAGGAGTTCTTGCATGCAGCACTCAGCTCACAGCTTTCAAAAGACTAACCATCCTTTGTGATCAAAAAACGGGTTCTCCCCAGCTCTTGTAATTCAGATTTAAGATGCATCAGTCAAAGAAGGGAACCAGTTGGAACAAAGAATCGTTGCTGTCACTCCATTTTATGATCAAGTTCTTTCACCTTAAAGCTTATGCTGTAAGGTTACGCTGTCAAGATGTTAGTATTTGTTTCTGAATGTAAGCAAACTGTTCTACGCTATTCTAGTCTGTCATGGTTTCCTGGAAGCTTCTTTTGTTTTCAGCAGTCTGACCCAAATGGGCAGTAACTGAAAGGCTCTTTATTGCAAAGCCTCTCATCAGCTGCCATGATGGCTCTGAGACAAACACAATACCGCTGCATGGGAGAGACCAGTTTTTGGATGGATTTCAAACTCTGATGTATCAGAGAGCAATTCCCTGTCTTCCTCCAAATGTACTGCTGTGGGAGCCCATCCTCCCTGCTGGAGGATCAAAACAGAAGCCTTTTTCTGAAGCTGTGGAAAGGCAAATACCATGTTAAGGGCAGCAGCTGGAATGCTAGATCACACTATTCCTCATCTGTGTTGCATGTGGTACTGTATTACCTTCCTCAGCCAAAAGGCCACCCTGCTATCGCTAGCTTAGAGAACCAGCTATGAAGCCTGAGACACGAGCTCAACTTACATCATTTTCCCTCTGGAGATAGAAAATGCTGCACAGGACTGAGACTTTCTAGCAAAGAAATCCCTTCTGATTACCCAGTCTAACCCTCCAGACTGCACAAAACTTAGTCTGAGCATCTGCCTTAAAACACAGCCTTCAGGAGAAGCTACAGCACATCTTCTGGAAAGCCAGTTCATATATAATTAACATTTCAAGTGGCAGAGAATCCACAGACCCTTGGCAATATTTAGTCCAGCTGGAGACATGGACTGTTTTTTTCCAGCATGGTGACTGGGAATGTTTTGACACTGTACGAGTGATGATGGAGGATGTAAAAGAAGCAGAAATGCTCAGGGCTTACAGAGCCTATAGCAATTCTAAGCTGCTTTGTGGTAAAGGAGACCTTACATTCGACGTTGGGAAAAATTTCTAGCTACACTGAGAAGAAAGCACTGGAACAAGTTTCAAGGAGTGTTAGGAAACCCTTGTTACTGGAAGCTTTAACAAATGAAGAAAATCAAGTGATGAGACTAACCAGGATCAAGCACAGCCCACATTCATTACATAAACCGAGCAAACCAAAGCAGTGAACCAGAACAAACACCACCCCCTGCCCCCCGCTGACAAACTCAAGCACAGAAAGGATCAGAATCATACTGGCTAGGAAGCTGTTACCTGGAGTAACTCAAGGTCTGAGGAATCCTCTTGTCCGGGTACCATTTCTGTCAGCATTTCAGACATCACTTTTGTATTCCCACGAACAATGTCCAATTCACTGCGCAGCCGGGCAATCTAGATTCAGATAAAAAGAAAGCAAAATACTGCATAATCTTTTGGTTTTGCAGATCATTTTCAAGAGCTGATGTTGTGATACTTCTGGTTCTGTCTGACTTGATATTTGAGGCTCCAGACATTCAGGGCGGGTGGGGGTGGGAAGCAAAGATAAAAAAGTTTACCCAGGAGAGAATTTTAGAAAAGCAACAGCAAAAAGAAAAGAACTTTGTAGAACCATTCACTGTCACTGCAAACCCAGATGTGCTGTGCTTGTATGGAAGCGAAGCAATTTAACAGCAGCTAAAAACAGACCTCAGTTCCAGTATACCTTGTGTGTCTCACTCAAGCGTGGAGAAATATGTATAAGTTTTGAGTAGGATCTTCGGCTCTGAAGTTATTATTTTTGCAGAGGGAAAAGAAGATCCTATATTAGAGCAATTGCAAAGGTCTTAGAAATGCAGACTTAACTCCCTGTTACGACTTCCTGCATCTGCTGGACATTCTGTGCCTTTAAAGGAGGGAGGCTAACAAGAATAACTGTCAACCTACTGCATAACCACCGAGTGGACTGGTATATCAGATAGGGATGGCCAGGAAACCTCACAAATTGTTGAAGGCCTAGATTTCAGCGTATAATAAAAGGAAAGATTACCAAGCAAAACCAGACCGAGGAGGCAATCGAAGTCAAAAGAGTTAAAGCGAAATTTCCTCTGCAATTTGTTTTCTAATTTCATCTGCTGAAGGAGTCTAACTCAAAAAAAAAAAACAACAAAAAACCAAACCAAAAACACCATCACCCCAATACCTGTTCAGAATTAGCAGTGATGGGACCAGTCACATTCAAAGCTGGAGCCTGAGGAGCAGAATACGTCGTCGGAGAAGTTGAAGAATAGGAACTGGTGCTCATCCGTTGCTGAGACTGTGAATTGTGCATATTTGCTGCAGGATCAACTTCAGGAACACTCTGCCACATCAGAAAGACAGGAGTTCAAAAGCTGAACTGTGACAACACTTGCTTTGTAAGCAACCTCAAGCCAAATGTGCTCAAATATAGAACATAATTGCACCTTGTGGAAAAGGTCAGTGTCGTTACGAGAACAGACTGGCAGGCCAGCCCATAAACGGACAGCTGCAACAGAAAATGCATGCCCATGTCTTTCGACCCAACCCACGTGCATTTTAGTCAATTTACAAGAAAAGCAAGAAGAAAAATAAAAACAAGATCCAAAGATAAATAATTATAAATTATTTTAAACCAGGAATTAAGTTGCACGCTTACAAAAAATGATGTTACGCAGTTACCAAATTTAATTAATCTTGACACAAGAATTGTAAACTTTCAGACCTTCATCACTTGCATTTACCACTTCAAAGATTCATTAACTTCAGTTCTCAGAGTAAATAATCAGAACACCTGCAATCATTAAGTTACTTCCTAGCAGCAGTTCTGTCAACCTTCTAGATCTAACTGTTCAGAGGTGTAAAAACCTCACATTACTATGGGATCAGTGGGAGGTTTAGACTCTACACCTTTAAAAAGATGGGCAGGCCTTGGTTTAGGGTTATCACCAACTCAACCAACCATACTTTTGAGCAAAAGAATTAAGTCTCAACCATATATCCTGATGGACTCTCTTTGAACAAGTTAGCTGCATTTGCCTGGTATTTTTGTGGTACAAGACAAGCATACAAATCTCCTCCAAACTTTTTTCTCTGCTCACTGATGTTTAGCTCAAGGAAGGAGAGACCATTAGCTTATCAGCCTGTCAAATGCAGCTGTATTATTCTTCTCCTACATGCCCTTTCACTATTAAAAATGTCCTTCCAGGAGTGAGACAATGAGCCAAATTCAGAGAAACAGGAGGAGAAAGAAGAGCAGTTATCCAACTACTTGGACATCTTGGGAAAATACCCCTGGAACTGCAAATGCTGCAGCTTACCCTCTGCGGTGTGTGTATTGGAGACAGAGCATCAAGATCTGCCATGGGAAACTCTATACCTTTCCTCTTGAGTTCTTCATAAATATGCACTACTCCAGTTAAATCAGGGCTACTTCGGAAGGCATCAGCCCAAGCCTGGAAAACATAAGGGATTATCCATGAACCTTCCAAATGAAGTTCCAGATCCATCCTGACTTCAGATACTGACTACAAAAGCTTTCATATATTTCAGCTTCAAAGAGAAGCTATAATCATTAGACCTGGTCTAAAATATCTTGCAAGTATTATTAAGACAGTCACACACACATTTTAATGAAATATAAAGTAGACAGGAGCTCAGTGCACAGTAGCTATGTCTAGTCCCTGACATCATCAAAATCTGTAAATGCAAATGAAAGCCACTTCCAATCTCCTCTACTTAGCGGTGATCACATGCTGATCTTTTCTTCCACATTGTATGGCAGTGACCCACCAGAAATAGTCTGTGTGAAATTAAATTGATCTAAGCAAAATTCATAAAGTCATACAATAATCTTAAATAATCTCAATTTAATTTGTGAAATATCCTCATTTGCTGCCAAAGAAAAAAACACAGCTGTCAAGTTTTCTTCAGTATTTCATTTGGACCAAACTTAAATAAAAAAGGTAGTTTCTAAGGTTCTTACGTAGTGAAACATGCAGTCCCATGAGCAGCAAAACTAACGAAGCCTGGGTGCTTACAGAGCGTATCCAACACTTAAGACACCCTGGTGTGTCAGAAAGAACAAGTTTAGAGGGAGAATTTCCCACAGGTAGAACACTCATATCTCTCCTGCATGACTTCTCTGGTGTCTGAGGAGACTTCAGTTCACATTTGAGCTTTCCCTTCAGTGGGAGTACTAAGTGTTTCTCTTTGCTAGCCAGCCTCCCGTACTCATGAAGCTGCTAGGAGCCCAGTATCTTCAAAGCCTCTACCCACTTTAACTTTTACTGGCAATTAGCCAAGTAAAATTAGCCAATAAAAATTTAGAGGAAGGAAAAATTGAAATATTATGACTCAATTAAAAATGAAGCATTCCACAAACCCCCACATATGTGAGGTAGAGTATCAGTGTGCTGGATTCGTAAGTACTGTGAGACGCATGTGTGGGCTCTGAACTTAATTCATTTAGTCACCATCTTTACACTCGTTCTTTGACTATTTTTACTTTAAAAGCTGTTTTTAACCACTTTTTATATTTGAGAGGAGAGACATCAAAGATAGAAAAGCAAGATAAGAAATAATATTAATATTTAACTTACATTCCTGTTCTGTTCAATCCTAAGAAAAAGCATTTCCTACCCTACATGCCCAGGAGACCATCCATTATCAGCTGCAAAGTAGCAATTCTGGGTTTGCTACTCAGCTTTGTTAAATGTAAATTAACAGTAAAAAACGGTTCTGATGTAGTACAAGTCCAAACAGCCCTATCTGAGCGAGAGAAAACAGCTCCAACTGCAAACAGCCATTCTGTTTCCCTGAAACTGACCTTCCAAACCACCCCCAACTCTGATGGATATTGACTTTACAAGTAACTCTACCCTTGCGCTTTCTCTGCGTTTTCAATTTACGTAAGTAGTCATCTGAATGATGCTTCTACATAATGGGTGCTCCCCACTTCAATTCTATTTGCCAGTAAGAGCGTAAAGTGTTAGGCAAAGGATGTTTTAATAATCACTCAAAAGAAACTTTAGAGGCAAAAGTATGCCCCCAACTTCCAAGGAGCCTTGTTTGTCCAGGGAGATGTACTAATGCATCTTCTCTTTTACTGGATTCCTATAGATTTTGTTGTAGGCACTAATGACAGTGAACTCACTTCATTAGCACTCCACCTTTTTAATATATTCTCTCTTCTGCAATTCTCTTCCCTGGAAAAAAGGAGACACTCATTTAGAGATTTCTTTGCCTGAGCTGGAAGCATTGTCCCTGCCCATGGCAGGGGGATTTGAACCAGGTGATCTTTAAGGTCCCTTCTGACCCAAACCATTCTATGGTTCTATCTGTGTTACTGTGCGTCTCAGAGGTCACAAGCAGGACAAAGTGCTCTTGTCCTAAGTGCTGTCTACACACATTGTAAGACAATCCCTGTCCTAGACAGCTTACAATTCAACTAGGCAACAGTAACATTAGCTCGACTTTATGGATAAGGAGCTACACACAGAGCTTAAAGAGACTTGCCCGCTGCGCAAATGAGCACACACAGAGGGGAGATGGAATTCAAATCTTGTAAGACTTCGGGCCAGACTATCAAAGGTAGATACTGAAGGGTGCTGCTGTATAAATCCCACTGGGCACCTCAGTGTGCCCAAACAGGTTAATGAAATACCATTGCAAATCTGGCCCCTAAATCAGTGCTCATCCCAAGACAACTTTTCCAGTGTCAGACACTTTCTAACAGATGTACCCTTCACCTCAAAAGAATCTGCCATGCCACTAAAAGCCTCCCCATGCTTCATCTTTGATGACAGTGCTCAGCTATTGGGCAGCAAGGTGGTACAAACTCTGATGCAATACAGTTCTTACCAGAGGTGCAGCAGTAAGGAGTATTTCCAAGGCCTTTTAGCAAGGTGAAGAAGGAAGCAATATGTAATACGTGCTAATTCATATACGCTGGGAAATAGGCTGAGAAAGCAAGACACAAGATGCTCAACATCTCAAAACAGTCAAGTCTCTAGACAAGGCATTGGATGGCAGCTTTATCTCCCCTTGCTACGGAAAGGCACAGGAGTACAAGATCTGTAGGGCTGAAGACACATGCTGTTTGTACAGCTCTCTTCCCATTCTTCCAAGTCTGCACTATTAATCCTCTCATTCCTGTTCTTATTAGTTCCCCAAAATCAAATTGTAAAAAGCCTACAGAAGGGGATAAACGCAATGTTAGTGGAGCAGAGCTGAGAAGACATCAGCCCCCTGGAACAGGGTTAATGCCAACTGCAGGGAGCTCTAAAGAGCAAAGTCTAAGCTGAGCAAAGTGGTCATGACGTACGGGGTATTTTGGGTGAGCCTGTCCATAGGGCACCTGAAATGAGTGGCTGCAATCAGTTTTCCAAACTCGTTAGGCAATCTGGAAAACAAAGTCTCCTACCACCTCCAGCTAAAGAGACACTAACAGAACCCACCCACAGGCAACTTTCATAATTCTCAGGCTTTTTATACCAAAAGGCAGTTAGTACCCAGAGTAAGGCTTTTAGTTCTACTGCATTAAGTCTACTCAGATAAATCTGTTTAATACACTGAGGCAATGACTACACTTTTTGGTTATGTTACAAACACTTCCATCTTGGTTACACCGATGACTGGGAATCCACTTAAATTGAGGACCCAGCGTAACCAATGTTCTCTAAAACACTGCAGCAGGGCAAACAGTATGGAAACACACATAGTTTCTCTTTATGGGACAGTATTTAACCTCATCTGCTGGTCACTGCATGCATCAGCTCTCCCACCAAAACAGACACCTGAGGGCTCAGTCAGATGCACAAGAATTGCTTTTAATAATTTCACTGATTAAAAAAAAAATAAAATTAAAAAGGCCTTGAGACCAGAAATAAAGGGACCCCACAGACCCCAATGCAATGCCCACCTAATTCCCCCACCCAGCCTATCTCCTGTTTGGAAATCACTTACTTTGTCACATTCTAACAATGTCCTATCTGTGTATCCAAATAACAAACAAACCGGCAGAAATTCAAATGCATGCTTTGCCACAAAAATCAGAAGTATATTGTGAAAACTATACTGCGCATTTGTAAATACTTTCCCACAAGAAACACTAGAGCAGGTTTATATCATTTTAAATACACAGTGTCTTTTAGTCTCTGGTGTATGCAATAGCCTGTAGGAGCTTCGTGATAAAGCTTCCTATAATTGTCAGATTTCCTCCAGGCAGGCACCAATGTTTCCTCATGTGTTGCTAATGGTTTGTGGAATTAACATGGCTGTTTATTGTTATGCTGCACAGAAGGAGAAGTGGCTGTCAGGCCTATGTCTGAACTTCCTCACTGCAGACGAGGATCTGACAGTGTACTTTTACTGCACAATAACCAGAAAAAAGAGGCACCAAAAACATTTTAATCCAATAGGGTCATTTACTTTCTATAGCCATCTTTAAAAGGAATCAGAATGCTTTCTAATGGAGGGAAACAGCTCCATTTTATGGTCAGAGAAACAGGCACAGAAAGTTAAGCGTTCTGCAACTGACAGCAAAAGCACAATCCTCTAAAATTTCCTGGCCTCAGCTGACAAGCCCATCACAGAAGCAGGTCTCCAGCTTCTAGATGTGACTGTTAAATTGCAAAGCCATTCATTTAAGTCCTCTTGCTTTACAGTAGAGTGGTACCTTTCTAACTAGAATCCAGACATTTATCCCTGGATGAAATATCTATGCGTGTGCATGTCTGCTCTTCCCTGCCAATCTGGATATATTGTTTGTTTTTACATATAAAAAACTTGCCACATTTGTAATGATGACAGCATGTTTAGCGATGCGTAGCACTGAAGCAGACAGTCCTTATTTCAGGCAGCAACATATGGAAGCAAAGACAAGCTGTGTACCTGAATCAGTGCTAGTACTTTATCCTGTACAATAGTGGGGGGATTATTCTTGGGAGAGATGATTTTCACCAGAACACCATCTATGAAGTCACGGTTTGCCACTAAGACATGAAAGCGATGGCCACAGTTCTTCACACAGGTCTCCAACACCTACACACACAAAAAAAAACATTCATTGTTGGAGCAAAGCTTGATCACACACAGAACACCAATGTGGTTGATTTCCAATTTTGTGGGGGGTTTTGTGGGTTTTTTTTGTTTTGGTTTGGTTTTTTTAATTTTAAAACTTTTGATGGGAGGGAGAGAAGATAAAGATGTTACATTTGTATTTCAAGTCTTCTTTTCTTCCCCTTTTAGCAAAAAGCTTCCCTTCTGCACATACATTTAGATGTACCTCACCCACCACATTAACATACTGGGCACTTTTGTCATCTACCTTTGCCTGTTTTCAAGGTAAAGAAATACAAAGTTTCTTCCTCTTCAATGCAGAGCTTTCCAACCTGCACAGCTGAACAGCTAAGTACACAGCATCACATCAAGAGCAGGTAAGACAGAGGACATCCTGTCACAGTGAGATATTATCATGCTGTGGCACTCTACTTTCTATGTACCTGGAACACAGCTGGAGCCAGTTGCTCTGAGCTGTATGCCATGTTTTAGAGCTGGGAATTCAGGTGAATGATCTTCACTCATTCAAAACACTCCCTTGTGAATGCCCTGACAGGTTATACTTTGACACATTTTCCCCCTGCAACCTAGCTAGAGGCACCTTCCACTTGCCATTCAACTGCCATGGAAGAACAGCTGTTGATTTTTCTCTGAAGAACATGATTAGCATGGAGATAAATCCAATGCGTCACTTCTCCTTACAGCCATGCCTAATAACCACTGTGACTCTGTATCTGAGGAGCCTGTAATTACTCTTCTACTCCAGCTACCTTCATCAGCCATGATGACACAGACACATTCCTGATGAATTTCACTCTTTCCTGCACAATGGATAATCTCATGGTTTGGTCTTTGGTAATCTGTCAAAATGACAATCCAGGATAGGAAACGGCAAGAAGACAGAAAGTACAGTTATGCTTCGTCAGGGAGATGCAACAAGAGCTCTGGGAAAGAAACCTACAGATCACCTACCCACAGCAGTATAACTCGATCTAGCTGCTACTGCTCATTCCTCAGACTGCTGTGGTGCAGAGCCTGCCCAGCACCACGTCTTCAGGAGTGCTGCATTACCCAGGAAACCCCTAGCTAAAGTCATCAGGAGGAAAGGTCACTGGCAAATTATCTCACACCTTAGCAGTGCTGCCTAAATGCACAGAATATAATTTATACTTTATTGAATTAAAATAGATCAGCATAAATTAATGTGACTCTCCTACAGAGATCTATTCACATGGGAATTTGTGCATCAGTTACTTATGAAGCTGAAAATATGGCAAGTTCATCATCTTCGCTTGCAGATATGCCCACAACTGTTGTCCTGGGGGCGAGAAATGGCTGGACACATGGCAATGAGAACAGAAGGGAAAGTCCCAAAGGGTACACAGCCTCATTTGGGCTACTTTAACTTTCCTCAGTCAGTAGCTGGGATGAATAAGAGTCCCAGAATAAGCAGGAATCAATTGAGTCAGGAAAAAAAAATCTATGCAAAGCTTCCAGCAACTCTCTCCAAGGAAGCAAAGAGGCAACTGGAGAGAAGAAAAGGGCAGAACAGTGGCTGTTAAAACAAGTACCATGTACATTCAGGAGAGTGCCAGGAAAAGGAAAACGACAAAAGAAAAGGGTTCTGCCCTTTTGAGGAATTCCAGCCTGCCCCCACTCACCGTCAGCGCCAGCATGACCTCTCTGTAATTTTTGTTTCCATTCAGCCTCTTCTTCAGTGCTCGAATGGCATCCTTTGGACTGAAGGAGAAACAGATCATTTTTAAAAGATGCCCAGACATGCTTTTCACATGCCATATACTGTGGGAAAAGGAAACCTTTACAATTTCCAGCTGGACATAAGTATGCATGTTAAGTTCAGAGCACTTGACTACAACCAAACTAGGGTCACGTAGAATTATGTGAGGAGACAAGGTATCACAGAAGTCAAGACCAGAGCAACGCCTGAGGCCTTTCAAAAAGGCAGGATGTTGATCAAGCAGGAGAGATTGACAGCCACTCAGAAAAAAGCCCAGGGTGTAAGACCAGTGATCAGCTCTCCAGCAAACTGCAAGCAGCACAGCTTTTCTGATGCTGAAGGAAATGTATCAGAGAAGCTCTCTATTCAAATGGCTGAAATTAATAGTATTGCAGCACTGCAAAGAGATACACCTGCTGAAAACAAGAACCCCAGAAATACAAATTCGGTACCCTCTCCAAAAATATGTTTTTCAGGCCAGCCCTCCAAGCAGAGACTGACCACAGAAAGTGCTGTATCATATAGCATTTTCTGAAATGTCTAAGGAGCAGGAAAACAAAGCAACCCATATGCAAACTGCATTCGAAGTATGAGCATCTGCCCCTAGACTCACTGCCCCTCCTCACATGCTGAGTACAACTGGGTGATTATTGTGTTCAAGAACCTTTCAAAGTCTACTGAAATAGCACATACCCTTCTTCTGTCTCGTTGATAATGTCACAGATCTCCATGTTAAGTGTCCAGTCTTCACTCTGCAGAGAGCCATCTGTGGCCTTTTCTGTAAAGTAAAGAAAAATAAATCTTTTCACATCTTCCTGATTAGGTGCTACACTTCAATCCATCTTCAGTTACTCTGAGCTGAAACTATCCAGTAAAAGAAAGACACACACAAAGAAAGTCCCCACTGATTGTAAGCAATGTCAAACATTCCCTCCTGGTTTTAGGGATCAGCACAGAGGTTTCCAGACAGAATCAATTATCACTCAAGCTCACTATCTTCAGCCCACATAGATGGGCCATTCTTCAAAGATTCCTGAATTCCTGGGAGAGTAGGAAAATGTCAGCTAATTCCAATTTAAACTTCTCAGCTGCTGCACTGTTGGCAAGCTATGAGGTAGGAAAATCTCCCCAAAATGAACATGACCTCCTTGTTTTAGGAGATAATACCTCCACATGAATTGAGGGAGGAAAGAGAGCAACTTGGAGGTGGAATTCAAGGAAGTCCAGAATTTCAGCTTGAAAAGAACCACCAGCACGTGAAAGCATTTAGCACGTGACAGTTCAGGTCACAGTATCATCTACAGGCACCCCTTTTTGCCCAGGACTCATACTCCTATACCACAGTCCCTCAGTATCTGCTTGCCAGGGGCTGAGCACTGCTTCCCTCTGTCCCACACCATGTCCCCCATCTCCTCTCCACACGGGGGCTATGTACACATCTTCCCAAGCACCATCTGCCTTCCTCCTGACTCCTAAATACTCCCTCACTATTTGCGTGGCAGGTAAGTCACGCCAGCATCAGACTAAATCCTACAGCATGGATGACCTATAGCGCTATGACAGCGGTAGATGCCAACTGCTGGCAGTTTAATTTACAGACATCTGCAAGAGTAGCATAACCATAACTTCAAGTAATCAGTTGACAAGAACTATTTCCTCCTTGGGATTTCCTCCTAAATCAATATAGTTCTGTCTAGCGGTGCCTAGAACATCCCCTGTATTTTTCACACTTCTCACTTGCAGCATTCAAACCCTAGCTGCGTTACACTACCCACAGTCAGAAATGCTATCGTCTACCACCAGAAAGACCTAAAAAGGGCAACCTGGAGCCCAACCACGACCTTCTCCTCTAAATTAGTCCTGGTTCTTCCTACAGATCCCTGGCATCCAATGTTGGAAGGCAAACAGGGTAAACAAAGCATTTTAAAAACATAAAATAAACCAAGAAAAAAGCCAACTTTTAAACATTTTAAAGCAGAAACAAAGGCACAGGTACCATTTTCACCAATCATTCTTCTGTCTTTACATCAGACATCAATCTGGCCCCCAGAACAAGGCAGTTTTTGTTTGAGAACACTAGGCTCCAAGGACTTCACACATCTCTGTTTACCAACAATGTCTTTCCCATTAACATTTCTATCGCTGTGACTAAGGACACAGATTCCCACAGGCCCTAATTATCGGACATTATTTGGAAAAAGACTATGTGCCTGGGTAATTCAAGTTTCAGTGATCTGTCTACACCAGAATCATGGCTAATGCAGCTCCACCAAGGACAGTAACTACAGAAGTCTACGACAAACCAAACAGCTAGGCAAAACCCAAGCAGAAAGTGCTGACAAGCAGCCATGTCTCTCCAGAATGGAGAGGACGCCATGGAAAAGGAGATTACGGAACAGGAGATCATTCTTTGCAGGCCTTGTTTCCCATTCAGAGAGGCAGTGCTGCAAAGCACGCAGACCACTGCGCAGGGTCTCACCCACCGAGGAGGACATGGAGGCTGCAGAACTCCCTGATGTGCCACCTTCACTGCGGGGTCTTTCTCAGCCATCACCGCATCACGGTAGAGTTCACTTTGGCAATAAAAACTCCTTCCATTTGAGAAGGAGCCTCAGAGAGATGCATGGCTTCCAGAATGTCCAATCAATACTGGACAGGTTATGGAACATTTTTAATTTATTGCATTTAGGCTATATTAGACAGGGATTTTCTTAAGGAAGAGTGCAGGCAGAGCTGTTTGATGTTTTCTGGGATACAGGAACTCATCTTTGTGCACAGCGACTTGCAACAATCACTTTTATTAGTTGCATTTTGTTCTTATACTGTACATAAGGCCTTATTACTATAGAATGTGATATATAGAATGTATAGAATGCCTTCACCTCCACATAGTCCTTGTTGCTTAGGAAAACATTTTATTTAACATTAGAAAAAAACCCTTAATATTCAGAGCTATTAAAAAAAAGAAAATCACTACATCTGCTCTGCTGGATAAGGTGATACCCAAAGCTGCAAAGGATTTATAAGCACAGTATTGAAAAATGAGGGATTACACCTTAAATACAGGGTATTCCTTAAGCTGGGCATATGATTTGGTTTCTTAATCTAAAACTATATTAACCAATTTGTGTGTTCTGGACAGCATTTGGCATCAGGCAGCACCTTAGCAGCGCTCATACACTTTGGTCTGCTATAATCACTTCTTATAAATGATTGTGGAAAATGCTGACCCTGCACAAAAGTTGTGCTACCAGCCAATTCATTCATTGGTCTTGTAAAATCCATTTAGTTAAGGTTTATTTTGACAAAATGAGTGTATGGCAGTACTCCACAGTTAAAAAGTGGTATTTTGGAGATTACGGTGAAGAGATGCTGCTGCTGCTGCACTGTATGGAGGGTAGCACAGGAATATTCGTCCGGAGTCCCCAATAACCTCACTTGTATTTTCCTTCTGAGATACACTAGGGAAAACAAAATCCCCTTTCTTCCACAAAGTTTGGTTCCTGCCTTTTCAGTTTTGCATTTCTGTTCTTACGTTGGAGTAATATGTGGTTGAGAATGTGTAGGTTTAAGACGTAACAGTTGTCTTTTTGAGAATTAGTTCTTTTCCCCTTGGGTAATTTTTAATTCAAATAAAGAGTTGGAAGCTAATTTTAGTCTCTTCTTCAGCAAAAGAGAGCACACAAGACTTGTAATCTGTAGTCGTTTGTCCTTTGTAGGGTGTGTGACCCAGATTTGCTGCTGCAGTGCTCTTTCAACTGTGACAAAAGAGTAGACTGACTGCAGAGAAGGCACATGAGTTTGTGTGGATTTGTTTAAAAAACAGTATCACACCACAATAAATTGAAAGCCTGTAGAGCTCCTCTAGAACCAAAACACAGCAGGATGTAGTTCTGGATTTCTGGTGAAACACTTCTGCCTGCACTCTTCCTTAAGGGAATCCCTGCCCAACACATCAAAAATGTAGTAAATTAAAAACGCTCAATAACCTGTCCAGTATTTATTGGACATTTTGGAAGCCATGCATCTCTCTGAGGCACCTCTTCAAACAACAAATAGATATGCTTGACAAAATTAAACAGATTTTGCAAACTACCACAGAATTGCAAAGGAATGGCATGTAAATACCTTTTAAAAAGTGTCACTAGTTCCTCAGTCCCTTTCAAGCTCATTAGAAGGCATTTAAATGGCACTAGTCCACACAAGGACTCTGGAACACGACCAAAGGATTCCAGGGTGACATAAGAAATGTTACATCAGACAAGGAAAAAGGCAATGAGTAGAAGTCCCTCCTGCCCCTCCCCTCACTGAACTGAAGGGTTTATGCTATAGTTTAATCGCGTAACAAGGACTGGCAACTCCCAGCCTGGGTGCCGAGGGTGCCTTGCACGAATTCTGACCTGAAAGCAACTCCCAGTGCTGTGTTATTGCCGAGTTTGTCACTGCAGCAGGGCCAGGAGTTAGTGTCTCACACAGAGACACAGTACCACCAGTAAGATTATCAGAAAGTCTCTCTCAGAAACAAGATGCTATCAGTTCCCACCACGTTTCCTAATTTAAAGCATCAGTGTTCTGGTAGAAAGGAAGACAATCTGGCACTCCACACTTGACATGCTGCAGACCTTGGACACTGCATATGCACACACAAGCATTAGCTTATCTCTGGTCTGCAAAGAAAAGGAGAAAAAATTGTGCTATTTTTTCATTCACACCTTCTCTCTGAGACCTAACTCTTCTGGCCGCATTTCCACACTCTGCCAAATGGCAATATCAGTATTTCCCTGTTCACATTGAATTTGTGTATGTTTTATGGCATTCATAAGGCACTGTTCAGTAGCATAAAGTTTTCAGTCTAAAAAGCCTCAGTGCACACACACACCCAGCCAAGCCTCTTCCCAAGCAAGCTGCTCTGACCAGAGAGATGTCACCACAAGGAAATCAAGTCAGAAATGCCCATGTAAACTGCCACATAATAAACAGGCTCTGCCAGGCAGGACAGGAATGCCATTTTAAATGAAGGAAAAAAACGGAACAACCTTTACAAGCCATCCTGAACCCAGCTCAAAAGTTACCTAACAAAGAAATGCTAACACTGGTTGTCCTCAAGAAACCACTTCCACAGCCCTTTTCAGTCCATACTACTTTTGCTTCAAAGTTACAGTTCAACGTTGATGACGCTCTTAAAATTCGACTTTGTTCACATACAGATATGACAACAACCTCCTTCCAACGTGCATCTCTGCCCATTATACTGAACTTGCTGATGGGGACTCTGCCCATTATACTGAACCGCAAGCCTGGAGACTTGCGTTAGGATTGTGACTGCACAAGTTCAAGGCTATAATGCTACTGAACTCACATGCAGTGTGCGTGTTTATGCAGCCGAGACCGAAAAACTGACTGCTAGAGGCACAGAGAACAGCTACTCTAGCTGAATGATGACAGCAGGCATGACAGGGTAAAAATCTCCCTGAAAGGTCTATCTAAGTACCAATAAGTGATTGTCATGCTGCATAATGTTCTTGGAAGACACGGGAAAAGGGAAAGTTAAATCTTGCACTAGCTAGAAATCACATTAAGTAAAAATGGGAGGAGAGCTGCACTGTTTTCTGTCTGAATACCAAAATCTTGTGAATGAACAGATCTTTGTGTTCAGAGAAATCAGTTTTTCTCTCTTGGGACTTCTCCACATGTTGCTTCAGAGACTCTTGATTCATACATTTGGGAAGAATTATGCAGGAAAAAAAATAATCACCTTCTGTTTATGCAAGAAGCATACACATCAGTGTACCGTATTAGACACACAAGCAAGAAAGGTCCAGTTGCAAATTTCTCCCCTTCCCTCCAATAATGTTTGGTGTTCCAACAGCATAAAACTCCCCCCCCCCCTCCCCCCCTTGGAAGTTCAGAGGATTGTGGATCTTAGATCTTTGTCTTGCCTCTTAACAGTCCACCTGCCTACCAGCTGTGCTCCAAGACCGAAATTAGCAAATCAAACAGTCAGATGTGTTATATTTCACTCTGCATAAATTGTGACAGGGAACAAAAGCCACAGTATTAGCAAGCTTTTACTTCCATCCTACTGGTCCTCCTCCCTTCTGCACAGTGAAGCCTTCTCAGAAGCAAGGGCTATCAGCTGAGGTCAAATGCAAAATGCTTTTACAGAATGGACAAAGGTCTTTCAGGAAAATAAAAGAGTTCTGCAAGGCAATGCAAAACAGACAAGATAGTTCACAAGGGAAGATAAGCCACTGAATGAGACTATAACATCTCTCCTCCAAGCTGCTGCTTATAGAATTGTTTAGCTTTAAAGCATCATGTTTTGTGACTGTCTCTCTTGGATTCAACAAATCATCAGTGACCTGCATGGGACCATCAATAAGATCTGGGGAAAGACCATACAGAGGCCACGGAAACATATTTCAGCTGTCCAAGCAAAATGAATATAAGACTAAAGATCCTCAGCATTCACGTAGCTGCTGAGTTCAAGACATCTCACTTGCAAGACGGAGATACACCAGAATAACACACTTGGATATGTCTGGACCTAATAGTCTATTCTTGCTTTCTTTAGATTATCTTTTAAAAAGACAGTCACAGACACTTAGACATTATGGTAACCAACAGGAGGCTTTTTATTTTTTAATAGCAGCATTTTGATAAAAAGGAAATGGGACTCATTCAAAATTCAAGATCAAAACTCAACTCTGAAGTGACTTCCTCATAAAAACCTGCCAGTTTCTTTGTTAGAAAGCACAGCTCCAATAGCATTTTTCAATTAGCCACCTCACTGCTCCAAGTCCTTTTTCTACATTCCTTATTTCACACTGCTCTGAAAATGCTGAGCTTCACACTTCCAAAGAAAAAGGCAGTCAGCTAGAACAAACGGGCTCAATCTGAACTGCAAGGCATCACAGAAAAACGTGATTTGGGTTGCACTGCTGCAGCACTGGTCATCCATTTTGACCGTTGTAATTTCTCAACTGATTTTAGCTATGCTTACACTGAAACTCTTTGGGATGAAGTAATTTATCCTCCACTCATTGTTTTGCTAAAGTTTCTGGTGCTGAATAAATCAGTAATCATAGTTTGTACTGACCATGGAGTCTACATTAAAATAACAAGAGAAGCTGTGGACACACACAGGTGCAATCATAACTAGTATTTAGCTCAAATGCTGCTTGAAGGCACAGTGGTTGAACTGGGAGCTGCCTTTTTTTCCACCTAACTTCCAGGTCTTTTTGAAGGTGCTACCCAAGTGCCAAACTTCTGCAAAGCTGCCTTCCAGATCATACTTACCTGCAATCATGAATATGTCATATGCAATTATCGTGTCTTTTTAAGGACCACATGGTATTCAGAATTATGCTACAATGTTCCTGTGATTTAGACATGCCACAGAAAAGACATCACCCAACATCTCCCACAAATTCAGCCTCTCAGGAGCCGGAAACGACAGCTGGTTAACTGAGCATAGCTGTGCAGCAGTTTCCGAAGCAGAGCAAGGTGAATGGATTAATACATATTAAACAAGAATTAACAGCTGTACAACAAAGATTTTTCTTGCTTCTCCTAAACAAAAAGAAGAACAAAACAGAAATCCTTATAATAATACCAGAGTAGGCAAGAGAGCATATCAGCCTGACTCAGTTTAATCACATCTCATAGCTCTGGATGCATTTGCAGGTTGTAAAACCAGATGGACCTTCCAGTACTATGCTATTGTATTGTACAGAAATGGCCTGACAGGATAACCTAGTCCAGGCAGTTTCTGTACTCAGATGTCATTCATCTCAGGCACAAATGATGGTTTAGTCATTGTCCTTAAAAGCATTTGAAATCTGGATCCCAAGCAGAACGGTGTGTTTCTATACCATAAAGACTTTACTCATGAATCTTCTCACTGAAGTTCCCCCGTCAGCAGAAATTGTTGCTGCGGACAGCATGCTCCACTGAATGACAGGTGTATATAAGTTACTCCCTTTCAAAACAGATGGCAGAAAGACTACTGCTTCTTTAAAACAAAGTGATATCCCTCCGACTTCTTCATTCTACACAGCTTTAAAAACAAAACGCAAAAAATCTCCTTCCTCCTATGCGCTGTACACTCATTAAAGCTAACGTGTTGACCCATGTTCTGTAAATAGCTGTCCTTCAGAGCTAGGTCATACAGCAGCAGCTCCCAGCTCACCAACCCATTTGCATGATTCTGAGGCACTTATCATCCCTAAAACTCGGCCTGCACCGCACATTTCTTCGCCTCTTTCAGTGGTGACTTTGGCTCGATTCCCATCTCACTGCAAACCCACAATATTCCAAGTATGGTGCTACTTTACAATTGACAGACAAAAACCTGCTCACATCAGAAATCAATATGCTAAAGCTGCAATCAGAAATGTCAAGGCAGTTTTTAAATATACATCCTGTATTAATGGATTTGAATGGAGATGTTTACAGTGTGATTTACTGTAGGGGAGCAACAAATCAATGTTCCTTTATGACACATCACATCTTCATGACACTGTCCCTTGTACAGTTGTATTGGCAGAGACAATGGCTCACCGCTTCGCAAACATCTGTGATCTATTAGGCAACACTTTCAGTAGTCTAATATTATCACACTCTGAGTGTCCATCTTTCTTCTCTAGATGAGAGGCACAAAAGCATAAATTAAAACCTTCTGGGTGACAAAACGTTCTCCCTCAGATCTGCCTTTTCTGAATTTGACTGTGACTGCTATGACTTGCCCATAAGACTCTGCATGGGAGAATTTATCAGCACAGCATCACTTTGCAAGGTCAGTGCATTGGGATCGTTACCCAAATCTCCTCCTCCTTTGACCACAGTAAGGCAGCTAGTGCTGTATACCGAATCACACTGACATTTAGTCATTTCCATAGGCAGAACTTGACTTGTAGTCTCCTACTTGCCAAAGAGGTTTTATATTGTTTTAATTTCTCCAAGGAACTTGGATAATTTGGGGAGTGCTACCTTGTTCCTTAACTGAGAAACTCAGGTACTAAAACACTGGCATACTGGATGAATAATGCTTGTTCACCCACACTAGAAATACAAAATTTCTTAATAGCTGAGTCTTTGGCTCTCCTTCACCCAAAAAAAGCACCCCAGACAAAGAAACTAGCCAAAGAAGCTGGAGAAATAATCTGAACACCCCTTAGCAGCCAAGAAGCTTTTATCACCAGAAAGATTTCACAACAGACAACCCCAATATGCCAAAAAAAGCTCTTAAACTAATACAAACACATGAATTTGTCCTAATGCCAAAAAAAAACCTGAGAAAAAAAGCACACTCCATTAATTTTATCAGCCTTAACTTACAAATCTGAGAGAAGAGGCAGCTGGAAGTAGTGATTTATTTCTCAACTTCTTCATTAACAAGTATGCCTAAAACCTCTATTACAGTGGATTTGATATTTATAAGTCACACAGAACCAGTATGACAGTTCCTTAAATAAATTGTTGCAAATTGCTTTTTAAAACATTCCCTCCAAAATGCAGGAAAAAAATATCACCGTACAAAGCAGAAGAATGTATATAACCAGTAAGATACTACTAGGAGGTAGGGGAGAGAGAGAGAGGAATATTCTATGCATCCAGATGCAGTTTTACCACCCAGAACTACAGGCAGAATGGTATTACAATTTGATATCCCAGCTGCACAGGATGTTGCAAGCACCATCAAGAGCAAGAAGGCATCCCAATCTAGCTGCCCCATTCAGGACTTCAAAGGCATCCAGTAATTACAGGTGAGACAGAAAAATTGCCTTTATGAAAAGTTATGGATGATCAGTGTGTCAGTGAGCTATATTTGAAATCTATCAGCTCTTGATGGCTAATTTTGTACTACATGAGTAAAGCAAGTTCTAATAACTCACTTGGGACTTCACTCCAGTACTTACAAGCTACGTGCTTTTCATATTCATAAAACAAAACTAATTGCCTTTCATGGATGAAATGGTCTAAGAATCTTTAATCCAAGTCAGCTGCAAACTCTAAAAATCCATCCCCATGTATTTAAGACTCCCCCTCCCATCCACTCACTTGTACCACTGTGTTTGCTGCAAACAAACTATAAGGCAATGATGATCTATCAGGCTCCTACATTAGTTTAGGCTTTTTTGTTGTTTTTGTTTGTTTTGGTGTTTGGTGGGGCTTTATTTTTTTTTTTAAAGGTTACTCCTAAAGTCAATTGCCCACATTCACACATGCTTAAAATAAACTGAAAAGACTAATTGCATTGGGGGGGGGCACAGGGAAGGCAAAAATCTTTAATTCCTACAGTTACAAGAACAAGTTTACTCCTTAGCTGCAACAGGCTACAACAGATTTTTAAGTAAATGTTCATACATGATAATTAAAACGTGTTACAAACGAAATGAAACAACACTTGCAGTAGGCTATTTCCTGCGCGTGTTCCCACACCCAGCTCTCCTATGTATCTGCAACTACAAAGACGAGAGCTGTGTCCTCTAGAAAACCACGATTATCCTACACGCAGCAGCGAACTAGACAGCGAGGAGTCTGCAGCTTTTGAGGGCTGACAGCTCACGTTTTCTAGTGTGAAATGCTTCAGTTTGCTTTTCAATTTTGCAGCCTTCCCTCACACCGCTCTACAAGATGACAGCAGGCCTGCGCAAGAGGCAGCTAGCTCTGATCCCATTCAAGTTCTCCAGTACCTCCACGGCTTGAAGATCAGTGTCTGGAAAACACTAAGCGTTTTCACCACGGGAAGAGGAGAGAGCTGGCTCCTGTTCCACTAGGTAACAGCAATTACTTTTGCCAACGCTGCTGTCATTGAAGGACTCTACTGCCAGCTGCCCGTTCCAACAAGCCAAGCTTACTATGCCTTCAAAAGCTTAGTGGCTAAACACTTCCAAACAATCTTCTCAGGAAACCTGAGGGCAAATTAGGCAACAATAATAACAAGACACATGTGCAATTCTGTCTTGTATGGGCTAAGAAGTGCAGATTTCCTGGTGTCCCATAACCCTACTAAAAATTCTGCTTGATTTCTTCAGCCCTGTTTCTCACGTGCCACTGCCATAGATAAGCCCAAAAAAGACTGATAAATAGAAAATGTAAATACTAGAAGCTTAGATCAAGTATGCAAATGTTTATTTCTGAGACTGGCATTTTAATTTTCCCATAAACCCTCCTCATTCACCAACTTGCGTTACCTGGTCATCTGACTTTGTACATTCTTCAGGTCAGCAACTGCACCAATAAATTTCACATTCCACTGCAATCACCTACATTACATGATACTATTACTGTGGTAAAATTAAAAACAATATAAATGTATCAGGGGATTGCAGCGTACTTTTGGAAAATAACTATATTGGTCCTTGGACAGTTAAAATTCCAACTAGAACACAGATTCTGAGCATGGCTTACAGTTTGGCTTATTTACCATAGGTAGAAGGGAGGCAAATCCCAGCAAATGAAAGGGGCCGATCTAGCGCATTCCAAGAACTGCAGAGTATGGATGGGAAGGTAATTTTCCTAGTGTGAGCTTATACAATCTTATGGAATCTACAGAGAACCAGCTCTCCAGTCTTTGCTGCTTACAGCTTGTTAATCAACAACACAGGAGACGTCACAGGATACCAAATAACAAACAACAAACACAAAACGTACTGAAGCCTTTTTGGCAACATGACACTAATATATGGTAGCGTCACTGCTTCTGCTTGGGAAAGCAGAATCAGCAATAGCACTAGCCTGGCCCCATTCACTGGTGGCCAGCTCAATGACTTGACTTCACCAGCTCCAGCTGAGGTTAGCCTCTCCTGGGCGTTCCCTTCTATTTCTGGGTGAATCTAGACTTTTTCTACTTCTATTGCATTTAATGTTCATGTACACTGTGCACGTCCTTCCTCTGAGCCCAGCAGCAGCTTCCTAAGCAGCCAACAGGAGTATAATGATGCCTTTTATGAAAGAGTGCCCTTTAGAGGTGTAAAGCTTGCCTGAGCAGGGCTGCACTATTTCAGCTCTCTCCTGGTGATCGTCAACAGCCTGGAGATGATTCTGTAAGTCGGCATGCAAAGTAAGGTTTGTGTTAGGGGATGCTACACATGAAATACCTCATTATCTGCAGCAAGACTCAAGCCCAATACCCTTTAAGGAACCTGATAGGAAGAGGGATTTTTCATTACTGACTGACTATGCCAAGTTATTGGCATAGATGGGGATTTTAAAGGCATTTTTAATTATAGTAGGTAAAACTCACACATGATCAAGCTGCGGTGTCAGAAACCCACCAGAACTGAACACTGACCCATTTGGGTTGTTTGCTGAACTTTAATCACTTTCCAAGTCTGACAGCTGCTCAAACTTAATTGCTCATTACACTTGTAAATAAAAACTGATCTCACTCTCTGATTAGCCAGCCATCTTATAGTTGCCATAACAACTTCTGGTCTAATAAGTGATTTCAGATTTACCATTATTTGCACTAGCAGAAAATTTCACAAAGGTCTGAGATCGCTCTTTTCACTAAAATACCCTTCTAATTAGAAGAACCAAAACTCAGTAGAGAAAGGGCAGCTCAAAGATAATGAAAAAACAAGCTATTTACTACAACAGCTTAAACATGAGATAAGGGTACCCCAAACCCAAATATATGCTGTACCCTGTTTAACCCCTACCTTTCACTGTCAATCATCTCATTATCATACCTATACACCACAACAACTGCTCAGAAAAACACTGGACAACATTTGGGTAATAACTGGTGACAATGCAGAGACCAATTTCAAGACTCGCTCCAGATGAAATATTCCAATAAAGTTTGCATATTCTCCCTCCTAATCTTAAATTAGGGACTAACTAACTAGTTATATTCCTTAACACTGTTAATCGATCAGAGCGGTTTTTGGTGAACACCCTTGATCCTTGACAGTTTAACATAAAAAAAGGAAAACCGTTTGTACTGAGCCCAACAGATGTCCATTGCACCAACTGCAATGAAAGACGTTTTAGAAGTAAGTGCCATAATGTAGTATCTCGTCTCTGGATCACCTCAGTCAAAAACTTACTTCAGGCTTGACTTTTTGAACAGAATTATTTATTAAAGCCTTGCAGATGTCTAGAAAAAAAATAATCTGTATTTCAGTATTTGGTCATCACAGCTTAAGCAAAATGCCTCTATTAAAACATACAGACGTATTTGCTGGTCTCAAAAGACAAAGTGATTGGAACCTATGAAATACTGCTAGTCTATGGGCCTAGTACAGCACAGAGACCTAAAATTTGCTGGCAAAGCTGCTGAAGCTTGCAATTTGTTTAATCTGCTCAAGGTAGCTTTTTGTGTGTATAGGCAAGGAAGGATGCCCTTTTCCTTCCGCAAGGAAAATGCATGCGGAAAGCAATAATTAAGACAAAACTATTAAAGAAAATAATAATAATCAGGAAATATGAGACTTTCTGGTTTTACTCAGCTATGCAAGAAATGTGAGGGTTTTGTTATCTGGGTCAAATACAAAGCTGGTCACACTTCTTGCAATAGATGTAGCCAAGAAGTACAGAGGATGCAACATGTCCAAGTTCACAATATCCTCAACATTCCTGACTGCATTTGGGATGCAACAAAGTCTTGCCTTAAGAAAGCAATGTTCTCCAAAGTTCTTGGGGTTCAAACACAGTTTATAACACCAATCTGTGCCTTCACTTTATGTACATTTCCTTTGATCTGAATTTGAACAAAGAATTTCTTCCCAAAGTAATCTAACCCAGGCAGCTTTTGAGGACCAGCTGGGGAACAGACTGGCTTACTTTCAAAGAATAAGCAGGCTTATGAACTAATCAAATTATTCAACAGGTTTCTTCTGAATATCTTCTCATTTCTGAGTCTCCTGATGCTCTCTGAGACTACAGTGCAAACACTGAGCTGCCAAAGGGTTTAGGTGAACTGAGAGATACAGAAGCACAGGTAAACATCTAAATATAGCCATGCCAGGAATTGCCCAAACACTGACAGGGTATATACATACATGGGACTTTTTTTCCTTCCTTAATCCTTGATTTTGAAATTACTACTACATTGTGGGACCTACCTTCTAATTCTGGCAGGTACAGAACAATCATAGAGTGTATATTTAAATCTAAAGACACTGCTGCCAATAACAGCCAGGCTGAATTTATTTGTTTTTCCCCTTCTTGAGCAACAGGAAGAGTACCCACATATTGGCAGACCTGGCTTAACGAGTTATGTGAAGACATGTTTACCTGTAGCGATGGACCTCCTCCTAAGGGAGGAGAGACCAGTTTTTAGCAAAGCCTTTAGATCAGTGTCGTTTGTGCTCAAGAATCATCAATTTTAGAAGAGCCTTTTCCCATTGACAATAACTGAAACAAATGAGCAAAACAATTGTGGAGAACCATCAGCAGAATGACTAAGCAAATAGAGAAAATGAGGCCTACCTATCCTAGATAGGATTTTTATATCTGCAACGAGTGTTTTTACATAGAAAACTAGTAATTCCCCTAGTTCTGGATGATCTGTGGAGACTCATGGACAGGCTGGCCTTCTAGGTCACTTCCTAACTTCTCAGGGCTCCTACACGACTTCTTTCTTCCCTGTGTTCTCCAAACACTTGTGTTTTCCATTGCCTATACTTTGCACAGATTTTGAAACCAAAACACAAATTATTTACCCAGAGAAAAGCACCAGCCCTGCAGTACTATGCAGCATCCTTCCCCATGAAGGATCATCTCACCAAAACTTCTGCAAAAATGGCTGGTTGTTCCTCCACCGACCATTATCACCAAGGATACTACCCAACGCCTTGATCACCTTCAAAGAATACTTAATTAAAAACGCAACATAGTTTACAAAATCAAAGGGAAGTCTAATTTAAAACTGTTCTTAATTCAACTAAGGAAAACACACAATACTTTTTTTTGGTGAAAATGGTTTTGGATGAAACAAAATTAGTTGGAAGGGTCTGTGAGGATTTTCTAACTGTTTTTAGTCAAGCAAATTTTAAACACTCAGTTTAAAAAAAAAATCTGCTGAGTACATGAACAGAGCAGTTTGAAACTGGGAACGAGCTGTCCTCACACTGCAACCTCTCACATATAGTTTTATATTAGAAGCATATGGAGTATACATTTAAGCGTACTGTGTTGGAAGAGATAAAACTGCCTTACTCAAAAATACATGCTATAATACCTTCATGAACTACAATCTGCTTTTGTGCCTGTAAAATAAATCCAGTCTTAGAAACCTAGTATTAAACGGTATTATACTAATTATCCAGCTTCACACATATATGTAGTTTCTCCAAGTTGCCAGATTCACGACTCAGTATTTATTTGCTCCTTTAAAAGCAAAGATACCCATTTTCATACTTCATGGAGATTTTCCTTACAACATAATCCATTGTCATGAAGTGAAAGCAGATCCAAATAATCTTATAAAACTAGAAGCACTTTATCAGACTCTCTTTTGCATGACTAGCACAATTCTATATGAACAGTGGAGGGTGGATTTTTAACTGACCAGCTACAGGAGTACCTATAAAAGTACTTAAACTCTGAGGAAAGCACTTCTTGTGCCCTCTTCACTGCAGGCAAATACAAAATTAATCTTTCTGATATAGCAAGAAAAGTTACTGTTACCTTGTACTGGGAAAAACTTCCCTTAGAACAGGGTACAATACTTCAGTGGTTATGGGTAAATGCAAAGGACTTTTTATTTCATTAGAATGCAATGAATGAAAAGAGAGATGATTCAGACCACAACAGCATGCTGCAAACATGTAATTTTATTGGTAGCAGATCCTAAGATTACAGTGTGCGCTTTGAACACTGACTTCTGGTTTTGGGAAAAGGTTTGTCGTTAAAAAAATGTTTGAATTAGAGCACAGCAAAGTAGTAAGTTTATTCTGAAGGGAACTTAGGCAAATTGTGTATGTGAACAAGAAAGCCTGGGTTAATTCATCCTGCAGGATTACCATGGACTGCTCACTGTAATGTACTTCTATTCCTGTGTAGGGCCATCAACTCATCTATTTAGGAACCATTTTTATTCAGAGACTCAAAAATCTTAAGATATAAGAAACCTGAAGAATGTTATTAAGTGCTTCTTGTGGAAAGAAAATAAAGAGGTGTTTATACACCCCGAAGCTGAGGCACTTTGTTACTTAAAAAAAAAAAAAAGAAAAAGAAAGGGGGGGGGGGGGGGGGGGGGAGAGGGAGGAACAAACAGCAGCTCTGGAAACAGACTCTGTCCACCATATTTATTATCAATTTAACAGCCTTGAATGGAAACTGCGAGTGCTTTGATAAAATCAATTGAAAAGCTGTCTGCCTCACTGTTGCTTCAATAAAGTGCCTCCATATCTTTTGCTGAAACCTTGTTTTTGTAGTCTCCTTAAAGAATACTCTGTATTAAATCATCCTACTGTTCCTCCTCCAAAACCAGACTTCGCAGCCAGTGCCCAGACCGGCACCCCTCATTCAAACCTTCCTTCATCAACAGGGACCAGGGACATAAACCAGCATCACCTGATCAACACCCCCACCTCCAGTTATGCAGGACACCTTGATTTCTACTATATTGTTAAAAATTAACTTGCAGGTCTCTGTGCATTCTGGACCTCACTCCCCCGAGGTCTTTGACTCCAAGCCAAGCAAACTTCAGGCTGCAGCAAGAAAGGATGACCTCAACACACTTAGGCTCTGACCATAGCCCTTACCAAAATGGACCTCGATGCTCCCATCACCACCCCAGGAGGAGCCCATTTCACACATCACTGCCCTGACCCAGCCTTTCACACCTGAGGGAGCTTGGGGGTGGCGGTGGTGTCAGCAGCATTGGATTCAAACACACACACACTCTCCTGAAAGCCTTTGCAAAATCTCCAGAGTAACAAAAATCCCAAACAAAACCACTACAAAATGTAACTGGTTTTCCTGTGTAAGCCATATGGCCTATATCAAATAAGCAGAAAGAGCAAAAAAAGTCACCAGTACTCCACATTCTTGTAATTCAATCAGCTTTAATCATCCAAGATGTTTTCACTAACCTACAGTAAGGGTATTTGTTCTAATAACCTTGACTAGAGTGGTGACACTTTAAAGATGGCTCCCTTGAACAAAGAAAGATAAAAATGCAATTTACGGCAGGATGTTGAATCTCAAGGCAAATTCCCACTACTGTGAATTGCGGCTTTTTCCGCAGGCCAGCCCCTCTCCAGACAGCAACCAGTCTGCCTCCACCATTTTACTACACATCTTCCTGTATTTTTCCTCCTCACTGGTCAGGAGTATTCTTCAAAACAGTCCCCTAAGGATCTGTTCTATCATATATACAGTATTAACTGGAAAAACTAGACAGTTCAATTGTAAGAACCAGACCAACACCCAATGCCACAAAGGCTCCTGCCAGCCCCGACATACTTGGCAGCCTCTGAAACCTGTGGCACCCAGTTCCACCCTCTAGACTCTTGCCAGCTTTCACAAAGACCTTCTCCAGGGCTGGTGGCATGACCCTCAGCTGGCCAGAGCCACGCAGCACAAGCCAGCACTGAAAGCTCCAGTGGCCTCACTGGGCTCCTCATCCAGTGTTGCTGACAGCTGCTGAATTTGCAGGGTGCTGAGCAGGCAGCACCAGTTAAAAACACCAGAAGCACACCAGCCGCAACACACAAACCTTTGCCTAGGGATCTTCCCAAGGACGCCTGCTAGGAAGCGCTGACCACCAACAAAAGCGACATTGTGAAGGGCTGAAGGCACTGTGAAGGCTTCTTCCAAGTCCCATGGGATGCTGAAAAGCACCATTTGCTCACAAAGCCTTTGGGAAGTATTGGATTCTGCCACAAAATCCTGGGTGAGATTTTATTTAGTTTATATGTAAAATGGTGCTATTACCTCCCTTCACTGCAACCTCCAGGTAAAAAGCAATACGGAATGAATAAAAAGTTCAGGAGTCATAGGCACACTGCAGCAGCTGACTGCCTTCCACACAACAGCCTTGTCAAAAACTACCCGCTCTGCTCAGGAGAGGGACTTGCTAGAGACACAAGGACAGTTCACCGTCCACAGGTCAATCAAAGCATTAAAGAAAAATTAAGTGAGGTATGTAATTAGTAGTCATGGTGATGGCTTATACAGTTTCTCTTATGCCACCACTGGAAACTAACTATAGGCTACCGTGTAAGCCAGTCCAAAAAACAGGTAGCTTTCAACAGTGAGGAACCTGGCTGCCATTTAAACTGGCACTTTAGATGCAGGAGACTCTATCCATCTCCATTACAAATCCTCTGAGCTCATCCTAGCATTACTTTCCCACGTTAAGCAAAAGAGTTAACATAAAAAGCCTGTCTAGCTTCAGACATTATCCAGATAAAGAGGAGAAAAGAGAAAATCCCTTGTATTACCTCTCTGAGCTCTCCCCAAACCTTCTCTGATATCTTTGTTCTTTCAGACCTGGCATTTATCTGAAGACATTGTCTAGCCCTAATTAAATCTTCATGTGAACCACTGCTACTTCCTGGCAGTGAACATGCATTCTTGGTGTGCTGATGGACCTACATAATTTTCTGCACTTCTCCCTTATGGTGAGTGTTAGGCCTTGCTTGAAAACATCACAACTGTGTTCAACACAATATGTTTACGGAGAAATACAAAATTATTCAGTTCCTTTTAAAGAATGAAGAGAAACATAAGTGAGAATTTTATTCTACAAGCTCATGGAAAAAAAAACCAACTGTGGAAACACTGGGCAAATAACACCGTCTGAGAACAAGGCATGCTTTTGTTTTACTGTTAGAAAGAGGTAACTGGCAGTGATATGAGAAGCAGAAAAAAAAAATTCTTCCAAAATAAAATCTGCAGCTATCTCTTTGCCCTGGGAATAAAAAAACATTCTTAAACTGCAGCTGAACTGTGCATGAAGGGAAGTTGCATTATAAGCCCCTCACATACACCTAACCTTATCTGATGAAAGCAGCTCCTTCAGAGCTTTGTGTTCAAAGCCTCTAAGTTGGCAGCAACTGCTCATTCAAAGAGAGCAAGGGGATGTAAAGCTGTGAAAATCTTTGCACTCCTGAGCTAGAAAGGCAGAAGGGTAGAAAAGCAGATTTTACTGCTAACCCCTGCAACAATTCTTACGTTCTTAAGGAAGCCCCTTTAAACCATGTACTGATGCTAACAGAAAGTGACAGTAAATAGATGAGAAATTATTGCCTTCCCTTAACAGTGCTCATTTGTAGAAGGCTTGTCCAAGCAGCAAAGCAGCCGGCTGTCCTGGCAGATGTGGTCAGATGGCCAAACACAACAAAGCAAATTCACTTTAAAATCATGTTTAGCTTTCACTGTTCTCGTTATTATCCTCCAACTCTCGACACTTCTCTCCCTGAGCAGAAGAAATAAACACCCCAGATGGCTAAAGAAAAACAGCAAGCTATACATATGCTCCATATAGTCTGACAAAGCAAGAGTCCAGCCATCTTCAAAGCACAGTATGAGACTTACCCATTTAAGGGCCTTTTACCTCTGCACGTGTGGGTGAGGATACAACTATAAAAGAAATTCTGCAGTTTGAGGCCATGACCAGGTACTCTGCAAAATTTTTTCCACTTTAATTTCCGAAGACACAAGTCTTTTGTCATTCCATAAATTAATGTAGAATAGCTATAGACGAGACTATACATAGCTATACGTTATACTATACATAAACCCTAAAAATAGCATTAGAATTACTGCCATTTATGAAACAAGTCAACAAAACTAAGAGCACGGTTTCACTGGAAAGGGATGCTAGCCTAAGTGCATTCAACTGAACATCAACTTGGCTTCTGGGACCACAGGCCACAGCCCCCAAACTGCAGGAGCCTGAGCCACTCTGTTCTTCCCCACCGCAATGGGGGAGATCTTGTATCTCCTTCAGGGCTTAAGAGAAGCAAGCAGGAGGCAATACCAGCCCACCCAACTGTGGGCAAGTTACCAAACTCTGCAGAAATGGCACTCGGGCTTTCTCCCATGACCCTGGCCACGGCAACCCAGGCTGAAATCACACTTGCCACAATTAAGAGAGAACACACCTGCAGGAATGAGGGAGTAGACACAGCAACCCAGGAAGGCCTTGGCTAGCCACGCAATGAAAGTGCGCTCAAAATAACCTGCCTAATGTCACCAAAACATTAGCAAAACCACAATTCAAGCTCTGGGCTAAAGACTGAGCACATACGTGTATCTCTACACCACGTCACCCTCCCTGCATACGCACAGGCCCTGGGGGGTTCAGCACTTCGGGAAAAAGGTGGCTGGACGACAGGGTTGCCCTGTTAACAGGCCGCTCACACGTGGGAAAAGGAGCTGGGAGATACAACAACTTTCCTTCATCCGTCAACCATCTTGGAGTTGCCCCCTCCTCATGGCAAACAGCTTGCCCAAAGCCACCACTGTCCCCACAGAGACCACCACGACCCACGCTAACCCCCCGAGACCCCACTAAGGCTACAGCACCCCCAAACTCTGAAATACCACCACCACCCCAGACCCCCCACCAACCCTGAAATCCCTGCTACCTCCAGAGGCCCTCCTTCACCTCCAGAGCCCCCCACAGATGCCTCACCACCTCCAGAGCCCCCCACGAACCTCCAGAGATCCTCACAGCCCCCAAGGGCCTCCACTATGCCCCCTCCCACCGGCTCCAGAGCCCCCCGCGGGCCCTCACAGAGCCCCCGCTGTATCTCACCGACCCCCAGAGCACTCCCCTGTCTCCCAAGCCCCCCGTGCCTGGAGGCCCCCGCTCCCTCCAGAAGCCCCGCTAGCTCTCCAGCCCACCCGGAGCCCCCTACACCCGCTGGGCCTCCTTACCGAGGCTCTGCCCCACCGGGGTGCTGAACGGGTTCCCCAGCAGAAACTCCATCTTGGGATGACAACAAACAGCGGCCCGGCGGCCGCCCCCCCCCTCCCCCACGCCGCCCTGACGGGCAGCCACACGCACCAACCGCAACTTGTTTTGCCAAGCGTGACCCGCCTCCTTGCATTCGATTGGGCGGCAGCGGGACGCCCCAAGGAGTTATAGGTTAAAGAGCGTGCCCATCACTGTCAAGTGAGGGGCCCGCCTCCGCGGTAATCCCGGCCCTTTCCACGCCCTCCGGTTGATGGATAGCAGAGACACCACTAGTGCCATTCTCCATTGGGCAACAGCCAAACCATTCGCTAATATTATTGGGCAAAAGAAACGTCGATCATACGAGCCTCCTCCCGCCCCGAGGGCACTGTGCCGGAGCTGATTGGCTGACACGGATTTCTCGCGCTCTGATTAGTCGCCAGCCTTCCCACCCACTCCCTGACCATTGGCGGTTGAACCTGTCACGTGGTCTCCCTTAGCAACGTGCCTGGGCTTCCTTAGCAGCCGGCGCCGAGCCGCGAGTGGAGGCAGGGCCGGAGGAGCGGAGCGGGCCTGGAGCCTCGGGGACCCGGGGGTGAGAGGCCTGAGGGGCCGGGATCTGGGCCTGGATGGGTCCCGGGGGGAGGGCGGCAGCCCACCCAGGTCAGAGTCAGGGTCCCCGCCCCTGGCCCGGCAGCGCCCAGGGGTGTCGGGGACGTGGCGCTGCTGCCCGGGCCTGGGCCGCGGCTCGCTCTCAGCGGCGACTTCTGGTCCCGGTGGCCGAGCCGCTGTCGCACCGAGGGCCGCGCTGTGGCCACCGCGGGGTGCTGACCTCGCCCTGTGATTTGCTCTGTGCAACCGGCACTGGCTCAGGAAAGGATGGACAAATACAAGGAAAGCAGAAAATCCGGCAGATCACGGATGAATAAACCCAGAACCTGCTACTCCTCGGTCTGTCCTGCACGCAGGCAGAGAGAGGTTGCGTTTGTAAATTAAAAGCCATGACAAAGAAAGAACGCTCTAAACCCAGATGTTTATCCTTACTGTCCTCCTGTGCAAAAAAGTCAGCAGAACTTCCATAATTACAGCCATCTCATGCAACCAAAAGTTTGACAATTCCTGTCCTTCATACTGATTCATTATCTGTGCACAATTTCAGAAAGATGAGTAGTCTCATTGCCTCCTGGGCAACCTTAAGGGATATTTAAATGACAAAGCCAGGACAGAAAGTTTTGACTGATAGAATTGTATGTTTCTCAAAACGAATGTGTTTGTGTGCAGTGCTGTGTATTGACTGAACTAGACAGCCTTTGCTATGGATCTGCCTTAAGTGCTTCATCAGAAAATTGCTGTTATTGTTTATAAATTTTCCTCCTTCCTCAAATTTGTTTTCACTTTTATTATGATGTTGGTGTTTAAAATTTAGTGACCTGCTCTTGTGTTATATATATATATGTATATATGCTGTTACTGCGCTAAAAATACATGCCTCTTACTCTATAAATCAAACTTGCTTATAATGACAAATTTACATTTTAAAACTAGATTACATGGTGCACAGGGCCTTGAACATGCCCTCTTCATGAAGGTGGGTTTCAGCAGCAGGTGATTGCCATGCGATGGACCAGTGCTGTTCATAGGTGCTGCACAGGGCCTCGTTTCCTGGTCTATTTCTCTGGCCAAATTCTGGCATTTTTCATGGCAAACACTCAAATGTGGTGTGGAGCATGCCTGGCCATTTTACAGTGCTGCGGGTGTAAAGCTGTGCTTAAAGTTGAATCAATGATGTCATGATAAAAGTCAAGGTTTTGATAGCAGCTGTGAGGTATTAATCTTCCTGATGCTCAGCTGCGCTCTTAATACCTTGGAATTGTCATGCCTGTTCAATGGATGTTGGAAATAGTAGCCAGGCAGTCATTTTATTTATTTTTCTTTTCTGTCCTTTAAGGCTGTTACCATCTGAAAATGAGTCACTTATACAATAGCATTGAGCCAAACGTTATTGATGATGAAATGGTTCAGAAAGCCATTGAAGAACAGTACCCAGAGGACAAAAGAAAGCTTGCCAAAAGGGAAGATATTAACTTTAAGAATGTGACGGAGCTACAGCTTAGTTTTAGAAGTGAGTAGCAGAATATATACTTACCTCTTCTTTTGTTAGAGGGTAATAGAATTAAGCATGAAGTGGCTAACTGGCAATTAAACAATCATGATTAGCTTGGATTTATTACATGAAAAGTGACGTCTGAACTTACATTTTTAGTCATACCTGTATGAAGTAGTTTCATTACAGAGAGCTGGGTGCTTTTGCTGATGGGTAACTTAAAGCTGCTTAACTTTGCGCTATTACTGTCACTGCTATTCTTATTTAACATTTATATTGTGGTGACACCTACAGGCCACAGGCCTATTGGGCCCTTCTCTACGTGGACAAATCAAACCCTGGGCAGGCTCCGTCATAGCCAGCGATTATGTGAGAGCTATTTGGTAGATTGTGGTGATTACAGTCCAATTCAGTGGCTTCCTCTGGTCATCTGTAGCATTATCGCAGCTTGCCTCTTGCTGTCAAACCAGTCGTAAACTTGCATTCAGAAAATGAAAAGGAAGAACATTTGGGTCAATATTTGAATATTTTGAGGATATGTAATTTCATGGGCAAAAATCTGCTTTTGATTATTCATTGTGTACTCCAGTAAAATAGTAAGTGTATTAGTTCAATTCCTTAGGAGAGACTCCCTGTTACCTGATCCTGCATGTGTGTGTTTGCAAATAGAAAATACAGAACTCTGTGAGTGTTTTGGATGTGCAATTCCTTGCTTTACTCTGAACTCACTAAACAATGATAGCAGCAGAGCAGCTAATGAAGTCTTCTGGGAAGCCATTGAGGGGGTAAAGAGAATGTTCTGTATTTTCTGTCACCTTGGTGCTAATGTTTTGCTGTTGTGCCAAACTGCCTGCCCTTGTGATTCTGTTTTTGGAGAAAGCTAAATGCGGGGATATTGATTAGTTCTAAACTGCAGCCTTCACAGAAAGAGTAGACCCCAACTTACTCTCCTGTGATGAAAATCCCAGGAGCAGGGGAGTAATTTACAAAAGCAGTAGCTGGCCAACACTAGCCTGCAAATGCGGAGAAAAGCACTCATCCCAAACCTCCCTCTTGGAGCTGGAAAGGAAAATGAAGGTCAAGACCTCCTAGTAGTGGATTCATAAAGCCACTCTTGACTGCTGGGCCGTAGTCAGCATCCCCTCAGTGACTCATTGGCATTGCTGATGAGCAGTGTGTGCTGGAGCAGGACACTGAGGTTAACTAGGCTGTTTCATTGAAATCTTGTCCAGCCAGTGGACCTCTCAGCTCTCTAGGGCAGTCATCACATGCTATCATAATCTGCTGGAAATCATTTCTGAGGTAAAACTGGATGTGTTTTCCTTGTGCAAGATAGTGTGTCTGCTAAACTGAAAGCACATGAAAAACAGTTTTCTTTTACTTTTTTTCTGTGGCTTTAGATATCCTACAGGTTGATAATCTGTGGCAGTTTGAGAATCTGACTAAACTGCAGCTGGACAACAATGTCATTGAGAAGATAGAAGCTCTGGACAGTCTGGTTCACCTTGTATGGCTCGGTAAGATACAGGCATATGAGGCTGGATGCCTTCGCAGGTATAAAGTAATCTGCAATAAAGCCAGGGTGTTGCATTCCTCCTCAAACACAACTTATAGGAGCTTTCCCATGGAAGGCTGTCGGCTGCCTGTGTGTTTCCTCATTTGACTGTCAGCTATCAAAATGCTTGAATATCAGAGCTGCAAAACAATCCTTCAAATGTTTACAAGCTGGTTTTAATCCATTTGGTGTGGCAGGAACAGGAAGTTGAGATTTCAAGGTTGTTTCCAGGGTTTGTACTTGTATTTGGAGGTGACTTCCAGAAATATTTACAGAAACACATCTGTGATTTAGAAGCTGGTATTCTGTTTTCAAAGTTAACACAGGCATTTCAGAGCCTAGAATCCACTGCCTCTATCCCTATATGCTTAAGGGCTCGTCATCATTGTTGTCCCAAGAAGTGACCATCCTTGTAGTCTTAGGTGAGTACTTTCAACTAAAAACTCAGAATGCTGATAGCAACATCCCACAGTGGTGCAGGTTTTGATGCTAGGCAGATTGGTGAGCTTGCTGCTATGGATGTGGGAACTGCAGCCACGTTGCTGGCTGGCAGTATAAATATATCCAGCCGTCTTTGAAAATGGCATGCAGGGCTTCAGTTCATAAGCACATCTTGAAATGTCTAAAGGGTTCTTCCGCCCAGTTGTCTGCACTGTTCTGCTGCACGGATGACATGCACTTGTGAATCAACAGCTGATCACCACAATGTAAGCAGAGTGTTTTGAAGCACACTCATGGGTTTCGTTTGCCCAAAGGCTGTGGGGTTCAGCAGCTGCTGCATGAATGTCTTGGCCATCCAGGGGCTGGGGTGGTGCAGACAGCTGGCAACCTCATCAACTGTCTTTGGACTCCTGAATTACTCAGTACTGGCCTGAGGGCAATGAATGTAGGTCTTAGGATAGATGTTCTGGCAGGATAAGAGGAAATTTCAGTGTGTGAAATCACTAAAGTGAGTATATGCCTTTGCATGCCTCCATTGACAACAGGGTGGTTGCAAGTGTGGAACTGGCATATGTTAGTCCTGTGGGAATGACCATGACAGTGGGCATTGGTGTGGCAGGCAAGAGTCTGCAAGAAACAAGGCAAAGAGTGTCAAATTTGTCACAGAATTATCACCCTTTTAGGGCAGTTCTCCACCTCCTTTCTGGTATTTTGGGTTTCCCCATAAAGGTAGAAATCACTTTCAGGTTGCGTATGTGGACTCTGCATGGAATACCAACTGTTCCTCTCATTTAAAAGTTGCATGGACAGTTGCAAGGAGGAGATGTGAATGAATGATGATTTAATGCCAAGCCTTTCCTGTGGGACACTGAATGCACCTGAGGAAAATACGTATTACGTAAACTTCTAAATTGAGAGCCAGGCTAAATCTGAATCGGGGTGTTCTGCTAGAAATAGTTAAACTTTTTCTTGTTAAAACTTTGGATCTCTGGACTCTTCCCTAGACCTGTCCTTCAACAATATTGAAGTAATTGAGGGCCTGGATACCCTTGTCAAACTGCAAGACCTCAGTCTCTACAATAACAGAATATCTAAAATAGAGCACATGGACATGTTGCAAGAGCTACAGATTTTCTCCATAGGAAAGAATAACCTGACCACTCTGCAAGATGTGAGTGCTCCCTGTCTTTGCAAATGTTCCCTGTCAAGGGATCAAATATTCTAAAACTGATATTTGCCACTGTGTCCGAGCCCCTCCTTAGAGTAGAAAATTCTGCTTAGGATTTCACTGCCTCTGTAGTCTAAGTTATTGTTTTGGTAAGCTGTCCTGGTGTTAAAGTACATACTACAGCTAATTCTCTTGTTAGATTATTGACTCATGGGGGCCTGGTTCTGTTACTGCCATCAGCTGTGGCAAAACTCCTATTGGTTCCCATGAAAGCTAGAAAAGGAGTAAGTAGCAACATCTGAGAAAAGGAGGGAGTGAAGAGTAGGATTTATTTGGGGTTCTTTTGAGGGCCGTTTCCCAATCTAAGACCCATGATTTGTCCACCCTATCTGCCTTCTCTCTACACTTTTCATTTATATATTCACAATGTAAATTTAAGCATTTCCTTTCCAGAAAGCATTAGAAACTGATTTAATGATGCCTGCTGTTTCGCAGCAGGGCAGGATATATATTGTAACATAATTGTAGTAAGAGCAATGAATTTTAAGGCTGTGGTTTCCCCAGCTCTAGGAAGTACAGTGTCTCTTTCCCTATGGCATAGGTGATCTATCTCAGGAGGTTTAAAAACTTACGGACACTGAATCTCATTGGGAACCCTCTCTGTGATGATGAGCAGTATACGCTATTTGTTGTTGCACACCTTCCAGACCTAGTATACTTGGACTTCAGGCTCGTGTGTGACACCATGGTAAGCATTTCTGCATTCCCTGCTTGTGAAAATGGGCAACAGCATCTTACAGAGCGTTTGCTTTGTTGGTATGCCAGCAATATTCTAGCATTTGGGGCAGGTTCTCTGCAGAAATTAGGCTTACAGAAACACACAGTGTTTATTCTGCCTCCACCTAACAGCTGTGAACCTGTAGGCCAAATTCTATCAAATCTGACAGCGGGGTAGAGGTGTCAGAGGCATGATGTCTTCACAGATTTTGTGAAAATCAGCAGCTGTGTGTGGGAGAGGGGCCTGGTTAATGTTGCCACAGAGAGGCTGCAGTGTAAGTGCAAGCCTTCTTAGAGATCAGAAAATCTCAGAGGAGATCAGTCTCGAGATATAGATCCAGGGGAAAGGAAGCTTGGTGGTCCTGCTGCTTGCTGAGCAATCTGTTTCAGTAGCAGGCTGACAGGCTCTCCAGGCAAGCAGGTGTCATCAAATGCACTTCCTGCTCTTGATTCCTGAGAACAGGACAGTGCATCTGCACTGGTGACACATGGGACTGCTTTTTGATCCCAGGGCTCAAAGGAACAAAGAAGGGTTTTTTTGTTTGGGTTTGGTTTTTTTTAGTAACCAAAGAACATGATTGATTGTAAATTTGCTTGGCACGGAGAAGAGCTGTACTTGGAATACACATTACTCCTACCATAGGGCTGATAGGGCTGTCCAGGTCATTGAGGCCAGTCCCTGCTCATACAGACAGTACATCATAGAATTGCATACTTAAATTTGTCAGGCTTCAGTTTCAAGCTAATTAGGTTCATGTCCCTGCTACTATCTTGCCATCCACTCCTCCAAAGAGCTGTCTTCTCCCTAGTAAGTGTGTTAAACACGCTAGCTGATCATATCAAAGTTCAAATTTTAGAAGTTAAACATGGCCTTCTGCTAAAAAAATAAAAACAACCCTAAAGATGAGGAAATGGGGAGAGAAAATTTTCCTGGGACTGTATCAGTTCAGATCTATTGAATGCAGAGTAATATGCCAACAAAAAATGGGATGAGGAATGGATCAGAAACTTTCTAAGTAGTTTAATAAAAAGCCCACAAAGAAATGGAGATGCAGATGTCACTCAAGTGCATGTTCTGAAAAGATCAAATGCTTATGCCCAGATTTGTAAAGCGATGCTTGATAATCTAATAAAAATATTTTCTCTGTTTGCATTTCTCAGCGAGAAGTCGCAGTTTTAAAGTATCAAGATCTTACTGAGCTGTTGGAAAGTGAGGAGGCTCAGGCCCTGGCTCAGCTGAAGGAAAAACAGGCAAAGCAGAAAGAGCTGGAGTACCACAAGGTATGTTTTCTTTGGCTGGTTGTATATTGTCTCAGGAGAAAGCAGCGCAACACATATTGACTTCTCTTTTTACCTGCTTGAAGATTTAATGAGAGATTAACATAAACTGTGCTAAAACTAAGGCTAGGATTAATCTCTGTGATCTCTGAATCTCATCTCTTGAATGAAAACAGCAACTTCTGTGGAATACCTACGACATGGGGGAACGTAGTTCTGGCTGAACAATGAAACTACAGATACAGATCCTGTGAAGCCAAATAGTAAATCATAGCCGAGGATTTTATCAGCCTGACATGAGATTTAGACATGAGAATTAAGAAAATTAGAGGTCTGAGGGAACTGTTAGCATTTTCATGGGCAGTGACTTTTTATTTTCTCCTTCACACAAAGTTAATGCTTTCCATTATTTTTATGGTTAAACTGTTCAGGGCTTTCTGAGACCACTGTAGCCCTGTGAACAGACTGAAAACAAGACCAGGCAGAATGATGCTTGCAGTTATGGTCTGGCTGTCTATTCCAGACCTCCAGAAGATCAGACTGACTGAAGAGCAGGAGGAGGTTCAGTGACAGGGAGGACACCTGCAGCTCTTACCTCCATCCCTCCGCACAGTCCACTGACTCCTTATCTGAAAGGCCTAATAGCCTTGCAATATGCAGTTGTATGTAAGATTAAACAGTGGTTTCTATCCTTAGGCTAGAGAGTTCTAGAAGCAAAGCCACCAGGATGCTTTTCAATCCAGTTTCAGGGTCCTCTTGTGACTCATGTTGGTGTAACTGTACCTGCAGCAGTGTCCCTCCACTGGTAAAGTGCTTAGAAGAGAGACACATCCTGAGGACTGGCAGCCTGTTGGGAGTCTTTATTTTACTTATTTTGCTCTGATTCTCTTCAAAGACAGCCTTTGTTGAGTACCTGAATGGATCATTCCTGTTTGACAGTATGTATGCAGAGGATACAGAAGCTGCCAAACTGACTTGCCTCCCTGGAGTGGGTGAACTGCTGCAGGCATATCCTTCCTGGGTTTAGAATACCTACAGCTAAAACGTAATGCCTTGAGAAAAGAAGGAGGTGCATCCAGAGGGACTCTTCATCCGTTGCTTTTGTCCAGGGCACATTGATCTAAGATCTGAGATGGTCTGTGTTCAATTTTGGAATGGTACCAAAAAAACCACTGCAAGACCGTGAGACCACTGACAGCTGTAATGCTTGATATCTCATGAAATATGAGGGTTACAAACAAATGGTTTATATTACTGGCAAGCTGGCCAGCCCAGCTTGAAATATCCCATTTGTAAAACCACTCGTTTCTGTCACCAATAGGTCATGAGATTCCAGTGTTTTAAATTCTCACCATTGTAATTACCATATTCTTTTTCCTTCGCTTGAATCAAACACAATTTCGGTAGCTGCCTTTCCTGACCCTTCAAGAATCAAGGCTTTGTACTTTCCTTAAGTCTGCAATCCACTTAAAGTTTAAAATGAGCTATAAGATAAATCTCTGTCAGTTAGATTGTGAGAGCGCAGTTGCTAAACTCGTGTTGAAATTGAAGTGGTAGGAGATAGGAACAGACTAATCAGAATGATATGAGCCGCATATCTCATAACCTGCCAAAGCTGGCAACTTGAAGTTTTCAGGCCAGCACTTCTTTGTGATCATTGCTCCTACACGGGAGATCAGAAAGCAGACACTTTTTTTTCTTTTTTCTTTTCTCATTCAGATTAATAGAGCATTGTCAAGGCCAGTAACTTGACCTTCCTTAAAATTGCATTACACTGTTGGGGAAAAATGCATCACAGCTTAACTACAATAGACTCCAGAAACAATTCCATTGCCAAGATAATAGCAGAAGAAAAATTGACGTTATTTTTGTGATGCTACCAAGTCAGTAGTTTATTCTGTGCTCTGGCTGTAGGCTCCAGAGCTGTATTTATTAACTATGCAGGCATTGTATTCACACTTGTGAAGACAGATAGGGTTGTATGCTTTATTCCTCTGTTATGTCAGAAAAGTCAGAGAAGGATATGTATTTCCTTCTCTTCCTCAAGGCCTTTTCTCCCTCAAGTTGCTATAGCTTTCTCCATACCCTTAAGGTAGCAAAATCCTATGCCTAAAATGTGAATGGGTGACCCAGGCCTGCCACAGACAGAACACTTGGCAGGCTGCTCCCGGTGAGAAACCACAGAGGTTACCAAACAGTAGCTTGTAACTCTTGTTGCTCAGATTTGCAGAGGTAGAAGGAACATAGCATGTTGCTCCACTGAACAAGCAAAATACCTTGACTCTGGTGTCACGTACAGGAAGGAGTTTGTCTCAGTTTGTGAGAACCTTTTCAACTACGGTCTGAAAGAGTATGAAAACCGAGAAGCTGAAGTCTCTGATTTCTACAAAAGCCTTCATGAAGCATTAACAGCCAACCAGCAAGAAGGCAGGAAAATAATCCTAGACTTTGAAAATCGGAAGAAAAGGGTAATGTTATACTTTTGTTTGTTTGAGACATGATTTCTCTACATCATATCCCAGCTTTTAATTTCACTGAAAGTAATGGTAACTCAAGTAAAATTAGGAAAACGATTCTGGATTTACACTGCTGTAATAGGAATCAGTACTTGGTCCCTAATGGCAGAATCAGAGAGGCTGAGGTTGGAAGGGACTAGACAGTCACCTGGTCCAACCCCCCTGCTCAAGCAGGGCCACCCACAGCAGGCTGCCCAGGACCACATTCAGCCAGCTACGGAATACCTCCAAGGTTGGAGACTCCACAACCCCTCTGGGCAGCCTCTTCCAGTGCTCATTCACTTTCTTTCCATGTTTCTTAGAATATAAACCTATACGAAGAAAAACTGTTGTGTTAGCTAATATAATGTCATTAACTAACATAATGTTGAAAGAGTTTTAGTACTTTATGTAGGAAAAGAATTTGGGGATTGACATCTCAAGCCTTTGGGTAAACCATAACCAGCTAACACTGACAGCCCTTTTCTATACTGGAAATTCAGTGCAGGACAAAACTAACATGTCATAGTGTTATCTTACTGTCCACAAAGGTAGGAAAAAAGTGGTTAAATGTGGTGGGGGTTTTGTTGGTTTTTTTTTGCCATCCAGAAAAATTACCAATCTTTAAGAAAATGGAAATGCTCAACCTTTCTTTTAGTTTAAATATTTCTGCTGAAGTCGATTTAAAATACATAAATAGATTTATTAGATTTAATGCCACTCTCCTTCTTTTTGAGGCCTCCAATAGCTCTTCCTTCGTTGAAAAATGGGGAAGAAAGGAAGGAGATTGCAGGGTATTCAGTTTGTTTCCAAGTAATTTTCTGCTTCAGTTCATTTTGTCATCAACAGCTCAAAGAACTTTAACAAAAAAATTAGATAAAGTTATTGTAATGTATTTCTAGTCTTTTTAAAGTAGAAACTATCTTTTTTCATTCCGCTCAACTACAGCCACCCATTGTGGCTGCTAAGGGCGTAGCTTCTAGCTGGATCCCTTTCTAACCATGTATAATAGCTGGATCATTATTTTGTTTTCACAGAAAAAATAAGGGGGAGGGGGGAGTGGGGGAAGGGGGCTAAAGCCTGGTAACACTTTCAGCTGAGCAGAGCAAGTCCCTGACAACTGACACCAGGCAGTCACGAGCGCTGGCTCCCTTTGAAAACCAGGTCACTTTTATTTAGGTGCCTTGTCACATGCTGGCAGCCTGCTGAGTCACTCTGCTCCCAGGTCCTTGAACCTTGCTGACTCATGTTGGCAAATTAACTCCATCAACTCCAGTCAGACACGAATTTGCAGCCTTACCAGAAGGCAACTTAGAAAGATGGTGATGCACATTCGGTTAACTTGCACTTGAATTCCCAATACATCTCACATTAAAAAAACAAAACAATCAAACAAACAAAACAACCCCCCAAAACCCCACTAAAACAAACAAAAAACCCCAACAAAACCCCCCAAAAATCAAACCCAAAGAAACATGGCTGAGGCCAGATTTTGGCCTTTCGTCTTTGAGGACCTGCAGGCTCAGCTATGGATTGAGCTGCAAGAACAGGACACAGCGGTCACCTTAACAGTTTTCATATAAATACTGGAGAAATTGGTGTCAAAACTGAACAGTGTATTTTAACAGCATTTCCCCATTCATTTAAAATTACCGGAGGAGTTCTAGAGGTGCAGAGGTCCCAGCAGGCTGACTGTAAGCCATCCTTAGGGGCTGCTTGTGTCACTGTAATCCTTTCACGTAAGCTTGGGTAACCTGTAAAATAACTCTGCTCTCTGAAGTTGGTTAAGGAACGAAGAAGCATTAAAGGCCTTGAAGTTTGAAGTTACTGCTCCCAGCAGCATGGCTTGAACGGCTGTGGAGCTTTTTGAGCCTTCTAGCTTGTTTAGATTAGAAAAGAAGATGCCTTGCTTTCCGCTTCCCTCCTGTTAACTCTGCAAAGTTTGGGTAATCTAGTCCATTTTCAGACACAAGTCTTGGCAATGGTTTTCATCAGAATTCTCAATTCTAGCTCATTCCATTCACTCTCAGAAGTGGATTAGACATCTTTAAATGCATATTTTTTCCCCTCCTTTTAACACTTGACTGTTAACTTATTTTGAACAGACTTGAAAATAATATATTGCTCAGCACAAGAGGATTTTTTTATCCAAGAAATCATAAATCTTGCCTGATACAAACCTGACGTCAATATTTAATTCTGAAGGGCAATAAATCCTTGCTGTAAGAGGAAGGCAGGCAATGATAGGTATTCCATATTCAGAATACTAACTCCCAACCCTATGGAAGTCAATCAAGATTCTCCTTGACATGAAGGGGATCAGGATTTAGCCCTGCATTTCTTTCTATGAAGTAATAGTTAATCTCTTCTTCACGGCCAGCGATGTCAAGAATCAAATATTTATTTATTTTTTTTACTTGAAATGTGTTAGAAGGGGAACCAAAGTTGGAAGCATAGAAGGGGCACAGTCTTCTGCTGACTGGAGGATGAGGAAACGTTTTCACCAATTCCACTGCATTGCCTCTGGATCGTTAGTGCAGTAGCACACCTCAGCACTGTTGACTACCCAGTATGTAAATCTGGAGACTTCCTGAATCATCACATTTCATTTCAGCTAATCATCAGCAGGAACTTTTCTCAAATATGTAACAAGTTAATTAAATTGCAATGGAATGCTGAACACAAACTATAAGTAATTTATGTATCTCTGTGTTTAGAGGCTGGATGAGATTCATAATGCCAGTAGTTATGATATTGCTGAGTCTAAACGAGCCAAGTACAAGGAGGACATACTTCAGCTGTCAGAAGCACTCATGACCTTGGAAATGCTGATAGCTGACCATCTGGAGGTAAGGGTCAAGCACATACCTGTGAGACCTCACATCCAGAATGTGAGGGGGTCACTCTTCTGCTGCTGCAGCCCTCTGTTTCGTAGCTCATTGCACAAAGAGGGGGCTCCTGTCAGGCTGATGTTTTGTCTCCATCTTATTCTTTCTCTGTTCAAAGTTGATCTTGGGTGAGATCAAGCCCCATTGATACGTTGCAACAGATTTCTGTTTCTCAGAGCAGAGCAGGGTATGTCCCTCACATCTATCCAAGCTGACTGCTTCGACTTTAGAGAAAGGGACTTGAAGTCATTCAGTTGTTTTATAGGTCTGCATACAGAAGTCGCTGCATAACATGGAATATGCATTTGGGATTCTAAAGGTGTAACTCTTTGAAGCTGATCTTTGCTATGAATAAGATTACACACATTCCTGCTCAGCTTACTGCATTTGCTTGCATAATAGCTGCCTTTTTTCTCCCCAGACTTTTCCTCAAAAACTAGGGCAGGGCTGCTAATGTGCATCTTCATTAAAAAAATAAAATAAAAATTAAAAATTAGCAGGCAGGAGCTGTGGCCTGTGTGCAAGCAGATGCAGCAGTTTACTTTTGTGAATGTGCATGACAGAAAGCAGCAGCTTAAAATGGATTCCTCACAGCATTAGGATCTTGCCTTTTCTGAATTGGTCCTCACATATCTGCAGTCACTGATGGACTGAGCAGAAGCATTTCTCCCTGCGTGCCTTTCTGGATTTGCAGGATTCGGGTGGCTGTATTTGAACTGTTGTTATCGAGACATCTAAGGGCAACACTTCACAGATTCTCCATCAGCCATCTTTGAGAGAGGTAATAGGCAGCAGCAATTTTAATTTCTGAGGACTAAAAGAAAAGCAGCAGTGAGCCCAGGCATTGGTTATGCTTCTGACAAGAGGCTCTTCATGCACACAAGGAGACTGCAGCATGGCAGTACATGGGAGTACAGCCCTCTCCATGCATTGCTTAGGTGAGGGTACAAAAGGGTCAGCTGGCTTGCTCCGGACACCAGTTAAAGGTATAATTCAGTCAGCTTCCCTCCAATAAATTGATTCTGATTTTCTCTCCCTGAAGGAGGAAAGAAAATCTTGTAGCACTTTCAAAACGCTTCAAATGTTTGAGACAGTTGTTTCTGAATGTGCTAATAACAGGAGTGAGCCCAAATTATAATCAATTGTAGACCCCTCCTAGACTCCCTGAGTCCCTTTTATGTTTATGCAAGTTTTCATTGTAATATTTCCTCTTTTTCCCTCTCTTAAGGAACAAATAAAGGATTTTAAAGGAAACATTGCTGTCACAGCATCAACATTGATTGAAAATGTTAAAGGGATATATCCTTTTGATACGTTGGCCTGGACTTCCCAGTGACGTACGTATACCTTGCTTCTAAATCCAGAAATGAGCCATCAGTTTAGAATTTGATGGTGGTTTGTTGGGTTTTTTTAATCAACGGAAAATGTCTTCTCCCAGCTTTCTAGGAATGGTCATTTAAGGTGCCCAGCTTCTTTCTGTGGATACTCTGGAGAGCACAAAAGGATCTAAGTTCTTCTGTGCTAGAAGTCTGTAGGACTTTACCAGCTTTCTCCCACTTGGGAATCTTGAATCTCCCTTTCTTCTCCATACAGCCATGACAAAACCCTGGGAAGATCTGGTTAGTCTGTCTCCTATATATATTGCCGCAGCAGCCAATGGAATACCTACAATTCTTATTAAAGTTTCTGTAAATGGCCTTCATTTTTGTGTTGTTGAAGTTTTCTCAAACATAGTGAGATGAGAATACCAAAGTGCTTCAGTGACAGGCTACACTAAATACAGAAATCTGTTAGCCTGGTGCAAATAATTGCACCGTATTCAGAGCTTAGCTTATATCCTGGGAAGCCGCCTTCAATTTCCTTTGCAAACCTTGGCCCCCTCTCAGTTCTGTATAATATATGGCAGTAAGGATGAGACCCGGTGTGTGATTAAGAGCAGAAAGTGCATATCCTGACATCACAGCAGCTTCTGGCAGCAGCCAGGCTTTTTCCTGCGGGGGCCCACTGGGTGCACACTCGGTCTCTAGTTACAGGAGATCATTTAATCAATTTAAGTGAGTGGTGTGGTCAGCTTTTTGCCTTAACCATCTTCTGTACGATGACCCAGTGCCGGGACCTGGAAAACCGTCACCATGAAAAGCTGCTGGAGATCTGCATCATGACACTGGAGAAATCAGTCAAGAATGAGCTTGATAAGGATTTGCCAGCTGATGTTCAAATGGTGAGGGCACCAAAAAAGTCCATCTCTGCTAGACAGTCAGCAAGGCCACAGTCTCTCTCTGAAGGGACATGATTTCCAGGAGGCTTAGTACTGGTAGAGCCATGCCTAAACCAGAGCATAACCTCCTCCCAAGAGGCTCCAGCCACTTGGCTGAATTGCAGTGCCACCGGACATCTCTGCTGACTAGAACAGAGGCTAGCTGCACTGCAGGTTTCCCTGGGTGCTGCCAGAGCTGGTGGCAGCAGCCCAGAAGAGGTGCTGAGCAAGTCTCTCTCCTGCCTCCAGCACAACTCACTTCCCTGGCTGATTTCCAGACAGCCCCAACCCAGTCGGCACTTAAGCAGCATCTTTGCTACACTCACAGCTGGTTTTCTTCCGATTGTCCCTGCTCCCCCAGGAGAATCCAAGCACCACTCTGACTTTCTTGCATTGGGGCTCTGTTTGCCTCCGTCATTTCAAAAGCCCTTCCTAGAGCTCCCCAGCCCATGAGCTGATCTGAAGGCAGGACATGACATTTTATACGGAGCCTTCCGCTGAGCCCTCAGTCTTGCTGTGATAGCAAAGATCCCAGGAGCCTTTCAGAAAGCACAAAAGATTGTTGCAGTGCTCCAGTCAGCAACACTGCTGACCTTTTCGCCTCTGTTATTCCTTCATTTAGTGACTAAATGACTCGAGTTTTGCATTCACAGTGGTTTTACTCTTGTCCAGATTATCCCAGCCCCCCGTTACTCCAGGTAATCAAGAGCTGACAGACACAAAACAGACCCCTCAGCCCCCTCCCTGGGGGACCTCCCTGCTTTATGGCCTGTGCAGATGGCTGCAGTTACGCACCGTTGCTGTGCACCCATTTTGCCTCACTGCCATCCATTTCCAGGGAGAAGCAATCTTCATTTGTTCAGCAGCAGCACTTGGCTGCAGGAGGAGAGTCATTATGGTTTAGCGAAGCCACCCTCTATTGAGAGCCGCAGGGGGAAGTTACTGCTTCGATTAGGAGCTGGGACTTTCCAAAAATGAAGATTTACAGCCAGCACCACCAGTGCAAGAGACCTTTCCAAGTGCAATTTTCCACTTCCCACACATGCTGGCCCAGGCGTGCTGGAGCATATGCAGCCTTGCTTCAGCACCAGCTGCCCACAGGACCCTGACATGTGCTGCAAGGCAGCACTGCCTGCAGCGGAGCACTCAGCAGCAGGCATTTGCTCCCAGTTCTAGCAGGTGAGGCCGAGGGTGCTGCCTCAGTTTCCCCCACCTGTACTAGGGATAATACTCCATTACTCCCTAGGGAGGCCCAGACACATCCTTGTGAAAGGTAAAGCACTGGATTCATCCCAATGACTGGGGCTTTGTCAGTCAAACAGAGGGCTGATTTTCTCCCCCTGAGCACTGCCGTTACTGTGCTGCTAGTTCTGAGCTCTGCTGCTTTCGCTGCACGCCCACCCCCTCCTCTCATCCTGTCACGTTACCTCCTAGCTTCTTGTGGACAAAACCACCATTGTCGATGCAGTCAACGCGTCCCATGGCATCCGCCTGCTGAAGATTGATAAGCGAGAGAGCAACATCCTCAGCAATACCTACCGCTGGCAGGCCTCTGTGACAGAGAAGGTAAGAGACCCTCATGCTCAGGGGGATGGGGCACAGATGGATCTGGCCCAGGTGGTGGGGACACTGCTAGGAAGGATGCTCTGTAGCCTTTGCTGGAGCCCTCTGTGCGCCAGGGACCCTGACAAACCTGCAGGTTCACTGCTTGGCTTCAATCTGTTCAGGCTTTCCAAAACGAGATTGACAGAAACCGCAACCGTGTCAAAGAGATCATTCAATACATTGACCGTCTCCAGGAGGAGCTGGATAACTTAGAGATCCTGGAGCCGATGCAGGCATGCAAGACAGCCCCCGACAGGGATGGCTGCCTCTTTATGCCTGAGCTGCCTGGGATACTTCAGGTCGAAGGCATTACTTCTTCCATCCCACCATGAACTGCAAATAAAAGATACTACTTGACTCTGGAAAAGCGTACAAAGCTCTGCCTCTTCCATCATGTTGGCATGAAGCCCCTGCAGACAGAGCTCAGACCTGGTCACAAGGGGTTATGGATCAGCTGTGAACTGATTGAACCAAATCATCATCGTAGCAGATCATGCCTGAGAGCTTTGGTACCTGCAAGCACAGTGGCAGGAACCTGTGAGCTGAGGGCACGTGGCAGCAGCCTGGGAGAGGAGTGCTCTCCATCAAAACACCCCCAAGATAACAGCAGGTTTCCAGCTCAGCAAGCACAGGGCTGGTGGGGGCTCTGCGTGCCCAGGAGCCTTGTCTGCTCACCGCCTCTCGCAAAAGCAGCTTTCTGCAGCGTGAACAGAGCAGCCCCCAGCTAGCAGGAAGGGAAATCAATGGTTCCACAGGAGCTCACACACTGCCGCTCGCAACAGCCAGATGAGGAGTCATTAATTCCCTTCCTTGCTCAGTGACAGCAGCTGCTACGCTCACTTGTGGGCAGCTTCTGAGGAATAATGCTGGCCGGGGCGGTACTGCTGGAGGCAAGCAGAGAGTAGAAAGGTGGGAAGGTTAAACGAGAGGGTGGCTGCATACGCGCTCTGGGGAGACCGGGTCTCTCAGAAAGCCCTGTGGCTGGTGCTGCCCATCATACACAGATTTAGCTCATAGTGCTCTGTGCTTTTGAAGATGGCTGGAGCCCAGGTTCCCCCATTCTTGCTCCAGGACCGCACTGTTGTCTCCCTGCTACTCCCTGGCTACAAGGACAGAGCACCTGGCACGGCGAGGCTCACACAGAGATGTGGAGGGAGCAGATCTGTTTGGTAGTTATTGTCTGCTCTGCTCCATCATATTTTTCTGCCTGTAGCCAACCCAGCACCTGCCTAGAGCCTGGCAGCTCAGGACCTAGACCACAGCTTGATGATTAAAACAAAGAAATACTCAGCAGCATTGGCTTTCAGAATCTAGCAGGGATGTGCCTTTAATCAGACAGAGAGACCCTGGTGTTACATACAGGCACACTGAGGGATGAAGAACAGATGCAATGGAGTCTGTTTTCAGATTTCCATAACAAGTGTGTGTCAGGAGCTGGCAGCTATGAAGACATGTGGCATATGCTGGGTATGTCTGTGCCGCGCCCTGCCCAGGAAGCTGTTTCTTTCGTGAGAGCTCCTCTGATGAGTTACAGACACCAGTAATGGACAGAGCTGCTGTCTTGGGGATGCAGAGGAAGCTCACCTTGACCATTCCTCCTTGTGGGCTCAAAACTGCTGGTGCTGCGCTGTGGCAGTCAGTCCAAGCGAGGAGTTGCCCACAAAGTCGCAGCTTCTCAGCGCGAGGCTGATGCCAGGAAAGACACGGTGGAAGGAGGGTGGTTACCATCTGCTGGGTCATGCCAGCAATTCACAGCTGGGCACTTTCCTCCTGTGCCCAGCCGTCTCAGTCCTGCAACAGCTTGTGCTTTACAGTCGAGCTCTCTGAACAGAGGTGAACAAAGAGAGTCCCAGCTGCTGCGCGAGCACGCAGCTCACACAGATCGTAGTCATGGGCCCACTCCACGCTGCCCCACCGCTGAATCTGGAAAGGAGGAACAGTCGGTTCAGAACTGGATTATACATAGAGCTGCTCAGCAACTCTCAGCCTGCCTTTTCATGTTTATGAAACATGGGTAGCCCCCCAGGAGCTGTGCTGATCACTGATTACTGGGGCAGGGGGATCTCCGGACGAGTTCAGTGGAATGACATGCTTCATCTGTACTGGGGTCTGAGGCAGCGTCCCTTAAAGGGAGGATGAAAAGATTCTCATCAACTTCAGCCACTTTGAGGTCAGGGAGAGCTTCACGCCAGGCCAATTTCCAGCAAGCAAGTTATTAGCTTGGTGTCTACTAAGGCCTCCAGGCTGGATAACCCACAGCAAGAGAAGCCAGCCACGACTTTGCAGTTCAGATCAGAGAGGAAGAAAAGTAGCCATTTGGGTTCTGCAGAAAGAAACTGGCAGCCCCAGGAGCACACTGGGCTGCTGCACCCGTGACGTTACTCTACAGCGGCACACTCCAAACTCTCTCAAATGGGGAGACTGGCAGAGTGGAACCTCTCCTGCAATACACTTCCCTTGCCAGTTACTTGTGGTGGGAGATGCATTTGTCATGCTGAGATTATTGCTATTTGAATTATAGGGCTGTTTTGTAATAAAATTTACCTGGTATTCTTCCTCCAGGCGAGACAGAAGCACAGCTTTCTCTACTGTAATGTGCCTGTCAATCAGACCCATGGACAGAATCAGAGATTTCAGCTGGGTGATTACATATTCTATACCTGGAAGGGAATAACCCAAAACAAACAAGATTCATCGTTGTTTTCTGCAGCATTACAGCAGCATCTTCACATGCTCTGAAGAGCCAGTCAGGGTGTGGTGCCTCCTTAGGGAGGTCACGGGGCCAGTGATCCTCACACTTGCATCTGGGCACTTACACATCAGATCTGCAGTTAACAGCAAACACAAAGCACTGTTCTGGCCACCGTCACTGCAGTGACAAAGGTTACGCCTTGGAAACCGCCTCCTTTTATTCCACAAACCTTCCTTGTGCAAAGGGAAGAGATACACATCCAGGCCCGAATATTCTGGAGCTCAGCTCAAAGTCCAGGGTGAGAGGGACTTGTACACACTTGGTGCTAAAAGAGCTGTCCACATCTATAACCACTCCTACAAAAACACTGTGCAAATGTGTGTGGTGTGCCGTGCCCTGGGAGAACTGTGCCAGCAAAGGACACAGCTGCTGGGCTCAGCTGATAAAACAGAGCTCTTTTCTGCCATACCACCAGCTACTGGCTTGCAAGACACCCGTCTTCAGGGAAGAAAAGCAAGTGCCTGATGGCTGAGAGACCTGAGCAAATCCCACAGGCACACACAGCCAGGAGGAGGAAAGGGCTCAAAACTCTTAGCTGCTGAGTACTCATGGTTCAGCTCAAGCTGACATGGAGATGCCCGCACATGGACAGGGTCTAAGGAAGGAACGAACTGAAATCAGACTTGCTTGACACTACCGGTCTAGGCCAGACCCTGGATTTCAGGTTTAAAGTCAACGAGCTGCCCAGAGGCTCCCCTTCCCCAGGGAGGCATATGCCTTTCCCTTCCAGCCTGCCTGAGCATTATAAATCATGAGGAAAAAAAAAAAGGGGTTTTGCAAGCCCTGTCCCAGGAATCAACACTTAATTTCCCATAGCTGCAGAGCCAGGGGGGTTTATGAGTTTCACTGTCTGCTGCTCATTCAAGCCTTGCATTTAAGGACTTGAGCAAAGCAAGCATTACTTCATTTCTTTCAGTGTCATTCACCAGTATCAGATAAGATCAAGTGGGCTACAAGGGTGAAAGAGTGAGGACACTGCACAGAACCATGAGCACCTGGAGTACTAAAGCCCATTTCTTTTCCTGGTAAGAAAGCTGGGGATGAAGTCACTAGAAGGTTTGGCATTAAGGAATTTATTTGTGCTAGGGCAGAGCAAACAGCTTGCGAGCCAGCGCAGTCAGATCCTGAACTGACTGTGAACTTAGTGGCACTAAAAGGAGAACCCCTACCCATGACAAATACAGCCGAGGGACTGGCCTGCAGATTTAAAACGTAAACCTCAACACTCTGATTATCTCAGCACATCATCTGGAGAGGAAAACCAGTAGTCACTCTTTGGCCCGGTGGAGAGGAACCGCTTCTTCCACTGGCACAGCCCAAGCAGATGGCTCCCCAGCCCAGCCCCTCTCACCTTGCAGGGCCCACATGTTGTAGGATGCCAGATGGCTGACAAAGGTCTCCTTGGTGCTGGCTGGGATGTTGGGCCCCAGGATGCTGGTTGAGGAGCCAATTGACACATTGTACCTGGAACGATCACCCAGCCCCTCAGAAAAGCACAGGGCTCATGGACCTTGCGGCTCTGACAGGCACAAGCACTATAGCTCCTGGCCTCAGCAGGGCAGGGTACAAGCAGACAGAAACATCTCTGATTTCTTACCTTTTCTCAGCCCAGGTGACAATGGGATCCCATTCATTCTTCTGCAGCTCTGCCAAGGCGGCTGGCTCCTCCACACGATAGCTAGGACATTGCAGGACAAAACCACTCTGGATATTCGCTCCCAGGCTGCTCCCTATCAGGCTGGGGGACACCTCTGGGATGGAAGCTGCCTGCCACCAGACCACAGCAAGAGGAACAAAGGCAGTGGCAGCAGTGACTGGGAACAATCCCCTCACTCTTCCCCAGATTAAGTAATCTGAGCTGCCTGAACTCAGGCAAAGGAGCATTGGGGACTGGGCTGACAGATCCCCTGAGCCCTTTCAAAGATACTTTCTTTTCCCCAAGGAGATCTTCATTTCCTGCTGCTCCTGCCCTTGCCCAGCATGGAGGCATCCAAAATAGTTCAACAGAACCCCATTCTCCCTCGTGGGTGCATGGACTTCTACTAGGTTTGCAAATGTAGGACTGTCCTAAAGTAATTCAAATCCTCAGGCCAAAATGAGAACAGATCAGGCTCCTGCCATAGCTGGGTTACAGTAGACATTTTCCTTCACTTCCCCCAACCACCTTTCTGAAAACAACACTGCAACAAGACAACCTCGCCTTTGTGCCAGTGGGGCCCCCATCTCGTACCAGACAGTGTCAGTCTCCAGGAACTTCACAGCTGCACGGATCAGCTGCATTTTGTTTCGCTGCGTGGGATTGTCCAGCGCTGTGTTGCACAGTGTGGTCTGCAGGATAAAGGCAGTTTAAACCGCTGTTACTCAAGGTTTGGGGAAGCAGTAGTTCCCATTGCACAATGCCAGGAAGAAGCAGAGGAATTTGTGGCAGACAAAGAACCGAGGGGTGCAACTAAAGCAAGGTGCAGGACCAGAACATGGCTTGTGTAACAGGAATCTTCTCACTGGTTTCAGAAGCCTCAAGAGCTGGCGTATCAAGCACCAGGAAAGAGGGCTCACAGACTGCTCCAGAGCTCATAGTTTCCTCTTGCCCCTTGCTATCCCAAATAACACTGTCCAGCCTCTTCTAAAGTCCTCCCAGTCTTCCCCCTAGACAGTCACCCAGCCAGTATCTAACTGCCCTCACAACTGCAAGGTTCTCCCCAGTGGCCAGCAGAAGTCCCGACCTCTTGGGCCTGTTTCCCTGGGCATTAGGACAACCATGCTCTCACCATGTTCTCCGTTTGGAGACTGTTCTCACACCTACACAGTCACGCTTATTTTAGAGTAAGCCATGCCAACTCTACTGCAAGTACTCAGGAGAGCTGGCTTGGGGGCATGATGCAGAAGGAAGCATTCTCAGGAGAATCTCATCTCATGCATCCCAGTGCAAGGCTTACACCCCAAAGCTGTTCTCAACCCTTGCTCTGGAATCCATTCTGCCAGCTGGAAAAGCCCTCACCAGGTGGCAGTGGCCTGCAAACCCACCTTTAGCCCCCAGTATTTCTATTCCCAGTCTTTAATCCTGATTTCCTTGACCTGACTGCTCCCAGCACACTGCATTCTGCCCTGCCAAGGCCTTGGTGTCCCAACCTGCCATGCTCACCAGGTGCATAGTGTAGAACTTGATGGTGTCTTTCTGGGAGTCCCACTCTGTTGCCACTGCAATGGCCAAGGCCTCACTGGGGACAGTGAAGAGCTTGGCCTGGGGTGTTTTCAGCTTTCGGTGGTCCAGGTTTATTTCAAAGCCTCCTGGGGAATCAGAGTAGAAATCCTGGGGGATCAAAGAGGAGCAGGCACTAAGGAACAACAGACAACCCCACAGTGGGAGCAGATTCAGAGCTGGAGCTGATGGGAGCCAGGGACCAGAGATACTCAAGTTTTCCACCATGATTTGGACATACTTGGTCTTGGAAGCTGTTTCCCACCACACAGCTTTGCTACAGATGAGGAAAGAGCACAGCAGTCTGGTGACAAATACCCAACTCGCACAGCCTGGGTTACAGGTGTTGCTCCTGCTGAAGCAGTGTGGGGTGGTAACGCCCATCTGGGGGACCAGCCCCTCCATCCTCTCCTGGCAGCCATACTCACCTTCTCCTTGCGAGATGCTCACATTCTGGTAAAACCGTTTCCTCTCTGGGGACAAAAACAGAGCCAGTCAGAGGGCAGTCAGAGGAGGTTTGGTCCCTTCCCCTGCTCCCCATCACAGCCCAGAGCACATGGAGCCCTTGGTGCTGTTGAGGTGCAAAAATCCAGCCCAGTCCAAGCACTACACCACTGCAGTGAGCTCCCACCGTACAGGGGAAGCGTCATGAAACTGGTGAAAACCACAGTGCTGCTGTGCACAATCAGCAAGTGAACGGGACCAGCTTGCCTTCTGCCAGGCTGGGGTCTCAGCTTCCTGTGAACTGGGCTGCACCAAGTTTCTACAGCCTGGCAGGAGCGGTTTCCAGAGCGGACCTGCCCTAGCACTCCTGGAGTTTTGCTTTGCAGTCAGTCTTTCAAGATTCTCCCACTGTACTCACGTTTGACAAATTAATCTTTGTACTGCCTTGGCTAACTCTCTCTCTGCTTGTTCCATTTCAGAGCAGTAAGAAATCCAGCAGAGCCAAGTTAGAGGCAGGGCAGGGCACAGCAACCTCTTTCCACCCCCGATGATGACAAACCCACCCTGTGCCAGCCCACACGCTCTCCCTCAGTGCATCTCACTCATTCTCTGCTTTGACCTGCAGCTAATGCACCCACTGAAAGAATCACAGCTGCCAGCTCAGTGTGTGCAGGGGCAGGACCAGGATGCCATTCCCCTCACCGTGACTGCCCACAGAGGCAAGTTCATTGCCGGCACACACAGTAACAGCTGGATGGTGTTGGGGACATGGTGCACACACTGCAGCATGCCACTGAGTCACCAGGGCAGGAATCACGTCCTGCAGCTGCCTCCAGCCCACACATCCCAGCTCCAGCTGGGGAGTATGCCTGCTCCACCAGCAAGGTGAGCCTGAGGGAACCGCAGGTCTCTGTTTTAAGAGCAGCCTCCTTTCCTACCAGCACTGTTGCATGCACTCCCAACACCTGAGAGCCAGACTACACGTGATGCGAAGGCTCATATCCCTCACACAAGGCAGGAAGAATCTACAAGCCATTCCCCTGACAACAGCCACCAGATCGTAAATCCTGAACCCATAAATCTGCCTCGCGAAGGGTGAGGCAAGCAGGCCAGGCTGCAGGTCTGTTATTCTAGGCTAAAAAAAGCACATTCCCCCTGGAGAAATGGAAGAGGATTTGCTCAGGCTCAAAGACCTGCAAGCTTCAGGGCCTCAGAAAACACCACGCTGTTAAGGAACAGCTCTAAAAAAAGATTAATGTATGCGTACCCCAGAGGAGTCCTGAGTCACATTGGTGGGCTCCCAATACCCCGTGATGAGTCACTGCGACTCTGCAGCCTCACCTCAGAGAGAACCAGCCTAATTTTACTGTCCTCAAACCCACACGTTTCCAGCAATATCTGTGGAAGGGATACGTGGCCCAGAACGTGCCTGAACCGCCCTGGCTGGGTCCCATCCCCCCCCAATCCCTGAAAAGCAGCAAAACACAAAAGCAAGTACAGCCAACCGCCACGCTGCGGGCTGGGCCGTGCCGCCAGCGAGCCCCGACGCTGAGCACCCGCCAAGGCCGGGAGAAGGGGGCGCGGGGGGGGCGGACCCAGCCACCCAAAGCGCTGACGGGCCTGGGGGCGCCGGGCCCCGCGGGGCTGCGCTGGAACGGCTGCCCGCCCGCCTCCCGCGCTCCCACCCGCCCCCAGGGCGCTCAGCCCAGCCCCTCCCCGGCCCGGGGTGACCTTGGGAGGTGTCACCGCCGCGGAGGGGTCCCCAACGGGACAGGGGCAGGGCCCCCCGAAGGGGGCTGGAGTCGCCCCAACGCTCCCTCACCTCCCAGCGGGGCGTAGGCCCGGCCCCCACCCGGCCCCAGCGGGCCGCTCCCGACAGCGGTAGGAAGCGGGCGGGGGAGCGGGGAGCGGCCCCGCAGCAGCCGGCAGCAGCCGCGCCACATCGCACCGAGGAACGAGGAACCGCCACCCTCCCTGCCCGCCTCAGCGCGGCTCGGCGGGCGCCGCCATGTTACCGCGGCAGCAGCCAATCCGCGCCGCGAACGCGTTTTGCCCCTTCGCCCGCCCCGTCCCATCCTCGGCGGGGCGGGCCACAAAACTGCGCTTCCCAGCAGCGCCCGCGGCCGCGCCTGCCGGGAGGAAGCGCGTGCCCTGCGCCGACGGCCAATCGGCGCTCGGTACCGCCCCTCCGCGGCGCCCGCGAGGGCCAATGGGAGCGCGCGGAGGCGCTGCCGGGAGGCCCTGAGCCAGGCGGCGGCGGCCTCGGCGTGCGCGGAGCCGAGCGGAGCCGAGCGGGCGGCGCCCCCGGCCGCGCTCGGCCCCGGCCACGCTGGCGCCCGGGGACCCTCCCGAGATGCCGGTGCGGAGCGAGCGGTGCCGTGCGGGCGGTGCGGCGGGCTCGGCCTCCTCGGCGTCCTCCGGGGCGGCCGCCAGCAGTCTGGTGCCGCCGCCCCCCATCAACACGGCGCAGCCCGGCGTGGCCACCTCGTTGCTCTACAGCGGCGCCAAGTTCCGCGGGCAGCAGCGCAGCAAGGGCAATGCCTACGAGGTGGAGGTCGTCATGCAGGTGAGGGGCCGGCCGGCGGCCGCCCACACCCCCCGGGGCCCGACGGGGCCCCGCTCTCCTCAGGCCGCGGTCGCCGGGTCCGTCCCGCCGGGCCCCTCAGGCCGCGGTCGCCTCGCCGGTTCCCTCCCAGGCCCTAAAACTGCCGCCGCCCGGTTTCCCGGCCCCTCAGGTCCGGGCGCTGGTTCTCTTCCCTCGGCTGCCGCCGGCCTCCCTGCGCTCCTTCCCTTCAGGCCCCAGTTGTGCCCCCCTTCCCCCGGCGCGGGTCGCTGCCAGCCCTCCGCCGGTTCCCTCAGGACCAGCGCCTGGTGTGTGTCCCATCCCCAGCGTCCTAGCGAGGCCTGTGGAGGAGGTGGGGAGACCCCTTTCCTTTAGTCCCAGCATCCCACTTCCCCTCAGCCCCAGCAAGGTGGGACCGGGGTGGCGGAGGCCTCAGCAGGAGGCTTCCCCCAGGCTTGGAATGGCCTGTAGTACCTGCCCCGCTCGCCTCTGACCTGGCAGTGCCTCCCTGCAATACCTCTGGTTCCATCAAGCCCAGTAATGACTGCGGGTCCTCAGGCTCTGGCGATATCTCTGCCCCCCGTGCACTCTGCCTTCCTTTCATCATTGGGGAGAAGACCCTGTCTTTTTCCCTTCAGACCCCAGGAGAGACTCCTTTCTCTCAGACCCAGTGAAGTCCAAGGCCACGCCCTTGCTCCCTTCCCCTCAAACCCTGCGAAGGGCCCACTGCACTCAAGCTGTTCCCCCTCATCTTTTTTCCCTGTTCCCACTGGGCCTGGCAAGGTTTGTAACCTGGGATTCCTCCCTCATTCCCTTCGGGCTATGGAGTGGCCGTGCACCTCCATGCCACAGGGTGGAAGGGTAAGAGCCCAGCTTAAGAGTGGGTGGTGTCCGGGGATGTCTCTACCAGCGGGACAGCCTGCATTTCAGTCCTGGCTGGAAATCAGCAGGGATCCCAGTCCCTGGCTGGCTGGCAGAGCATGGCTCAGCTGGCCCAGGGACCCAGGGTTCCCTATCCCTGGGGTGCTGGAGGCTGCCCTAGGCTGAGCAGGGAACCTGGGACAAAGTGCAGTGGTTTGTCTGTGGCAGGAATGCAGCCAGACAGCTGTTGTGCCCAGCTGTGGTGGGGAGTCGGGATGCTGGCTTGTGTGGCTTTTCCATTCCTCCCTGTAGTCATTGTCACACTGTGTGCTTTATTTTTAGTCCTAGGCATTGGCACAATAACTTTGGGCAGAGCTGGCGAGGTGTGGAGTCATTAGTATGCGGGCAAGCCAGACATCTGATACATGCTTTCCTATAGAGCACCCTGCGAGTCACAGCTTTGTTCCCAGTTTGGTGGCATGGGATCTGGGGAACCGTGGTTGAGCATGTAGCGAGTGCAGTGATGAAGCTTGACACATGTGCTGCTGTTGTGGAGTAGTGTCAGAGCCCCAGGGTCAGCAGATGGGGCAGCATTTGAACTGGACTGTGTTTTCATGTCCAGTCCTGCACTTGTCAACAGCACAAGCATACCTGGTTTGCTGTGGTGGGGACATCCTATGGCTGATCAGTTTCACTGCACGCTGCCTTCTCACAGGGGCTGGCGGTGGCTTTGTGCTTTGTGCTAAAAATGCTGCTGTTTCATGGGTGTCAGCTGAGAAGAGGTGGCTGCCCTCTCTCCCTGTGCTGAGCGCAGAGAAATGTTGCTTTTCTTTGATCACAGGTGGGGAAGATCCATCTTTTCATAGTTGATGTTTGTGCTTCCCCAAATAAGTCACTTCTTGTTTTGATAATGGATCTGGAGATGTCGGGGAAAAGCTTGGAAAATCCCCTGGTTTTAAATTCCCTGCTTGGAACAGACACAGCCCCCTGTTTAGTTTCTGCACAACAGAAGCAGCGAGATGCAGCCCTGTAACTCTTTCAAGGGTGTCATAAAAGCGTTCGATCTGGGCTTCCTTCAGAATGTATGAGACATCGTCTGGCTTCTGAGCAGGCTTTGGCATGTGCTGTGCCGCCAGACTGGGTTCTAGGCAGAGCGTACAGGTAGCATGTTAGAGAGGCATGGGTCAGGCCTGTTAAATAAGCAGATGGCAAAGCTTAGGGCCTTGCTTCCTTTAGCCTGAATTATCTCCAGTAAATAGATGCTTTTTACTCTTTTTCTTACCTGAACACCAGTTTGCTGGTGGCAGTTGACTGGTAAGTGTGAGGGCTGGGCTTATGTGTGATTCTGCCAGTGGTGCTTTCACTTGGAGAAAGCTGAGTCTGCTTCCTTGTGAGTGGGGAGCCGGGGGTTGTTACTGTTGGGGACTTCTGGGCAGAGGGTGCTGCCTCGGTGTGCTGGAGCTGGAAGCAGGCAGGGTGTTGTCAGGCCTGGGATGTGGGGGCTTTCAGAGGTGAGCTGACCTGTAAATGATCTTTCTGAGTGGTTCCCAGGTGTGGGGAAGGGCTGCCCCTGTGAGCATTGGGCAGTAAGCTGCACTGTCTGTACTGGCTGAAGCTGAAATCAGCCTTGGAGGGGTTAGAAACTGTTTTGGATCAGTGGGGTGCCTTTATGCTCATGGTTGGACTTTGCGCTCTTTTCTAGCATGTGGATATGGAAAATTCCTATCTCTGTGGATACTTGAAGATTAAAGGCCTTACAGAGGTGAGTGTTAACTGCAAAACAACAAGAAAAGGTGCTGTGTAAAGGCTTTTCTTTTTCCTGGTGGGGTGGGAGAAGCTGCCACCAGAAATAGGAAGTGGAGGGATTGAGCGTACAGTAGATTTAACCACTAAATTGTTTAATAGCTTCAGTCTGTTGTTCTTGGCATGTCAAGCAAGTACGGTGGGCCTTGATGGGAGTCCTGAACAAGGAAGGCTTATCTGGCATACCTTAAGGTCTGAGCAGAACCAAATCTGACCCTGCAGTCAGCTTTAGGCACTCTACCAGTGGTGGTGTGTTGCTGAAAGTAAATAAACCAGGACCTGAACAGTCAGATCTTTGCATACTTCCTTCGCTATCCATTCTCTAAGATTGCTGGTAATGTCAGACAGTCAGTGAGAACTGTCTCCCAGGGGTGATGATGCTTTCAGCTGTAGCGCACCGCATGTCTGTCGTTACATGGGAGTGCTTGGAGAGGTTTGCTCTCTCCAGCTGAGTCTGCTGTTCCCTGCCTGTGTTCTCCTAATTCGGTGCCAATGTGAAGCACCTTTTCCTGTGGTGGGGTGGCTTAATCCAGCTCTTGAGCTTTGTAGCACTTGTGCAGCAATGGCTGAGGGGCAGTGCTGGCTGTAAATGGTCACTTGTGATTGTCCAGCTGGGAGCTTCCCTGCAGTCCAGCTCTGGTGCGGCTCCTGCTGGTTTCATGAACGTGAATAGAGAGGCTGGAATAAGAGGGTGGAGGCTGTGCATGCGAGTCAGACTTTTAAAAGGTGTGGGGCAGGACGAGTCAGTGTGCTGCTTGGAGGCATGGGAGCACTGGCCTGGGATTGCCTGAAGCTCTCGCTCTGAGATGCTGCTTTTTGCTGAGCGCATGCACCTCATCTGCATTTGAGTTTCTGTCTCTAGATGACAAACCTTCTGACCTCTCATTTGTGTGTCTCTTCTCTCCTAGGAGTACCCAACCCTCACCACTTTCTTTGAAGGCGAAATAATCAGTAAAAAGCATCCTTTCTTAACGCGCAAGTGGGATGCTGATGAAGATGTGGATCGTAAACACTGGGTAAATAAATCTGGGGGGCAGATAGGTGTCTGCAGTTCTGGCTGAGCAGCTGGTTTGGAGGTGAGGTGCAGCGTGTGCCCATGCAAGAGCTGCCAGAAGGGCCTGGAAACCTCTCCTTTTTGGGTGTCTCCCTCCTTCCACCGCTGGGATCTTTGCAGCACCCTTCAGGAGGCTGTTGGCTGTGATCCGTGATGAGGGAGGGGGCATCTTGTTTTCCACTTGCTGGCCCTGGGGCTGGAAGGGAGCAGGAGCAATCCCCATCTCTTGACCCCCTTAGGAGAATGTGCTCAGGATCAGGGCTGCAGCAGCCAGCTGGTTGCCTGGCTGCCTTGACCTTTACTGTTTTTTGCCAGACTTTGATGTTTATTATGTTTCCGTCAAAATATCTTCCTCTGGAAGTGTAGGAACTTCTCTAGCTGGGCTGGATATGGCTGTGGGTGACTGGCAGTCCTTTGAGCTGCCCTGTGCTAGTCCTGGGTGTGCGTTTAGCACTGCTCTGAGGGAAGAGCAACCCCTTTGGTGAGGATGGTCCTTTTCTGTAGCAGTTTTTCCCTCCTAAATAGCAGCTGGCACTAGTGAGCTCTACTGGTATAAGCATCCTGGTTTTTTCTTTTCTTTTTTGTTTCAGGGGAAGTTCCAGGCTTTTTACCAGTATGCAAAAACATTTAACTCTGATGACTTTGATTATGAGGATCTGAAAAATGGGGACTATGTCTTCATGAGATGGAAGGTAAACTCCACATGACTCCTTCTCTGATGTGCTGCTTACAAACGACTGACAGAGGCTTGTGGTGCCTGAAAGCTTTTTCAGCAATGATGGTTTAATGACACATCTCACCCTACCAACCTCGTAACCCACCATAGTTGCAAATTCCAATGTGACTCCTGTCTAGCCAGCTAATTGCATCCTTAAGGGCTGCAGTCGTGGCTAAAAACACAACAGGAAAATCTGGCTTGGTGGTGATCCAGAGGATGAGAGAATTGGTGTCTCCAGTCCCTGTGCAGGGCCTGGGTGTTTGATGCAAACTGGACAGTCTGCACATTTCTGTACTGTAGCTGGATTGGTTCCTCCCTCTTTATGTGAGCCTTGTGCAGCTGCCAGGGGAGGAAGTTGTAGGGTCACAGAATGGTTTGTGTTGGAAGAGATGGCTGAAGATTGTCTAGTACAGCTGCTCCACCATGAGCAGGGACATCTTTCACTAGACCAGGTTGTTCAGAGCCCTGTCCAACCTGGCCTTGAATATTTTCAGGGGCAGGGCATCTGCCACCTCTCTGGGCAATGTGTGCCAGTGCCTCACCACTCTCACAGTAAAGAATTTCTTCCTTACATCTAATCTAAATCTGCCCTCTTTTAGTTTAAAACTGTTACCCCTTGTCCTGTTGCTACAGGCTCTGGTAAAAAGTCTCTCTGCACCCTTCTCATAAGCCCCCTATAAGTAAGTACTGAAAGGCTGCAATAAGGTCTCCCTGGAGCCTTCTCTTCGTCATCGGGCAGCTCCAATTCCTGATTTTGCAATTGGCTTCTGATTTGCAGGGGGAAGGTATTGAACTGAAATTGATCCTGTGCACTCTTAAAACTGGTTCTGTTCTCAGTTGTCTGTTTCCCTGTAAGATGCCTACAGTGGCAGGTGGTGAAAGAACATGCTGGTCTGTGGTTTGGGCTGCTGCGAGTGCAGGGAGTGCTGGGGCAGGAATGCCTTCGTGTTAACGGGTGCCAGTAGTCAGTTTGGGAGGGCAGGGCAGGGGGGTTGTATTTGACCGACATTTTAAAATGCAGTCTGTTTTGTGTACAGGAACAGTTCCTAGTCCCAGATCACACTATCAAAGACATCAGCGGTGCTTCCTTTGCTGGTTTCTATTACATCTGCTTCCAGAAGTCAGCAGCATCTATAGAGGGCTATTACTACCATAGGAGTTCAGAATGGTAAGGAAGCTTTCCTTCCTCCTGCGGACTGAAGGGTGGCTCCTCAAACCAAGCCGTGACTCCTCTTCTGTTTGTCTGCAGCCTTGGGAGTGTCCAGGCAGTGCTTCTCTGGGCTGGGAAGGAGATTCAGTCTGGTGGCTGGACCTCGGGGCAGAAGGGAGGGCTTTTGTGCCACGCTTGGCCAGAGCAGTCTAGTGCAGTCCATTTGTGTGCTCTGAAGTGCTGCCCTTTTTACATGGCGGGGAATAATTGGGCTGGCAAGGTGGAGCAGGAGAGGTGCAAGGTCTGGAGGTGCGTTGTGGCCCAGCGAAGCAATGGTCTGGTGCAGCAGTGAGGTACGTTGGGAGGCAGACACCAGCTGTGGTTCACTAGAAGCATCCCTCCAGAAGCCTTGTCTCCAGTGCAAACACTCGCAGGGCTTGCCTGCTTCTGCCCTCCTGTGAGGATAGGCAAGTGTAGGGCAGCTTGATATAGTGAGCAGGGTTGCACTCCCTCAGCTTATGCTCTGCTCAGTGATTCAAGCTTCAAGCTTCTCCATGACTTGGCCCTCACATGTAACAGCTTGGCTGTTGTTCCCTTCAGGCAGAAATCTTGTTAGGCCAGTGCTTTGTAGTCCAAGGTCCTTGGGGTGTTGCTGTAAGACAAGGGAATGGTCCAAGTTAATTGGTTGATTTCTTGTTAGAACCAGCCATCTGACAAGTAGCTGTGGAAAGCTCTTTTCCCTCTGACAGCCTTGGATATTTGTCTTACACAGCAAGTGAATCTGTGGGGTGGCTAGAAGCTCTTGGGGGGGGGGGGGGGGGGGGGGGGGGGCGGGGAGGGAAGCTACCTGGGAGGCTTTCAGACGCATCCCCTCAAGCTAAGCTTTGAAAGACCTGAGTGCAATTTGCAGTTGTAGCAAACACTGTTTGAACATGAAAGTCATTGAACTTCAAAAGGTGTCCAAAAACCACAGTCAGCCCACCTCAAACACAGCCTGGCTGCAAGTAGCTCAGAGGCACGGGAATGGAAATGAGGAGCGATGCCAAGTCCTCACAGGGTTTTGGCACTGTGGGTAAGTGGGTGTTGGGTGCATGAACACGTCCGAGGTTTGACTCTTGAGACTGTATAGGGGGAGAGAAGAGCCAGCCACCAGGATGTCTGCACTGTGGCCTGCCAAACAGGAGCCATTAGTGCTAGGGGAGTTCTCTTGCTCTATGTAATCCTCTTATCCATATTTTCCTTCCGTCCCAGGTATCAGTCATTGAATTTAACTCACGTTCCTGAGCACAGTGCTCCTATCTACGAATTCCGATGACAGCTGTCCAGAACTGATACTGCACAGAAGAAAACCGGGCAGGAGAGCATGGCCTGCCAGGAGAACTGTGTCCCTGTTGGAGCACGGGAATGCACGCTTCTCTCCTGCCCCTCGGACTCACGAGAGAGAGCCTGAATGTTAACTCACTCAGCCCGAGGAGTGTGGCTGCTGGAGCTTGATTCTCCCTCCTGTCGAGTGGCGATTTGATCTTTAATCTGGTTTTAAGCTACCTTTAAATGCACTTTCTTATTGCACAGCTAGTTTCTCTATCACTGAAGTTTCTCCCGGCTCTCCTCTGGAAGCTGTTTCTCAGTAGCTGGAATCAGTGGTCTGTCCTCCAAGTAATAAGAAAATATAAGCTCGGTGCTTATATTTTCATTGTTACGGCCTGATAATGGGTTGAAATCGCCAGGACTCAGGTTTGTGGCCCAGATTGCCAGCTCTGATGCTCCCAGAGCCGGGACCCATGTGTGAGGCTCTGCTTGGCAGAGAGCTGCTCGGCTGCAGAGTCTGTTGGGGGAGTGTTGGCTGAGACAGATAAGGCTTGAATGAGTCTTTGCTTTGCGCTGGCTAATGAGGTTAGCCGGAGCTGCAGATCTTTCAGGAACGCCAGCCCTTTGGAGCTGGGAGCTGTTCCGGTGTCTGGATACGCCACTGGGAATTAATTTGACGTATGGACTTCCAGGCTCTCAGTAAAGTGGATCTGAACTCTGCTTATAGGTGTATATTTGCTCTTTACTTAAGTTAAGGGTAAAAAAGAAAAAAAAAAAACGGAAAAAAAAAAGACTTCTATTAAAAAAAATATATATTTTTATGGTTCCTTTTCCAAAGGACCCTATGGCAAGTGCACAAGTACTCGACTACATTTTACCGTTTTCACATTGAAAACCAGGAATGTCTGTGTTAGTTTTTATATACATGTATGTAATCAGCTAGCCGCTTTGGGAAAGTAATGGGAGTGCAAGTGTTGAGCAGCATTGCAGGGACAAGCTCTGGGAATGTTCAGCATTTGTACTTGCTCTTCATACTTCACCAACACCACTGCTTGATACCTTTCTACAAGGCAGAAAAAAAAAAAAACGGAAAAAACCCAACAACCGACAACCCCCGCCCTCCCCCTCCCCCCCCCCCCAGTAGCTCTCCTCTGACTTTGAAACGTTTCAATGGATATAACTTAAGGCTTGTGTGCCAAAGTGTGTGTGTATGGCCGTGTGGTTTTTTTTTTTAAAGACATTTTAAAAATTGGCCTTGGTTGTATATTTAATGTGACAGTCCCACCTGCAGGGCTTTTGTGAAGAGTTTAGTTTGCATTTTCCTGGCTGTTTTAAAAAGAACCCCATTGAAGCTGGCTTGTGTCATGCGCTAACCTGGTGGGTGTTGAGGGCGGGTTTGCTGCCTGGGAGAGGAAAGCGAAGCCTCTGCCTGCCTAGCGCCAAGGTGGTTTGGGTTTTCTTCTTTTTAACTAACTTTTCTTCCTATCTGCATAGTGTCTGTCTGGTTTATTGCAGCAGCTGAATTGCTAGTTTAAGCCTTAACAAGAAAGTATTCAGGTCTCGGTGAGCCCATTTCTTCTATTCCGAGTAAGTAAGGATCTTGCACGATCGGAGAAGCGGCAGGGCTGGTCTCAGGAGGTGATGTGGAAGTCACCTGCCTTGTGTGCTGTTTGCTGCAGATGAATCCTTTTCCCCAGCACAAACGGAGAGACACCTGCTACAGCAGATGGGGGACACCTGGCCCTTGGTGGCCCCCTGCAATGAGGGAAGCATGTGTCATTGCCCTGGCCGTGGCAGGTAGATTTGTAGAGTAGTGTGAAGGCAAGTGGGGTTGCGATTTGAGGTGTGGAGGGAGAGCAGCTACGAGCACAGCAGTTGGGAAGCAGATTCCCGTTTTATTCAGCTCTTCTTGGAGAAACTCTCCCTTTGGCAGTGGGGAGAGGAGCTTCCTTGCGAGGGTGCTGGGAGACATCCTGGTTTTAGTGGTGAAAGCTGGTGGTGCTGCTCTGCTGTGACCAAGCGTGGGGGCAAAGCCTCCTCCCAGGTGCTGTGTGGGCGCAGGGACCCAGCTCCCAGCGGCTCTTCACAGCCCTCCGGAGCCGTCTGTGTGCAATATTGGTGGCGGCACTGGTCTCCTTGGCTCCCCAGGGCTGTCAATGCCAGTGTGACACTTGGGTTTCTGACGTGATTTAGTTGAATTAACACTGTGGTCGTTGGCAGAAGCTGGGTTAGGAAGGGTCCTGGGGTTGTTTAATGTGTATAACTACTCCAAACCCTCTGACGTTTTTCTTTTGAGACTTGATATGTTGCGAGAAGGGTGGGGAAGGAGCATCCTGCTCTCTGCCTGTCTCCTTCCCACCATTCCAAAGCCAATTTTGGCTGAAATCCAAAACTGCCGGGGTGATGCCGCCCCGTGGGACGTGTCTGGTGGGTGCAGAGCAGGTCGTGGAGCAGAGAGGTTTGCCGGGGCTGGTGTTCAGAGCTTTCCTCCTCTAAGGCTTTTGTTTTGGTTTTTGTTTTCTTTTGACCTGTTGTTTGAGCTAAGGAGAGATGTTACGTATGTCGTGGTGTGGTGAGAGAGAGCCGACCGGGGGAGGATCTGGGGTGCGGAGGTAAGAGATGGGGTGTTTGGCCTTGGAATAGGCTGCGATGTCTCTTTTGACCCGCGCTGGCTGCAGAAGGGGGGTACCGTGGGCAGGCAGAGCAGGGGCTGAGGAGGCGTTTTGTGGAGCGATCGATGTCCAAATTAAACATGAAATGTATTTAAGAGATCTGTGTCTGCCTGTGTTTGTCGAGCAAAGCGCGTCTTGATTCTGGGGGGGAGAGCTGTGCTTCATCTCCCTCAAGGACTTCTCCAGGAATCCATTAAGCTGCTGATTGCCTTCACTGCAGGATCCGGCCTTAATTAGAGGAGCAGGAGGGGGGGCAAGGCCTGTGTGTGTGGGCTCCCTCTGAAGCCTGCCTGGTTCCTTATAGCTTTCCCTATCAGCAGCTCCCGTTAGCCCCTTCCCCGGCAGCTGGCGTTACCAGCCGCCCCCCCGCGACCCCGTTCCGAGACGCCGGGCCGTGCCCGGGGCTGGCGGCGGGCGGAACCCGGAAGGCGGGCGCGGGAGGCGGCCGGACGGCGCGGCGGGAGCGCAGCGCCGGGCGCCTGAGGGGGACGGACGGAGGGGCCGGCGGCGCTTCCGGCGTGCGGCGTGCGGGGCCTGGGGAGCGGGCCCGGCCGGCCCCGCCATGGGTATCCTGGAGAAGATCTCCGAGATCGAGAAGGAGATCGCACGCACGCAGAAGAACAAAGGTCCGGGGGGGGCCGGGGTACCCGGGGATGCCGGCCGGGGGGCTGAGGGGCGGCCGGGGGGGGCTGAGGTACCTGGGGATGCCGGCCGGGGGGGGCTGAGGGGGGGCCGGGGTACCTGGGGATGCCGGCCGGGGGGCTGAGGGGGGCTGAGGCACCTGGGGATGCCGGCCGGGGCAGAGCCCCTGGCGGGGGAAGAGGTGGTCGGGGGTGTGAGGGGCAGCGGGGGTATGGCTGCCAGGTTATGGGGGCGCTGGGAGGAAACCGGGGGAAGAGAGGATGGCCTGGGCTGTGGGGAGGTTTGTGAAGCTGGGGGACGTGAGGGGGTACAAGGGGCTGGATCGGGGGGCTTGAGCGGCTTGGGGGGGAGGCTGGGGAGCAGGGTGGGCCGAGAGGCTGGGGAGGGGGGGCAGTATGGGGGAGAAGGGTGTCTGCGCAGAGGTGGGTATGGGGAAGAAGGGTACCTGGGATGGGGCATGTTTATGGGGGAGAAGGGGGCGGGGGGCTGTATGGGGGAGAAGGGTGTCTGGGGCGGGGGGGGCTGTGGGGGAGAAAGGTACTTGGAGGGGATTGTATGGGGGAGAAGGGTGTCTGTGTGTGGGTGTCTGTGTATGGGGCAGAAGAGTGCTTGGGGGGGGGGGCTGTATGGGGCAGAAGAGTACATGGCAGAGGGGTGTATGGGGGAGAAGGGTGCCTGGGAGGGGGTGTGGAGGGCTGCCCCTCTTGCCAGCCGCCCCCTTTCCATGCTGTTGATGCCCTGGCCTGTGTGGGTGGGAAGCCTCGGGCCACACGCCTGGAGGAGGGGCGGGCTGCAGCCCTGGTGGCACCCCTGACTCCTCAGAGCTGGGCTGAGGACCCCAAGTGCTACTGGTGCAAAGGGCCCGGCGCTGTCTGCTGCAGGGTCCCCAAGCTGGTGTTTGAATGCCTTAACCTAAAGGGGGGACTGGGGAGCAGAGCTCCCCACAAGTTCTGCTGGTGGTGCCCAGCACCTCACTCCTTCTGGAGGCTTTAGGCGTGGTAAATAATGGAAAGTGTAAAAACAGTAAATGCCATAAATGCTTGGGTTTCTTGCCCTTCTCTGTTACAAAGAGAGCTTCTACAGAAATAAGTACCTTCTTTTTTTTTTTTCCCCTCTATCGTGTAAATTCAGGTGTTTTGTTAAGAATAAGTCAATAAAGTACTTTCACGCATGTGAGGTCCCAGTTGAACATGTCTTTAAAACTTGACATGAGCAGAGGGGAAAAAACCTTGTGGTTTCAGAGTGCTGGATGCGACCGGGTGTAAGGAGGGACCTTTGCTGAGGAGTGGCCGCTCCCCCTGTGTTTTCTCCCTTCTCAGCTGGCTCCCTTCACCTGTTCATTCCTTCACCTGCTCTCCCTCTGGCTCGCTCCTTTTACTTGGGAGGTTTTTGGCTGCTTACTTCTTTTGAGTCTGACTTTCTGTGCAGGTCCCTAGAAGCTTTGCTTTCCATGGCCAGTATTTTAAAAGGTTACGGAACAGCAGGGGGGTAGCTCGTGCATGTGACAGTGGTTAAGACGTTGACCGAAAAGTTCTTATTTCTAGAAGTGAGTTATCGGCAATATTCTGTCAACCAGTTGTTGTGTTTGTCTTATTCCAGCCACTGAGTACCACCTCGGCCTGCTGAAGGCGAAGCTTGCAAAATACAGAGCTCAGTTGCTAGAACCCTCCAAGTCCTCAGCTGCTAAAGGAGAAGGCTTTGATGTGATGAAATCTGGAGATGCCCGGGTGGCACTGATCGGTTTTCCTTCTGTGGGTAAGGTCAGTGAGTGTCTATGTTAACTGCGTGGCATGTGTGTTTCCAGTTTGTGGTTAGCAGTGGCTGTAAAGTGGATATCCACCCTCTCCTCATCTTTCATCTTCTTGCCATGAGTTAGCAGAAGGTTATTGTATGCTGAGGGGTGAAAGTTAGAGCTGGGGAAGACACTCCTTCATCTTGTGTGCGGTGTGCTGTGGTAACAGTCTGAAACCTGGGCTTGCTCAGCCATGGCACTGCTGAGGAAATAGGTGGGAGGATGAGATTTACCTTTGTTTGGTGGAGTTGCTGGCTGTCCCATCACTGCTTCAGTCTCTGTGCCTGGAACAGCCACAACACGACTTTTAAAAGCTGAGGAACACACTGGTGTTACTTGTGTTGCTGAACATTCACTGGTGCTTTCATTAGTGTATCTTTAGTGATGCTGATCTCTTGCATTTCAGTCCACGTTTTTGAGTTTAATGACCTCAACTGCCAGCGAAGCTGCATCTTACGAGTTCACAACCCTGACGTGTATCCCAGGAGTCATAGAAGTAAGTAGGATTCTCCTCCCTTTGGCATAGCAGTGGTAAGAAAGCCAGACATATAAATGTGTCTGTTTGCACCAGATACACTTGTGCTGCTGTTAAGAAGCACTGTTACCCAAAGGTCTCTGCTGACTTCTGCTTTAAACTTTGGGAAGTCTTGAGTGCTTGTGGTATCAGGTCTTCTGCAGCCTGCAGTGCTGATTTAGCACTTCCCTGGGCTGCATAACTCATCAGGCAGTCAATCCTGAACAGGGTTTCGTATGTTGCCGTTCGACTGACCAGAGCAATACGACAATTCTCAGCTGAATTTTTTATAACCGCTATTGGCGCCATTGACCAGATGGCTGGAAACCTTGACAGATTTGTTTTTAATGAAGCTTTAAAAGAGGCAATCTGTACTGTGATCAGTTTTGAAAGAAAATACAACTACTCCTGTCCTTGAGGAGTTTTATTAGTGGTGGCCTAAGCATCCATCAGTAAAGCAAATGATAAAGGGCATCAAACTGAAAAGTGTCCAAGAGTAATGAGAAAATCTGGGTCAGAATTGAAAGCGGAGTTAAATAATGGCAGTAACTGTGTTGGTGTTAGAAAGAACACAAATATTGTAATGCATCCAAATGCAGCTGTGAGCTGCAGTCAGTCGCTAAAGCTGTCACTGAGGACTTTGCTGCAACAATAGCTTGAAAACTAATGCCCCTGCAGATGTGCTGGATGAAAGTCCCCTGTTATTTCCTGGTAAGACCCGCAACACGTCTGAATAGTTCTGATCCATCTCAGTAAGAGATGGTGGCGCTTGCCTGTTACTGTGCTTTCTTGTTAGACCAAGAAAGTAAGGTGGTTTTTTTCTTTCCATTTCACCCACCCAGGATAACGTGCTGTTTTCCTGGTGCTTTCTCACACTGCAATCATGTGATGCTTTAGGAGGTCAGGACCTAACGTACTGCAGTATGTGGTGTTTAATGCAGCTTCATAGGAAACACACTGGAGGTTGCCTTGACAAAACAGCCACCAGCTTTGTGCAAAATTGTCCTGCTCTGTCAGGTTCATTCAGTTCCACTCTCTGCAGGCTTTGGACCCCAGCGCATGCTTGGGGCTTTTGAGGCAGCTCAGATGCCCTGCACAAGGCTTTCAACTTCCCATCCTTCTGTTTCCTTTTCAGTACAAAGGAGCCAATATTCAGCTGCTGGATCTGCCTGGAATCATCGAAGGAGCGGCACAAGGTTGACTGATCTCTGTGTTCATGTAAAGTAGGCATTTGCCCTCAATAGTGTACCTGGGTGTCTCAAACATTAGCAGATTTCCTGGGCCAATAGTTCCCACATTGGTTTTCCAAATTTTAGAGTCCTTGATCTTATGTGAGGCACGATTCTTATCCCTGAGCCCACATAAGGTTCTATATGTAGCAGAAAGATGCTTTTCTGGAGGTGGGAGCCAAAGCAAGCCAGTCACTTCTCACCTTCTTGCGTGAGTGTTATCTTGCTCATCTGTTTTCTGGTACTGAGGAAATCTAAAGAAAGATGCTGGAGAGGCGGAGGGGGAAATTACAGCTAAACAGTAACCTCTTTTGACTAATTTCCTGGGTTCCTGCCAGTCCTCCCATGACTTCTGATTCTGGGAAGAGGTGTTGGCTTTGTCCTTCTGCTTCATCCTTGTCCTGATTGGCTGGTCATGTCAGAAGATGCCTTATGAAGCTTAGGAAAATCATGTCAGATTCCATAATCCTTGGGAAACTTAGGAAAATCTCCTAATGGTCTATTCTTGGAGGAACATGGCCTGGCATCTCTCTCCTTTTTGGCCAGAAAGTTTATGGAACGCCTCTGCACAGCGGCCCTAGACCCACATCACTGGTCTGGGTAAGCTGTCTCTGCTGCCTAGAGCTGCTACTGTTGCACATGTCTGGGGATGTCTGTCCTGATGGCAGAGATGTCATTTCCACCCATGCAGCCGTACTCAGCTTTACACACAAGAGTTCGTGTAACCTGTGGTGGAGGAGCAGCAGCAAAGAGTATTTGTGCTGGACATAAGACAATATGGGTGGACCAGATGTGCTTGCTCAGGGCCGTTGAGCAGCTGACTACAGCCAGTACAGCACTGCGGGATCTTTTTCCTTGCTTCCAAGCAGCTGAGCAGTGCAGGAGTCCCTGTCTGTCGCAGAACTCGTAGCTGGTTTCTCTTGCTGATGTATGGCCGTCTCCTCTCTTCTCAGGGAAGGGCAGAGGTCGGCAGGTGATAGCTGTGGCCAGGACGGCAGACGTTGTTATTATGATGCTGGATGCCACAAAGGGTGAAGTACAGAGGTGAGCGTGTGCTTGTGGGCATGTGGAACTGTGGTGTGGTGGGCCAGGTTCAGGGGGTCCCTCGTGCCCAGAAAACATGCCAGCTCCCTGAAGTGTTATGTCCTGTACACATTGGGGTACCAGTACTTAAGCTGTTGAGCATAAGATGGAGGTTGTACTCCGTTAGAAGCATGCTAGCTAACTGGCTTGGGCTTCTCAGCTGAAGGATCATTCCCACAGGATGGCTGTTCAGAGATGGGGATTTCAACCTAGATTTCCACTGCAGACTGTCCTGCGTTAGCTGTGGTGTTCAGGTTGCAGTGAAAGCTTACGGCGAGGCTCTATCGATATGATAGTCAGAAAGGAAAGGGCATGGGTGTCACCTAACTGCGCTCAGTCTCACAGGTGCTAATGTGCAGTGTCCCTGCAGGGCCTTGCTGGAGAAAGAACTGGAATCTGTAGGAATCCGGCTGAACAAAAGTAAACCAAATATCTACTTCAAGGTGAGGTTTCCTGGACTGCTGCAAGCACAGCTTGTGTCCCCCTGTGTGCTCAAAGATGAAGGTCACTGAAGGGGAGTCTGTAGATTTTGCAGGCTGTTCTTAAGTTGCTTTGTTGCCTCCCTGCAGCCGAAGAAGGGTGGAGGTATCTCCTTCAACTCAACTGTCACGTTGACTCAGTGCTCCGAGAAGTTGGTGCAGCTCATCCTCCACGAATACAGTATCCTTTCCTAAAACGGGAGACCCTTAAGCCAGCAGCAGCTCAGGAGTTGAGTGGTACCTGCTGTGGGACAGCCTGGTGTCTTGGGCGCTCGCTGGGTTGACAGCAGGCATTCACAAGCAAGCTCAGCCCGTTGGCTCACCTTGGTGTGTAGGTGTGTTGGGGTTTGGGCCTTGACAGTGCTCACCTCAGAAATCTTCAACGCTGAGGTCCTCTTCAGAGAGGATTGTTCCCCTGATGAGTTCATTGATGTGATTGTAGGCAACAGGGTCTACATGCCGTGCCTCTACGTGAGTATTTCGGAAACAGCCTGCCTTCTGCCGCGCCGAGCATCTCCGTCCTTTGCTGAAGGAGAACTGGGCTCCTGGTTCCTCGGGCAGTAATGCTTTGGGGTTTAAGAGCTGGAAAGCACAACTCGACAGGGAGATTTTTATAAGCTTTTCGGTGCGGCAGTACTGTGTGCGTGTTCCCTGTGCCATCTTGTGGCTGCCTGCGTGCGCTGCTGTCCTGGTGGCATGGGGTTTGCTCCCCCGGCCTGGAGCCTTCGGGTCCTGCGCTGCCAGCTCTGCACTTGGGTTTTCATCACTGGTCCCTTGTGCCAAAGGTCACTTAAGATTTGTGTTTGATAGTGACTGGGTGTGAAATCAAAGGTCCTGGAGAATGTGTTGCAAGTCATCCCAAAGGGAGAACTTTAAAAGGCCCAAACTTACCTTTGGGCTTCTGAATTTTAACTTTGTTTTACTAAGAGCCTTGGTTGGTCCTCTGGCTGACAGGATCTGAGTTTCTGTTTCAGAAGCTGGAACTACCTTGTTATACCTACATGACCTGTCTGTTTTTCTTGTGGTGCTGCTGAACTGACTTCCTAAAGGGTATGTTGTTTTTCCTTTGACTTAGGTTTATAACAAGATTGACCAGATATCTATGGAGGAAGTGGATCGTCTTGCTCGGAGACCTCACAGCGTTGTAATCAGGTAGGAGCCTCTCACGCTGCCTGATGTGCTGGGCCAGATGGTGTGGTGGTTTATTTCATACCCCTTTTACCAGCTTCTCCCAAGAAGGGGCTTCTCACAGTGCTGTCTGCAGCTGCTGGGGTGAGAAGCGGAGCCGCTGTGCGGCTTTTTCCAGGCTTCCTTCCCCTGACACAGCAGGCTGTTTGGCTTTTCCACGCTGTCTGCAGGCCAGAGTAAGCCAGTCTAGCTTGTTTCCTTGGAAGTGCTGATATATCTGACTGGGGCTTTGCTGCTTCAAAGCTGCTTGTGTTTTTCCTTTGCCAGCCTTGTTAAAAGACTTTTCTCCTTGTTCCCTGGTACTTTAATAAGAGGTTTAACCTTGTTCTTCTGGATCTCTAAATCACAACAGCAGTAACCATGGAGATGTTCCTGGTGTTTTGCAGCTGTGGCATGAAACTGAACCTGGACTACTTGTTGGAGAAGCTCTGGGAATACCTGGCACTTACCTGCATCTACACCAAAAAACGAGGACGTAAGTGACCGTTAGCTGAACAGAAGGTTTGAAAGGCACAAAGGGCTGCTGCTCATCGAAGGCAGACAGGCTGCCAGCAGGGCTTGGATGCCTGGCTGTCAGCGGTCTCTTGTGTCCTGGAAAGCTGCAGTTGTGCTCTCCCTAACCAGCTTTCTGCTCTTGGGAAATGCTTTCTGTTCCATCTGATCCAGCCATGCATGTATCCCGCCACAACCCTCCCATTCTCTTGGCACTAGAAGAGCTGAATTTTCATAAGACTTTTCAGGATGATATAAGGAAATAAAGTGTGCACGTTCGCAACATTTTTCCTTATTATGCATGCTCTCTGATGAACTGTTCAGCCCATCACTACCCAGAATAGGTCTCTGGTTCCTACTGCAAGAGGTTTGGTGATTCCCATGCCAGGCTCCTGAAGGCTCAGGAGTGCCTTTGGTCCTCCTTTTGCTTTATAATTCACTTGCAGCTTCTCTCAGTGATGAAGGCATGTCTATAACTTGTGCCTGTTTGGTTGTGCACAGCTGTGACTGAACTTGGGTGGATGTGAGGAGGTTAAGGAGCTTTCTATGAGCTTGTTAAGCTGTGAAATCATGGGGATTTTACAGAAAAATGCAGAGTGGCTTGGTTTTACTTGAGCAGGTGTGTTTTGACTTGGGTGGTTTTGTTTGTCATAAGTCGAGTATTTGGAATGGCATTGGAGGAGGTGGATTGTGAGGAAGCTGTTGACTGTGTGGCGTGGGTAACTGTGCTTGTGGGTACTGGAGTGTCTACAGAACTGATTTGGTGTTCTCAAGTACATGGATACCTGTTCTGTCTGGGAGCTGGCAAGTGTAACGGGAGGAGGAATTTGGGACTAGTAAGCACAAGGCAATGTGAGATGGTGTCAGCATATTAGAACACACTTGATGGAAATCCAATGCTTTTCCCCCCCCTCCTGCTTCTCCACAGAGAGACCAGACTTTACAGATGCCATTATTCTACGGAAAGGGGCCTCTGTGGAGCATGTGGTAATTTCTCTGCATCTTTTATGTTTCCTTGTCTGTAGAAGGCAAGTTCCTCTTGGAGCCTGCTATGATTTGTGCTTCATAAAGCTTGGGACATGTCAGTGTTTACTTGGGCTTCTCCTTTTGTTACCTTTACTGATTCTGTCTGCTTTAGGTTGCTTTCTTAGCTGCTATAAAAGGTTAAAAAAAATTTACTTAATGCAGTCCAGTGAAAAAGCGCATGGAAGCAGTGGAATGGGGCTTTATGTGGACTGGTGATTCCTGTGTCTGTTCTGTATTCTTTCAAGTGCTGTTAACTGGCTCCTAAAGTCACTTTTGTAATTTCTAACATAGGCCTGAGTTTTTCCTAGTTCCTGAATATTGAGCCAGTTGTTTGCAAAGCAGCGCCACTGAACTGCCTCACACGCTGTCTGTCTGTCTGTCTTGCAGTGCCATCGGATTCACAGATCGTTAGCCAGCCAGTTCAAATATGCCTTGGTGTGGGTAAGTGTTTAAAGCAAATGAAATCTGTCCTCAGGTGTCTCTGAGTGATCTTCTCCTAACCTTTCTCCCCCTTTTGCTTTAAAGGGGACAAGCACAAAATACAGCCCTCAAAGAGTGGGCTTAACTCATATGATGGAGCATGAAGATGTCATTCAGATCGTAAAGAAGTAACCCTCTTTGCTGGTGCCTGGCCTTGTCTTTAATCACTAGAATTGGAACTGACCACATAAAAGCAAAACAAAACAAAAAAAAAAAAAGAGTAAAAAAAGAAAATGAAAAAGAAAAAGGGAGATGTGTTCTACAGCCAAGAAAGCAAGAAAGCTTCCATGAAGTTCCTTCTCTTGGAGAAAGGCAGAAAATGAGGCTACTGTACTTGCAGGTGGGGATGGGGAAGATGAGTTTCCATCTTGCAGCATTTCAGGCAAAGTAATGTTTCTTAAAAATAGAGGAGCCAGTTTTTCTAGGACACAGTTCCCACAGCCAGCAAAATCCTGCCTCGTAGGGTTTGCATACAGATCCATGTGTTAACCTACCAGTGGCTTGCTTAACCAGTGGGCCGTTTATGGGTTTGTGTGAACAAATATGGCCCTGTGCTTGAGGACAGGGAAGCCAGGGCTGAGAGAACGTTGCTGATGCTTTGCTGCTGATCCATTCACTTAATTTAAGTATTGATCTGAAACAGGTTCTCCCTCCCCTGCTCACTGGACACGTCTTTGCAGCTTTCACCATTGGAGATGTTGGTCTCTGCATCTGAGAGAACCCCTGGTGAATTTATAATGGTCCCACCTCAATTAACGCTAAAATGTGGCACTCTGTGCCTCTCCTTAGCTCTGCAGTAGGGTTTGTGGGACATCCTGGTCCAACTGGTACTGAGAGAGATGAGAAATGAAATTTTTAGTGAGTGATTAACCTGGCCGAACTGCAGCAGGTTACGATGAACGAGCCGTAGTCTGCAGTGAAGATTTCCTTCTGGCATATCACTCGTCGAGGAGCTACCGTGGGAGTTTTCTCCTTTGCTCTCATCCTTCCCATTAGTCCCCAAGAGTATCGCTTGGGATCTCCTTTCTCAATCATGCCCCTAAATTCCAGTAACAGCTCTTTGAGCTCCAGGTACCATCCCATGCCGTGGGTTTTAGCCCAGCCCTGTTAAACATTGTTGCTTGTCTGGATATTTTTCATCAGAAATCTGGGATTTTTCTAATCATGCTTTTTCATTGAATACTGATGCTAAAAAAATTCAGAGTGCCTGATAGAGAACAGCTCTTTCCTTCTGGGATCAAGAGTTGCCAATAGCTTTTATTTTCTTTCATTGAAAAAGGGTTCGATCTGATGTGGATTCTTAACTGTGAGGACAGGTCTGATGGCAAACTTGTCTGAGCAGGGCTCCTTCCCTCTCCTTTGTGTTCCTCCCCACCCCTCACAAACTGATCGAGCAGAAATGGAAGGATTATTTTATTTGAGAAAATAAAAGTTGCTATTTCATGTGAACTGTAGCTGTCTGCCTGCAGTGGGTAAATGGTTTGGTGTGTTTTCGAACTCTCTTTTTTACCTTTGGCTGCCGGAGGAGGGCTGGATGCTGTTGCAGGAGGTTGTAGCGGGGAATAGATTGTGAAGGGAATGGCTGCAAAGCAGGGCTCTGTGGCTGGAGGGGACTTGATGAGGTGCGATGGGAGATAAATAGATGCTATACACAGTACCCAAGCTAAGAAGGTGACTTTGAACTCTGTAAGTTCCCTTCCCTGTTCCTGGCTTTGTTCACAGCTGGAGTGCAGAGCAGATCTCGACCGCGGAGGCAGCTAGCGGAGAATGAGCTCCAAATTAGCCGCATTATGCCTGAGCTGGCTGCGGAAAGCAGGCACTTCTCTGTGTGAATTGGGTGGGATGCCGTTCCAGCACATTAACTTGCCCTTTAGATTTCCTGTGAAGGTTGCACAGGCAGGGTTGCCCGCACAAAGAGGTCTTTTAGTTTCATTTTGTCCCTGAGTTTCTGACTTTTCACTTCAAACCCAGAGGCCTGCCAAGCCGTGGCACATGGACGGGCAGCCAGAACTGCTGACTGGGCTTGGTCCTTGGGCCAGGTAGTGTGTGGGGCCGGGGAAGTGGCTGGTGCTGTGTGAGGCCGAAGTGCACAGTATTGCCTGCTAAAGCATGTCCTCGGTCAGTGAGTGCCTACCTCTCAATGCGTTCAGGTTGCAAATTGTCTAGTCTAGTCTGCCATCGTTCAAAAAACCCTCTGCCTAATTAGCCTTACTCTTCATTTAGGAAACTGGACATTTTATCCTGTTTAAAATGAACTGATACATGATTAAATTTGGAATAGGGATGAAGTAAAAATAGTTAAGCCAGAAGAAGCTAACTTCTTTTTTTAGTGAGAGCAGCTTTTTTGCAAGCGAGTTTATAGCTGTATTTGAAAATGCATGCATTTAATTGCAGTATTCATTCTTCCAGACGGCTTCCCTAATTGTTCTGCACTGACGTTAAAAGCTGCAAACATTGCAGTTTGGAGCAGGTTTGCCTGAAGATCTCTCTGAATCCTGAGAAAGCAAGATCATAAGGGCAGGGGGGAAATCTACTGCAGCATTAGGATTGTGCCGGAGCCTCCTGTGGTTTATAGAATTGGTCAGACCCTTTGTTAGCTCCGTGGAGGAGCTCCCGAAGGGAGATGGGCTCAGAGCCTCCTTGCTGAGCACATTTGGAGAAAGGCAGGTGTTGCCTCTGGTTTGCAGGCAGGAGCTGTGGGTTTGCCCCGCAAAGAGCAGCACGCTGCATTTTCTCCGCTGTACGAGGGAAGGCTTGGCTGGGTGATGCTCGGAGAAAGCTGCTCTCGGCAGCCTGGCTGGCGGTCTGCTCTTCTGCTCTGCAGCCCCCTGCCATTCCTCTGCTCTTTCAGCTGACTCGGGTTCCATTAGCGCCGTACCCCGCTCCCAGAGGGCTGCACGGATCCTGCCCTGTCCCACTTTGCTGGCGGAGTGCGGCCGTGCGTCGCTCCTGGGCGGCACTCCAGGTGTGAAGCGGGGTGGATCGGCTGCGATGCAGCCCATCAGCCACCCTCCATCTAGCCCTGGAAACGGTGATGGCCCGAGGCGTGCTCTGTTTAAAATGCCTGTTCCAGGCAATCAAGCAGGTTTGATTGGCTGAACACTCCTTTTATAATTTAATTTAGTCAGGAATCGTTTGCAAGGTAATAAAAAGAGACTCTGACTCCAAATACATTCATTTAATTCAATGAGAGACAGTTACTGCGGCGGGCTCGCCTCAGCCAGCTTCCCTCACCCCATCACGCTGACATCTCAAAGTGCTGCTCAGGGCTGTATATAAGAGTCACGATCCGCAGTGACAGCTTAATTGTTTCAAATGCTGACAAGGGTCACCCCAACCAGCCATCGCGTGTTGTGCGGGGCTGGCTGGGGAGGCTGCGGCGAGGAGGATTTATGGCTGGCAAATAGTTTTGAATTCCTCTGGTTGCGCCTGCTAAATGATGAACCTGCCCCTTGGGGATGGGGGGTATTGATTGTAATTTGCAGTTAAGCCCTTGCTTTCTGAGGAATCAGCATAATAAATACCCACCGCATTACAGCAGGGACGTGTCTGCACGGAGGAGAAGGAAGCGGAGGTTTTCCCGGGTCGGGTGGCGCAGCGCCTGCGGCAGGATGCTCTCATTGCCCCTGGCTTTGGGAGAGCCGTGGGCTCCATCGCTGCTGGAAAACGGTCCCCGGGTTGGGGTGGGGTGGGAACCCCGTGCTGGGGAGGAGGAAGCTTCGAGGCACTCGGATGCTTTGTGAAGGGAGGCGGGGATGCCCTGCACATCCGAGGAGGAGAGGGCAGTCCGGTGGTGTCGGGATGGAGGGTGTCTAGATCCCTTCTCTGTGCCTGGCCTCAGGACCACTTGGTCCCAGCCCTACTTTGGAGGGGGGGTGTCTGTGTGTCCACCCCCATGTCCCTGTGAGTTCTTCTCCTAAACTTGCACCCGTTTGAGGGCAGGAATGGGTCAGGGCCATTCACCAGCTGCTCACATCGAGGGCTCGTGACGCTGCGAGGTGGCACAGCTCTACCTCCTGGGAGGAAAGGGGCTGCAAGGCTGTCCAGCCGCATCACCAAGGGATGAGGACCAGGCTGGGGGGCACCAGAGCTGGCTGCCCCTCCAGCCGCTCCCTCCCTGATGCTTCCTGGCTCTGCAGAGGGAAGATTAGCTCTCATCCCTCCGCTCATGAGTGGAGATGAGAATAATAGCAGTCATCAAATATGCATTGGATGGCAGCAGCCTGCAGCTGCCACGCAGCAAATATGGTCCCGTGGCTGCCGGGGGAGTGACGGTCCCCGGTAGAGAGCGAGGCCGAGAGCACGGCGCTGGCAGAGCGGGGGGCTTTGGGCAGCGCCGAGCTGAGCCGGTGCCATGCGGGTGAGCTAGGGTACCCCAGGTGAGTGGCTGTGAGCCCCCCAGCTGGGCGGCACGTTGTCTCTTGGGCTCGTGGAGGCTGTGATGGGAAGGACCAGGGAGGGACCTTGGTGTGCAGGGTTGGTCCTTACGGAGACACTGGCGTGGGGCTTGGTCCTCTGGGTGCGAGTGTATGGTGTCCTCATCTCTGCTTCTCCTTGCCTGTCTGCTCGCTGCCTTTAGGTCCCTTATCTCACCTTCTGACTTGCACCTTCCTGACAGTCCCCGCATTCCCACTGCCCTCCAGAGCAAAGCTTCCCGCCCTAAACACCCCTTTTTCCCCAGGAGCCTCTGCCCCACGTGTTCTACCACCCTGTCCCCAAATTCCTTTTACCTTGGGGCTCTTTTACCCCAGGACAGCTGCCTGGCCCCGCAGCTGAGCTTCTGCAGGACCCCTGGGCTTGGCTCCGGGGCCAAGGTGGTGGCATGGGGCTGTGACCTGGCTCCGGGGCTGTCAGCCAGCGTTCCTGGGTGCACGCCAGCACTGAGCCCAGGACGCGTCATGCCCAGCTGGTCTCTGCTTCCAGCATCTGCTCCATCCTCTCTCCTTTCCACAACACCTCCCTTGCGGGCAGCTCTCGGTGTCGGGCAGCAGCTGGTAGGCAGGGACGTGGTGTGCATCACTGGGAGGTGCTGGGTCCCTGTCCTTGGTGTGGAGGGTGGAAATTGGCCAGTTCAGGGGGGTGATGGGTGCTCGGGGAGGGGCAAGGGGAGACACCCTGCAGTGCCTCGGGGGCTTGGAGGGCCACGCTGCTGTCATACTGCCCATTGCTGGAGGTGTCCAGCCTGTCCACGTGCTCCCAGCGTCCCAGCGGCTCATGGCTGGAGCAGCGAGAGCTGTGGTGGGGCTGCCCGCTGGGCACGTGGGTGCTTGGAGGTGGGTGCACAGCAATGCAGAACTGGTGGGTGCACAGCAATGCAGAACTGGTGACAGGAAGGGGATGTGATGAGAGGTGCCGCAGCTGGGAGGTGCCTGGCCAACTGGGCTGGCTCCTTGGGGCTGGGATGCAGAGTTCTCGTGAGACACAGCAGTGGTGAGGTGGCATGGTGTGATGTGGCTGGCATGGCACGATGTGGTGGCACAGAGCCCTGCTCTAGCTGTAACTGGAAACAGGATGTAAGCGGACCCGGGGCTGGCTGGTGACCGCAGACCTGCCTGGAGACGGCAGAGCTGCCACCCTGGGAGCTCTGCCTGCCGATGCCGGTGTTCCAAAGGTACAGTCCCAGGCAGCTGTGCCAGGCTGGGGCGAGCGAAGCAGAACGCTGGTGGCCAGTGTCCCTCCCCTTTCTGCACCCAGCTGTGGCACAGCCCTGAGCTGCGATGGTGGGACAGGGGCTGCCCTGGACCACATCCCTGGGACGAGGGGCTTTCCTGGCTCATCCATGTGGCTGGAGCTGTTCAGGGGTGACTGGATCAGAGGATGTTCTAGGCACCTTCTCCCAGAGTCTTGGTCCCCATCACCACCCCAGGGAAGTGCCCTTACTGCCAGGTTTTGCACCCAGGGTCCCTCCCCTGTCCCGCTGCTGGATGCAGCTGTGCCCAGACACCCTGCAAACAGCTGCCAAGTGTGGGTACCCCACGGTCTGTGGTTCATGGTCGTGGGTTCCCCCACCAACCCCCAGCATCTGCCACCATGCCACTGTGCCTGGGCACGAATGCCCCTTCCCCAGCTCTGCCAAGGCAAAAACAGGTGAACGCTGTGCCCATGGATGAAGAACCTGGGGAGGTGTGTGTGGGAGTCCAGTATGGGGACTGGGACCATGGCAGGCAGCCCCTGCGTGGGTGAAGCGCTGGGCAGACGCCAGGCTGCCCCCTCGCTCTTGCTCTCCCTGGAGAGCCCTGATCACAGGCAGGCACAGCCATGGCAACGGCACGGAGAGCCATGCCAGTGGCGCAGGGCATGGAGAGCACTGCCAGACCCTCCTTTGCCCTGCCCAGCTTGGCTGAAGATGGCGGGGACCAAGGTAGGGACCACTGAGGGCAGTAGGATGGAGATGGGGATGGTACGGGTGGTGGGACAGAGGTGGGGACTTGCAGCAGCTTCTCATCAGCTGGGTACCCCTGTGCTCCAAGGGAGGGACTGTGTCCGTGTCCGAGGTGGTTCCTCGCCACATCGTGGTGCCCAGGTGTTGCTCTGGGCATCCATGCTGGGAGGAGGGATGGTGTGGTGGCATGGGCAGAGCAGGTGGCATCAGCCCCGCAAGGCACAGTGGTGATGGCAGACCTGTGCGTGGCCCATGCAGGTGCTGTGGTGGGGCTTCTGCGAGGCAACGCTCCCCGCACGGCTCAGGCTCTGCTGATGCTCTGTCCCACTGATCCCATGTTTGCGTCACCTCATAGACCCTCTCCTGGGACCTGCTGGGTGCCTCTCCTCCTGCTCCGTCCGTCTGCTCTCCTTGCAGCTCCAGGGCAGCCCTCCTCCGTGCAGACCGTGCTGGGGTGTTTCCAGCCCAGAAATTAATGCAGGGAGGGGGCCGAAACCATCAGATCATGGTGATACCCCACCCCCACTGCAAATGTGGCAGGGAGGGACCAGGCTCAGAGGAGACATTGCCACAGGGTGCCAGCCGGGGGGCTCTCCTGGTCCTGGAGAGGGCCAGTGGGTTCAGTCCAACAACTGCTGCTGATTCTTGGGTTCCCCAGCTGCTGCACAGCTGGATGCTGCTGCTGCTCCTCCCCTGTGTCTCCCCAAATACCCCCTGCAAGGGAGTGAAGCGGGTGCTGCCCCTGCCTGCTGGCAGCCCCTGCCCGCAGCCGTCCTGCTGCTGCCCACAGGTGGTGCGTGCAGGGCAGCAGTTCCCACCGCTTCTGCTTAAACTTTTATGAACCTGCAGCAGCAGGAATCCAGCCCTGGCATTAACATTTGATGCGGTCACCCCACGCCTGGGCACGTGTGTGTGCAAACACGCTGCTGGCACTGCCACGGGGGACACGTGTGGCACATGCGACTCCCCTTGCCGGCTGTATGTGGGCATGTGTGGCATCCTGCACGCATACGCACCGTGTGTGGCTTGGCATGGGGGGGACCCCTGTGGGCTCCCAGCTCCTCTCCGCTTCCCAGTGCGGCTGTGGGATTTGCTGTGGTGTTGGGCTCCTCCCCAGTGGTGCTCCCCTTGGCCATGCTCCCGGTGCTGGGGCAGCGCATGCCTTGGGCTCTGCAAAATTGTCTCCTCTCCCTTGATGCTTGGTGTGTCCTTGGCTTCATCCTCCTCTGCGCTGACCAGAGGAAGAGGCTGATTCTCCAGAGGAGAGCACAGGGAGCACCATGGTGCGGGGAGGTGGCAGGGTCTGGTTTTGGGGTGTGATGGTACCGTGTGCTGTCCCCCTGGGGGATGCTCCCAGCAGCAGAGGCCCCTTTCTGCTGCTTCGGAAAAGTCTCCGGCCGGTGTGGCGCATCCCTTACATTATTCATGCCGCCGCGAGCCCCGGCGGTTGGGTTACAGACAGAGCCCAGCTGCCAGCACTGCGCTGCCCAACTCGCGGGGTGCCGCGGGAGCAGGAGGCAGCTCCCGCCGGGCTGCACCAGGGCTGCCGTCCCGCCGCCCCAGCGCCATGCCAAGCTGGGGGCTGCCAGTGGCCGAAGGAGCCACGCACGGGCATGTGCCTCGCCACAACCCAGTGCAGGTAAATACCCTCCTGGGGCAGGCTGCGGGGTCGGGAGCCAGCCGGTGTGCCGGGAGCTGCCTCGTGCCGGCGCGGGGCACCATCTCCCAGGGCCCCGCCGGGGCTGGAGCATGAGCACCCACCACCACCGGGATGGCTGGCAAGAAGGGGGAACCCAAAAAGGATGCGGGGGGCAAAGGGAAAGGGAGGAAGGGCAAGAAGGAGGCACCCAGCGAGTCGGAGGAGACCTCGGATGCGGAGCTGCTGAAGGTGGAGGAGAACGGGGAGACAGAAGCGGTGGAGGAGAAGGAGGATGAGGAGGTGGTGGCTGTGGAGGAGGTGGTGGCTGCAGAGGAGGCAGCTGCAGAGGAGCCCAAGAAGGGCAAGGGCAAGGGGAAGGAGAAGGGGAAGGAGAAGGAGAAGGAGAAGGAGAAGGAGAAGGAGAAGAAAGGGGTGCTCAAGGGCATGGCAAAGAAGCCAGGCCGGGGTAAGAAGGTGCAGCTGGAGCCAGAGGCGGAGGAAAGCGAGAGCGATGCTGCACCAGCCAAGAAGAACCTGAAGGGCACCTCCAAGCTGCTGATGGGGCTGGCGCCCAACAAGAAGAAAGGGGCCAAGGGCCAGCCCAAAGAATCTGTAGAGCCCGACCTGGTCAAGGAGGAGGCGGCGGCGGCAGCACCGAAGGCTCCGATTCACCCGGGTCTCCGCAGCACCTCGAAGCTCTTCATGGGCTTCAAGAAGCTGGGGCTGCGTGGGCCCAAGAAAGGGCAGTTCAAGAACACGTCCCGCTTCTTCTGGGGGCTGCAGAAGCACAGCACCAAGGGGCGGCGGAAGAAGAAGAACAAGGCGGTGCTCAAGTCCACATCCAACCTGATGGTTCGCTTCAAGCGCGTGGGCAAGAAGAGGAAGGAGGCAGCCAGCGATGCCCCACTGGCGAAGCCATCCTTCCTGCTGCTGCGGCGGGGCGGGCAGGCGGCCGAGGACGGCGTGTCCCTCTTCCGCCGGCGCCCGGAAAGGAAATTCAAGCCGCGGGCGCAGGTGCTGAGCAAGGCGGCTGCCGCCACGGGCTGGCTGGCCAGGAAGGTGCTGTCCCGGCGCGGACGGCTGGTGGGGGGTGGCCGGGCAGCCGATGCAGCCTGGCTTTCCCGTATCGGTGCCAGAAAGCTGCCGTTCCCTGCAGAAGACGAGATCCTTAGGCACCGGGCCAACATGAAGCGGATCCCCAGCGGCAGCGGGCTGTCAGCCCCTGGTGCTGCGCGGCACGTCCAGGAGAGACGCAGCAGCACAGTGCAGCGTCCATCCCGGCGGCGTTCCCGGCACGCGCCTGCGGAGCCACCGGTGCCGCGCTATGGGTGGGCTGAGGAGGAGGATGGAGCCTACAGCCGCCGGCGAGGCTGTGCCAAGGAGGAGGATGGAGACTACAGCTCCCGCCGCAGCTATTGCAAGAAGGAAGATGGAGACTATGGCCCCCGGCGTGGCTATGCCAAGGAGGAGAGCAGAGCCTATGGCCCCCAGCATGGCTACGCTGAGGAGGATGGAGCCTACAGCCCCTGGCGTGGCTACACTGAGGAGGAGGATGGAGCCTACGGCCCCCAGCATGGCTACACCGAGGAGGAGGAAGGCTACATCCAAACCCCAGCCTATCCACCAGGGTACGGCTTTGAGGATGCAGTGCTGACCCCCTACGCTGACTACCCCGGCTACGAGGCAGATGAGGAGTACGGCTTCTACAGGGGGGTTTGGGAGGAGGATGACCCCCTGGGGCACCCCTACAGCTACGCGGAGCTCGAGGATGAGGGACCGTTTGGCGGTGGGTACCCCGTCACCCTTTACGACCCTTACAGCAGTGACCCAGAGTATGGCGAGGAGGTGGCGGGGCCCTTCGGCTACAGGGAGGACCCCTATGAGGACTTTGGGGAGCCCCTCACTGGGGGGTACCCTGGGGGCGAATACCCCGAGCATCGCATCCAGTACAGCGAGGGGGGGTGGGCACCGCATGCCCAGTCCTCCTGCAACCCCTACGCTCTGGCCCTGGAGGAGATCGCTGAGGCCGAGGAGCCCGAGGAGTGGGAAGAAGAGGAGGAGGAAGACAAGGAGTATCCCCTCTCCATCCTCAGTGCCTCCTCCCTCCGGGGCATGCGGGAGACGCTCTCCTCCAAGCTCTCCCTCAATAGGAAATTCAGGCTCTTCCCCAGGCCCCAGGTCAAGATCTTTGGCAAGGACCGCCTGGATGTCCCCCTCCTTCCGTCTCCCCACCTGCCTGCCGCCCACGATGAGGATGACTACGATGAGTACGAGCCACCGCCAGCAGCCCCCAGCCCCACGGCACCCTCAGGCCGCTGGGTTTCAGCAGCGCGGGCGTGCGGGAGCCCTCTGGGGCAGTTCCTCCAGCGCTCCCTCTCGCAGTCGCGCAGCCGCCCGCCACGGGGTGTGGGGGCACTCCGGGACCCCCACGCCCCCCAGCCCTCCTACAAGCGCTCTGCCGGCAGGCTGGCGGGAATGGAGAGCGCTGGCTCGGGGGGCCGGGATCCCCTGCCACGAGCATCTCCAGCTGGTGGCATGGCCGCGCAGCGGCTGTCGCTCCGTAACCCCTTTGCCAACCCTGGGCGCTCCCCATCGCTGCCGCCAGCCCGGCAGCGCCCCAGCAGTGTGCGGGGTGAGGGGCTGCGGCGATCCCCCTCCCTCGGTACCAGCCTCAGGCAGCTTGGCCCCGAGCCCCCTACCCCGCCGCCAGCCTCCCCCCGCTCCCCGGGACCCGTGGGGAGGCGTTTGGGGGTGCCGGCGGCGGGGTCGGGGAGGCCTCTGTCATCGCGGCGGAGCAGTCCCCCCGGGCTGCCGCTCCCCCAGGCCTGGCCCCGGCTCCCTGAGCCCCCCACCAAGGCTGTGAAGCCGCTGCAGAGGAGTCCCTTCCTGGCACCCAGCCCCCGGCCCGGCAGCCGCCGCCTCAGCCCCCCAGGCCTCTCCTGGGACCAGGACCTGCCCCCCTGGCAGGGTGCTGCACGGGGTCGTGCCAGGGTGCCGCCCCCCCCCAGCCCCGCTCCTAGCACCCCTAAAAGCTTCATCCAGCGCATTGGGCAGCCCCTTGCTGGGATGGCCCCCCGCTCCCCCCCGGTGAGGCCATCTGCTGCTGAAGCGGGGGGCCACAGCCGCTCCGTGGGGCAGTCCTTGGCATCACTGCTGGTGGAGAGCATGGCCCCTGCTGAAAGCCCTGCGTCCCCCCCACCTGCCCGCCGACCTTCCTCCCGCTCGCCCTCCCTGCCCCGGCACCCGTCCCAGAGGAATGGCAGCTCTGGCAGATCACCAAGCCCACCGCTGGGGCGCCAGGGCTGGGCTGACACTGGGCGTTCCACCCTCCCCTCCATCCCGTGCAGTGACCGGAGCCCCTCACCCCAGCGTCGCCCCACTTTCCTAGCACCCCGTGGCCAAGCCCCTGGCTCGCCGGCCACCCACCGCCACGGTGCCCGCGGCCTGGGGCCAGCGGAGGCCATCGAGGGCGATGGGGCAGCCGGGGAGGAGGGCGCGGGGCGCTACGCGGTGGTGACGCCGCAGGTGCAGAGGTTGGGCTCCTTCCGCCGGGCGTCCCGCATGTACAAGCAGCACTGGTCCACGCAGCACGTCGTGCGGGTGCGGGAGATGCCGGACGCCTGGACGGCTGAGCAGGGTTCCCCCCGGCAGCCCTCCCAGCGCAGCCGGCGGTGGGCGAGCCAGCGGGGAGCCGGCATCACCCGGTACCTGAACCAGGCGGCGGGCGGCTGGCGGGACAGGCACCCCTGGGCAGACGGGTACCTGGGCACCAAGCAGCCCTGGCACAGCAAGGTAATGCTGGCGGGGAGGGGAGCCCACTGTGGGGGCCGGCGGTGGGACGGGGACGGGGGGCGAGCCAGCAGCTGGTGGGACCCAGGGTGGGTGGCATGTTGATGTGGCTGCTGGCTCGCTGCGGCACAAGACCACCAGTGCTGGGGGGTTGGCAGCACCCGCGGTGGGGGGTAAGTGGGTATGGGTGCACTGGGTGCTGTTGGGGGTCCTGCCGCAGGAGGTAGGCTGGGGGGGGACGGTCATCGCCCATTGTGTGTCCCCCCCATGCACGGCCCCCTTGGGGACACTTGACTCTCACATATGGAAATGCTGAGACCCGATCCCTGGCTGGGGCGGGTGCGGGTGGCACGCTGACCCGACGGGTGTCCGCTTTCCTGCCGGCTGCCTGGCCACCTGCCAGCATGGGCTCCTGCATGCCACCCACCCGGCATCCCCCCCTGCACGCCACCCACCCGGTGTCCCCCCTGCACATGGCTGTGGGGCACGGTCGTGAGGAGCAGCTCCCAGCCCTACAGCTCAGCCTCCTTCTGTCATCTCCGCTAGAGGTGCCACCCTGCTCAGGGGTCTCCATCACCCACCTCTCGCAGCACCCTGTGGGGGTAGGGGTGAACTGTGGCGTGTTGCGGTGGGGGGTGGCACAGCCGCCTCTGCCTGTTCCCACCTGCCCATGGTGAGTGGGACTGGGGGTCTCTGGGACCAGCCTTTCCCAGGACAGTCCCCACAGATGCCTTGGTGGCCCCACGTCCCCCCTTTCAGCACTGCTGCTCTCCCCTAACACACAATACTCTCGGTGGGGAACCTGTTTAGGGGCCGTGTGATACTTGCTCAGGGTCCCTGCCGTCACTGGCTGTGGGATCCCTGGCTTTGTCACAGATGGTGGTTTTGGGGTGGTGACGGTGACGGGGTGGGATGCCAGAGGGTGTTGGCACAGCCCTACCGTGACGAAGCTGGGCTGGGCTGCTCTGTGCAGATGCAGTCGCTGTGCAGCCTGCCCATCGTGCGGTACCAGGAGGCACAGGAGGAGGATGGGCTGGAGGACATGACCCAGCTGGAGTGAGTGTCCCCATCCCCTTTGCCCACCCACCGTGACCCAGTGCCACGGGGACCAGCAGGGCTGTGCCCTTTGCCCAGGCACCCTACAGCCCCCACTGCTCCCACCCTATCTGGTCCCAACACAGAGTCTGCTCTGGCCTTGTGGGGCTGGGGACATGCCTGGGGACAGAAGACACCTCCTGTCCCCCTGCCACCCCCTAAGGCAGCCTCTGCTCCATGCCAGGGACCTCCAGGAGGCCGCGGTGCTGAGCAACATCCGGACGCGGTTCGAGCGCCAGCTCATCTATGTAAGCTTAGGGGTGCACAGCATCCCCTGAAGACCCTGGGCGTAGGGACTTTGGGGGGGTCATCGCACTCCAAGAGCTCACAGCCCCAACCCCCGCTGTCCCACAGACCTACATCGGCAGCATCCTGGTGTCAGTGAACCCGTACCGTCTCTACAACATCTACGGGACGGAGCAGGTGCTGCAGTATGAAGGCAGAGCCCTGGGCGAGAACCCGCCGTGAGTACCAGGCTGTCCCCAAATGCTCTGTGGGGACAAGGGCACCCCTACCCACCATCACCCACCCCTGGGTCCTACAGCAGCCCCCCGGGTGGTCCCAGGCCCTCGAGGACCCTGGGCTGCAGGGTGCTGGATCATCTGTGTCCATGCACAGGGATGCTCGGGGCGCAGTAGTGGTCCCTGTGCTGGGGTGACGTGGCACCACCCCCCCACCTCTGCTTCCCCCCCCCCAGGCACCTCTTTGCCATCGCGAACGTCGCCTACTCCAAAGTGATGGATGCCAAACACAACCAGTGTATCGTCATCAGGTGGGACAGGGCTGTCCCCACACACAGCGCTCAGCTCTCCCTGGGGTGGCCCCAACCAGAGCTGCCCTAATGGCCGGTTGCAGGATGCTGCTGCCACCCTGGGGCCGACGGGTGGCCCTGGGATGGGGCGCTGGGTGGGTTTGGGGTGGGTGCACCCTGCTCAGCTGGTGGTGGCCCCGGCCATGCTCCTGCTCTGCATTTCAGTGGGGAGAGCGGCTCAGGGAAGACTGAAGCCACCAAGCTGATCCTGCGTTACCTGGCGGCTGTCAGCCAGAAACGCAGCACAGCCCCACAGGTAGGGTGCTGTCCTGGGGATGTCACTGTCCCCATCCCCTTGTCCCACCTCCCTGCACTCTCCTTCACCCCCTGCTCATGGTCTTGCTCTCTCTTTGTCCCCACGCTTCCACCCGGACCATGGCAGATAGAGGTACCGGGGGGGACACGTGGGCTGGGACGGTTCAAGGGGACTGAGCATCATGATGGCATCTCTGTCACGTCACCCCAGCTGCGGGGGGATGGCAGGGATGGACAGCAGGAGCTCGGTGCATGCACGTGCATGGGGTCCTTGCGCTCTCCCACATCCTTGTGCATCCTGGCTGCAGTGCACACCTCGAATTTTGGCAGCCATGGGTGTCTGCATGGGGCAGGGGGTGGCAGGGAGGGTGGCAGGGTCACAAGGGGGGCTCATCTGCCATGGGGACAGCCCGTGGTGCGTTGGGGTGGCCGGGCTGACCTCCTGGCTCTCCCCATCACTGCGGCAGATCCTGGAGGCAACCCCCTTGCTGGAATCCTTCGGCAATGCCAAAACCGTGAGGAACAACAATTCCAGCAGGTTTGGGAAATTTGTGGAAATCTTTCTGGAGGAGTAAGTAATGCTGAACGACACCCGCGTGCAGCCGGCCCCCACCCTCTGTGTGTGTCCCCTGCCCCAGGGGTGCCCAGCCCAGCCCCAGCCCTGCTGCCAGGCTGCCCCTCGGCTCTGGGGTGGGACACACGTGGGGACACTTGGGGACAAACCTTGGTGGTTGAAAAGCGACATCACCTGAAGATGGGCAGCGTTTGCTGTCCCTGGGGCAGGGGTGCTGTGCCCTGGGCTGACAGCCTGACCACTCCCAGTCCCTGTCCCCATGGCCTGTCCCACCCTCACTCAGCCCCACTGATCCCAGTTTAGGGGGGTGCCCAATTTCACGCTGGGGTGCAGCAGCTCCAGCCCTTGCTTGGGACCTGGGTGCAGGCACCTCTCCCTGTCCTCCCATCCCTAGTGCGGGGCACCTGGGGACCAGCACTGACCCCAGAGTTCCAGGGGGAGCATCGGGGCAGGGGTGGGCACCATGACAGCGGGCACAGACCCTGCCCGTGCCAAGGTTGCCAGCTGGGTGCCTGCTCTTGCTCCCGCAGTGGCTTGATATGTGGTGCCATAACCTCGCAGTACCTGCTGGAGAAGTCCCGTGTGGTCTTCCAGGTGGGTGGAGAGAGGGGTCCCAGGCTTTGCCCCCCACCACTGCCCCCTCTGCTGCCCCCGCCCCAGCTTGGTCCTCTGCTCCCCAGGCCAAGAGCGAGCGCAACTACCACATCTTCTACGAGATGCTGGCAGGGCTGCCCGCCCAGCAGCGGCAGCGGTACTGCCTGCAGGGCGCCGAGACCTACTACTACCTTAACCAGGTAGCAAGCCCCCTGCCCAATCCCCCCCCTGCTGCCTCCTCTTTGGAGGGGCTGGCCAAGCTCAGGGTGCCAGTGGGTTCCTGAGTTCTCCTGGATTCTGTGTGCGGATGGGGAGGGTGCTCAGGGTGGGGTGTCCCCCCACCACCTCTGGGTGCTGCCCCTGGGTGCTGCTCCCCGGGACCCACTGATGCTCCGAGGGGGCCATGCCAGGGTGGGAACTGTGAGATCCCCGGCAAGGACGACGCGGAAGATTTCCGTCGGCTGCTCAACACCATGGAGGTGCTGAGCTTCAGCGTGGAGGAGCAGAACAGCATCTTCCGCATCCTCTCATCTGTCCTTCACCTGGGCAATGTCTACTTTGAAAAATACGAGGTACCCTATGGGGAGCCAAGCCACGTTCCTCGGGCCTGATTTGGGATGTGGTGGAGGGGGGTCACTGCATCCCACCGCCTCACCATCTCCTGCAGACCGACTGCCAGGAGATCGCCACAGTGGTGAGCGCCACAGAGATTGGGACAGTAGCTGAGCTGCTGCAGGTCTCCCCTGAGGGCCTGCAGAAAGCTATCACTTTCAAGGTGACGGTGAGTGCAGGGGGGGCACAGGTGGTGGTGGTGGGGGTCCCTGGCCCCTAGGGACCATGGCTGGTGTTGCCAAAACTCCATTGTGCCGTTGGTTTTGTGTGCTCCAAACAGGAAACGCTGCGGGAGAAGATTTTTACCCCTCTGACTGTGGAAAGTGCCGTGGATGCCAGGTAGAGGGGAAGGGGGCTGTGCTGGGGGTGGGGCGCCCCTGGGAAATGGTTGGGAGGGGCAATGCCAGGCTGGGAAAAGGGATGGTCAGGTCCCCCAGTGCAGATTAGGCTCTCTAGTGATTAAAACTGCAGCTCTAAGGGCTGCCCCATGCACTACATGGGGCTGTGATGAGTGCTGGCCACGGAGGGTGGGGGTGTATGTGGTGCCGTGCCATGCTGTGCCACGCCGGAGCTCCGGCACTCTGCTCATCCCGCCTCTTCCCAGGGATGCCATTGCCAAGACCCTCTATGCCCTGCTCTTCGGCTGGCTCACAGACCGCATCAACAAGCTGGTGTACCCACGTCAGGAGGCCCTCTCCATCGCCATCCTGGACATCTACGGCTTCGAGGTGAGCAGGATCCATCCCTGCTCCATCCCCCCGGCTGCCAGCCCCAGGACTGTGGGCTCTTGGGCTCCACGGACCTTCCTTCTCGCAGGACCTCAACTTCAACAGCTTTGAGCAACTGTGCATCAATTATGCCAATGAGTACCTGCAGTTCTTCTTCAACAAGATCGTCTTCCAGGAGGAGCAGGTGAGCCAGCAAGCAGTGCTGGGCTCTGCCCCCACGCTGAGCATCTCCACGGGGCCAGGGGCATGGGGCTGACTGGGTGCTGGCCCCGCAGGAGGAATATATCCGGGAGCAGATCGAGTGGAAGGAGATCCCTTTCAGCGACAACCAGCCCTGCATCGACCTCATCTCCCAGAAGCCCTACGGCATCCTCCGGATCCTCGATGACCAGAGCTGCTTCCCCCAGGTGAGGGGCTGCTGGTGGTGAGGTGGTGAGGATGGCAGCACTAGGCAGTCACTGTGGTTGGGGAATCGCTATGGACAAGGGCTGCTCCGCTCCTGTGCTGTCCTGGACAACCTGGGAGATGCTCTGGGTTTCTCTAGGCTGGACAAGCCCTGAGAGGTCCCAGGTTGGTGCCACAGGAGCAGCATCCCCCAGAGGACTTGCTTTTGCAGGAATTAATGAAAAAAGCCCTCTCAGCTGCCCTGTAAAAGAGGGAAGGGTGGTTGCACCCTCTCTGACAATGGGGAAACTGAGGCACAGAGCAGCAGATACCCATGACTGTGCAGCTTCTGGGTGGCAGAGCTGACAGCAGGGTCTGGACAGTTGTCCAGGCATCCCCATCCCGGTGCTTACATTCCCAAGGCTGCTGGACTGCTTGAGCCATGTCTCACCCCTGTGCCCGTCCCCAGGCCACCGACCACACGTTCCTCCAGAAGTGTCACTACCACCATGGGATGAACCCGCTGTACACCAAGCCGAAGATGCCACTGCCTGAGTTCACCATCAAGCACTACGCAGGGAAGGTGACCTACCAGGTATGTGGCAGTGGGGTACCCAGCTGGGGTTTTAAGGAGGCTTAAAAAGAGCTTTATGGGGTTGATCCCTGGGGCAGGTGGTCCAGCTGGGGCCCCTTATCCTGGCCTGGAGCTCCTTGCCTCCCCCCACCACGCCACCCGGCTCCTCACCATGAGGTTTTGCTCTTTGCCAGGTTCACAAGTTTTTGGATAAAAACTATGACCAGGTCCGTCAGGACGTGCTGGACCTGTTCATCAGCAGCAGGACCAAGGTAGGGCCCTGCCTGGTGGTGGCTCTGCTGATGGGACACCAGGCACTGATAGCCCCCTGCCGTACACATCCCTTTTTATGTCCCCAGGCATGTGCCCCATGGCCAGTGAAGCCCAGGGGGACCAGAAGCAGGGGATGCCTCCAGCTTCACCCTGTGCCCTTTTCCCACAGGGTCTTCTAGGCTTGACCCCTCAAGCATTGGCACCAAATGGGCACATGGGCTGCCCTTGTGCTCCCCCATCCGTATCCCCATCCCTGTTCGGGGAATCCAGCCACAAATAGGGGATACAACTCGCTCAGGGCTGGGCAAAAAGGCAGCAGCTGGTCTGGGAAGCCAGGAGAGCTGCACCATCCTGGTCACCTTCCTCCTCCCTAACCCTCGCCATCTCCCCAAGGTGGTGGCCAACCTCTTCTTCGGCCATGCCCAGGTGTTAGCCCGGCAGAGGAGCCTGGTCAGGAGGAGCAGCACCAGGACGCGGCGGTACAAGGCCCCCACCGTGGCTGCTCGGTTCCAGCAGTCACTCCTGGACCTGGTAGAAAAGATGGAGAGGTCAGGGCAGGCAGGGTGGGCAGTGCGGGCAGGCTGGGCAGCCAGGCCATGCACTGGAGCTGGCAGGAGCAGGGTGGACAGCCAAACCCAAGCCCGAGGTGGCCAGGCTGGCTTTGTCCCCTGTCCCTGATGGCTGATGGGGTGGGTACCTTTGACACAGGTGTAACCCCTTCTTCGTGCGCTGTCTCAAACCCAACAACAAGAAGGTGAGAGCTGCCAGTGGCAATGCCAGTGCTGCCTGCCCTTGCTGGCACTGGGGGTGTGTGGTGGGCAGGGATCTGCCTGCACGGCTGCCGATGCTTCTCCCCATCTTCTCCCCAGGAGCCAGGGCTCTTTGAGGCAGACGTGGTCAGCAGCCAGCTGCGGTACTCGGGTATCCTGGAGACCATCCGCATCCGCAAAGAGGGCTTCCCCATCCGCATCCCTTTCCTCGTCTTCATCGACAGGTGCCTGGGGGATGTGGGTCGGGTACCACCATCCTGGCATGGGGACACCACAGAGCTTGTGGATGTTTTATGGGGCGGTGTTTGGCCCAGGGTTCCCCCATGGTGGGAACTGGGAGCCGCCTGTTTTGGTGCACAGCACTGGGAGAAGGTGCTTTCCCAGGCGTGGTGCTCATCACTGCAGGGAGGGTCCATGCCGGTGTCCCAGGGGGGATCCCGTGTGGTGATGGTGACAGTGTCATGGGCTCGCCCAGGTACCGCTGCCTCGTTGATATGTGGTCCAGCGTTATTCCCAATGGGGCCAACTGCGTGGAGATGCTGAGGAACCTTTGCCCCGTCAGCCCTAGCATGTACTATGTTGGTGTCACCAAGGTACTGTCCCACGCTTGGCTCTGGTGATGCCCAAGGGGAGGGCAGCTGAAGTGGAGGGCTCACAGCATCACCCCCCCCACCTTCCCAGCTCTTCCTGAAGGAGCAGCTGTACCAGGCGCTGGAGAGCAAGCGAGCCCGTGCCCATCACCTGGCCGCACTCACACTCCAGCGCTACGCTCGCACCTTCTTCATCAAGAGACGCTTTCGCTCCCTCCGCCGAAAGATCATCCTCCTGCAGAGCCGGGCACGAGGCTACCTGGCCAGGTGGGGGTCCTGGGGGGGCAGTGGGTGGGCACTGGTGGGTGGCAGAGGGTGATGAGTGCCCTCCCACAGGCGGCGGTACCGGCGCATGCGGCGCACGCTCATCAAGTTCAGGTCGCTGGTGCACATCTATGTCAACCGCCGGCGGTACCTCAAGGTGAGGTGGGGAGCTGGCACATCCCAGGGGGGTCCCGGGCACCCAGTCCCACCCTGCTGCATGTGTGGTGGTGTGTCTGGAGAGGGCACAGTGGCACCCCCAGACCCTGAGGCCCCCCAGACACCATCCCCACCACCTCCTCCATGCCCCATGGGGCATGGGCAGTGCCTCTTTGGGGTGAAAGCCTGGCAATGCTGGAGGGGGCAATGGCACCCAGGGGGGTCCTGCTGCCTCTGGGTCTCCCTCCTTTGCTCCCATCTGGGGCTCAGTGTGGCTGTTCTGCTTGCAGAGGAAGGAGGACGCCCGCCGGCGGGCAGAGGAGGAGAAGGAGAGGATGAAGCAGGTAATGGGGTGCAGGTGGGCAGCATGGGGGTGAGCACACGTGTGATGTACATTGCAAACCGTGTTGCTGTGCTCTGGTCCCTGCCATGTGCTCGCCCATCCCTATGCTGCCAGCTGAGGCACCTATGGGTGCTGGGGCAGGGAGCAGCGTGGCAGTGGGTACATCCCTGCGCTGTGCCACCAGGAGCTGACGAGGAGGGAGGTGGTGGATGTCACCCACCTGGAGATCCCAGCCGAGCTGATGGGGCTGCTGGAAGCCGCTGCAGGTGAGTGTGTCCTGCACTGCCGCCGGCACCACTCCCAGCCCCTTGTCCCCATCCCTGCGGCCGTGCCATAGCTGCCCGCTGTGCCGTAGCTGCCCGGGAGGTGAATGCCGGCTGTGTGGTCCTGGTGCCACCACCGGCGCTGCAGCCCGACTCCCAGCTCACCCTCCCACTCGACATCAACGACTACCCCATGGCCAAGTACGTGCGGGGCCACTTCCAGGTAAGGTGGGCGCCGCGGGCTGGCGGCGGGGAGCCTGCCCCAAGGGGCAGCCAGCTTTCGGGGGGTCCTCGATGCCTCGGTCGTGGCTGAGCGGTTAGGTTCAAGGTCCCCGCAGTGGCTCTGCCCGGCGGCTCCCCGCACCATCCCACTGTTCTCTGCCCCGGCTGTGGCCCCAGGGATGCCGCGGGGTGTGAGAGGGGCCGGATCCGGGGCGGCTGTGGTGCTGCAGGGAGCCGGCCGCCGCCTCCCTCCCTCCCCGTGGGTTCCTGTCGTCTCCAGAGGCCGGGGGGACCCCGCTGAGGTTATCGGAGAGAGACCCGCCGAGCCCTCCTGGACGCCCGACGCGGGGCAGATCTTGAAACGCTGGGGCGGGAGACCAGGTCGCTTTGCTCCTGGGACCCCGGCCCCATCAACGATCGCTTTACCCCCTTCCTCCTCCTTGCCCCCTATTTTTTGCCGTGTGTTTCCCAGTCCCTGGCATCCCCAATGCCAGCACTGGGGCCGGATCCTGCTCTCAGCCTCGCCGAGGTGCTGGCACCTGTGGTGCTGGCAGCACAGCTAGAGCCCGTCCCCGTCCTGCTGCCAGGAGGCTGCCGGCCCCATCCTGCACCCCAGCCCTTTTGCAGCCCCATAGTCCCCATTCGGCACCAACGCCATGCTCAGCGCCATGGGGCCGGCCCCTCGTTTCCTGGGGCTGTCCCCGGGGCCTGGGTAGCCACGGGTGCGGGTGTCACCGCAGGAACCGGCGTTCGGGATGCTGACGGCCCCACTGGCAGCCCCCCTCACCCGGCTGGACGAGGAGCTGCGCCACGAGGCGCTTAGCCTCTTCCAACTGGTAGGTAGGGTCCAGCGCAGGATCCGGGGCTGTGGTCCCCTGCCCGCTCCCTGGCCGGGACTGGAGGGAGGACCTCGCTGTCCCCGCGGCAGATCCTGCGGTTCATGGGGGACCCGGGGCTGGGCGGCCCACAGGAGACCCTCTTCGGCAACTACATCGTGCAGAAGGGGCTGTCGGTGCCGGGGCTGCGGGATGAGCTCCTGGCACAAGCTGCCAACCAGGTCTGGCGGAACACCAACGTCAACAATGAGGAGCGGGGCTGGCTGCTGCTGGCCGCCTGCCTCAGCGCCTTCCCCCCGTCCGCCACCTTCGAGAAGTACCTCCTCAAGTGAGCTGGGGCTCGGGACAGGGACGGGGACCGGGGCTGGCTGGGACTCTCAGGGACAGCCTGGCACTCTTGCCTGGGGATGCTGTGGGGGCTCTCCAGGGGCTCCCCGGGCCAGCCTGGCACATGTGCCTGAGGATGCTGCCCAGGTCCCTCCAGGTTCCCTTGGGTCAGCGTGGCACACGTACCCAGGGATGCTACCCAGGTCCTGCTGGGGATGCTCTGAGCTCCTCCGTGGGCCCCAGGGCCAGCCTGGCACATGCAGCCAGGGATTATGCTCAGGTCCCTCCACGATTCCTCTGGCCAGCCTGGCACAAGTGCCCAGGATGCTGCTGAGGTCCCTCCAAGGATGCTCTTAGTCTCTCTGTGGTCCCCTGACCTGGCCTGGCACACGTGCCTGTGAGTGCCACCCATGTCCCTCCTGCAGCATTCTTCCTTCCCCACAGGTTTGTCTCCGACTACGCCTTTGCTGGCTACAAGCCAGTGTGCCAGCGCAAGCTGATGCACGCCATGGCACAGTCGCAGCTGGGTGCTGCGGCTGCCCGTGCCTTCCCCCCCTCACTGCTGGAGTGGACGGCGAACCGGCAGCAAGCCAGCATGGCACTCGACCTCCACTGCTTCAACGGTGCGGGGTGGCACGGGGCTGAGGGCACGGTGGCAGCAAGGGTCGGTCCCAGCTTGACCACCCTGCCGCTGTCATGGGCAGAAGGGGACTGGTGGGACTGGCTCGTCACCTGTCCCTCCACAGGTGACCAGTTCTCCTGCCCCATCCACTCCTGGAGCACGGGCGAAGACCTGGCAGGGCATGTCCTGAAGCACAGGTACGCGCTGGCTCAGCACCCACCCAGCCAGCACAGTGAGCACCGGGCACAGCATCACCCTGGGGCTCTTTCAGGACCTGGGAGCCGGGATGCCCAGCTCATGGGCAGGGTGTCCCCCCAGAGCCAGGGCACCGCTGGCAGCCCGTGCCTGTCCCCAGCGTCCCGCTGTTGGCAGGGGGCTGACAGAAGGCTGGCGTGGCTGGTCCGTGGCCATGAAGGCGGGTGCCCAGTGGGCCGAGCTGGCCGGCCACGACTATGTCCTGGACCTCATCTCTGACCTTGAGCTGCTCCGGGGCTTCCCCAAACAGAAGTCCTGCTTTCTCATCGCATGGGAGGGGGCCGAGAGCCACGGCGGGGACAGCTGGGCGTAGGTACCCGGGAAGGGACTGGTCCTCTGCTGCGGGGCTGTTGAGGGAAACACCAGCACCAGGCTGGATGGGTGCTGGCAGAGGTGTGGGGCAGGGTCCAGGGGGGTCTGGCACCCAGTGGGTGCGCAATGAGCGCATCCTCCCTCTCTGCAGGGTGCTGGGACACAGCCTGGACTTGGATGATGTGCCTCCTCCCCCAGCTGTGAAAGCCCCCACGCTGCCATCCACGGAAGCATACCAGCCCCATGGTAAGGGATCACCCTGCCGGCCCCTCGGAGCTGCTGGCAGGGCTCTGCCGGTGAAGCCCTGCTGCCGGCAGCTTATCACTCCTCGTCCCCCAGCAGACGGGGAATTTGGGGAGCCACGCAGCCAGAAGGGTCTGGACCGGTATCTGGACAGCCTCTTCGACCCCGTGCTCTCCTGCGGCAATGGGGTGAGGGGGACATCCCTCTGCCTTAGGCAGAGGGAGCCCAGCGTTTTGGGGGTGCAAGGGGCTTGGCCTCCATCCCCTGACACCTGCCCCCCAGGAGCTGGAGAAGCCGGCTGCCCTCTCACAGAGGATGAAGGGAAGAGGTGGCGTGGGAGGTGGGGACAGCAGTGGTGATGCCAAGCGGAGCGGACCCCCCGTGCCTGTGGAGATGCGTCAGCCGAGGGGTCAGCACCTTGATCACTTCTGCATCCCGACGCAGCTCCCTGCCTCAGTTTCCCCACCTGGTCCCTGGTGTGAGGCACAGCCCTGCACCCAGCACCCCACAGCTGTGATATGGGGCTGCAGGACGCCCCGGCTGAGCTCTCCTCCTTTGCTGTCGCAGCCCCGGAGCCAGCCCCATCCCCGCAGCGCCGGGTAGATGCCAACCAGCTGCCTGGGCCCTCGGTCAGTGGGGCAGGCAGGGTGTGTGTGTGTCAAGTCTTGCAGTCTCCACTGCAGGGCAGCTCCCTAGGGATGGGGGCATCTGGGGGGTGCCAGATGCTGACAGCGCAGTGTCCCTTGCAGGGAAGAGCAGCGGAGGGGACGCCAGCCCGTGCCCCCCAGCCCCGGCCCTACTTGCAGAAAGCTGGTAAGGGGTCCCAGCTCAACAGGGTGGCAATGGGGACTTGTGGCACTGAGCCAGGCCCCAGGCATGCCTGGCCCCTGCCCAAGATGTGTGCTTGGCCCCACAGTGCCCGTGGGCCGACAGTGGCCGGGTGAGTTGGTGCAGCATTCCCGGCTCAACTCTGAGCACTTCCCACGGCCCACGCATGACATCCGCAACATCATCCGGCAGTGCCAGCCAGCCCCGCGTGGATCTCAGCCCCCCAGGTACCCACCCCAGCCCCCAGCTGAGCCACCGGCCTCTCCTGCCTGTGGGTGCGTATGCTGGGGTACAGGTGATGCCAGGTCACAGGTGATGCTGGGGATGCAGGTGATGCCAGGCACAGGTGATGCCAGGGTGCAAGTGATGCCAGGGTGCAGGCAACATCAGGATGCAGGTGATGCTGGAGGTGCAAGCGATGGTGGGGTTGCAGGGGTTGCCAGGTACAGGCAATGTCAGGGTGCAGGTGATGATGGAGTTCAAGTGATGCCAGGATGCAGGCAATGTGGGGTGCTGTCTTTGCAGCAAGCTCTTTGGGAAGAAGCTGGACCCCCACGAGGAAGCCATGCAGATCCTGAAGGAGCAGCTCTCTGCAGCCCGGGTCCCGGCAGCTGTGGTAGGGATGTGACCACCCTCGTGTCCCCTGTGCTGGGCTGGGGGAGTCACCGGCCCTGGTGGCAGCCAGCTCTCTGCCTCGCAGGGGCCCAAGGAGCCGGTGGCTGCGGTGAAGCCGGTCACCAGCGGCAGGTACCAGCTGCGAGCACCAACAGGGCGTCTGGCAGCCACTCGGCCCCCAGGTATTGCAGGGCAGAGCTGCAGCACTGGGCGGGGCGGGCAGGGCAAACTGATGCCCCTCATCCTCCCCAACAGCACCGGGCGATGCCTGATGCAGCCAGATGTGGGTCTGGCTCTACAGCATCCTTATGGGATAACTGCTGTGTCCAGCTAAACCCTCCCTGCCCCACAGCTGGACCCTGTGTCTGTTTACCCTGGTGGAGGGGGGCTGTTCGTGGTCCCCCCCAGGGATGTGCAGGGTTTTCTGTCCCTTCACAGTCTCTGTCTCGCGGGAGCTCCCATCTGAGGCACAGCAGGTCCAGACCCAGCTGCACCGCAGCTGCAGCGAGGACTTCTACACCTACCACAATGTGCCCTGGAAAATATACATCCGCAAGGAGGTGCGGGGTGCGGGGAGGACAGGCTGGTGTCCAAGGGGGATAAAAGAGGCTTTTCGCCAAGCCTGAGCCCCTGCAGAGTGGGTAACGCCAGTAATGCTGCACTGGTCTCGCTCCTGGCAGGTTTTCTACCCCAAGGACAACATTAACAACCCATTGCTGCTCGACCTCATCTTCCGGCAGGTGAGGCACCGAGCTGGCCCCAAAGCCCCCCTGGGGTCCCCCGGGAGCTGGGGGGTCCCCCCACCAGGGTGATGGTTTACTCATCCCACTATGGCTGTCCTGTCTTCCCCTGCTGAGCTGCGGTGGAGGAGCAGAGGGTGTCCCTGTCGGCTGTCCCAAGCTGGGGGCCGGGGGGAGGCCAGGCAGGGCAGAGGGGCTGGAGGGCACACTGCTCCCCCCACACTGCCCCACTGCTCCTCACCCCCTTCCCTAGATCTTCAATGACACGCTCTCCGGCACCTGCATCCGCATCAGCCAGGAGGAACGGCTCCGCTTGAAAGCCCTCTTTGGTAACCCTCGCCTGCTGCTCCTGGGCTGGGGGCTCACACCTGGGGACCCCAAACCTGGGGGACTCACACCCAGCTCCCCCGCCTGCCCATCCTCACCTCCTGCGTATCTCCAAGCCACAGCTGGCTCTGCTGTTTTGGGGTAGTTTTGCCTCCAAATACAACGAGCCCTCTGTGGTTTAGTGCTCCACAACAGCATGAGTTGTGTCAGGTCTCAGCCAGGCTTGCTGCACTGAGGGGGACACCTGGCTCTCCATCATGGTCCTGCCAGGCTTGGGAAGGGGATGAGCATCCCTGCTCTCACTGTGAACCCTGTGTCTGCATCCCTCCTGGGGAGGGGGGATGCTCACGAAGTGGGTATTTCTCCCCACAGCGGAAAACAAACTGGACTCCTTCAGCCCCGTGGCCACTGAGAGCGTCAAGAGGGAGATCATCGCTGCAGCCCGGGACAGCTGTGAGGTGTATTTCTCGCGCCTCTTCCCCGCCACGGTGAGGGTCCAGCTACAGAGCAGGGCAGGGTGGGGGGCACCGCAGCCCCGAGCCCGCAGCTGAGGCAGCGTGCCGGCCCGCAGGGCAGCGTGGGGACAGGCGTGCAGATCCTGGCTGTGTCCCACGCTGGCATCAAGCTGCTGCGGCTGGTGAAGGGCACCAATGTCCCTGGGGAGCAGCTGCGGGTGCTGCGGGTGTACAGGTAGGGATGAGGAGCCTGGGTGGTCAGGGTAGGATGGGTGCTGTGGGTGCTGGGATGGGTGCTGTGGGTGCCAGGTGTTACAGCCTCCCCTCACCCTGCCCCAGCTATGCCGACGTGCTGTTCGTGACCACCCCGTCCAGGAACATGCTGGAGCTGAACCTGCGCAGCGAGAAGCTCATCCTCTTCTCCCCCAAAGCCCCCCAGGTCAAGGCCATGGTTGACCACTTCATCACGGAGCTCAGGAAGGTGGGGAGGGGCTGCCCCAGGGCCAGGGGGCTGGTGGGGGGCACGTCCTGGGGGCTGTACCCTGCCTGTGTGCCCACATTTGGGGGGCTGCGGTGAGCAGTAAAGGCACCCTGCCAGTGGGACTGTCTGGGGTGGGCATGGGCACCCTGGGGTGGTCCTGCAGCCATGGGTGCTTGAAACCCCAGTGCTGGTGGGATGCAGGCGTGCGTGGGTGTGCATGCATGTGCCCGCGTGCACGGGCTGTGCCAGCCCCTGCTGTGCCCAGGACTCCCAGTACGTGGTGGCCGTGAGGAACTACAGCCCGGAGGACGGGCGCCAGCTCAGCTTCCACAAAGGGGACATCATCCACCTGCAGCCACTGGAGCACCCAGAGAGAGGTGAGCAGCCCTGCCACAGCCCCCTGTGCCAAAACACCCTTGATGAGGGGCACAGGGGCAGCAGGACTGGTGGCTTCCCCAGCCCCCAAGGTGGCTGTGCCCTGGCCTCGCATCCTGGGACACCCTGTGTCCCCATGATGTCCCAACAGACCACTACTATGGCTGTGTGGTCCGCAAGAAGGTGATGTACCTGGAGGAGCTGAAGACAGGCACCCAGGATTTTGGTGGGTGTCACGCTGTCCCTGCGTGTGTCCCTGGTCCATCTACACTGCCCGCAGGCATGTCCCTTCCTGGGGCTGGGGCATGTGGCAGTATCCTGTTTCTGTCACCCCTCAGCAGGATGATTTGGGCTCCTTTTGGTACCAATCCAATGCAGAGGGATGTTCCCCTGCCATCCCCACCCTGGGTGGCACCGGGTGCTGCCCCACGTGCCTGCAGGCAAAGGGCTTTGTGGCCCCTGGTCTGCACCTTTACCTCGAGCAATGCTCAACCGCAGCCGTCTGCAGCCAAAACCTGCAGCCAGACCCCTGGAAAGGGCTCGGGGAGCAGAGGCTTTTTAGGGGGTGACCCACGGGGCTGCCAGCCTGGGGCCATCCTCACCACCTGCCTGGAACAGGGTGGAAGTTCGGAGCCATCCATGGCAGGTCAGGGCTCTTCCCTACTGAGTATGTCCAGCCCGTCGCGGCCCCTGACTTCGTCCATTTGCCGGTGGAGAGGAAAGAGGAGCCCAGGGACAAGCAGGGCAAAGTGGCAGCTTCGGCGGCCGTGGCCGTGGCCGTGGCTTCCACCGCCGTGGCCCAGGAGCTGGACCGGAAAACCGAGGTGGGTGCTGGCCTGGGGCGGTTGCCAACACGGTGCCGGCTGTGCCTGGCGCCCACGGCCCCGCTTCACAGGCATCCCAGGCCAGCACCGCCTTCGTGGAGGGTCCAGGGGGAGATGGGGGCGAGCAGCTCAGGGATGCCGCAGGGACCCGGCCCATGCTGGCTTTTGCCCGGCAGTATTTCCGCGTGGCACAGCACGGGACCACGTGAGTGCCCAGTAGTGGGATGGGGACACCCCGAGGTGGGGACACCCGTGCCCAGCTGCTCCCTTGTCCCTCTCCTAGGGACTTGGGCGAGATGAAGGCCAGGAGAGACGTGCCAGGTGTGCTGGAGATGCTGACATTCACCAAGGTATGGGGAAGCAGGGGACCTCGGGGTGCCCCTGCCCTGCTGTCACCTGCAAGTCCCCCTGAGGTCCCAGCGTGCTCGAGAGCTCCCCGAACGCCACCCCAACAGCCAGCCCATCCCTCTGGCTGCTCCCAGGAGCTGACCCTCTTGCCCCATCCCCAGATCCCCATCCAGGAGTCGCTCATTGAATTTGTGGATGGTGGCATCAACAAACTGGCCACTGAGGCTTTCCAAGGTAGGCGGGGGCACGAGTGCCCCGACCCCCTGTCCCACAGCCACCCCCAGCCCCGTCCTTGGAGAAGGGTGGGGACAGGACCAGGGTGGGCAGATGGGGTGGCCTGGGGGGGGTTTAGCTCCTCTGATCCCACGCCCTATGTGGCCGAGTTGTTGCCCCCACTCAGAGGACCATGTCCCTGGGGAAGTAACAGGGTGAGCTGTGTCACCGTGTGGCTTTGTTGTCCCCAGCCGTGATGAAGTTTATGGGTGACCACCCTCTGCGGGGACAGACGGAGCTGGATGCTGTCTGCACCATCCTCAAGGTAAATCCGCCACTGGGGCGGTGCGCCTGGGGGTGGCTTGGGCAGGGGGTGGCAGCCATGTGGCAGCCATGCCTGTCCCCCAGTTGTGTGCAGAGCACGAGGTCCTGCGGGATGAGGCATACTGCCAGATCATCAAGCAGATCACCAACAACACCAGCTCCAAGCCGTGAGTCCCTGCACCCGTGCCATCCACCCCAGCTGGGACAGCAGAGGCTGGCACTTGTGTCCCTGGCCAGGCTGAGCTGCCCCAGCGTGGGGGGAGACCAGAGACCCCCATCCTGGCAGCAGGCTGTGCTGCTCCCTGGGGCGATGGGTGCTGTTGCAGCCCACCGCAGGCACCCTTGCCCTCCCTGGGGGCTCAGCCTCAGCTCTTCCCGGCAGGGACAGCTGCCAGAAGGGCTGGAGGCTGCTCTACATCCTCGCTGCCTACTACAAGTGCTCCGAGGTGTTCAGGCCCTTCCTCTTGGCCTTCCTGCAGGATGCCAGCAAGCACCCGGAGCTGCCTTTCCATGGTAGGGGCTGTGCATGCCCCAGGGTGCTGGGTGCATGATGGAGGAGGACACCCAGGGCTGTCATGGGGCTCAGGACGTGCTTTAGCAGAGCCAGCATCACAGCTCTTCCCCGTCCTTCACCCTGGTCCCTGTCCCTGCCAGGCATCGCCAAAGCCTGTGAGCAAAACCTGCGGAAAACCCTGCAGTTCGGTGGCCGCAGCATCTTCCCCAGCAGCATGGAGCTCAGGGCCATGGTGGTGAGGCTGGGTGCTCATGGGTGCCCATGGGCGTGGGGCAGGGCTGATGCCAGCTTCGGATCCCCTCGGAGGTTCTGGATCCCCCCATGGGCTCAGGATCCCCCTGGGACAGCGCCCTGGAGCTGAGCTTGCTGGCACGGGGAGCACAGTCCTTTTTGGGGTCTGCTTTCCAGGAACACCGCTTTGGGGGTGCCCTGAGCTTTCTGGGGTCCCCAGTGGGGATGCAGCTCTAGGCACATGGGGTGTGGGGTATGATGGCTCACTCGAGCAGGGTGGGCAAGATACAGGATGATCCCCATGGGATGGTCCCCACGGGATAGCTTAGGGGCTCGGGGTGTCCTCTGGGGTCTTGCTGTGTGAAGGGCCCCCCTGCACCCCAGCGTGTCCTCCCCACGCAGGCTGGACGCAGTGCCAAGCGCCAGCTCTTCCTCCTGCCCGGTGGCATCGAGAGGCACCTCAAGATCAAGACGTGCTCGGTGAGTCAGAGGGAGCAAGAGGCTCGATGCACCTGGTGACCCCTGGCTGTGGGCGCCCCGAGGGTGTGGATGCTGGGGGGCTGCACCCCTTGGCTGTCCCTGAGCTGGGGGACTTTGTTCTCTGGGAATGGGAGATCCCTCCCTGGGGACCTGCATGGCATGAGCTGCAATGCAGGACCCGTTGGTGGCCCTGAGCGTGGCAGGGGGATGTGGCCACGTCCCAGCTGCCTGTCCCCGTGCCCAGGTGGCTCTGGACGTGATCGAGGAGCTGTGCTATGAGATGGGGCTGCAGCACCCCCAGGCTTTTGATGAGTACATCCTCTTCGTGGTGACCGACAGAGGTGAGGGGCTGGTGGGGACGGGATGGCCATGCCACTGTTGGGTTCCATGTATGGCAGCCGTGCTCAGGCTCCTGGGTGGCGCAGGGCAGAGCGTGCGGCCACTGACCCGCCGGGAGTACGTCCTGGATGTGGCCGCCGAGACGGAGCGCCGGGATGCCACCTACACCTTCTGGTGCCGCCGGGTGGTCTGGAGCCAACCCCTCAAGTTTGACAATGAGCTCTACGTCACCGTCCACTACAACCAGGTCGGGCCACCCCTCCAGACTCCCCCGGAGCCACCTCCCTGGGTCCCCCCCCAGAGCGTGCCCCATCCCCAAGCCGTGTCGCTGTGCTCTGCCTCCCTCAGGTGCTCCCCGACTACCTCAAGGGGCTGTTCACTGTCCTGCCGCCTGCGAGGCCGGGAGAGCAGCACTTCCTGCACGTGGCCAAGCTGGCTGCCCTCCAGCACCGCGCCAAGGACCACCACCAGCTCCCCACTGCGTATGGCTAGGGTCCGGGGGGGCATATCCCATGGGGTGTGGGACCCACTGGCCGGCGCCGGCCCTGACCCCTGGCTCCCTGCAGGCGGGAGGTGCAGGACTACGTCCCCCCGCAGCTCTTCCGCCTGCTGAAGGCCCAATCCTGGCTCCAAATGGTGACCCAGCACATGCAGCAAGCCCAGGCGCTCAGCACCCATCAGGCCAGGGCACAGTTCCTGGGTGAGTGGGGATGGGACGGGGACAGGGAGGTGATGCTGCCGGCGAAGCGATGCTGCTGAGGATGCAGTCCTGCCAGGGATGCAAGGCTGCTGGGGATGTGGTGCTGCCCAGGAGGCAATGCCAATGAAGACGAGATGCTGCCTGGGGTGTGATGCTGCTGGGTGGCTCCTCCGTGGGGAGCCTGGGACAGGCAGACCTTGGCCCCATGTGGAGCCTGGGTCGCTGCATGGCCAGGGGAATGCTGCACACGGAGGACAGGACTGCAGGGGCAGGACAGGGCAGGCAGCTCCCAGGACCCCTCGACTGCTCCTGGGTCCAATCCTGTCCCTGATCCAGAGCCTGAAGTGGTGCAAGGCTCTGGGGGCTGACCCAGCTGCTGCCAGGCATAGGGATGGCAAGGACCCTTGGCAGAGCCCCCATGATGGGGCCCGGGCAGGAGGGGGTGGCAGCAGGTGCTGAGCCCCCATCCTCCACCTCGCAGGGCTGCTGAGCGCCTACCCCATGTTTGGCTCGTCCTTCTTCTACATCCAGAGCTGCAGCAACAACGCCATCGTCTCACCCTGCATCCTGGCCGTCAACCAGAACGGCCTCCACTTCCTCAGCAAGGAGACCCATGTAGGTGGGGGCTGTGTCGGGGATGGGGTCCCGTGGGCACCACCTGGCCAGGGCACCCCCCGCTCCTGCCCCCACCCCGATCTCACTGCGGGGACAGAGCCAGGCACCCCGTGGGGTGTGACAGCAGGTGGGGGAGTGCTGTCCCTCGCCAAAGCGGGCAGGGGTCCCAGGTCTGGCCCCAGCTGGCCAGCTTTGCCTGCCCGCGCCCACCCTGTGCACGGGGCTGCAGCACCAGCACCCTCCATCCTGCCTCCATCCGCACCCGCTCCCATCTTCAGTTCCCTCGCTGGGGTCCCTGGGGCACTCGGGCCACCCCTCCTGTCCCCCCATCCCCAGGAGCCCATCGCCAAGTTCTCGCTGAAGGAGATCCAGTCGACGCGGACGCAGCGGCCGACAGCCGGATCCAGCTACCCCTACGTGGAGATCACGCTGGGTGACCTGCTGGCCCAGGGCATCACCCAGCTGCAGCTGGAGCAGGTGGGGGGGACCCATGGGGGACCCCCTGCCGGGAAGCCCACAGCGGTTGCCCGGCCACCAACAGTGTGTCCCCTCGGCAGGGCCTGGAGCTGTGCCGCGTGGTGGCCGCGCACATGGAGATGCTGCTGGGTGCCCGGGAGAAGAGGCTGACACTGCCGCCCAGCGAGATCACCCTGCTCTGAGCCTGCCGCGGGGCACGGCGATGGCGGCCATCCTGGGGTGGCCCCAGCTGGGCCCGTGGCTGCCGTCCCCCGTCCCCTCGGCGCGGCTCACCCTGCGCTGTTGTTCTTGGCTTTTATACACCCGTCAGCCCAGCCCGGGGCGGCCTTGGTGGTTCTGTGCTGTGCTTGCTGCTGGGGGGGGGCTGCTGTCCGCTGTGCCTCAGTGTCCCCGTGCCTCAGTGTCCCTGTGTCCCCAGACCTCGGTGTATCTCTGTCCCTGCACCTCAGGGTCCCCATGACTGTGTCCCTATGTCACATACCTCAGTGTCCCCATGCCTCAGTGTCCCTGTGTCCCCAGACCTCAGTGTCTGTGTCCCTGCGCCTCAGTGTCCCCATGACTGTATCCCTATGTCACCATGACTCAGTGTCCCCATGTCCCTATGCCTCAATGTTCCTATGTCACCATACCTCAGTGTCCCCATGTCCCCGTGCCTGTGTCCCCACGCCTCAGTGTCCCTGCACCTCAGTGTCCCCGTGTCCCCATGCCTCAGTGTCCCCATGTTCCTGCGCCTCAGTTTCTCCTGCCTCAGTGTCCCTAAGTCCCTGTGTCCCCGTGCCTCAGTGTCCCCGTGCCCCAGCCCCTGCAGTGCCCCGTCTCCCCGCCCGGGGTCTCGGTACCGGCGGTGACTCCCAACCGGTTGTGCTGCACCTCCCGCCCGCCAGGGGGCGCTGGCGCCCCGCCTCCGCGCTCCCGCCGGCACCTCAGCGGCCACCCCGACCCCTCGCCGCCCCCCGCCCCTCCCGTTAGGCCCCCGCGCCGACCAATCAGCCGCCGTCTCGTGCCGCTCGCGCTCGCCCCTTCGGCCAATGAGCGCCGCGCCGGGAGGCGGGGCGGGGCGGCGCTGCCGGTACCCGTTAACGGCGTGAGGCGAGGGCGGAGGTGGCGGCAGCCGGGTGGGGCGGGGCGGGGACGTACGCTACGTCCGGGGGGCGGGACCGAGGGGGGCAGCGGCGGCGGCGGCGGGGCGCGTGCGCGGCGGGGCGGGGCGGTCGCGGTGGGCGGCCCCGCGGCGATCCGGGATGTCGGGCTGGCTCCTGGTGACGTAGCGCGCCGCGGGAAGGGCCGCGCGAGACCCCCGGCAGCCGCCGCCCGGGCCGGCCCCCTCCCCCTCTCCGTACCCTCCCTCGCCCCCGCCATGGGCAGCGCCGCGGCGGCGGGAGCGGGCAGGGTGCCGCGCAGCGCCGGGGCCGCCGCTGGGCATGTGCCAGGCCCGGCCGCCGCGTGAGCGCCACCGCCGGCACCGGCAGCATTGTCCGCGCCCGCCCCGGGCGAAGCCGTGAGTGTGGCGTCCGCCGGGCCGCCCCCAGCCCCACGGGAGAGGCGTCGCGGCGGGAGGGAGGGGGCGGGCGTGAGCCGTGCCGCCGGCCGGGAGGGGGGTCCCGTTTCCGCGGGGGTGGGGGGGGTAGGCGAGCGGAGCTCCCGCGGGCCGGGTCGCGGTGCCGGTGGTGGGGGGGGTCCGGTCCTCACCTCCCCGCTCCTCCGGGGTTCTCCCAGCAGGGCGGCGGGTGCCATGAATAGCAGCTGCGCGTCCCCCGCCGCCGCCCGCCGCCGCCTGCAGCGCCGGGATCGATAGAGGCGGGGGCTGCGGACGCACTATGGCCGGCAGCGGCTACACGGACCTGCGGGAGAAGCTCAAGTCCATGATGCCCTACCGGGACGGCCACAAAGGCGGCGGCGGCGGCAGCCTCCCGCGGGAGCCCCCCGAGCCCCCCTACGATCGCAAGCGCCGGCACCAGGAGGACTCCGGTTCCGAGCCCAGCGACTACGAGGAGCAGAAGGAGGAGGAGGAAGCTCGGAAAGTCAAAAGCGGCATCCGCCAGCTTCGCCTCTTCAGCGCCGAGGAGTGCGCCAAGATCGAAGCTCGGATCGAGGACGTGGTGTCCCGGGCGGAGAAGGGGCTCTACAAGGAGCACACGGTGGACCGGGCGCCTCTGCGGAACAAGTATTTTTTCGGGGAGGGCTACACCTACGGGTCCCAGCTGCAGAGACGAGGCCCTGGCCAGGAGCGCCTGTACCCACGGGGAGAGGTGGACGCCATCCCCGAGTGGGTGCACGACCTGGTGATCAGGAAGCTGGTGGAGCACCGGGTGATTCCCGAGGGCTTTGTGAACAGTGCCGTCATCAACGACTACCAGCCGGGAGGCTGCATTGTCTCCCACGTGGACCCCATCCATATCTTTGAGAGGCCCATCGTCTCCGTCTCCTTCTTCAGCGACTCGGCGCTCTGCTTCGGGTGTAAATTCCAGTTCAAACCCATCAGGGTCTCGGAGCCCGTTCTCTTCTTGCCGGTGAAGAGGGGAAGCGTCACGGTGCTCAGGTAACTCACCCGCATCGCCAAGGCCTCGGCCAACGTGCCGGGGCTCGGTTGTGTAACGCTGGTTGTGAGGCACGCGGCTGCACACCCCGACGGTGGCTCGGGCTTGATCTCACCCGCCTGTAGGCGTGCAGGGTCTTGCTGCAGCAGAAGGGGTGAAGGAGGGATTGGCGGGGGGAGTCGTGCCGCTGCGGTGGATGGCGATTTGGGTGGATGATTGATTCTGGGGGGGTGCCCGCTCCATGTGGCTCAAGGCGAGTCTGGCGGGAGCGTGGCCACTTGCGGAGCCGGGCTTTGCCATAGTTCCCATAAACAGTTAAAATAACGCATTGAGACACAAAATGGATCCTCTGCCCAGGAGTGGTCAGAGCGGAGCAGCTGGTTGGGACGGGGCTCCTGGGTCTATTCTTAGCTCGGCCGGTGCCTCCACGACCTGACCTTAAGCGTGGAGAGGAGGTGTGAATGGCCTCGTCTTCCCAGTCTGTAAACTGGGAATACTAAACCTTCCCCTGCCCGACGCTGATAGGGAGACCAGAGTGCAGAGCCCTGCGGGACTGTCACTTGGAAGCATGGCGGGTCACAGGCACGAGAAAGGACTTGACATGTATTCTCGCAAGCGGGGAAAGAGCTGTGGAGGTGAAATGACCTGCCCAAGGTCATGCAGCTGGTCGGTGGCAAAGCTAGGATTGGCACTGGGAAACGCCTGCTTCCTAATCCCGGCTGCCTCCCGATATGCACTGGGCAGGCAGAGCAGGCAGGTAAGGGGGCAGGCAGGGTGCGCGCAGCCCGGTACGCACGGACCCACCGGCGTCCGGCTCTTGGGGAGGCAGCTCGAAGCCCAGCGCTGGCGCTGCCCGGTTCGGTGAGCACCAGTCCCTCGTGTCCCTGAAGGTCAGAGTGCTGCCTGCCAGGCATGGGGATCGGCTGGACTCTGCCAGCAGTGCTCTGCACTACCAACTGTATCCTCATTTGGGGTTTTATTTTTTGGATCGGTGAAGTTCCAGGCTGGTTTTCAGGGCTCCCAGGCCGTAACACAATCCCCTGCTTTGGCTTGTAAAGTGATCGCCACAGGGTTCGGGAAGGAATTTTTTCCCCCCACATACACACAGCCTCACACCGTTGACTAGTGCATCAATAATAAATGCTGAGATCTCGCGTAGCTTTTATCTTGGAAAAGCTGCACAAACATTAACTAATCCTTGCCGTACCCCCGGCGTTAGGTAACTTCTGTGGATTAGCGAGGGGTGAGGGAGGCTGCGGAGGGAAACGGCAGCGGCACTGAGGACGTTTTCTTGTTCTCTGATGGCTTGGCTGGGGCAGGGAGTGTGTCGGGGTGTCGGGGTCAGGGTGATTTTGTGAAATGGGACCGGGTGGGACCTGTCCTGCCCTGTGTCCTTTTACTGCAGAGCAAGCTCCGTCCCCAGGGATGAAGACTGCTGGGAGGGAGCCGCTCGCTGACTTTCCTTAATCGCCAGGAGAGAAACTTTCTACCCTAATTTTCCTGCTGGTGATGTGAACCCCTGTGCTGCCTTTCCGTGGCAGGCCTGGAGTAAATAGTTGTGCTTCCTTTCACAGCCAGAGGTCTTTTTCTTTTTTTCTTTTTTTCTTTTTTTTTTTTTTTTTCTTTCAGGACTGAGAGTTTTTGCTTGTTCAGAAGCATGGTGGCAGAGCCCTTAATGCAGGGTCAGCCTGAAGTCTTGTAGTCAAAGCCAGTAGGAGAACTTGTGGCCTTATGTCTGAAGGAGGATTGGGACTTTGCAGTGGAGGATGGTGGGAGGAGGGAGAGAGGGAGAGGTGAGAATGATGTTCTCTCGTCTCAGACACTCACTCTTCCCTCAAAACTGCCGGGAAGACGTGGGTGGCTCAGGGCTCCGGGAATCGCAGTGGGGTGTCTCTTGGGCCTGTGCATTTGGGTTGTTGGCCGGCATCACCTGGGTGCAGTAGTCGGTTTATTAATGTGGCTGAAGCAATCATACGAAGTAATCCTACAAATCAAACGAAGATACCTTTCCCCTCCAAATAGAAGGGTTGCATTCTGACTGACCTGCCCCAGGCATTTTCTAGCTTAATCCACGGTTAGATGTTCTGCTTTCTAGCAGATAATGGACTTTAAAACGGGGATTATTTCAGTTTTGGTACAGCAGTTAGCAGATACTTAGCACTTGCTTAAGAGAGATTCTGCCGAAGCGATTGTTCTGTGATGATAGGATGCTGGCTGGATTCTAGTTCCTCGACTCCACTTTGCAGATCTCCTGGGAGGAGCAGGGAGAGGTGCAGACTTTGGTAGGCCCTCAGGGATGTACCTCCAAAATCCAGCCCTTGGTCATGTTTAAGTTAACTCCCCAAACTTGCCTTTTTCTCCTCTCAGTAAACAGTTGCTGAAGGCAGTTGCCCTGGAGATAGGGAAACGGCGCAGATAGAACCAGCATGCTTGCAACGTCTGTGATTCAAATATTGCTGGGTCAGTGGCTGCTGCTGGCGTGCTGCCTTTCTGGGGAAGTCAGGGGAGCTGCGTGTGTTTGGTTACCTTGTGGAAATCGTGAGGACCTGAAGAAAGCTGTTGGATCTCCCTCTTTGCCCCCACGTTGTTCTTGGGTTGTCCCCAGATCACACGTGTCCTGTTCCTGCTCTCAGCAGCCTGTTCCACATTGTCCTCCCGGTTTTGTAACCACCTACCCAGCAGGGAGTTTGCAGAGGGGCTTTCCCCATGTCCTCCGCTTGATTTCATTGCCTACTGTGAAGCAGGCTGTGGTGTTTGCAAACACTGAACCCACCTCGAATTCACTGGAAAATACTCAGACCTCAAAGGACACAGGTTAGTGTTTAAAAGGTGGAATGGAGATTCTCCTGGCTGGGCTGTGCGCCTCTGCCAGCAGGACAGAGGCTGAGCCACCCTGTGGCCTGATGATGAGCCCTTCGGTTTTCAAGCCAGGCACTTACTCCTCTCCTTATGCATCTGCGGTGAAGATCTGGCCTTGGAGGTTTTGACCTCCTCTGGTCCCCTCTTCTGCTGCAGCCCCGGCAGGTGGGTGCTCCTGCAGGTTTGTCCTGCTTGCCAGCCCGGCCAGGAGAAAGCAGCCGCAGCACCTCAGTCTGTGCTGCTCCTCTCAGGCACTTGGCGTTAAGCTGGATTTCAGTCCTGTGGGCCAGCAGCTCTCTGTTGGGGGCTGCTGGCTGGACCGTGCTCATGGGGTTTCTTTTTTTAACAGTAATTTGATAAGCATCAATCGATAGAAGCAGCAGGGAGGAGAGGGAGGAATTTGCCCATTCAGCTGGGGAATACGTGCTGTGACAAATGCTTAGGCTGGAAAAAAGGGAGGGAGCTGAGGGGGGGTGCAGAGCTAGCCAGGGCAGACCCCTGCAGCTTACTGTGCCCCACAGGCGCTGTCGTAGGTAGCAAATCTCAGCACCGAGCCAGCTTTGTATAACTGCCGGGTGCTACGTCTCAGCACCATCGTTGGAAATTTGGAAATAGTGCAGCTGCAGGTAGCCAGAGGAGCAAATGACCAAAGGGAACGTTTCCCAGGTTCTGAGAGCTTGCATGCTCTACGGGCATCCCTTCTGCAGCTGGTGAGTGCTCCAGGTTGTCCCCCCATTGTTTGTAACAGCAGTGGAAACATCGTGATGTTTGTCTCTCCTGTTGTCTCGAGGCATGCCCGATGGTAGCATAATCTGAGCTGGCTGGAGTCTCTGGAGGGTGAACCTGCTTTCTTCCCAGCTGGAGGAATCTCTCTGCAGCTGCCTGAATTAGATGCTTTTCCAGAAGAGCCTGGTCCTTCAGAACAGGCCGTTGGTGCAGAGGAAGTTCTGCATGTGCGTGCCAGTGGTGATGAGGCAAATGGATTTTTTCAAGCTCTGCTTGAACTGGTTGGTGTCACATCCGTGGTTTGTGGCAGCAGCTTTCCTGAACAAGTAAAGCCTCGAGCTGCTCAAACCCTGTTTGAGAGATGGGCTCTCTGCCTCTGAGCTGGCCTGGCTGTCGTCAACCCCTAGAAATATTTCTCATCAGAGACTCTGCAGAACTTCAGGGCCTCCTTTCTGGTGATGTTTGTACAAAAACATCTACTTTCATCTTCACGTGCATCGGTTATGTTATGGCTCAGCAGCAGCTCTTCTGGACTGAGGAAGAGACTTGGGGAGGAGATGGGGGTGTAAGATCCCACAGGTTAGTTAGGAGTTGGGGTGTTAGTTTGAGGAGTGTGTGGGTAGCATCTGCACCTCCCTGTGTTCTTCTGGAAAATACTCTAAGGTGGAGACATGCTCAGGTGTTCTCTCAGGCAGGAATTTAGGATTTTGTTTACCAAGTTAGCTGTCGCCTCCTGTTTTGGGTTTGTTCTCTGGGCAAGAAATCTCTGGGGTAGACCCTTGGTACCATTACGGGTGTTTTGTTCCAGCCTCTGCCCCATCACCCATCATCAGGATGCGGCAAGGCCAGGCAGTGGGCAAGAAGTTCATGCTGGCATGAAGTGGAACAAGCGTGACACAACCAAATTATCTTTTTCTTCCATTTCTCTGCCTGGTGTCTGTGCACACCCTTTTGCTGGAGGGCCCTGCATAACTATATCTGATGTGGTGCATGCTAAATTTTTCCACACCAGCATGGCACTGGTGCAGACCAGTGGGTCCCCATTAGGGCCCCAGACTGGAGTACTGGGGCTGTTGCTGTGGTGCTGCCCGTGTGCTCTGCCTCTTGCCGCTCTGCAGGTGAGCCAGAAGGCAGGTTCTTGCCTGGGGAATGGGAATGAGTGGCCAGGCTGACATCTCGTGATGGAGAGCGCAGGTCTGGAAGCAGACCTCGTCCTGATGTTCAGGGTGTTGCTGAGGATGTGCTGAGTTGAATGTTAACAAGTGGGTGATACTAATGAATTTGCTGGAGCTTGACACGGAGATTCCTGCAACATAATAGAGCATCATTATAAACCCCTTAGCATAACACTGTCTTGTTCTGCAGTGCCCCGGGGGGTGGTGGTGGACATCAGCCCCTGTTTTAACTGATCAGGTCTTAGACTCTTACCTCTTCTCAAAGCAGTAAATCTGTCTTTGAGAGGTGTGCATTTCTCAGCGAGTGGGTGGGTTATCTAACCAGATAAAGGAAACCCGGTCCCCTCCCCAGAGAAGACTTGCATGTGAGCGATCTGTTCTCTGCTCTGAGTGTCCTGAATAACCAGCAAGCCGGTGACCCGGGCTGTGCCCCGGGAGGGCTGGCTGGCAGCTGGCATGGTGGTAGCTTCACGGTAAAGCCTCGTGGGGAGAGTGGGCTCAGTGATCTCCACTTCAGGTTAAACCAGCGTGGGGGTGTGCTAGCTTTGTGTGGCTTGACCAGCCTTCCCCCAAGTCCCTTCAAAGGTATTCCTGTCTTTGTCAGCTGTTTCAGGAGGCTCTGAAGGTGTTTAACTTCTCTTTTCCCCATACTGGACTCTAGAAGGCTCTTTTGTGAACAGACACTCTCCAAACAGCAGGTAGAGGGCAGGACCACCTCTCGGACCTGCTCAGATGTGCTCCTGGCAGGGTGGTTTCTGTGTTGGAGCAGCTGTGATAGCAGCTCTCCACGGACCCGCCGTGACCTCATGTGCTGCACTGGACCCCAGGAGTTGTGCTGAACAACAGAAGCAGCCACAAGAAAACCACTCCTGTGTTTTGTGGGCAGCTGGGGCCCTCATTGGTGTGGCTTTTCTGCTGGGAACTTGGGGTGGGTGAAGTCATCTCATAGAATGAAACACTCCTGCCGAGAACAGCTGCTGTGTGGCTGTGTAGCTGCTCAAGCCTGGTGTGGTTTTCCTTGGCCCAGGTGGCTGTCTCGCCTTGTGAGCCCTGTGGCAGGGAGGTTTTAGGGGTGCAGCTTGGTTTGCAGGTCTGAATGTGAAGGTTACCCCGCATGCATTGTGTTGGGGTTGGGCTGTGCCGGGGGGTGATGTTTGTGTGGTGGCTGAGGACGTGCCACGTGGGGGGTGGCAGGGAGGGTGAGCATGCTGAGATGGCAGCATCTGTGCCCAGGTGAGGGGGGCGACACACTCAACTCTTACCTCCGCTAGCCCCCTCCTCAACTAACAAGTTTCATCGATCCTGGTACATGTTTGTATCTGGGTATCTCAGCCATGAGAGATGGTTTTTGTCAAGAACACGCATGAAAAGATGCTTTGGTGCAATGTGCTGATTTTTTTTCCCCTGTTGCTCTCTAATTTCTTGATAAGTGAACCGGCTGAATTTACACTTCATAAACTTATTTCCTAGAGGTCTTATTTCACGGTGTTGTGGCAGGTGGCAGTTTCCTCTGGTGTATGTTAAAAAATTGAGTAAAAAAAAAAAAAAAAAAAAAAGTCCTGATTGTCCTCATTCTTTGTGAAGCTTCTTCTTTCCTATAAGTCTAGCTCCCGTGTGCCTGGGGAACAGTGTTTAGAGGAGGAATTCCTGGTGGAAGTTAGGAGGTGACTGGCCAAACTGAGTTGTTGAGGATGGCAACCACTTTCTACTTCTGCCTGTCATCTTTCTCACAGTGGCTTTTTGTTTTTGTTGTCAGTGGATATGCAGCCGATGAAATTACACACTGTATTCGACCACAGGACATAAAGGAGAGAAGAGCTGTCATCATCCTTCGAAAGTAAGTGTTGAAGCCCTCCAGACAGTAAGATAACCTTGGATGTGGCATTGTGGTGTTTCCCAATGTGCTTCTGAAGAAACACTTCAAAACTGCCTTGCTTGTTAATTTGCTGGCTCGATCTTCTATCTTGATTTAGGTGTCATTCTGATGCTTACTTGTGTCTTGCCGTGGAAATAGAAGGAACTTGTTACTGCAGAGTTAATCACTTCTTGGCTCTGTGCAGCAGCATTTCATTGTAATGTCTGGGTTTGCAAGCCCTGTTCATGTCCAAACACCTGGCTTTCACTGCCTGCCGAACTCCAAACGTCTAGGGTTTCAAACTGTCTTGTTTTGGGCTGTGTATTCAGGTGTCATGATCATATGATCATATGATACCCACATGCTGCGTGAGTTACCTGGACAGTCCTTTGAAGCTGATGCTTATGATGAAGAATCTCCTATAAAGCAGATAGTTTTCTTTGTAGCATGGCTTTTGTCTCCTGGGGAGGGAGAGGAAGATGCTGGCTTCGAAGGGAAGCGAATGCAGTGAATTTAGCGATCACTTTACAGAGTATGTCCTTCAAGTTGGTGTTGGGATGTCAAGCTCTGTGAGCTGTTTTAAAAGATTACGCTGTCTTGATGGCGTCTTACCAGCTAGTGCTTGTTCCTAAAGCTCTTAAGAAAATGGAGAAAAAGATAAACTAACCCCATCCCAAACTCCCTCAGTGTAACCTTTTGTTTGCTGAGAGACAGCCTCTCTCATCAGTTCCTTCTACTAGGCTACCAAAAACTGTGACTACCACACGTTGACCCATGTCGATTGCTAACACTTTCTGAGGCACAGTAATTCTGCTGTCAAGAAACCTTTTTGCAAGTGAAATCACACAACTTGAGTCCTGTAAACCCAGCCGAAAGCATGGGCATTGGTGGTAGGGCTGAAGGTGTGGCCCAGGCTGGCATAAGGCTAGCAGGCAAGCGGTCTAAATTCAGATTTGCTGAGCTTTCAGGTGGCTTAGTTCGTTTCAAAACAAGTCTGGCAACGTTACGAAGATATGGCACAAAGCCAGTGGAGTGGAGTTGGACATCTGGTTAGAGAGACCCATGAAATGAAGGTAGCAAAACCAGCAGCCCTGAGGCGTTAGCCAGGCAAAATCAGCTCAGACCCAGGGAGCCAGGATGAGATGTGGCAGGTGATAGAGTGGGATGAAAGAAAGATTATAACCAAACCACCCAGTCACTGGTTATTGCCACGTGAGGCTTAAGGTGAGAGTTGTGATAAGAACTAAAAGGCGGTTACATTCACATTGTTGTTTACTGCAGCCAACAAAAAGCAGCGTGGGCACTGACGAGCATGAGTGGAAGGCATTTCCAAGTCCTGTAGCTGCTTTAGTTGGGCTTTGGGGTAGAGAAGCTGCCTGTCCTAGGCTGTGGAGGAGTTTCCTAGGAAAGACAGACTTGGCTAAATAAGCCAAAGTTGCCCAGACTGGTGCAGATGTCTAACATACTCCTTTAAACTGGCTATATCTCTTGCTTTTGCCAGCCTCTGTAAGCTGAGGCTGTTGAGTTATTTCAGCCTAGCCCATCTGCCCTCAAAATGCAACTGGGCAAGCACCTAGCTCTGGCTCAGATGCACCTGGCTGACCTGGTGCATCACTGCTGAAGAGACAAAGCCTGTTAGCTCCTAGCAGAGTTGCATTGGCTGTTTGCTTAGCCATCCTTTTGTGGCAGCGTGTCCTTCTGTCTTCCCCTGATTTTAGGGGCCGGATTTGCTTAGTGTTTGAGCCGAAGTGTCTCTGCCCAGTCATATGCAGACAGCAATGGGCTGACTTGACTGGCAGGCTGAATGAAACCACAACAGGATTTTTTTCTCTTGAGCAAAGTGGAAACCCCCTGGTAATTATTTTTGTGTAATCTCCGTAGAGCTTAGCAGCCCTGGTGAATACATGGCAATTGCCCGTTTGCCAAAGGGTGCACTCTGCTGCCAAATAGAGCTTATTAATTGCTGCTTATCCCTTGTGACGGCAGCCATCTCCTTGCCGAGTCCCATGTGCATGCATGCATGCACAGCAGGGCTGCGGTGACCTTTGTCTGTGCTTGCATCCCCGCGGCATGTATTGCTGCAGCCAATGCCATTCCCTAGCCCTGTATCATGCGACTTTGTGTAGTCTGAAATAGTGTGTTATGCAACCAGGAAAACAGCTCCTTCCGCTGGTAGCCTGCTAGCACGAGAGGCTTGGGAGCAGCCAGCGGCCGTGTAAAACCCCGCTTCCTCATCTTCGTGGTAAGGCTCAGCCCTGAGCTTTCCAGCAGGATCAGATCAGCTGGGTCATAGAGCAGCCTAAACTTTGCTGCAGCTTGGAGCTGAGATATTCAGCTCTGAACAGGCTGCCAGAGCCTGCTGAGTCCCAGACGTTTGAATCTGCTCTTGCCTCTACTCTGTGTGATTCTAGAGACAGTTTTTGCTGGCAGCGGCAGGAGAACAAAGCTGGGCGAGCTGGAGAAGTGGCTGGGTTTCGCAGGATGCTTGAGAGCGGCGTGGTTACCAAGTAGGTCATAAACACTTCAGTGTTGTAGCGTGGCGATATTTACAGTGTTTCCTGCGTATCGGAGTGCAGGACTGCGGGGAGCCAGCAAGGTTTGGAAGCGCTTGGAGCAAGAGGCTGGGAGGGGGGAAGAATGGTGCTCTCGATTTCATGAGATGCTGAAAGAGGTGGGAGGTGGGGACAGAAATGAGACCTATTGAAGCGGGTCTTGAAAGTCATTTTAGAGGGCTTGTGCTGCCATTTGTAAGCACGTCTTTGTAAGCAGTTACATCAGGGAGTTACTCTATTGAACTTGAACTTTGATAGGTAATCGGCTTTCCATTTTAGTAGAGCCTCTCCTCGTACCTGCTCCTGCAGCTCATACCTGCGTTGCTCTGTGGACAGAGTGAGTGTGGCTTGTGTTCCCTTGCCCTTGCAGTATATTTGGTGGTTTGTTTGTTCTAATTGCAGGCCTGTAGTTGCTGTTGTATTTGAGAGGTGTTTAAACCACCTAACTTGTCCAGGGCAGGATCCACAATGCCTTCGGTGTTGTAGCTGGACTGGGTCCAGTCCTGGAGCTGAGAACAGCTCAGGACAACAGCACTGTGGACTTGTGCAGCCTCCAGCCTGGTATCTGCCTGTGGAAGTTCCTTGTTTCTGGCACGCTGGGCAGACTTTGGCTGCCCTGCCCAGCTTCGCGTGTGCCAGCCTGGCATTGTCCTGATTAACTGAAGAGGTGGTGGTGGAGAGGAGGAAGCCTGGCAGCTGGGTCTGCTTCCTAATGGGAGTTTAGGTTGGGATTCTCCTGTGGAAACCTCCCTCAGGAGTTCAGTGCTAGAGAGCAAGCAGTGATTCTTCCCTTTCTTTCACCCAGACCGCTTTCATATTCACCCATGATCCCAAGGACGGAGACAGGCTGCAGCAACAATGTCAGGGTGCCTTTCCTTCTGGGAAGTGGCTTGAATCCTCCTGAGATCAGCAGCTCTGGAGCACCGGCACCACCTTTTAGCATGTTTTGCCCATTCTTAGGCTTCAGTCTGTGTTTTAAAATAGACATTTAGCAGAGCTTGTAAGTTGAGACTGGTAACTGTGCTGTGCTTGGAGATGGTGATAGCACTGCGATAAGATGCTGTGCTGTTGAGTTTTCGTTGCTGCTGCTCAGCCTGCTGCCTCCCTCCACGTGTGCATGGCTACAGTTGTGCCTGGGCCAGTGACAGTTCTGCTCTGGGACATGCTGTGCTTGCTCTCTGGTGTACCTTGAGTGTGTGCTGCACTGCTGGAAGGGATGTGGTACAGCTTCGGTTTGCCAGACCTTCTGACTCGTACTTCAACTCTTTAAACCTCTTAGTCAAGTTGAGAAATGCCTGACCCCGTGAGATCTCTAGGCAGTAGGGAGTTTCCAGATAGAAGCAGTTGTTACTGTTGTAGGTGATGATGGATTTTGCAGGGCATCTCCCAGGTGGCTTAACTGGAGCTACGAGTTACTGACGAGTCACTGTGATTTCATAGGATTTCACAGGTGCTCAGTGCCTCTACTCTGTATCCCATAACTGGCATTGCAGTGAGCCTAGCGCCGTTTGCGGTTGCCTCATGACTACCTATGTCCCTAAACCTTCCTCTTCCCTCTAACTGAGGCAGCAAAGGTTAAAGCTGAAGCTTCAGGTACCAGAAAAGCTGCAGTTTGTTCTGCTGTTGAGTGTAATAGTCCTGACCTGCTTCCTGAGCTGTGTGGCTGGGATTGAGGGTTCTGCTTCAGCACATCTAGGACAGACGTCTGCTGCAGCATGCTAATAGTTCTGTCGAAACTCCTTGCAAATTCTTTTCTCTTTAAATATTTGCAGAACAAGACTAGATGCACCTCGATTGGAAACAAAATCCCTGAGTAGCTCTGTGTTGCCACCAGGTTATAACTCTGACCGTCTATCAGGAAGCAACCGGGACCAGATCCTGAAACCGAAGCGGTCCCATCGCAAAGCAGACCCTGATGCTGCTCACAGGTAGGATGGATGATCTCTCCAAAGAGCCATGTTTTGGATGGTATTTCTAGGTCAGTGTGTATCTGAGGTTCCTGGCCTCTGACAAGAGGCTGCACAGCACACTTAAAAACACATTAGCTTGCACCTCTGAGGTGCTTTCTGTGGGGTACAGATCTGTTTTATCAGAATGAGGTTCCTTATATATTCCTCCTAGGCTTGTGGAGGCTAATCTCTGGCTGTAAGCAGCTTACATTGTTTATCCTGTGAGTGGCATAATGAAGAAGCAATAGATTTGGCTGGCTTTTGATAATGCAGTCATTCAGAACAATAGTTTCCCTGCAGCTAATTATTTTTGACCTCTATTGCCAAGCAACCTGTGCAGCTGCGTTAAACTATATTATGAAAACAGTCTTGGGAAGGAACGTGAGGTTTTGCTATCTGGGAAAGGTGAAGGCCGCCTTGGGAAGCTTCTTAGACCTGTTTTGGTTCCAGAGCTGCCTGTGTATATTTTTGTGTGTGTAACCAGACCATGTGAATGTGTAAGCGTGACCTTCAGGGTTGCTCCTTGCTGGGGTTTCGGACAGCTTGAGCTCTGCAGCAAGGCTTCCCTTAAACACCACCTTGCTCTGTGTGAACGTACTGATAGCTGTCAGCGATAGCCAGCCTGCCAGCTGTCATGCAGCGTTGCTGGTATTCTCCAATTCCAAAGCTTCCCAAGGATCAAGACTGTTCTCTGCACATCATGTAAAAACCAGAAGTTGGCTTGGTCCTGGGGCTTGGCTGCAGTGCGGTCCCAGCCCGTGTTTCAACCTGTCCTGGAGGGAGGAGGGTGGGGATGGCTTGTTTATGAGCAGTGTTCATTCACCTGGACTCGGGCTGGCTGGGAGGATAGATAGAGAAGGGAAGGTAGCCTGCAAATGGAAGCTGACCTCTGAGCACGCAGTGGGCTGGTGTCTGAGTAGAGAAGCGATCATGCAGGACAAATTTGCAGATCTGAGAGAGCTGTTTTTCAGCTTGATGTGACCTTACAGGGGTGGGGGAAATCGCATAGACTCCTGCAGCAGATAGGTATCAAAACCACGGTTTTTTCTTCCTTTGGCCTCAAAGACTCCAGTGTAACATAGGCAAACAGCTTTAGAGGAACTTGGCAGTTGCCACCTAGGATAAAATAAGTGGTCTGTGCAGCCCACCAGCCCAGTCCTGCGAAGGGATCACAGGTGTGGGCAGAGGCAGCTTTGCAGAAGTAACAATTGCAGTGTGCTCATGTTTGAGAGAACTAGCGAGAGGACAAAGGAGTTGGGAGCTGTGGTTTGATCCTGCACCGCAAGCACCTCAGCAGCTTCAAGAGGAGCTCAGCTCTGTGCTGCAAATTCTGCTGTAGGAGAGACAGACCTCTCTGCCCAAGGGATGTTTCTTGGGGCCACCAGCTGCACTTAGAAATAGGTGACTGGGCTGTTAGGAAGTGTTCCTGGTGGAGGTAAAGACCAAAGCTTGCACTGGTAAGGGGAAGGACTTGCGCCATGGAAAGCAAAGTTCTCAGCCTCCTCATGGGAGGTGCAGCTTGGTGATCTGTTCCTGCTCTGCTGAGTGCCCAGCACTGGGAAAGCAATGTGGAAGCAGTTGGTCATATTGCTCAAAGTAGGCAAAACTACAGATATTGTCCATACAAGGAAGGTCTAAATCCTGCTGTGAATGTACTCTCACTCCCTCTTTCTCCCTCTCCTTAGGCCACGGATTCTGGAAATGGATAAAGAGGAGAACAGGCGCTCAGTCCTCTTACCAAAACATAGGAGACGGAGCAACTTCAGCTCCGAGAACTATTGGCGAAGGTCTTATGAGTACACAGAGGACTGTGACGAGGAAGAGGAGGATGGCAGCCCAGCCAGGAAAGTTAAAATGAGGCGACACTGAGGATTGCACTTTCCAGGATCGTGGAGCTGATGAGATTGGCCTCCAGTCTGTGAAGACTTTCTCCTCCCTCTGGCTATCTTCCATCTAGCTTCAGTTTTGGTTTTTCCTTTCAGGCTGAAGAGTAAACAGGAAGGATCTAGCGATTTGTTTTTATGAATGGAGGAATGCTGAGACATATGTAAGGATGGAACATGTCCAGTGCACATGGTGTCCTGAGTCATGGGTCAAACGGGCATCTCTCCCTTAGGAAGCAGATAAAGTTATGCCAGGCTGTCTGTTGGGATTTCTTTTAAGAACACCAAAAAGTTTAACTGTTTCATTGCGCAAGGTTCAAGAATTGTATTTTTGTTTTTTTTGCTTTAACTTTCTTCCTTTCCAAATGTTCTAAATATGATGTTTGACCCCAGGAGCTGAAACTTTGTGGTGGCCTCATATTCCTTGTTTCACCAAAGGGCTCCTTGGTCTGTTCTTACCTAGTTGTTGTTGGGTTTGTTTTAAGGGTGCCCTGCAGTAACTGGAAGTCTAAAGCTTTGCAGACCCCTCTTACTGCGATTGATTTCAAATGATTTAGGACGTTTTTGTTGCACTTTAGTACCAGTTTTAAATGCCGTAGGTTTCCTTTCCAGTCCCTTTTCCCAACCCAGCGTGGGCTCGCAGGCTTGTGTCCCTGTGCTGCCCTCTCCGAAAAGAATGTACTTGAGCTGAGCTCTGGTTTCTCAGTGCTGATCTGGCCAGGCACGTGTTTTGGTTGAGGAGGGAGGAAATGTGACTGGCTTCAGAGGCTGGCCCAGCATCCACCCGAGGTCCATACTGGAGCCTCAGGGCTGCCGAGTGAGCGATCGCATTGAGTACGTGCTGCTTCCCAGAGCTGGAGGTAGCAAAGAGGAGTAGGAGTGATGCTGTTCTTGTGAGGATGCTTGCCTTGGGACCCCCTGAGAAGAGCCGGGGGGACTGGCTTTTGGCCGCTGCCCTTTCTAGGTATAGAGATTTGAGACTGCGCAGCATCCCGGCACAGCATGCCATCCGAGGGACTTGGCTGCACTCCGCCAGAGCAGGAACGGATGCTGCCGTGGCCTTGGGGGAGCCGGGCAGCCAGTCCCCTCCGAGGCTGGCTCTGGGAGTGGGGACACTGCAAGGGTCTAGTGTGGCCCCAGTGCAGTGCATTCAGCAGCTAGTGCTGCAGTGGTTGCCGCCTCCTCCTGGCTTTTTCCTGCCCACGTTCCTGGGGTAAGGAGTTTTCTGGTTGCTACAGAAAATGCTGAGAAGAATTGGGCGTTCGGCCTTGTGGAGCTAGTGTTAGAAAGCCTGCCTTCTTCCTCCTCTTCTCCCACCCGGTTTGCATTAGCCCAGACCAAAGCCTCGGCATTTTCAAAGTTTGGGGCCCAACAGCATATTTAGAACCATACTTTTAGGAAAGTTCCTCCAATTGATACTTTGAACCCAAGTGTTGGCAGTTGTAAGGAGTAGTTCTTATTTTAAAATTTTTACTGCTTTGCCCTCCCTCAAAGTGTAGTTTTTCTTAGTGTTGTGTCCCCCACACACTTCATAGTCTGCACGCTTGGCAATAAAAAGATGTAATATATTTTGAAACCCATTTGCTGCTGTCTTGGGGGGCTCCTGGTCAAAAAAACCCCAACAAAACAACAAAAAAACCCCCCAACCCCAGGCATTGTTCCCTGGAGCGCCATTCCTTGGTGACTGAGCACGTTTGTTGACATCTGGGTCTCAATGTACTTTTCCTTCACCACCAACTTATGCAGCTCCCACCACTCGTCTGTTGTTGGGGTTACTGCTCAGGCTGGATCTAGCGGTCGCATCAGTACAAAGGAAATGACAGTCACCTTCAGAACAGCGTTGGCTGTGGGGGGTCGTAGGTGAGGTCCCCCAGTACCTGTCTGTGATTATCCAGTTGCTTTCCTGGTGAGAGCTGCTCGTTGGCTCTGTGCGGAAGTACAGGCACAGCCTCCCGGCCAGGCTTCAAAGGAACCTCTTGTCTGCCCAGAAATCTGAAAGTTCATGCTTCTGTTGCTTCTGAAACCTTTAAAAAGCCATTTTCAGATCACACTTAGCATTTGAAGTGCTGTTCCTCACTCTCCCAGCGTTTTGCAGATTCCGGGCCAGCTCTTAGCCTCAAACCCCCTGTTTGGGAAGGCTTGGCATTCCCCTAATAGCAAAACCTGGTGCAGGGAGCAGCGATCCCTCTTCCTCCTCCTTAAGGCTGGTGCAGACATCTCCAGCAAGCTAGAGACCTGCTAGCAGGATGCCTAGCAATGGCTGTTTCTAATTGTCTTTCTGGATTCATCCTGGACATGCCCCGTGCCCTCCATGGTGTCGGGCTCTGCTGTGGATGCTGCTGATGGTGGCAGTGGTCACTGCCAGAGGTCTCAGCTCTGCGCAGCCTGCTCTCCCCCTCTCCCCTGCCAGCTCCCAATGTTACGCCTACCTCTGCAATACGGATACCGTACCCTGCTATCAACTCAAAATGAAGCTGGAGGCAGGCTCCAGGGCTGCTTCCCAGAGCAGGACTCCCATGGGACAAGGTGTTGGCCCTATCTCCACTGAAGGCTGAACAAAGCATCATGAGGTCTTATCTCTAGCCTGGTACCAACCATCATCTCATTCTGGTCCTTGTGCGGTCTGTATGTGTGCCAGTATCCTTCCTCTCCTAGTTTATTTTGGTATTCTTGCATGCCATGGTTGGGAGCTCTCCCCTCCTGCCTTCCTGCCTGCCCTGCATCGGTGCAGTGTGTCTGAGCTGGCAGCCATGGCTGGAGAGGCAGGAGGAGCTCCTCACCAGAGCCGCTCTCCAGTCACTGTCTGTTCTTGCGTGCAGTTGGTTTTTAACCTGACTGGTTGGGGCTTGACACTTTGGAGAGTGAGTGGGACGCAACCGGTCTGACCCATGGCATCTCTTGGGTGAGGAGTCCCCAGCATGTAGGCAGGCCATCTCCCCCACTTGTACAGACATTTTCTATAGACACGGATGTATATGTGTAGATAACATGGTTTTTTAACTCTTTTGCACTGAACAACATCGGAGTGAAACCTTGATTTGAAACCAGAAGACACATTTTACATGTGGATCCAGATGTCTAGATCCCTTACTGTAACCTGTCTGGTGAAACTGTGGCACAAAAATACTGGCAATGCCTGTACCTGTTCTCTGTCACCGGCCGCACTGGGCTGCCTGCAGGCTTCGGGTCAGGCTGGTGGCATGGGCCTGGTGCAGAGGATGGAGAGTGGTGAGCTCTGGTTCGGAGGCAGAACTCCCCATCCGCTCCATGGGATGGGCTCATGCACAAACCTGACCCTGTCGGCTTTGTCGTGTCTGGTCCAGTGGTGCGGTCCGACCTCCTCTCCATCCACCCCACCGGCTTTGTTCGTGTAACCTGCTCAGCCCAAAACTGGGAATAAGGCTATGTCCGACGTGACGATCCCATGCATCCAGACCCACAGCCCAGACCATGAGAACTATCTTTCCTAAGGAAGCAGGAGGAAGGGTCAGCCCTGCTTTGGTGGGATTTGTCCCTGCTTTTCTGCCAAGAGCAGGAGGAGTTTGCGTTTGTTACTGTTGCCCGTATCTCAGGAAGGCTCAGTGATTGAACTAAAGCTCTTGCATCAGTCCTGTGGGCTCAATAAATCCGTAGGAAGAGAAGGAAAGGCTGATTGCTGGCGGTGAGAGGTGAGCTGGCCTAGGGAGGGGCTGCTGGTCTGCGAGCAGGTCGGTGCCCGGCTGGGCTTGGCAGGCCAGCTGCCCGCAGCAGGGGAGCACGGGTTGCCACATCTGGTTCCACGCAGCTCTCATCTTGCTGTTTAGTCAGGCAGGAGCCGTGGTGCCTGGGAGCTGTGATCCCGATACTGAGGCTTGGCTCATCGCAGAGGTCGGGGGGTTTGCTGGGGCGCGGCGCTGCCAACCTGCTCTCCGGGTGAGCCGGCATCAGCATGAGCCGGCTTCTGCCGGGGTGAGAGCTCAGGCCTTTGGCTTTCAGTGCTGTTAGTACCTAGCGCTCACCACTACCTGGTCCGAGGCCCATGGGTGGAAATGGCTGCCATGCTTTGAGGGGGGCCGGGGTCTGAACCCCTGCCAGTGGCAAATAGTCTTTTATCTGCCGAAAGCGTTCCCTTTCCCAGTCAGGAGAAATGTTCAGCCTAGAAGTGTGTCTCTGCTCCTTCCCGTGCCCCTGCCCACACTTACAAGTTCCGGCTGACTTCAATTTTGTTTTTTAAAGATTCTAATTTTTTTTTTGTTACGAATAAAAATAAAAAAATAAGAAAGTGGCAATATTTTTTTCTGTAAGCTTTTCCTAGGAAAAAGCGTGGTTTGTAACAAAGTTGTACAGTTCTGAAGTTTGAGATACGAGAAGTACTGTGTGAAACGCTGTAAATGGGGCAGAGATTATTTTATGTACAGTCTGACATGGGGGGAATCTTTTAATTCTGGTTGATTCTTAGGAAGAATTTGGTTCTTCACTGTCAGGGTTTGGAATTTCATGGTTTCATTATTATTATTTTTTTTCTTGTATAGATTGCTGCATTAATTGAATAAAAGCAGAAAGCATCACTCTGCCTGCCTGTGTGGTGGTGCTGGTGGCTGGGATGTGTGCCTCGCTTCACTGCTGGCAGAAATGAGGTTGCGGGGAGTGGGGAACAGCTTCTAAATAAAGGGAGTCTCTGACTCCCTGGGGACAGGGTGGCCAAATGCAATGTCTGTTCCTCCTGCACTGCCCTAGAAAGCGGGGACGGGGCTCGCTGCTGGCTCTTCTCCTTTTCTCTCCCTCCCCAGGGGCTGGGGAGCAAATGTGGATATTTGCCGTAGCTGGTGCCTAAGTGCCCCAACGGCCCCAGTTCGCTGAGGGGGGACTGCACCCCGTGCTTTGATCCCATGTGGAGCTCCTTGCCCTCCCTGCCCTGCACCTTCCTCCTGCAAGAGGGAGATGGCAGTGGATGGGTGCCAGAGAGGGGATGCCATGGCTGGATGGCATCTGCTGACCTGGCATGGTGGCCTTCTGTTTGCCAGCAATGAGCTCCTGTCCTGGAGCCCTAGTGCTGCATGTGGGGTTAGCCCCCTACCCTCCATCCATCTGGAAGCCCATTGCTAGGGCATCCCCTGCTCCCCCCAGGCTCTTTTCCCACCCCAAAGGCTGCGTCACCCCAGTGTGGCATCTTCCCTGGGGCTGGGGTTAGTCAGCAGGGAGGGGAAGCCCTGCCCTGCCTGGGGTGACTCACCCCAAACCCGGGCGCAGGGCAGGGTGCTCCCCCACCCTGGGCCACTGCTGTGGGAGAGCAGGGCATGGCGGTGCCAGCCGCTGTGGTGGGAACAAGCAGGTGCCAGCCGGGGGACAGGGCCCGAATACTAATGGTGGGAGCCGGCAGGGTGCTGAGCACGGCCCCGCTCAGCACGTCTGCTGGCACAGGGCCCCGTAGCCAGGGTGCCGCCATGTCACTGAGGCGCCCCATGGCGTTGGGGCCCATGGGGCAGGATGAGGCCCTGAATCCCCGACACCTCATGGCTGTGCAGGCCCTGTGGCTGGGAGCGATGGCCTGGGGGTGCCCTCGCTGTTCTGGCCCGCCCCACCCCGTACGTCAACACCATCCCGGAGAGAAAAAAAAAAACGGAAAAAAGAGCTAACAACAACAACAACAACAACAACAACAAATAAAAAAAAAAAAAAAGCGCCCACAGAGGGCGCCTCAGGGTGGGAACTACATATCCCATCGTCCCCCGCGGCGGGGCATGCGCAGCGCGGGAGGGAGGGGCTACGCCGCGCGGTGTGCGTAGACCTACGCTGATTGGTGGTTCGATCTGTCAATCAAGATCGTGCCCCGCCCCGCCGCGGCGGTGCCTGCCCGGGCTCGGCGCGCGGCGCTCGGCGCTCGGCGCGCGCACCGGGACCCCGCAGCGGGAGCGGGACCCGCACCGGGACCACCCGGCCCCGCCCCCCGCCCCGGCCCCGCCCGTCCCGGGAGCGGCCCCGCCCGTCCCGGGAGCGGCCCCGCCACTGCACCGCCCCGGCACCGGCCCCGGGATCGCCGGCCCCGCCCGCCCCGCCCGGTACCGCGCCGCCACCGGCCCCACCATGATGAAGTTTCGGTTCCGGCGGCAGGGTGCCGACCCGCACCGCGACCGCCTCCGCCACGACCTCTTCGCCTTCAGCAAGGTGCGTCCGGGGCGGGGGGGCACGGTGCCGGAGCCCGGGCTGGGGGACACACACGCCCCCCCCCACCGAGAGCCACCGGGGGGGTCGGGCAGGGTCCCGGGAGCGGGGTGCGGGCAGCTCCCTGGTGGCGCAGGCTCCGGTACCCGGGGAGGGGAGCAGCGCACGGGGCACCGCCCCCCCCGGTACCGGGGTGCAGCGCCGGGAGGGGGGCGCGGCGCACCGGGCCCCCAGCTCCCCCGGGAGCAGCTCTGAGGCCGGGCAGCGGCCACCCCCTGGAGGGGCAGCGCCCCGGCTGCGGGGGACCCCCGGCTGCAGGCTGGAGGGACGCCCCGCGGGGGATGCACCCCCCCGGAGGGGTACCGGGACCCCCGGGGGGGCGCGCTGGGGGGCTGCCCTCCTCCTCTGGGGCGCAGTGGGCACCCCCGCTGCAGGGTGCAGCCCCTCCTGCACCCGGGGGGCTCCCAGGGGCAGGATGTGACCCCTTCACTGGCACAGCACCCCCCTTCTCCAGCCCCCCCGGGGCGGGGGCTCCCCTGAGCACCCCAGTGCCCGCACTGCCCCTGCCCCGGGGCTTCCCCAGGCATCGTTCGCCGGCAGCAGTGTTTTGGGGTGCCCCACGGCCCCCCGCCCTGTCTGGCCCCGGAACACCCCGGGCTGCAACCCCTATGGGAGGGGGGCTCAGCCCCTCACCACAGCCCTTCCAGGGGTGGGATATGGTGGGGCTGGACCCTTGGTGCCAGAGGAGGGGCTGTGGTGATGGGGCCTGGGGCTGGGGCGTCCCCTTGCACCCCAAAGATGTGTCTCTGGGGGGCTGGAGGCATTGAGAGCCCAGAGCTTGGCCCCCCCTTGCCGCTGGCACTGGGGACGTTTCCTGCTCAAGTCCCATGATGTGTTTTGGGGACCCCCCCGGGATTGTCAAACAACCAGGGAGGGACCCTGTGAGCCCTCGGGTGCCGGACCCTTCCCTCGGCGCCTTGGCACAGCGGTGGGTGCCCCCCTGGGGCTGGGTGCGCCCCGTCCCGGGAGCCCCGCGGTGTTGGGACCACCCTCCTGCCCTGGCCCCGGGGCTGAGGAACTGGCCGCGGCCCCGGCTGAGCCCAGCCCGTGTCCGTCCATCCTTCGGCAGCATCCTGGCACCGGCGTCGGGCGCTTGCCCAAACTCACGGTGGGAACTGTGGCATGCACCGGAGGGACCCCCGGATCCCCTGCAGCGCAGCCGGGCCGGGAGATGTTCGGGTGTGCCGGGGGTGGGTGGGGGGTCAGAGCCGGCACCCACTGCCTCAGCACAGCCCTGCCCCCCCACACTCACCGCTGTGGGCAAGGGTCCAGCTGCGGTGCGATGCTCAGCCCAGCCGGAGCCCCCCCTTGCTTTTGGGGACCGGGGTCCCACGGTTGGATCCTGCCTGAGCGGGCACTCTGGGGGGTCTGCACCCTGGGGGGCATCCCGGGGGGGCCGGGAAGCAGCCCAGCTCCGGCCGGCCCAGCTCTGGGGCCGCTGGCTGCCCACCTGCCTCCCATTAACAGTTGTTTTTCCTCCCGAGCTCCAGATCTGCCTGGGATTTGCTGTAATTTGGCCGGCAGCGCGCCTTGGCTGGGCCGGCACAGCCTGCCGGATGCGGCCCCGCTGCCGGGCGGAGGAAGGGCTGCGTGTGGGGGGCTGCCAGCCGGCTCCCCGCTCCGGGCTGGGGGTGCAGGGCAGTGGGGAAGATGCTTTTAGGGGAGTGCTGCTGGGTCTTCGCCATCATCGGCGTGTTGGTCCCCAGCCTAAAGCATCACCAGGGCGTCCCCACGCTGCTGCTGCTGTCCCAGCTCCCGCCGCCATCCTGTGGCGCAGCGTGCATCCCCGGGGGGATTCGGGGTGACCCTGTGTGGGGCTGCCACAGGGATCGGCACCCACAAGCATCCACTGACTTGCCCCCCAGCCTGGCTGGGATCCCCTGGATGGGCTGGGGATGTTGGCACGCTCCTGAAGGTGGCCCTTCGGAGGGGACCGGGGAGCCACAAGGGTGATGGTGGCTGTGCCGGCGGGTGTGAAAAGCCACCCCGCTGCGCCTCTCAGCTGCCCCAGACAAAGGGAGCGGGTCAGGATCCGGCCAGTCTGGCTCCAGCGGCCTCCGTATCGTCTGATCGCGCCGCGGCTGCTCAGCGTAGCTGCCCCCGGGAGCCCCGCGGTCCCCTCGCCGCGGGCCAGGGCGGTGGGTGCCCCCCGCGTCCCCCTGCTGCCAGGCGGGCAGCCCTTCCCCAGCCGGCAAGCCCGGGCACGCCGTCACCGGCCGGGACTTCCTTGGGAAGGTGCCTGCGGGCCGCATGCGGCTCCGGCGGGGATGTCCCTGGCGCTGGTGGGTCCCGCTTGCCTGGTTCTGCCACCCTGCACTGCGGACCCCTGGGGATGTGTGCAGTGGGGTCCTGCCTGCTTGTGGGGGGCAGCTGGACCCTGCTAACCGCGTCCTGGGGCACCCGTGCCTGGGGCAGGGGGTTTGGAGTAGGGGGTCCCTTCCGCAAAGTGGCAGCATGTGCTCGCGGTGTGGCTGTTGGGTTTGGTCTGGTTTGGGGTGTCAGGTGGAAAGTGGGGGAGGAGTGATGTCCCCCCCTCCCCGTGGACCCCCTTGGTGGCAGTGGGGCACGAGGCAGCATCCTCAGGGTTATCCACCGCAGGGGTGAAGCTCAGGCTGGTGCAGGATTGGGGCCGGGGGGGCTTGGGGGGGGGTCAGGGGTTGGGGGTCCCGGCTCTGACGTGCCTGTCCCCGCGGCAGACGGTGGAGCACGGCTTCCCCAGCCAGCCCAGCGCCCTGGCCTACGACCCTGTCCTGCGTGTGATGGCCATTGGCACCAAGGCGGGAGCCGTGAAGCTGTATCCTTTTCCCCCTGCCAGGGCAGGAGGTAAGGACCCCCCCCCCAGATCCCCCCATCCTGGGGGATGCCGGGAGATGTGGCCATGCTCCTGCCGGCCCATCCAGCAGCGCCGTCCCCCAACTCTGCTGGCTGCTGTCCCTCCGTCCAGCTGGGCTGCAGCTGGGGAGGGGGTGGCCAGTGGAAACCCCAAAACGCCGGGGGAGCAAAGGGGCTCGGCCACCCCGGGGGGCATCCTAGGTGGCGGGTGCTTCCCACTGTCACCCCCCTTTTCCCACCAGACTCGTGTCCATCCTGGCCTCCTCCGTGCAGCCTTTGGGGAGCGGGGTGGGGGGAGCAGCGGGGCCTCTGGCCAGCCTGGCGCCGGGGTGGGGGGCTGTGGTGGGCGCAGAGCCTGGTCCCGGGTGGGGGGTTCGGGGGGGCTGGACGACGACGACACAGGGCCCGGCTGGGCTTTGTTGCCGGCGGCGTGCAGGGAGACTTCAGAGGGCTGCTGGCGGGCGGCCAGGGCTGGATGCGGCCGCGCTCGGGGGCCCCGCGCCGCAGGAATGCGGGGTGGGCGTGCGGGGGGGCGCGGGGGCGGCTGTGCCCGGGTTGGGGTCAGGGTAGGGGGGGGCCCGCTGCGCTCCCCCTCCCCCAGGCCAGCAGCTCGCCGCCTTCTGAGCACAAAGATGGCGATTTTTTTTTTTTTTTCTTCCCCCTGCCTGGGCCGCCCCAGTGCCAGTCCGGCCGCGATGTCGCCGGCTGCTCCGCTTGGCCGCCTCGCCGTGGGACGCTGGCTCCAGCCACCGCCCCCCCCCACCGTTAAACCCCCTCGGGGGTTGCGGAGCCGCTGTTTTGGGGAGCTACGTGCCCTGAGCATCCTCTGCGGGGATGCTTTTTGGGGTGGTACCCGGCTCGGGGCTGGCAGTGGGGTGGCACTGTCCTGCCCGTGGCACTGCAGCTGGTGCCCACCTGGCCCCATGCCGGCTGCTACTAAGAAGATGCTTCTGGAGGCTCATGGTGCCGGGGCCAGACGAGGCAGCAGCTGGAGCTGGCTTGACTGGTGCTACTGGTTAGTGGGGGCACCCATGGGTGCTCCCTAGCCGGGCTGGGTGGATCTGGCTGCAGACAACCTGGCATCACAGGGCTGCCAGCGCCTGAGGCATCTCCTGCAGCATCTGGGGGTCCCTGGTCTTGGACCCACATTGCAGTGAGCTGGTGCCACCAGCATTCCCTGGCCACTTGCCCTGAGGGCTGCCTGCCTTTTGGCCTGTGGCACCATTTTGGGTGGGGAAGGACCCCAGGGCGAGCGAGGCTGGGTGGCATCCCCTGCCCCCATAGTGCCCAGAGCCCCCTGTGCACTCCCCCTCAGGTGCTCTGTATCTGGCCTTCCCAAAGCCTCTGTGGCTCTGGCCCGGCACGGCCAGCCAGCTCCTGCTTGTTGGTCTGGGCAGAGCTGCCGGGCTGGTTGCCTGCGCCGAGGGCACCGGGGTGACTCTTGGTGGCGAGGACCACAGGGGCTGGCTGGCATGGCTGGCAGAAGCCCCCGGCACACTGTGTGCCGAGCCATAGCTGTGCAGTGCACCGGCGACGCCGGGCTGGGTGAAATAGCTGGCTAGACCTGGGGGTGTCGGGGGGGTGACAGGTTGGGGTGCACGGTGGGGTGCTGGAGCTGCTGCACGGGTCCTGCCCCAGTTCCTGCTGAGCAGCGTTGCCGGCGGAGGAGCTGGGACCAGTCGGGTGAGTGAGGCTGTGCCGGTGCATGCCGAACCCCACCCTGCTGCCCGTGTGCCGGGCTGGCCGGGGCTGCTGGCGCCTTTGCACAGCCATGGCCCCGCGGCCGGGAAGAAGGAGTTGGCAGAGGGCAGGAGCCAGCTTGGCCTTGCACACCCACCCCGGCCACGTGTCGGCCGCATCCTGACCCGGGGCGTCGCGCTCGGAGGTGCTGGGTGGATCCCAGCTTGGGATGGTGGTACCAAAGCCGGCTCCGGCGTGGCATGCCGCCAGGGATGCTCTAGCCCTGCCTCTCCCGAGGGCCATGGGGCTGAACTGGTGCCTGCTGGCAGAGCTGTGTCCTGGGGGAATTTTGGGGGGGTCTGGGGGTTTGCTGAGGGTTGGGGGGTGGGGTGGGCTCTACCTTCGTTATTTCTTTGACGGTCCCCCCAGATACGGTGCGCCGGGCGTGGAGCTGACGGGTTTGCACAAGGAGACGGCCACCGTCACCCAGCTGCATTTCCTCCATGGCCAGGTAGGTGGGTGTCCCTGGGGGGGCCTAGCAGCAGCCCCCCAACTCCCCCACCCACCCCACTGTTGTGTGTCCCCCCCCCCACCCCCAGGGCTGGCTCCTCTCGCTGCTGGACGACAACACGTTGCACCTCTGGGAGGTCTGCCAGAAGGAGGGCTGCTCCCACCTGCAAGGGACCCGCAGCTTCGGCCTCCCGGGACGCCCAGGGTCCGACAGCGCTGAGTACTTGCCTGGGGGGGTCCCCACCGCTCCCCCGCGGGGCTGCGGCTGGGAGCGATACTGATGCCGGCTGGGAATGGCGCGTGGGAGCAGCCGTCCCTGCTTGGACGGGATGGTGGCCAAGGTCCCTTTGGTGGCGGTAGTTTCCTCACCGGGACGCTTCTCTGATCCTGACTGGGATGCTGCGGGGGGCGGGGGAACACAGCCCCGGGACTGTTATAGGTGCTGGCAGGGCCTGAGGGTGATTAATGGCTCTAATTGCTATTAGCGCTGAGGCTGTCCCTGTCCTCCTGGGGCAGGGGGGTTGGGGATGCAGCATCGGGGCAGGGGAGGTTTGGGGTCTCTCTGCCCTGCCCCAGACCCAACTTGGGGCTGACGCAGCCCCCCGCTCCCCCTTCCAGCTGCTCCCCCGGCATCACTCGTGTGACGGTGGTCCTGCCGATGTCCACGGGCGCAGTGGCCTGCCTGGGCACCGAAGGCGGTGCAGTGTACTTCCTCGCCCTGCCTGCCCTGACGCTGCTGGAGGACAAAACCCTCTTCCCAGATGAGATCCTGCAGAGGTGAGCCCTGCCAGCCCCACACCCCCTCCTCACCACCCCCAGCGCCCCCTCACCTCCTTGCGTTGCCCCCCCTTCAGTGTTCCTGATGACTACCGCTGCGGGAAGGCGCTGGGGCCGGTGGAGTCCATCCAGGAGCACCCACGCGACTGTAGTCGGCTCCTCATCGGGTACAGCCGGGGGCTGGTGGTCCTCTGGGAGCAGAGCACGCGCGCCGTCCAGCACGTCTTCCTGGGGAACCAGGTACCGGGGCTGGCAGGGGGCTGGCGGGGACACGGCCTCGTGTCTGTGTCCCCCATCCTGGGTATCGAGCCCCCTGTCTGCCCCCGCAGCAGCTGGAGAGCCTGGCCTGGGAGCAGAGCGGGAAGAGCATCGTCAGCTCCCACAGCGACGGTGGGTACATGGTCTGGGCGGTGAGCGGTGCCGGCCAGAGGACCCAGCAGCCCGTCATGTCCACCATCCCCTATGGTACGGGGGTCAGCTAGGGGAGTCGTGGGGTTGGGGGCCGGTTGCCCTGTCCTGGTGCTGTAACACAGGGTGGATGTTTTCGTTTCAGGTCCGTTCCCTTGCAAAGCCATCAGCAAAATCCTCTGGCGGACCTGCGAGTCGGGGTATGTCCCTGAAGCATGGGGGGGATGCTCTGGTGGGCACCTCCCCAGCAGCCAGGGTGGGCTGGTGATGGACATGGGGACGGGGGGCACGTGGGCTGCAGAGAAAGTGCCGTGTGAGGTCTGGAGTCTGATGGAAGCTGCTTCATCCCACCCAGGAACCCCTTCATCATCTTCAGCGGGGGGATGCCGCGGGCCAGCTACGGCGACCGGCACTGTGTCAGCGTGCTGCAGGGCCAGACCCTGGCCACGCTTGACTTCACCTCCCGTGTCATCGACTTCTTCACCGTGCAGAGTGCCGAGGTGCCCGAGGGAGGTACGTCCCGCTGGGGCGGCCCTGGGGAGCGAGCGGTGCGGGGGGGTCTCTGCTAGCAGCAGCTGTCTCCCCCTTGACCAGGCTTTGAGAACCCCCGTGCCCTCGTGGTGCTGGTGGAGGAAGAGCTGGTGGCCATCGACCTCCAGACACCGGGCTGGCCCACCATCCCTGCCCCGTACCTGGCGCCGCTCCACTCCTCTGCCATCACCTGCTCCTGCCACGTCTCCAACGTGCCCCTCAAGCTCTGGGAGAGGATCATCAGTGCTGGCGAGCAGCAGAGCCCCCGGCTCTCCTCCGCCGTGAGTGATGGGCATGGCGGGGAGGGGGGATCCCCAAGCCCCCCAGGACAGGCTGACTGGTGAATCCCTCCCTCCAGGCTTGGCCTATCGATGGGGGGAAGAACCTGGCCCAGGAGCCCACACAGAGGGGGCTTCTCCTCACTGGGTGAGTGACCTGGCAGTGGGGAAGGGGCCTGGGAAGCCCAAAATGTGCCGGGGAGGTGGGGGGATGCACATCCTCAGCCCCTTCCTGCGGTGGGGAGTGGGATGGGGTTGGGGGGGGTGTGTGTGTGTCCAGCCACTCGTGCTGGGTGGGCTGACCCGCTCTTGTTCAGCTTGATGGCTGGGCAGGAGTGTGTCATCCACTGCGTTATCCCCCTTGTCCCCCTCCCTTCTGGCACGGTGGCCGCCAGCACACAGGCGGCTCTTGTTAGCTGGGCAGATGTCAGGGCCCTGCGCTCACAGGGCCTCCCCCCCGCCCCAGGCACGAGGATGGCACGGTGCGGTTCTGGGACGCCTCGGGGGTCTCCCTGAAGCCCCTCTACAAGCTGGGCACCGCCAGCATCTTCCAGATGGACTGTGAGCACAATGACAGCCTCAACCAAGCGGGCGAGGAGGAGTGGCCGCCTTTCCGCAAGGTGAGGTCCCTGGGGGGACACTGCTGTGGACCCCAGCATCCCCCTGCCTCTGCTGTCACCGGGAGGGGGGCACAAGCCCGGAGGCGGGCACAGGGGATGCACCTGCCGGAGCCATCCCGGCTGGGCCCCGGGGACGTGTCCTGGGGCTCGGGGCACAGCTGCTGTGTGATGCCCCGTGGGGACACAAGGGACATTTGTTCCACATGCCCTGTCCTGCCGGGTCTGCCCCGGCACGGGGGGAGAGCTGGGGGACACGTGGGGACAGACCTTTCCTGGGTGCGATGCCCGGAGCAGCCCGTGCGCCACAGCCGGTACTTGCCAGCTGGTGGGGGGATGTGGGGGTGCACCGGGGGGTTGCCCCACAGCTCTGTGAAGGTGCCAACGCCCCCCCCCCCATCCCTTCCGCAGGTGGGCTGCTTTGATCCCTACAGTGACGACCCACGCCTGGGCGTGCAGAAGATCGCGCTCTGCAAGTACACAGCCAAGATGGTGGTGGCCGGCACGGCAGGGCAGGTAGGGTGCTGGGACGCAGAGCAGGGGGGCTGCTGGGCACCTCCTGGCTCCCCACCTTGGGACCCACAGGACAACGGGGGGCTACAGACCCTGCAGAACCCCACGCCGGTCCACGAAGGGCTCCTCCCTGCTGGGTTTAGCCCCTGGCTTGCAGTGGAGTGGCTGTCCTGGGTGGGTCTGGCATGTGTCCCCCGCTATCCGTGCTTGTCCCCTGCAGGTGCTGGTGATGGAGCTGAGTGACGAGAAGTCAGAGCATGCGGTCAGCGTGGCCACGGTGGACCTGCTGCAGGACCGCGAGGGCTTCACCTGGAAGGGCCATGACCGGCTGGCCCCCAGGAACGGCCCCCTGCCCTTTGCCCCCGGCTTCCAGCCCAGCGTGCTGGTGCAGTGCGTGCCCCCCGCCGCTGTCACCGCCGTCACCCTCCACTCCGAGTGGAACCTCGTGGCCTTTGGCACCAGCCACGGCTTTGGACTCTTCGACTATTACCGGCGCAACCCCGTGCTGGCCAGGTAAGGGGGGATCTCGGTGCCGGGGGGCGACGTGGTGGGGGTCCGGGTGCTGAGCGGTGTCGGTGCCTGCAGGTGTACTCTGCACCCCAATGACTCGCTGGCCATGGAGGGGCCCCTGTCCCGCGTGAAGTCCCTCAAGAAGTCCCTGCGCCAGTCCTTCCGCCGCATCCGCAAGAGCCGGGTGTCGGGCAAGAAGAGGCTCAACGCCAGCAGCCCCTCCAGCAAGGTGGGCAGTCAGTGGGGGCCGCCACGGCTGACCCCCATCCCCGCTGGGCAGGGGCTGACCCCCGTGTCCCCCTCCCCAGGTGCAGGAGGCCAACGCGCAGCTGGCAGAGCAGGCAGGACCCCCTGAGGTGGAGATGACACCTGTGCAGCGGCGGATCGAGCCTCGCTCAGCTGACGACTCGCTCTCAGGGGTGGTGCGGTGCCTCTACTTCGCCGACACCTTCCTCCGAGACGGTGAGGCTCCCCCCTCCCCGGGAAAAGCCCCCAGGCTGTGTCTGGCCGGTGCCACGCTGTGGGGAGGGGGCTCTGACGCCGCTCCCGTCGCTGCAGCCGCGCACCACGGCCCCACGATGTGGGCAGGCACCAACTCCGGCTCAGTGTTCGCCTACGCCCTGGAGGTGCCGTCGCAGGAGAAGTTTTCGGAGCGGGCGGTGGAGGCGGTGCTAGGGAAGGAGATCCAGCTGATGCACCGGGCACCGGTGGTGGCCATCGCGGTGCTGGATGGGCGAGGGAACCCCCTGCCCGAGCCCTACGAGGTCTCACGGGACCTGGCCAAGGCCCCCGACATGCAGGGCAGCCACTCCATGCTCATCTCCTCTGAGGAGCAGTTCAAGGTGAGCGTGGGGCTCAGTGCCGTGCCATGGCAGGGATAGGGCCCACCACACACACGTGTCCCATGTCCTCTCTGGGTGTCCTCTGGGTGCAGCAATGGGGCTGGAGATGACTGGCCAGGTCCCGGGCACCCCTGTGCCTGTCCCCAGGGTGCTGCCCTTTGCCAAGGGTTTCCACTGCGGGAGGCTGCTCGGGTGTCCCCCAGAACCAGAACTCTGCAGGTTCCTGTTCACCCCAGCACCTGGCTCCTCCTGCCCCCCCAGGTCTTCACGCTGCCCAAAGTGAGTGCCAAGACCAAGTTCAAGCTGACGGCGCACGAGGGCTGCCGGGTGCGGAAGGTGGCCCTGGTGAGCCTGGCCAGCGCCGGCTCCGAGGAGCGGCTGGAGAACTGCCTGGCCTGTCTCACCAACCTGGGTGACATCCACATCTTCACCGTGCCCAGCCTGCGGCCCCAGGTCCACTACGGCTGCATCCGCAAGGAGGACATCAGTGGCATCGCCTCCTGCGTCTTCACCAAGCATGGCCAGGGTGAGGGCACCAGCCCGGCGCTGGGGGTGATATCCCTTGTAGATGGGACGTTGTCTCCAGCTGCAGCCCCACGAGGGGGTCCCTGAGGCTCTTTGTTGTCCCTGTTCCTTAGGTTTCTACTTAATTTCACCGTCTGAGTTTGAGCGCTTCTCGCTGAGTGCCAGGAACGTGACGGAGCCGCTGTGCCGGCTGGAGATCGCCCGGCTCCAGGACACCTCCTGCTTCAGGTGGGACATGCCGTGGTGGCATGGGGGCTTTGCTGTGGCAGCACCCCTGTGCACCCGCCCTGCAGCACCGGCTCCAGCAGTAACTTCTCCCTGTCTTTCCTTCCAGCAACAGCTTGACCGTCACACCGAAGCTGCCGCAGGCGAATGGCACCCACGTCCCACGCAGCCCTGAGGGCCAGCACTCCCCCACCGACAGTGACCGTGAGTGACCACCCTGTCCCAGCCATGCACGCTGCATCCCCGTGGGCCCTGCTCCAGGGGTTGCCCCATGTCGTGGCTGCCCCGCAACACTTCTGTCCCTGTGGCTCCCCAGGGTCCCCCGAGGAGCACCCAGACACCTTCTCGCCCGGCCCCATCGACTCTCCCAACAGCAGCATGGAGAACCCGCTGGACACCACCGGGGACATCACTGTGGAGGAAGTGAAGGATTTCCTGGCGTGAGTGGGGGTGGAATGGTGGGACCAGTGCCCACGGCCAGCGGCAAGGGGCTGCAGCGGTGTCCCCGGCTGCCTCTCACCCTGCTCTGCCCCAGGTCCTCAGAGGAAGCGGAGAGGAACCTGAGGAACGCCAGCGAGGATGAAGCCCGGCTCACGGGGATTCTCATCAAGTGAGGTGTGTGAGGGGCCGGTGGTCCCCAGGGTGGGCACAGGGCGGGGACATGGCTCTGGCTGCAAACCCTGGGGCACGTTGGGGTTCGGAGCTGGGACCCCAATGCAGCGCCCCGGCATCCCCGTCCATCACAGGGAGGATGGGGCGGTGGTCCCTGGGACTCGTAGAGGAAGGGGGAGCGGGGGGGGATTATACCCTGGGGCCCCCCAGCCCCTTCTTAAGGGCTGTGTCACCCGCAGGCATTGCTGGCCTCCCCGACCCATCTCAGTGCTCGGATTCCCGGGACGCGCGACTCGACTGGACCCCCCCCACGCCCCCTCCCCATGTAACGTAGACGCGCCTCTTGTCTAACATCCACGCTGGCTGCCGGCTCGCCCCGGCTCTGGCTCACTCCCCCTGCGCCCCCCTGCCCGGCCGCCGGCCCCGGCCCCCCTGCTGGCCCCGAGCCGAGGGTCGTGATGCACAAACTCTTCCCGGGGAAGATAATTTTCTTTTTTATACGTGGTCGAGTGTCACTGTCCCCTGCTCCAGAACCCCCTTCCCGCGGGATGCTGCTGCTTCCCTGGCTCCGTGAGGAGGGCTGGGGCTCGAGGACCCTCCTTGTCCCCTGATTCTGGTCCCTCGGGGAGGTGGGGGGCTGGGAGCCCCCAGGCACGGCCCCCCACTACCCTGGTCTGTGTTTACATGCCCGGCTCCCTGCAGTTTACAGCCCCGTCCCTGCCCGCCGGGAGGCTCTGGCTGCTGCACAGGGACTGTCCCCTTCCCAGGGGAGCCCAGCGTGGTCCCCCTGGCTCCCAGGTGGGCACTGGAGGGCTTGAGCAGCCCGGGGAGGGGCACGGTGGGGGGTCACAGGTGGCCTTTTTCTCAGTGGCTTCTCCAAGGGCTATTCTCCAGGTTGGGCTCCGTGCCTGCTGCTCCTTTCTGACACTAATTCCTGCCACGGGTGGGTTTGGGATGGGACGGTGCTGCCGGGGACGTGCCGGCTCCTGCCCCTGGACCGTGCTGGTGCTGGGGGGGGTGTGGATGGGGCATGGGGCTGCCCCAGGCCGGGCTGCCCGCCCCCCCCCCCCCCTTACCCCAGGGTGTCACTGTGCCAAATCCCCCCTGGGCTCCCCTCACAGGGGGCTGTGGTGATGCCAGCTGTCCCCCAACCCATGGCGGCTGTCCCTATGTGGCTCTGGGGCTCAGCCTGGCACCTGCCCCTCTCCTTTTTGGGGACCTGTGGTCATTCTGGACCCCCTAGGCTCTCTTGCGGTACGTGTGTGGCGGGGGGTGGGGGCCAGGCAAGGCAGTGCTGCCCTGGGTGCAGGCGCTGCCTGCTGAGGCCGGGGCTGTAGTGTCCCTGGTAGAACCCCCCCCCCACCTCATCCATTTTTTTTGGTAAGATGAATTTAGCATTGTTTAGATATTAAAAATACTGGTTTTTAATATTGAAAATAAAGCATTTAATATCAACTGCCCGGGCTGCAGCTGTTCGGGGAGCCTGGGCGGTGGGCCAGGAGCGGGGTGGGCGCCAGTGCCCCCTGAGCTGTGGAGGGGCAGGATTGAGGTGGGGGAACCCCCACTTCGGAGCAAGACAGGCGCAGTCAGAGCTTGGCACGGCCTCAGCGTGAGAAGTGCAGCCTTTATTGATATGATACTGACAGGCTGGGCCCCTCCTTGGGGGTCTGTGCCCCCGCAGGACAGCAGGGCCAGCTGTAAGGCCCAGGGCTGAGCCCCCTTCGCCCCCCCCAGTGCTCTTTAGCAAAGCATCCTCCCACCCAAACTGGGAAACACTCCTGTCCCCCAGTTGTAGGGGGAGCTCAGCACTAGCCTGGGGCAGCATCATCCCAGCAAGGTGTAACAGGGGCCCACACCACCATGTATGCGCCCCCAGGAAGGGAAGGGGCTGAACTGGACCCCGGGCTGAGAGAAGGGGGGGACAAAGGCTTAGCCCCAGTGCTGCCTGCTGGCCCCAGCTCGGGGGAGAAGTGGCTCCAAGTGGTGCTTGGCTGGGAGCAGGCGTGTGTGCAGGGTGCTGGGGGGTCCGGCCATGCCAGGGGGGCTGTGGCCGGAGCACGGGGTGCCCCCAGCCCTTAGGCAGGCGGCTTGCGGAAGACGCTCCAGGCGTGGAAGCAGCGGGTGAAGGGCCAAGGCTCGTTGCCTTTCCGCACCAGCCGGAGCTTGCGGGGACGCGTGGGGTCCTTGGAGCGCATGTGCTGGATGTAGACCTAGGGCAGAGCACAGCTGTGGCGGTCCCCAGCGCTTGCGCACCTCCAGGGCTGGTGCTCCCATGCACCGCCGTCCACGGGGGCAGGATGAGGGCCCCGAGGAACAATGGAGATGCCCAAATCCTCACCCCGCAGCAGCAGGCAGGAGGGAGGCCCTACCTGGCACGCCTTGAGGCTCAGCTTGATCTCCACCTGGCTGGTCTGCGTGCCCACCCACATGTAGACCTGTGGGAAGGATGTGCAGCCACGCTCAGCTGATGGAGCCACCGGCAGACCTGGCCCCCCGCTGCGTTGTCCCTGGTCCCCTGACAGCCTGCCGCCCTCTGCTCACCTCCCGCCCGTTGTCGAGCAGCATGATGTCGTCATCAGCTAGATCGTCCTGGCAGAAATCAGAGCACTTCTCTGACACGGAGAAATAACCCTTCTCATTGGAGCACCTGTGGGGAGAGGTGGAAGGTGGTGGCATCGATAACAGGAGTTTGTTAGGACTCAGCTTGTACAGAAGGAAGGGAGATGACGGAGCAGTTCTGTTTCGGCTGGATGATGCCTGGGAGATGTGGGAAACTGCCCTGGCTAGCTTGGGAGAACCGAGCCCCTGGCAAAGGCCAGCATGGCCTGGGACACTGCAGGAGGATAGGGAACAGCACGGATCGGAGCAGCCCCTCCTGGGCCAGGACCCACCTGAAGAGCCGGGAGTGCTTCATATACTCGGCGTCTTCATCGTAGGGCTTCTGGCTCCCAATGCCCACCCAGAAGAAGTTTTCAGGCTCTTCTCCCTCATTGATCACCTGCAAGAGCAGGGACAGGGCTGAGCGCGGCTGTCCCCTGCTGCAGGGGTCACAGCCACCCAGGTAAGCCAGGGCCCAGCCCCGCTGTGCTCCCAACCTGCTTGCTGTAGGAGTCATCAAACATGTGGTTCATGATGTCCTCAGCCAGCTTGGCCTCATCGGGGTCGGCTGCCCGGCCCACCCAGGTGTAGACGATGCCCTGGTTGTCCGTGCTCTCAAAGGGCACCTGGGGGAACACAGAGAGGCAGGGTGGCCCAGGTTGGGGGGGAGGGGGGGCCAAATGGCTGAGCATCCCCGAGGGGGCTCAGCCACAAACACTACCTTGAGGATGAAGCAAAACTCCGAGTTGAGCAGACCAGCATCTGTGTTGATCTGGATGCACCTAGAGAAACACGAGGCAGAGTCAGCCAGAGACCAGGCAGCTGCACGCTGTACCCCACCAGCAGCCTGGCACCCATGGGTGCTGCCCGGCGTGGCCCCCGGGGGCTGACCTGGTGCAGAGGGCCCCCCCGTTGGTGCGGATGTGGTAGAGGCTGGGCTGAGGTGGGCTGGTCCTCTCCTTCCGCTTGCCACGGTGGATGACAAACCTCCTCTTGAAGTGCGAGAGGAACTTGGGGTTCTCCTGCTGCTGGGTCATGCGCACGACCTGGCCAGGGGTGGGTGTCAGCAGGGCCGGGGGGGGGGCCCAAACACAACCCCAAGCCCAGCTGCACCCCTCTGCCAGTACCCCCTGCCCTTAGCCTGGGGGGCAGAGAGGGGATGGGGGAGCAGTGAGGCAAAGCTGGGGGACCCCTGTGTCACCCCCCAGGAGCGTGCAGTGGCGTCACCTCCAGCTTGCCAGGGAAGAGACTCTCAAACTTCTTCTGGAGGCTGAAGGTGAAGGTGAGCCAGCCCATGTTGGAGGCCTCCCGGCCTTGCCAGAAGTAGACTATGCACTGGAAATCTTCCTCAGGCTGCTTCTCCTCCTCCTCTTCCTCACATTCCTCCCCTGCTTTGCCTTCACCCTTCTTCTTCTTCTCCTCCTCTTCCTCATACTCCACTGGCACCCAGTACCTGAGGGCAGGAACAGGGGATGATGTGAGTGATGGGGGAGGTTGGGGGTCTGGGGAGGAAGTCGAGGGGACGAGGTGGCTGTCACCTGCAGAGGAAGACGTAGCAGTCATGGGTGTGGAAGTGGCCAAATTCCTCCTCGGGCAGGCGAGCGAATTTCTTGCCCTCCAGCACGAAGCCCTCCATGCCGTCCAGGTCCTCGTTCCACTCCTCCATCAGCTGCTCTGCCTGTGGCCCCACGTGCTGCATCAGCCAGCGGCCACCCAGCCCCTCTGTCAGCATCCGGCCCAGCACCGCGGGGGACGCACGGGATGGTCCCCAGCCCTACCTCGCTCAGGGCCATGGGGGGCTGGCGGGGCAGGAAGAGCGCCGTGAGGTCGGCCTTCATCTGGTCCTTCTTCTCAGCATCCTTGCGGACCTTCCCGGCGAGGCCGCCCTCCTGCAGCACCGTCTCAGCATTGCGGGTGTAATCCACGCGCAGGACGTCGTCCCAGTTCTTGAACTTGGACTTGAACACCTAAATCGGAGAGCAGGTAACACCGCTGGGGCCACAGCACCCTCCCCAGCACCCTATCCGAGGGGTCTGTGCCATCATCTGCCTCCCTGGCACTGCTGCCCAGGGGTCCGTGCCCCTTCACAGGTACGGGGGCTGCCCTACCTGGCACTCTGTGCCCTCCAGGTTCCGGGTGACCATGGCGTGCTTGGGCCGGTGCAGCATGCCGCACAGCTCCTGGCTCAGCTTCAGCGCTGCCGCCCGCACCAGCCGCGGCGACTTCCTCCCAATCCAGATGAAGACGTCAGACCAGCAGTCCAGGATGTACACGCTCTTGGTGTCCAGCAGGCTCTGCAGCTGCGGGCACCGCAGGGAAAAGGCGGGGAAGGGGGGGTCAGGCACCTGCAGGCTTTCCTGCCTGGAAAACGCCCTGCCTGCTCCCAAAGAACAGCCAGGAAGAGCAGAGCATCCCCCAGCTGGGCCCCGCTGGCCAAACCTGCCTCTCCCAGGGCTCAGCTGGAGGCAGAGGGGGCATGAAACCAGTCTCACTCGTCAGACTGGGAGAACCTCCCCACCCCATCCTACCAGGCGCATCTCCGGCATCAGATCAGCCTTCAGCCTCTTCTTGTGCTCCACCGAGAGCCTGTAGTTGATCTGGGGCAGCTCCAGGTAGCCCAGGCCCAGGCCGACCTGCGGAGGGGATGGAGACACGGGTGAGGGGGGCCTGCGGGGCGCTGGCAGCTCCACCAGCCCCACAGGTGGCAGCTCCCCACCTTGTAGAGCTTGGGCTTGTGGGGCTGGAAGTCATCGGGGACGCAGGGCCGGATCTCCTCGGGCTGCCCCCCCAGCGCCTCCCAGAAGTCGGGGGTCTCCTGGCCCTGGGTGAGCAGCGTGATCTCTGCCTTGCCCTTCCGCTCATTCTTGTTGATCTTCTCAGCAAACAGCCTGCGGCAGCAGCGTGTGAGATGGCAGGTGGGGGCTCCCCGCACCCCCAGCCCCCTGACCGGCCCTACCTGGCCTTGGTGGTGCTGCTCAGCGTGGCCTGGCTCCCGCGCCACACGAAGAGGTTGAGGCCATGGTCCAGGAGGAAGACGAACCTGGTGGATACGGAGGTGAGAGGACAGTCAGGAACGGGGTGCACCGAGTGTGCTCCCCACCCGGGGGGTCCTTAGCTGCTGGGGCTGCCAAGTGGGGTTTGGACCCACATCCTTGTAGGAAGGTGCTGGCATGGCCAATTTTCACCATGGAGCTGCAGCTATGAAGTCTCGGGTGGACCCTGCCAGCACCCCGTCCCCCCGCAGGGACCCTGTGCTCCCTGGCTGCTCCCCCTGCTCACCGGGGATCCAGCGATGTCCCTTTCAGTGCCACCGGCTCCAGCTTGACATTCTTCTTCCCGTAGACACGATACAGCCTGGGGGAGAGACAGCCACGGTAGGACACGGGGCACCCCCTGCCCCACACATCCCCCAGCCCCATGTCCCAGCGGTACCTGGTGATGTACTGCGTGTCCTCAACAGTGAAGAAGCCGCTGGCTGTGCCACCCTCGATGTAGGAGATGTCATTGTCAAAGACCTAGGGACAGGGACAGTGTGAAGGTGGGACAGGGAGGGCTGGGGGCTATGTGGGGCCAGGGGTCAGCCTCACCTGGAGGAACTCATCGCTCTCATCCCCCATCTCTTCGCGGATGCTGCGGCACTCAGCCCCCAGGTAGTTGCGGAGGTTGACGGCATGGATGGCGGAGCAGGCCTTCTTGTCCAGAGTGGCCTCCTGTCCGATCCAGTAGTAGATCTCCCAGTTGAGGGAACCGTTCTCATCCAGGAAGGTCTGGGGAGGTACAGGGTGTGAGATGGGATGGCTGCAGCCCTGGGTTGGGGATGTGAGGGACCCTGGGTCCTCCCCACATACCTTGAGCACGATGTAGCAGTCGGCCTCGTAGAACTTGCCGTGGAAAGCCTCGTCCACCAGCGTGGGCACAAAGTTCTCGATCTGCCAGACGCAGAGGCCAGGCAGCTGCCCCACATCCTCGCTGAAGAACTCAGAGTAGTCCAGCTGTGGCTTCTCCAGGCCCTGGTCCCAGCGGCGCGTCTTCAGGTCTGGTGCCTTCGCCTCCCCGCTCTCCTGTGGGGATGGGGACAGGTCACCAAGCTGGGGGCAACTAGGTCCCTGCCAGCACCTGGGTGGGCTGGGGGCACTGCTGTGATGCCGCTCGGGGCCCCTCTCCCACCCCAGAACTCACCTCTATCTTCTTGTTCTTCTCCTGGGCCACGTCTGACATCCCTTTCAGCACCTGCTTGGCCTGGTCGTCCTGGGCAGAGTCCTTGCGCCGCCGGAGCCGCATCTTGCGGGCCAGCGGGTCCTTGGTGCCGCTCCCTGGGGACACAGGGACAGGGTGAGAAGCAGCCAGGACACCTTGCGTGGGGCACAGCTCATTTCCCAGCTGCTCCCAAGGTGCTGCCCCCCACATCCCTGCACGCTCACCTGCTGCAGCAGCCGCAACAGTGGCCGGGGAGGCTCCGGCCAGGCGGAGCTGGTTCTGCAGGGAGAAGTCGATGTTGTACCACTCCGACGTCCGATCCACCGGTTTCGGGGGCATCACCAGGTTGGGGTTCTCCCGCACATCCAGGATCTGCCAAGGAGAGGGGACAGGAGACCTCTCACTGCTCTGCAGCATGGGCTCGTGGGGACACTGAAGATGTGGGGTTGGACAGGAGACCTCTGGAGCACCCCGGGCTTTGCTGAGGGGATGCAGAGGGAGGCCCAAATCCACCGCCTGCCCAGGCCACACCGGGGGCCAGACTGCATGTGTTGGCCCCAAGACCCCCTTGTCCTTACCTCACCCATCCCACCCTACAGCCCTGGGATCCCAGGGACATGCTGGGGCTCTGGTGGACCCAGCCAGGGTGGAGCAGGCACTGGGCTCTCACCTCCATGTCTGTCAGGAAGTGGATGGCTTCTGGCAGCGTCACCAGGCGGTTCTTGTTCAGCACCAGCTTCCTCAGCTTGGAGCACCTGTGGGACAGAGACACTGGTGAAGGGCCAGGCTGGGTGACACCCTGTTACCACAGAGCCTCCGCGTCCCCTCTTGGGGACAGAGCAGATCTAGCTGAGGGCTGTCCTCTACCTGCACAGGCTCTCGGGGATGAGCTCCAGGTTGTTGTTGGCCGCCATGAACTCCTCCAGGTTAGCGAGCTTGCCAATGCCTGAGGGGATCCCGTCAAAGTCGAGCTTGTTGGAGTTCAGGTACATCTTCTTCAGCTTGGTCAGCTTACAGATGGCTGACTGGGGAAGGAGATAGCGGGGTGAGGGACACCCAGTGGCATGGAAGCATGGGCAGGGACACCATGTACGGGCAGGGACATACAGGCAAGGAGGTGAGCTGGTTGCGGGACAGGTTGAGGGTCTCCAGCTGGGTCCACTGGTCGATGCAGAGGGACAGCTCCGTGATCTGGTTACTGCTGAGGTTGAGGCGCCGCAGGCTGCCCAGGGTGTAGAGGCACTCAGGGATGCGGATGAGGTCATTGCAGGACAGGTCCACGTCTGGGGGAGGACAACAGAGTGACACCGCCGGCCGGACCCACGCCAGGGCTTAAGAGAGCCTGTGGAGGGCCCCACGCACCGTGGGGCTGGGCACCCCAGCCCTACCTGCCAGGTTCACCAGACCCTCAAGGCTGGTGGGCAGATTGCTCTGTGTTCGCTGGGTGTTCCTGAGGTGGAGGGTCTGCAGGGCCGTCATCGCTGGGAGCTGCCTGCGGGCCATGGAGAACCACGGGGCAGAGACAGGTCAGGCCTGGAGCAGGCACCTGGCCCAGCCCCGGCATCATGGGATCCAGCCTGGAAAAAGGGGCCTTACCGGAGCTGCGCGTGCAGGAGAGGGTTGTTGTTGAGGATGAGAGTCTGGAGGTGGACCAGGCGTCTCATCTGCGGTGGGAGGCTCTCCAGCTTGTTGTCGCTCAGGTCGAGGTAGAGCAGGTCTGTCAGGTTGATGAAGAGCTGGTTGGGGATGGTCTCAATGCTGTGGGGATATGGGGATCGTCAGGGCTGCCTGGGACCTGTACCAGCCCCAGGTCTCCCTTGAAGAAGGGCAGACAGCAGGATCCGGAGTGAAGAGGAAGGTGGCGGAATGGAAGTGGCCATGGCTGGGGAGGGATGGCTGCTCTGGCCTGGACCTACCTGTTGTGGCCAAGGTTGAGGACCAGCATGTTCTTGGCATTCTCCAGTTCCCGGGGACATTCTGTGAGCTGGTTGTAGCTCAGGTCCTGGGACAAATGAGAAAGCAAAGGAAGGATCCCCCTCTGACCTGCCTGCAGCAACCGGCACCCACACCTGAGGACAGGGGCACCACCAGGGACGAGGTTGCCTGCAGCCACACTGCGCCCTGCCCTGCGGACCAGTGCCCAGCAGCAGGAGCGGGATGAGTGTGTGGGAAACCCAGCCGTGGCATCAGCCTCTAGAGGAGACATTGCCACAGGGTTATCCTGCCCGCAGCCAGCTTCCCCAGTGCTCGGGCACAGGGCCGGGACTGGCGCTGAAGGGGCACAGGAGCTCTTGCTGCAGGGAAGTTAGGTATGGCCTGGGCACCTGAAAGTCAAAGCGGACCAGGCAGCACTGAGCCCTGATTTACTCGCTGCACCTTTCCCTCAGACGCTCCTCAGCCCCACTGAGTTCCCCAAGAAGCGTGAGGGGCCACCAAGGTGTGGGAATGGGACCCCAGAGCCTGAGCTGGCTCCTGCGCTAGCCGAGGAGGCTCTGCACCTACCAGCACTGAGAGGTCATCCAGCTGGAAGATATCATCGGGGACTCCCGAGTTCTTCAGGCTGTTTGCACGAGCCACGATCGCCTAGAAAGGGGAGGGAGAAAGAGGCACGACTGCAGCTGGTGCCAGCTCGATGCCTGCTGAGCCCCTGGGGGTGGCCAGGCACGATCCTCACGTGTCCCCAGAACCAGGGGCTGGCCAGGAGGTGCCTAGGGACACCAGCCCCGATGCAGTTGGGACACACAAGGGGGACACTTACCCGGAGGCAGGGCAGGCCGGAGAGTTCCCCATGGAGTGTGGTGAGGCTGTTGTGACTCACGGAGAGGTGTTCCTGCAGGGAAGCCCCAGACAAGCTCCAGTGAGCAGAAAGAGCAGCCGGGGCTGCCCAAGGCAGCGGTTGGGCCCCCACACCAACATGGGGGCTCCTCGATCCCAGGAGAGTAAGGGCCTTGTGGAGGCATGGGGTGAGCTCAGCCCTGACCCACACAATGTGGCTGCTGGGACACTCTCCATCTCAAACTGGTTGGTTGGCCCCAGTATGCCCACGCTGCCTCCACACCCCTCGTAACTTGGGGCAGAGCTGGCTGAGACACCCCAGCCCTGCTGCAGGGTTTGGGGTGCTCTGAGCCGCTGCTGAGCCAGCTCGCAGCACTCCCGTATAGTCCCCGAGCAAACAGACCCCAGTTCTTGGGAACACTTCTCACTGGGTGATCTGCAAACGGGCAAATGTGTGGGGACCAGCAGGGTGGGAGGAGGGCCCAGGGGAAATTTTTTCCTCTGGACATCACCAGCCCAGCTGTTACCTGCTCTGGAAAAGGAGGAACTGTCAGGCTGTGGGCAAGATGCCAGGCTTTAAGTCTAGCCGTGGCCCCTGAGCATCTGGCAGGGCTGGCAGGAGCGTGGCTTCGAGCAGCACGGAGGGCTTCCCCGCTTGCTCCCACTAAGCAGGGCGCACCAGGCACGGTGATGAGGACTTTTGGCAGCATTTAAAGCATTGCGTTTGTCTACACCAACTGAACAACGTCCGTAACGTGCTGCAGGACACTGCCAAAGCAAAGCTTAGCCACGGACTCCACCAAGGGCCTGGTCGTGGACAAAATTCGAGCCACCCAAAAAACAAAGCCAGGCAACTGCCAGCTACTGCTCTTTGTATCTTTAGCAAAGGAGGAGAGAAAAAAAAGCCCCAAAACCTTAATCCTCCCCTTACAAAACCTTCACCTTCCCCTTCTATTAAAGGGCAGAGGATCTAAGCATGGTTTTTAGTCTGGTTTTCTAGGAAAACAAGGTGAAACCGAGTACAAGCCTGTCTCAGCCCTACTCCCAACAGCTCCTGCATCCAATTTCAACCACACGTAGCTCAGCCCTATTATTAGACACCAGAGCATCCGCTGATGAGCCACGAGGCTGGCAGGCACCAGGCTCTCGGCACTGGCGTGCAGGGCCCCATCCGAGCCCGCAGCCCCACTGTGAGCCGTTGCGACCCATCCCCTGCCCAAAACGTGCCACTCACCAGCTTCTGGAGGGCAGCGAGCTCCTCGGGCAGGTAGCAGAGCCCCGTGTGGTTCAGCTTCAGCCAGCGCAGGCTGGTCATCGCCTTCACGTGCTCTGGGAAGTAGCCGCCCTGTGAGGAGGAGGAAGGTGAGGAAAACACCTGGCCCACAGGGTGAGGGGTCTGGGGACCTGAGTCTGACTGACCCTGCATGGTCAGGGGGTGGTTTGGGATCGCCTGGCCCTATGGGATTGGGGGCTGGGGGCTGGGATTGCCCAGTCCCATGAGATTGAGACCTGGGGGAGCCTGGGATTGACCTGGGGGTCCTGGATCACCTGATCGTATGGGACTGGGACCTAGTAAGCCGGGATTGCTTAGTCCTATGGGACTGGGACCTGGGGGTCCAGGATCACCTGGCCCTATGGGACCAGGACCTGGTGAGCTGGGATTGCTTAGTCCTATGGGACTGGGACCTGGGGGTCTGGGATCACCTGGCCCTGTGGGACTGGGACCTGGTGGGCTGGAATTGCTTAGTCCTATGGGACTGGGACCTGGGGGTCTGGGACCACCTGGTCCTAAGGGACTGGGACCTGGCGGCCGGGATCGCCCGGGGCTGTGGGACCGGGAGCTGTGCGGGCTCTCGGGGCCCCGCGGGCTGGGAGCCAGGGGCTGCCCAGCCGTAGAGGCCGAGGGCCAGGGCCCGCCAGGCCCCACAGCGCTGTGGGGTGCGGTCAGATTCCGGGGCTGCCCTGGGCAGACACCCCCGCCCGGGGGCCGAGATCACCCCGCCCCGCGGCGCCGGGGCCGGGCCTAACCAAGCCCTGCGGCCTCCGTGCCCGGGCTCGCTCGGGGCCTGCGGCCGGGCTGCCCCCCGCTCCCGCGGCCCCCGTTCCCCCCACTCCCCCCGCCCCGCACCTTGAAGTCGTTGCCGCTGAGGTCGACGCCGCGGACGAAGGGCAAGACGCCGGTGGCCGCCATGGCGGCGGAAGGGCGGGGGGACCCGGCGGCCGCCCGGCCACGCCCCCGCCTGACCACGCCCGCGCCTGGCCCCGCCCCGGCGGTGATGCCCTGCGGGGGAGGGTGGAGCCAGGTTCTGTTTCCTTGTGCCGGTGGGCGGGGCCGCGCCGCGCTCCAATTGTCTGGGGCGGCGGAGCGGGGCGGGGCGGAGTGGCCGGGCAGTGGGTGAGTGCGGGGCCGGGAGTCGGCCCTGCCCTTGAGCGGCTCGGGGGCCGCCCGTGGCCTCGACAGCGCGGGGCTCTCCGCCCCAGCCCTTCCCGGGGGCACGGGCCGCGGTACTGTCCCCCCCCGCGCCGCCGCTTGCCCCCCAGACGGCTGCGGCAGGGCCGGGCGAGGAGCCGGTGATTCTTGCCCGGGTGACCCTCGCTCCCCCGCCGCGTCCCGGCGGGACCCTTTGCCCTGGAGGTGAAGGGCAGCGGCGGGGCGGGCTCCGTAGGGTCGGGAGAAACCCCAGTTCCCCAAAAAGCTCCCAGCCGGCGGGCTCCGCGCCCCCCGGGGCGGCTGGTCCCGGCGCCGGTGCCACCTTCTGCTGCTCTCCTCTCCGCAGGGCACCATGGCCGGGCTCGGGCGACCGCGGGGCGAGCGGCAGGCGGGCAACGGGCTGGGCAGCATCCTCGACGTGCTGTTGGCCAACGCCAGGCTGGTGCTGGGTGTCAGCGGTGGGGCTGTGCTCGCCATCGCCACGCTGGCCGTCAAGCGGGTAAGGCTGGGGGCTCAGCGGCGGGGGGCAGCCGGCCATCCCACGGAGGGGAGCTGCTTTGGTTGTGGCTGCAGCAGGGGAAGATGCACCCAAGGCCTCACCGTGCGGCAGAGCTGGTGCTGTGAATCAGGAAGGCTGGTGCTGGGGGCACGGAGCTGCCCACTCCCACCCTGCAGGGGCACAAACAGCCCCACGCCCCGTTAGCCCAAAGCAGCACGTGCTTGGGGTACAGTAACCCACCTAGAAAGGCATTTTGGGCTTAATTTACATTTGGACGCCTGGTTTCCGCTTAAAAGCCTACAGGAAGAAAATATGCACCTTTGTGGTCCCATAAAATACATGTTTTTGCAAGCAGAGGCACCGCATGGGGCTGTATTACCCCATGTGTGTACCAGAGGGGCTGTTGTCCCCCTTAGTTCAGGGTGTGACTGGAGAAATGCCACAAAGGCAGTAAGTTGTCCACAGGGGTTTTTCTTTCCTCCAGCTGATAGACCGAGCCACCAGCCCTCGCGATGAAGGCGACCCTAAGGCTGAGCAGAAGATGCTGGAGGAGAGCTGGCAGGACTTGGCCTTGATCAAGGCAACACCAAAACCCCCCAAGAAGCAGAGAAGGGAAGACCTCAGCCAGCCTCTACTCCCTCCGGTTCAGCCACCGGCACCAGGTAAGGCTCATGGTGTATGTGCCAGCTCCCACTGCGGTCGGGAAGATCACCTTGATGTGCTCTGGGTTGGCTGCACCGCTGCTTGTGGCGGTCTTGGAGCTCTGCGTTATTTTTAGCTGAGTGCCCCGAAAGCCGACCTGGTGAGCCTCCCAGGAGGGCAGGCTCAATAAGCCACGGCCCCTTTTTAGGCAATGCCTGTGGTAACAGCACTTCTGATAATGTCCAAGGCGTCTCGGCCACCGTGGTGTGGTGGAGGCTGTCGGGGCTTTGTTTCCTCTGAAGCGGTGTCTGCTCTGTTCATTTTCTGGGTCAGCTCTGCCTGGAGGAAGGTGTGCTCAGGAGCTGCTGCAGACAAAGGCTGCCTTGTCCGGCTGCCTACGAAGGCGGCATTTTTCCAAGTGGGAAAGCAGCCCAACTCAGTGCAGTGCAGGTCCTGAGATTCTGGGCCAGGAGCAGGATTGTTTGCAGGACTTGAGCGATGAGGCAGGCATTGGGGTGGGCTGGATCAGCCTGAGCAGTCTGTGGGGCTGAGGCTCGTAGGGACCCTGGCAGTGAGTTGAGTCCCTTGCCCAGCTGCTGGTGCTTAGCCTGATTTACCCATCTGGCTGGGAGGTAAGGCCGGGCACTGTTGGGTTTTGGGGTTAGTTTGGGCTCTGCCTTGGCTGAGAATCACTGTTAACATCAGAGGACCACCTGGCAAGGTCAGTCTTGTGTCCAGAGGCGGGCTGAGAGCTGGGCGCCCAGCTCACACCTCTGCCTCAGCCGTGGCAGGAGAAGCTGCTGCTGTAGGTTGTAGACGATCTGCTCAGAGCTGTGACTTCTCTCTTCCCTCTGCCCCATCGTCTGCTCTACCTCTCCAGAGACTCCTCAGGTCAAATCCATCTGCCTCACACTGCAGGAGAAGCTCCTCTCGCACTACAGCAGCTGGCTGGCCGTGCCTGAGGTGCAGGTGTCCATCGCCCCACAGCTGGCCAGGAGCATCGGCACCCAACTGCAGAACTTCTTGTGGAGCAAGTGCCCAGAGATGCCCTTTGGCAGACTCTTCCTCAGCGGTCCTCTGCTCGATGGCCTCGGAGCTCTGGCAGCTGACCATATCCACCTCATGCTGCCGGTGGTCCTCGACACTGCGCTGTGGAGCCTTATCCCGGGAGAGGACACCGTGGTGAGGAACCCCCAGTACTGGCTGATCAAGAGGACTGATCTGGAGTATTTCCCTCGTGGGTGCAGCCCCTGGGACAGGTTCATCGTGGGCCAGTACCTCTCCTCCAATGTGCTTAATGAGACCCTCCACAAGATGCTGGTGGCCTCCATCAACTGGCCTGCCATAGGTAACCTGCTGGGGAGCGTCATCTACCCGGTCGTGGCCTCCCAGGAGCTGAGGCTGGAAGTCAAACATGATCAGGTCGAGCTGAGCATAACCCTCTTCCCAGTGGTGGAAATGGAGGGCAAGGTTCTTCTAGCTGTTCCTCCTGAAGGACTGGTGGAAAACCTCTGGCTTGAGAGCTTTTACAAGGCAGAGGTCTCAAAGGTGAAGGAGCTGGATGCAGCTGATGCTGGGGCTCGACAGCACTGCCTCCGCATCCTGAACGGCATCTGCAAGAGCCATCCTGCCCTGCACAAACTGAGCGGCAGCCCCTTGACCCATGTCATTCTTCACCTCAGTGCCACCAGTTCAGACTGGGCAGAAGAAAGCCTTGCTGACAGGTTCCAGCAGGTGCTTGAGGAGCTGGTAGGCTACCTGGAGAAAGGGGTCCTGCCTTCCTATTTCAACTGCAAAATCAACCTCTTCTGTGAGCTGTTGGAAGAGGAAATCGATGAGATGGGCTTCCTGCTTTACAGGGCCATATCGGAGCCAGAGCTCCTGCTGAGGGAGAAATGACTGGGGTGTTGAGAGCTCCCGAACACGGGGTGTTCCTCGCCCATCTGCTGCTCCTCGCTGCGAGGATTGTGATGGTTCTAGTTGAGTAGTCAGTAAGAGGCAAAGTTCTTGCACTTTAACAGAAAAAAAATATATTTAATGTTTGAATAAAATGTGTCTGAGTGGAGGTGAGCGTTGGCGTATGGAGCCTCTGGCTGGGAGGCTCCGCCAAACCCGGGGTGGGTGCAGCCCATACCTCGAGCACCTTCAGGTGAGTCCCATCCACTGGGCATTGCGAGCCAACACAAAGCATGTTTGGTCTCTGGTTCCCAGTGTCCCCTGCCTGTCCCAGCCGTCAGGTTCCCCTGTGCTCTGAGACCAGCTGGAACTGGAGAAGAGCAGTTCCTTGCTGCTGCTGTGTTCTGCAGCATGCTGGGTGGGTCCTTGCACCAGCACCCAACCGGTCTTACTGTGCCATCCCCTCAAGCCAGCCTTTGGGACAGGGTGGGAGCCTTATCCTTCTGTAGCATGTTGCCAATCTGAAATAAAGCCCCAGCGATGACCTGGGTGGTTGTCTGGGCACTTGAAGGTACAGCCATAGCAAGCGGGGCTGGGGGTTTATTCTTTGGAAACCCTTTCAGCTGCCAAAAGGGGCGAGCTGAGCCCTACCTCTTCATTCTGCCAGTATTGGCTCTGTCCCGAGGAAGGGGCGTGCTTCCAGCACGGACCTGGGGCTTCGTGGCCTTTGTCCCACACGGTGTTTTGCTGGAAGATGTCCTGAAAAAGACGGAGGCAGGAAGAGAGCTGCTGACTCCTGGGAGGCTCCTGGAATTGGTCCCTTAGTGGAGGCTGCAGCAGTGCTGTGTGTCCCCTCCCCGGTAGGTAGGTTGCTGCCAGCACCCATCTGGGGGTACTCGCTGCTCTGCAGTGTCCCCTTCCAGTCTGTCCAGTGACCTTTTCACACATGTATCGCTGCTGTCTTGAGGTCCTGTCCTGGAGCTCCAGGGTATGGGGCAGGAAAGTAGGACAGAAACGATGCTCTGAGCAGAGCACTTGCAAGAACTGAAACTGTTCATGCTTTTTATTAAGAAGGTATGTTTTGTTTGGGTATTTTGTTTTGTTTTTTTCCTTTGAGTGGCTGCTAGTAAGCTTTGGTTCTGGCCGTAGCCCCAGGGACCTGAAATGTATTCATGTATTTAATGGGAAGAGCTAGGTTTGCACAGTGGTGGAGGTGGAGAAGTCCTGTGGACTTCAATGTGAGCAGCTGTTGCGGTTTACTTTTCTTTACAGCTATCATCTTGTTTATGGGAGGAAAAAACGCACTGCTTTTCTTCCCAGTCTGAGGATTGCTTACTTTGTTCCTCCAAACCACTTCCGAGGTGTTAGTGATGAGAATAAACCTTCCCTGTGTATATTGGTTCTCTTGTGTCACCTCTGTTTTGTTTGCTTTCCTGTGATCAGGCTGAAGCGATCCCCCAGCTGTGCTGGCATGCCTGAGAACCACCCAGCACTGCCCAGGGCATCCCCCGCTCTGCGTGGAGAGCTTGGTGGCAGTCAGACCCCATCCCGCAAGGTCTTCCTCCTCTTCCAGACCCCTATGGCTGCAGAGTGCCTGGCTGCAGTACGTGAGCTGTTGGGACACTGAGCTTGTGCCGCTGACCCAGTGGCTGTAACCAGCTGCCTGAATGCTGACCAGGGTTAGACCAGTAAAGCTGGTAACAGCTGATGCCATCAGCAATGCTTAACGTGCTGCCTGTATGCTACACAACTGCATTCTCCTGCTGTTGCCGTTCAGAGGCTGCTGCCCGGGCTTTTGCCAGCTCAGTGATTGCATTACAAAGCCTCATAATCCTGTTATTTTAGCCTGTAGGGCTGTATTTTTAGGCCACAGCTGTTAATCGTGGGAGTGAGGGGTACAGGGAAATGCAATCCGAGCTCTCCTGACCTCACTCCATAGATTTAGGCCTGATGGCAACTGTCTGCTGCAGAATTAAAGGCTCTCTCATGCAGACCTTAAAGCGAACTGGTGCTGCTGTGGTCTCCTTTGCTTCAAGCTAGCCTCTATAGAATGTGCTTCAGGCTCCTGCCCACCCTGGCTCCATCTGCTGCATGTCACCTCAGTACTGACCCAGGGAACTGCTCTGTGCCCAGAAGTAGGGTCCCAAACATCAGAGGCCCCAGGGAAAAACTGAATGCTGTCCCCTGGCAGCAGAGGACACAGGAATCTTGGGGGTCTACTTTCTTTGATGTACAGAGGAAGCTCCAACAGAGAGGGAGGAGGTAGCCTGGCTTCCCAGGGAGTTGTCTAAACGAAGCGCAGGAAAACAGAACCTCTGTTCAGTTCAGCCAGCTGGCTGGCTGTCTCTGGGCAGCAGTGCTACAGCAGATGCAGCTGAGGAGATAAAACCACTTTCCCTACTCCTCTGCAGCTCGCTTCTAAATAACTGCAGGGAGTTTCTGCCAAGAAAGCTTCCATATTGTTTGAATGAGTGAGTGGAAAGAGCAAGATTTAGGTGAATGCTTTTACAGTAATAGCCTAACTATTTTAAGTAAGAAGAAATAATACGGCAAGGTTAAGATAATTAATTATTAATAAAATAATCTTTTAATAAGAAACTTAATAGTTTCACAAAAGTAACTTCCATTAGCTAGCAGCATCACAGAGGCATGTCTCAAGGTTTGAGGAATTGCTTGGTTTCAAATTCAGGAACTGTCTGAAGTGAATGCTCTTCCTCAGCACTGCAGCTGAGCTTCCTTGTCAGGGCAAGCACCAGACCCAGCTGCTCTGCACTGGCCCTCTTCCACAGGCAGGGACAACCAAGGCAAGGGGTAGACGCTGTGACCAAAAAGAAAGGGGAATGTTGCTCAGGTAATGTTAACTTAGAAAAGAACTTAAAATGAAATTCCACACTGTGGAAAGCCAGGGACTGAGAAGTGCTCAGCAGTGCTGGTGTCTGTCCTTGTGGCGACAATCCACTTCTGCCTCGCGTAGAAAGGCTGCGTACAGCCACCGCTGTGACAGGAGCTGCAGGTGGACTAGATCCAGTGCTGTTTTCTCTGTAGGTTCAGTTTCCAAATGCTTCCTTGCAATGTTCAGACTATCCCAACTTGCTCAGCAGAAGAGCAACTGAAAACAAAGGCTAACGGGTAGTGGGGCCACCTTTCAAAGCTGGTTGAACGCTTGCTGCCCTGGCACGTAATCGTGTGTGAGGGTGGTACCCCTTGGCAGGAGCAGCCTGCAACCAGCCCTTCCAGAAAGCACTGGACAGACTTGTTTCTAGACCCCAGTTCCTGTCAGCAGGAGTTGCTCCTGTAGCAGCTCACAGCCCTGGACCTTTCAGGCTCTCAAGAGATGTCCATCCAGGCTCAGTGGTTTTGAGGGCAGGTTTTTCTAGTGTGGCCAGGCTGGTGGCAAATGCTACAGGTCCGTGGTTTCTTGGCAGTGGCTCCTGAGGAGAAACTGTTTGGTCTCTTGGCTTTACTTCCCAGCTCTCTTGAGTATTCACTGTTGCCAAAGTGGTTCAAAGAGGCATCTCCAAAAGGGCCTAGAGAGAAACAACTTGTGTGTAAGTACCTTTGAAAATATAAGCGGGTGACAAATGGAAGATAAATTCAAAATGGCAGATCAAGGATTTTACTATCCCACCCTCTAAGATTATTCCTGAAGTTACAACAGCTTCAGATTTGTCTGAACAGTTAAATCTCACCCATCTGTCTTGCAGCATTAGAGAAAAGTGGGAACGGAACAGGGGAAACTGATCTGCCTGGTTGCATGCTCTGGTCTACAGCTGAAGCAGAAACAACAAAATATGCCAGAGGAAAACTTGGGTTTTATGTAGTTTTGAAAACTTGATTCTACCCTTTCAGGCTCAAATGTCTGAGGGGGAGGCAGTGTTGAAAATCTCTCTCAGACCACATCTCCACCTCTGTGCTTTGCTTACTGTCCCTTTGTGTCAGAGCTCTTTCTTTCACATCCTTATTTTGTGATTATTTATTTTTTAATGGGTACTTTTTTTCAGCATTTTTCCACAGCAGCCACACTCAGTTTCTCAGCTCTAATCAGAAAGGCTTGGCCTTTCACTGCATTCCTGAACCTAGGGCAGAGGGAGTAGCACCGTTTCCTTGGCATGACAGAATGGGGTTTAAGATCTCCAGAAGTGGTGCTACCACTTCAACTCTATACCAAGTCAGTGCTTGGCTTTGTGAGAGCTGTTACTCTAATTTGGGAGGACAAACTCCCAAAGAGACTGTTGGAAAGAGTGCTGGGCTTCACCCAAGTAGTCATGGACAGACACTTGAGCTTTACTGCACATGGAAGCAAAGCATCCTACTCGGAGCTCAGCAGATGTGTGCTATGAGGACATATCCTGCTAACACTTGGAAAGGTAAGCCAGACTCAGTTGTTACAAGCAACATTTGAAATGCTATAATGCTGCTGACAGAAGTTCTAAGACAAACGAAGTCTGTTAAATATATGAGTTGTTACAAGAGCTCTCACACCGTGGAAGCATTCCACATGTGTGAAAAGTGTGTTCAGTTTAGCTTCAAGAATAGCCTCCAACCCTTGTGTCTCACCCCAAGCCCAGTCTTACCCGGTGCCACATTTTCATCTGCCCACTGGAAGAAGCCACACTGCTGCTCTCGGGGTTTAGAGCAGGTGTGGAACTGCCGTCCTTTGTTGGGCCCATCCTTTTGGACCGTGCGTGTGACGGCTGGCTGGTTGCACTTGCAGACTGCGCCGCCTCCTGAATTGGAGCTGTTGCTTCCAAAGAGTTCTGGGCCTCTCCTTCCTCCTGGGCGCTGAAATCCTGCTGGGTCCCTTCCTGCAAAGGGCTGGGGCAGTGCAGAGCCCTGTGGAGCCATGTTACTTCTGTCCTCTGACTGCTGATCAGCCCAGAGAAAAAAGTTGCAGGTACCGGCATTGCATTTGTAAAACTGCCTGCCTTGATTGGGCCCTTCTTTGCGCACCGTTAACAGCAGGGCTTCGTTCCCACAGTTGCACACCACTGCGTTGTTCCCATCATCTGGAGCAGGCCTGGGTGTTCTCGTTGAGCTCAAGGAGAATAGATGTCCCGGTGCCGGGTTTGTGGTCCCCCGCACATGCCTGGTTTCACCGCTACCTCTGTGAAAGGAGTTGTTGACCTGCACGTGATTAGCTTGCTGGCTGGCTGATGATGTGGATTGGGACGACCTGTGTAAATACTTCAGGTCCAAGAGCTCTTTTAGCATGTCGTCACAGCCTCCAATGCAACCAACAAACTCCAGGGGCATAGTGGGTGGAACACTGCCTCTCTTGAATTTAAACTTCAGTCTAAAAGGAAAGGAAGAATAAAAGTATCCCAGTTTATATAACTTCTCATCATCAGACCTTGATTTGGAGTTGCATTTTTATGTTTGGTTGTTTTTTTAAATTCTGCTATACTTACACCGGTTTCCCCAACCCCTCTTCTTTCTATCCCCAAGCCATGAGTGCTGCTCCAGCTTTCCAAGACTGGAATGGAAAATGGTTGCCCAGCCTAACCCATGGACATTTCCAACCCTGAAGGCTAACACACAGTGTCTGAAGAGCTGCATTTCCCCAAAGGACAACTGGTAGGACCTACTTGTGAACTGGATGTGGATTACACACAGCACAGATGCTCTCGTCCCTGGCCACGTCCAGCACGAAATCAGGAAACCAGACGGCAGTTTTACAAGCTGGGTAGCCCATACAGCTCAGATAGAACCTGCCATGGGGCAAAAGCACCGGATGAGGAAGAGGCAAAGTCAAGACAGTCAGTGATCTGTTCTGCCGTCTTCTCAGCCATCAGAAATTGTCAAAACAACAATTTTTAAGGGCAAATATGTACTTGAGAGAGAGGTTCAGCTGAGTCCACACACCTTATGTAGCCGGTGGAGTCAGCTAACTGCAGCCCAAGTTTTCATGCTTGCTGCAGAGGGGAGGTAAACTAAAAATGCCTAGAAACACACAAACCAGCAGAGAAGGCTATTTTTTACAACAGGGAAGATCACCAACCCGCCATTCTTCCTGGTCTTCAGGACCATGTCATTGTTGCACTGTGGACACTTCCGAACAGAAAAGGGCGTTGCTGGGTAGACCTCCTCTTGCTCTGCAATTTCTGTGGCTTCTCCAAAATACTGAGCCAGGGCCTGGTCCAACCTATGAAGAAACAAGCAGAGCATCCTGTGTGTCTCATCTGCAGTGATCAGGTAGGGCAGTGAATTAGTGCCTGCTGCTCTCTACACAGCCCCTCTGAGCTTCTGCATGAGTATGTTGATTCAGTACCATGTCTCTGGAACAGGCTAGGTGCGGGTTCAACGTGAAAGGAGGCAGTGCATGCTGCCATCTCCTTCAGTCAGCTCTGGATTTAATCTTAAGGATTTAAACCAAGATGAGCAGTTAGTTGGCACCAACCCTAACTTGTTGTGTTATGTGCCAGGCTGCGAGTCATCCCTTCCCATGAAGTGCCTACACACGCTGGGCAGAGCTCCAGGGAAAGTGTGACAGGATCCCACTCCAGGCTGAGCCTCAGATGAGAAGCTAGTACCTCCCAGAGCAGCAAAGCAAATAGAAGAGGGCAAAGGCAGGGCTCACTTGTTGGCTCTAGCCACAGCTTCGATGAAGACTTGCTTGTACTTTTGGAGCTGCTGCTGCAACACTGCATATTTGTCTTTCTTCCCCTCACAGATCAGTTTCAGATCAGCCTCCAGCTCAGCTCGAAGGTCAGGCTTGGACATCTCGTAGCCCATGGAATCATAGCCTGAGGAACATAGTGCATGGTAAGCGAAACAAAGGAGCAGGTAAGGACCTTGCCATCTTCCTTGTGGGCACTGCCCTTACCTTCAACCAGCCCCATGCCCAGGTGGCCTGGGAGGAATCGCTGATCTGCTGTAAGGCCCACATACATCCGCGTCTTAATTGTCTCAATGTGCTCGGCATGAGTGGCATCCGTCCCTGAAAGCAGACAGGTTATTTAGTCGAATTAGGTGCCAAGAAGTGATTTCCCCTGTGCCTAGGGAAGAGTGCAAGGTGGTAAAGGGACAAGGAGACAACTTTCGGTGAGAGGCAGCACTGCCCTCATGTCTCCCACTGGCACTGAGGCCAACAAGGTGCTGGCAGGCACACCACAGATCCTAAACTGCATGTCTCCCTAGATACTGGAGACACTGCAGACTCCTCAGGATCTCCGGACCTTGCCTACAGGCCTCTACTAACCCTTTGTTCTGTGCATTTAAGTGATTTTTTTTACCTGAAGTGACATTTAGAGCATTCCCTGCTCTTGAGTGTGGGACAGAACTGGTGTAAAAGAAGCTGAGAAGCTTATGAACAAAGCTCTCCCAAAAGCAAGAGGCCACACTGCCAATACTGACCAATGCCATGTTTCTCCATGAGAGCAATGAGATCCGCTTCTGTAAGGAGCAATGGAGGGCTGGTTTCCCCATCCACCATCTCCACTGTAGTAGGCTGAAAGCGAGACCCTTTCTGATACAGTGGGATAACCTGAAGGGAAGGAGAATCTCTTTGAAACTGCCTTCTAGTTCATTCACTGAAGACAAAGTGTCACACTAACGACAGGCCCGTGCAGTAACAGAGCAGCACCCTGTTCTGGAGGAGATCCAGTCCCAGGATCCTTGGGATTAGCTAGTAATGAGCTCCCAGACCACGGAACAGAAATTTCAGCTCCTAGTGAGTAAAGCCAACCCCACAGCCCTGTATGGTCTCTGCTTTGGTATCAGAAGGGGAAGAATCTATCCAAGGCTGGCACAATAAAGCTGCACAGGTTTTTAGCAGAGAAGGCTCTGAATGAAACAGCCAGTGGGCCAGAAATTGTCAAAGGACCTTCTGTACAGGGGTCTGAAGCTGGCAGTGAAGTGCTGTCTCAAACTCCAGGTATTTTAGCCTCTCCTATCTATGTTATTCACGTGTATTACCTTATCGCTCCACTTCTCATAAGGATAGACTTCCAGATAATTTCGGGCCAGGATCATTAGTCCTTGAGCAATGAATCGCTCATTAGCAATGTCGATCTCCACAGTTGTTTCCTGTCCTTTGGCATCTTCAGAGCAACAAGCCAAAAAATGGCGCACAATAAATTCATATAGTCTCTGCTCATTGCCCTAATATCAAACAGTAAAAAAGAGTCAGTGTCCTCCTGTGTTAATGATATCAAGAAATATTAGTGAGATCTCAGATGAGTATACTGTGTAATGACCATACTATTAAGACTTCTATTTTTATTTATCAAGCAATACAAACCATCCAGTTACCTCTGCCTTCATTAAACTCACCTGCAGGTTAGCAGTGTATTTTGTAGGGTGGATGGGAGGGTGAGCCTGATCCGATTTGTTTCCACTCCGAGGGGTTGGCCCACCCTGATCCAAAATCCTCTGTGCAAATGCTCCCCAGTTTGGGTCCTGTATCTGCTCTTGTACTAAAGCAGAGAGGTTCAGCTCCTTGGGGAAAATGTTGGTCTCAGTTCGGGGGTAGCTAATGAATCTTAAGAAAGACAGAAGAGCACTTTAAGAGGTGCGCTCCAAGATGCTTCCCATTTTGAACTAAAGGCACTTTACTCTTGAAAGAATTGAGTTTACCAAGCCAAGTCTTGCTTTCTTACCCTTGAGTATAGAGTACTTCTGCTATTCTCATGGTTTCCTTTGCATTTATTTTCAGTTTGCGGGAAGCCAACTTCTCAAGTTCCTGTGTTGAGAGAAGCCAGGGAAAAAAGAAAGTATTTGTGCATAATTCAGAGTGGTGAGTAAAATATCTGTTCAAAGTTTCTTTCAGATAAGTCCTTTTAGCATAGTTCAAACGTACCACAGTGTCCAGGGGCAGGGGCCTCCATTTGCTTTTTGGCTTGCTCCCAACCTCAACAACAGTTGCTACTGGATCCTAAATGCAGAGTAAGGAAAATGCAAAATCTCCTTTAAGAGTTTATGTAAACTGTTCTTGAAACATCTTGAGCAAGACAGATGCAGGAGATGTTTGGCTGATACTGGATTATATAACTATTCACAAGCTTTCCTACCTCCATACACATGTGGTAAAGGACCAGGCATGCTGTGTGATTGAAGAGCCGGTTCCTCTTCCAGTTGAAGACCACGTTGCCGTCTTCATGATCATGTGTCACTGTGTTGAACAACAGATCTCAGTGATAAAGCAGTAATACAGTGGAAATATAGCAGAGTCAGTGGGGCCACACTGTTGGGAAACCTTTAATTCCTGCTTAGTGGTCAAAGCAAAGGAAGACGAAAACACCTCTGCAGCATTATTTGTTTGTTGCCCCGATGTTTTCCCTTTCTATGCACATCAAGCCCTTTAAGATGGAGCGCAGGACTCGTTTTCCCCAAGCATACCTTTTATTTTATAGAAGGCTTCAGGAACAAAGGCCTGGATGGCTTTAAAGCGTTCAACTACAAACCCCAGTGTTGGGAACTGGCAGCTACCATAGCTGATCAGCTGATCTGCTAAAATATTGGGAAAGATCTTCCGGAGCCTCAGTGTTTGGAATCTGGTGAAGGCAGCGCCTAAGAAAACAAAATGGGCACTAGAACTGAATACAACAACACTGAACAATAAACACAACGCTTCAGATGGTTCTTTTTAGCATTCTGAGTGTTGATTTTACTCTTAAGTTTAATACTCGGTTGCAGAAACTTGTCAGTGCTGCATGAGATATAAACCCAATATTTGCTTCAAATAGCACATTTCCAGTAAAACATGAGATGTGATTTAGTTGCATCTGATCTAAAAATCCGATTTATGACACTACAGAGGACATTCCTGTCTTGTGTGGAGGATACAGAAACAGATGATTTCTAAACACCCCTCGCTGAGCTTTAACAATGTGCATTCATTGTGGTTAGGCGAGAAGCGAGGAAGAGCCTGATGGATGGCCATCTCATTTGTACAGCAGTCTAAGGGAGTATTTATAGACAGTAAGCTATACACTGAGAACAAAGCTGTCCCCTGCCTACCACACTCTTCCTCACTTTCTTTTAGGAGAGGAGTATGCAGCAGCTCAGGCTTGGCAGCCTGCTGTTACCCCCAGCACGTGTTTACATACCTATCCTGAGGTCCAGCTCCTGCCTGACGTCAACAGCATCACTTGTTTTTTGATCTGGTTGGGTGAGGTTCTCGCAGGCTGTTCTGACGGCATGCAGTGTAATCTCTGAAAAACGGGCTCGGAAAACCTGGAGGTTTGGCTTTACTGTCAGATGCACACAAAAACCCCACAAAAAATCAAAGAGCAACTCAAACACCAATGGAAAGGAATAATTAATAAATAGCTATCTTCAAAAGAGCATGCTGTCAACCTATTCTGTAGCTTTCCAATAGCTGAATATACTTCTGGTCTATCAGAGCCACGTATTTATCAGAACTATATTAAATATATTTCACCTGGACACAGTAAGATTGAGAGTATGCCTCTGTTAAGAGACCTCTGAGCAGTGATACCTGTTAAATCAGTACTTTAATGGAACTCAGGGTGATGAATATGATGTCTACGCACCAGCTTTGCAAACATGAATTATCTCAAAGCCGATGTTCTCTCCTTCTCGATCGCAGTCAGTCCAGATCACCAGAGCTTGGCACTGCTGGATTTCTCGTTCAAGGGTTCTCTGAGATGAGAAAACAATGCAGAGTGAGACGCACCAGGCCACTCTGTCATTTTATTTTAGAATGACTCACTAATTGAACATGAAATGCAACGTGTATCCATAGAGATAGATTGTTGCAATAACATTTTGTAATTGTGTGTCTCATGAGATTAGGCAGCTTTCAGAAGAATTGAGTCATTTATTTGTGTACATATGAGTACATCTAACTCTGCAAAAAAGCATGGCTTGGATTGGATTGCACCACAATCTGTTTTCTGAAAGTGTCGGGTTTTTGTAAAATTGAGATGCAATTAGCAATTCCACCTTGTTGAAAAAAAAACATTTCTACTTTTAGCAAAGTAGTTGTTCCTTTACCGTGCTAATTTTACATGAGCAGGAGACTTCCAATGTCACAAATGAACAGCATATGTAGACCTAGGAAACGCAGGAGGAATTTGCTAAACTCTAGAAACTCAGACGTTAAGGACAAAGGTACAGTTGTCCTTCTGTCTGAGACAATATTTGTAGAACTAACCTGTGAACTCAAGTGTTTCAGGAAAACTCTTCAAAAACAACATACCTTGATAGCCATGTAATTTTCAGGGCAATACTTCTCGATTTCAGCATCAAAAAGAGCTAGAGGGTTGCAGCCATACCTGGTAAACAGAGGATGAACAGTGTGAATAACAAAAGCGAAAACATACGTTGTGAGACACTAACTGGTGCTGTCTTGTGAGGAAGTGCTGTTCAAGTACTGGAATTCATAATGTTTTATTACAGGTCTCGTCTTAGTCAACTCAGGATTCAGATCAAATGCCAAGTTACACTTAAAAGCAACAGAACCAAAACGCAACCAGAGAAAACAGCAGATCTGCAAGGCCACCCTGAACAAGCAACTTCTCTTATTCCAAGCATAGAGAACAAATGGGAGGGAAGCTAGAGAAAGCACCTCATATCCCAGGACAACTCCTGGTTGAACAAAGAACACAAGAACATCAATCAAGTTTTGGAATCAGTTTAATTCCTTGCATCTGCCTTAATGTATTTTAACCAGTATTATGACCTTGGGGTTTTTTAGTGCTCTGAAGACAGTAATTTGAAACAGTATTTTAGCTATTCAGTGTAAAATTTGGTACTCATCACGCTGCTCTGCAAGTGATGTCAGAGACCCAACGCTTCGAACTCGCGGTGCCCCCCTCATCTTAGGGCTGAAAGCGGAAGATGACAGCCCTCCTTCCTGTGAGGGGCTAGTAAGTACTAACCATTTGCGAAATGGCATCTTAAAATCATGAGCCAGTAAGTGTCCCGACACAGATGTCATCACCATAGTAACGTTCTACAAGAGACAGAGCAAGGTAATTAGTGCCTATCATTTGCTAAAAAACTGCCCACAGCCCCAAGATCTTCATGCAGTTCTCAATTTACACCACCAGTGACACCTTCCTCCTGCTAATGCATCGTAACAAGCTCTTCTCTCTACTGACAGCTAAATCTATGGCCTTATCCTCAATTTTTGTAGGAGGTACCCTGTTCTAAATAGCAACATATTTTTGACGAATTTGACAAATTTTGACATTTGAACCCAGAATATTCAAAGACTTAAAGCAACAAAACAGGTCAGTGGTTGACCCAAGAAAAGAACATCTGACTTCCCCGTCACTGGATATGTGTTTCGTAACTTCTGACAAATGGCTTTTAATAATTAGTATTTTGCATGTCTCTAATCCAGCAGTAGAATGAAAGAAAACTCTACCTGGCCAAACATCTGGTAGTCATATTCGTAGATCTTGTTGAACTTGGAAAACCCTTCTCGCTAGAAGGAAAAGAACAACTGCTGAGTTTCTGGCTTCTAACAGAAACCAAATGCATTTTGCCTCACTTTATACACGCTCTTATGACAGAGCACAGAGAAGTGTGGGGCAAGTGAAAACCAGGTACTGTAGCTAATGGAAATTACAGCAGGATGAATGGAAATTGCCTGTATTGTTTATGGAGACATTGAAGTGGCACTTTACAACGTAAGAGTATTTTAAACTTGTCTGAAGGGGATGCCAGGGTTAACTCCCCATGGATAGCAACAACATTGAAGAACAGATTTGTTTTCATGGGGTTGGCCAGTTACAGTCCCAATAAACAAATGTCCTGCTCCAAATGACAATTAGTGTGCCCGCTCCAGGTCCCCAAGACTACGCTCCACATAACTGAGATTTGTGGAAATTTCTAGATTGTGTATTTGCTGCTTTTACTGCAGAAGCAGGATGATATCTTCCTTGACTGGGACTGTCAGCAGTCAGGTTCTCAGTAACACCTTCCATTCAAATACAATTCTGGTCTAGAAGCATCTTCGAGCTCCTTAGCTTGGAAATACCAAGTAATTATGCAAACTGTTAAAGGTCACCCAAAAAAGCAAGAGATCTTCGAACTCCTCTTCTCCAAACCACAGACCATCTTGGCTTTATTATGTGAACTTCAGCAAACCTCTGACACTTGCTGATGCTGCAGAAGCAGTGCTTTTTGACTGGGAGATACACGCCAACAGATGGTTTCAGTTCCCAAAGCCTTCTGCATACACTGCAAATCTAGGAATGACACTGGGAGCCCTCACGGTGGAGTCCAGCAGAAGTGCAGCCGGGGAGCTGAATTCCAACAGGAATTAAGTCACAAGGAAAAAGGGGTCCAAGATTCTCAAATACATTTGGGCAAGTGGTGTTTGTCCACGAAAAAAAGCCATTCTTGTACCCTTAAGCAGACAGAAGTGGCCAGAGACAAAAACAGCGTGAGATGTTGCACATGCCGATGTGAGATGCCCGTGCCAAGCACTGCCGAGTGTGCTGGTGTGGCCATACAAGACACAGACTACACCCAAGACCTGGACTGTGCTGCACAGTGACCCTGGTGACCCTCTGCAGCCAGCTGAGCCGGACCCGTATGCCTATCAGGAACCTGTAAGGAGATGCGGTGCATTCCTACCCGTCGCATTCTGCTGTTGGAGAGCAGATCTGCAATCCCTCGGGCAGCATCATTCTTCTCAGCCACGCACAGGACCTTCCGGATCCTCTGCAAAGCCATATCATCTGCAGCCCGGGAGTAGAGACGCCAGGGCTGCAGCAGCATCCTGACCCTGCAGCTAGCGAAGAACCTGGCTTGAAAGTTCATTACAAGGGATGGTGACAGCTCCCGCGGAGCCAGGGCATGCTGCTGGGGCCGGATCCTGCCGGGGGTGCAAAGCGATCGCTGAATGTCCCGCAGGACCCTGATCTGAGTTTAACCGTTGACCGCGGGAGGCCCCTGGGCACCCTCTGCCCGGCTGCCCCGGCGCCATTCGCAGTGCAGCCCCCTCAGAGCGGCAGGAGCTAGAGGCGGCTTCTCCCCCCGCCAGAAACCCCCACCCGGCGGGTGCTGCCCGACCGCCCCGCTGGGCCCTTCCCTCAGGCCGCAGGGCAGCCTCCCGCCGGCCGCTGCCGTGCTCCCCCTCGCCCGGGGCAGCCCCACCCCCCCCCGGCAGGGCTCTCCCTCGCCCCATACCCCCCAGCAGGGCTTTCCCTTGCCCCGCCCCGTCCCCCCCGGCACGGCTCTCCCTCGCCCCGTTCCCCCCCGACCCCCGGCAGGGCTCTCCTCACCCACCGCCCTCACTCCTACGCTCGCTCTGTCGCAAAGCGGCGGGACGCGGCGCGCTTTCCCTCACTGTTACGTCCTGCCATAAAGCGCCACCGTGGCGGGAGAGAACTACCGCTCCCAAGGCGCCGCTCGGCAGCGCCCCCCCGCCGGCCCGCCACCATTTGCCATTGGCCCCCGCCGCCGGGCTCGCCCCGGGTTAGGTAACGTCAGGGGATGGGGATGTTTAAAAATAAACCCAAAACAACCTCAGAGGGCTGAGAGGAGGTGACGGCTTCGCTTCCGGGTGTCGGGGTGAGAGGTCGTGGCGTCATGTGACCCCAAGATGGCTGCGGGGCTGCGGCGTCCGTGAGGGAGGCGGCTGAGCGGGGCCCGGTGGGCAGCGGGGCCATGGCGGCGGCGTGAGGCGGCGGCGTGAGGCGGCGGCGGCGGCGGCGGGAGAAGGGACGACGGCGGGGGCCCGGCGGCGGGCGGGCCGGGGCCGGGGCTGCGGCGGGGCCTCCCGCAGGGCCCGGCGGTGGCGGGGGGGGCTGGGGGGGCCTCGCTGCTCCATGTCGGTCCCCTCCTGCGGGAAATATGATCAGCGCCCCTGACGTGGTGGCCTTCACCAGAGAGGAGGAGCTGGAGGATGAGCTGTACAGTGAGCCGCCCCTGCCCGAGGAGTACTCGGTGCCGCTCTTCCCCTTTGCCGGCCACGGCGCCAACCCCTGGGCCAAGGTCGCCAGCTCCAAGTTCACCCGAGACTTCATCCTCATCTCCGAGTTCTCGGAGCAAGTGGGGCCTCAGCCCCTCCTGACCATCCCTGATGACGCCAAAGTGTCGGGCACTTTTGATCTCAATTATTTTTCCCTTCGAATCATGTCTGTGGATTACCAGGCTTCCTTTGTGGGTCACCCTCCCGGCTCTGCCTACCCGAAGCTGAATTTTGTGGAGGATTCCAAAGTGGTACTGGGGGATTCAAAGGAAGGAGCCTTTGCGTATGTGCACCACTTGACTCTGTATGACCTCGAAGCCAGGGGTTTTGTGAGGCCCTTCTGCATGGCCTATATTTCTGCTGATGAGCACAAAATCATGCAGCAGTTTCAGGAGCTCTCTGCTGAGTTCTCCAAAGCCTCTGAATGCCTAAAGACGGGGAACAGGAAAGCTTTTGCTAATGAACTGGAAAAGAAACTGAAAGATCTTGACTACACCAGGACTGTCCTGCACAACGAAACTGAGATACAGAAGAAAGCCAATGACAAAGGGTATTACACGACCCAAGCCATCGAGAAGGCCAATGAGCTGGCCAGTGTGGAAAAGTCTATCATTGAGCACCAAGATCTGCTGAAACAAATCAGGTCATATCCCTACAGGAAGCTGAAGGAGTCTGACTTTCACCCCTACGAGCCGGAGAGTGCGCTGGATCACGCCAACGTGGGCTGCAATCAGGACCTGACTACCTCCGACCTTGCTGAGCCTGGCGAAACCCACCTTTACACCCACATGCCATCCTATACCCCCAAGCTCATCAAAGCAAAATCTGCCAAATGCTTTGACAAGAAGCTGAAGACACTGGAAGAACTCTGCGATATTTATTTTTTCACCCAAACCCTTGACCAGTTGCATCAGATCGAGAGGACTTTCAGAGGGGATGTGTGCTACCTCCTGACAGAGCAGATCAGCAGGGCACTTTTAAAGCAACAAAGCGTAACTAACTTCCTCTTTGAGGATGTATCTTTTCTGGATGAAAAACAGTACAGAGGCTGCCAGGGCCTCAGTCAAGATGCCATGGATAGGAAGTGTTCAGAAGAGTCCCCCGCTCCTAAAGTGGTCATCAGCCTGGGATCCTACAAGTCCAGTGTGGAGTGCGTGCCCATCAAGATGGAGCAGGAAATCGAGGACTCCCAAGAACCAAAAATGACTGAGTCTGTGACATTCGAACACCAGGAGAACCTGGACTATCTCGATGCAGATATTAAAGGCAGCATCAGTAGCGGTGAGAGCATTGAGGTTCTCGGAACGGAGAAGTCTGCACCTGGCTTGACAAAATCGGAGAGCCAGGCCAGCCTGCCTGTCAGCCCCAGTCCCCAGGCAGGCAGGAGCAAGGTGGGCAGCCGGCGGACCGTCAGCGAGGACAGCATCGAGGTTCTCAGTACATGTCCCTCAGAGTCACTCATCCCGGAAGATTTCAAAGCGAGCTACCCAAGTGCCATTAATGAGGAACCTTATGTGGATGATGAAGAGGGAGGCCTTCATTTCACCCCCAAACTAAACCCTGACAATGCTGATGAGCAGGAAGACATTTCAAAACAGGAAAACTTAGTGCAGGTGGATTCTGCCTGTTGTATCGGGAAGGAGAGTCCCAACTTCCTTGAGCCTTTGCCTGACCTGGGACAGAAGCCCTGCGATGACGACGGGGTGGTCAGGATCCCCCCACAGCCATACCGGCAGGCTGAGCAGGGGCTGCGCGGGAGCTTTGGGGGCTTCCCCTCCCACGATGGCATCTCCGGGGGGCTTCTTCCCTACGAGCTTGACCCTCGCTACCTGACGGGCAGCAGGGAGGTCAGTAGGAGCAGCTTGGACGAGTGCTCGGACTCCACAAGCTATATCAGCAGCGCCGCCTCCACGTGCTCCGACAGGACCCCTTCTCCTGCTCACTTTGCCTGCCAGGCGAGTGAAAGGCACAAAAAAAAAGGCTGGCCAGAACGCACTGCGGTTCATCAGGCAGTACCCCTTCGCTCACCCCGCCATCTACTCCCTGCTCAGTGGGAGGACCCTGATCGTGCTGGGGGAAGAGGAAGCGATAGTCAAGAAGCTTGTGACGGCGCTCTCGATTTTTGTGCCGAACTGCGGCATTTACGCCAAGCCTGTGAAGCACTGGGTCACTTCCCCTCTGCACGTTGTGGATTTCCAGAAGTGGAAGCTGATCGGACTCCAGAGGTAAATCAAGGATCTTTGTGCTTTATTGGTGTCAAGATGTATGATAAAAACCTCATCTCCTAAGCGGGAATTTCAGAGGGGCATGGGTGTGCAGCGGGGGTCTCTGTCTAATTACCTACACAGCTGCTGTGAATTTCTGCTTACGGGATATATTTTGAAAGGGGATAGATTTGTCTGTCTCTTTATATCTAGCCTCACTTGAGAGAGAATACTTCAAACATCTGCTAGGAGGTTGCTGCCTGGCTCATGCTAGTTATTTGGCCAGGAGGTTTCCTTCTGGTTTAAGCCTTAGCCTGGCAAGCAGGAGTCCTGCTGGTTTCATGGATGATTTGATAAAGAGTGCTCCTGGAGTCCCTTGTGTGCTCTGCTTTCCCCCCATCTCCTGCTGAAACTCTTCCGGATTTCTAGCTAGAATTTCGTTTTTTAAATGGATGCTTTGATATAGGGAGTATTTTTCCTTCTGGACCTTGAGGAAGTGATGATGCACTGTTGATGAGATTGGTAGCTCCAAAATTGGAGTGCCAGCACCTTGGGCTGTGTTGGTGTGCTGGCTGGGTGTTGTGGGGAAGGGCAGAGGCGCAGAGCCTGCGGAGCTGCTGGGATCTCTTCAAGGAGGTGTGGATGGACAGACACTTATTTATAACAAGCCTTAGTGCAGAAAAAAAGGTCCATGGAGCTGTGCAGGCTGCAGTCTTGGGATTGCAGTTCAGATGCAAAGGAAACTTCTGCTCAGGGTGAGGACCATCACAAAAGCAAGCACCCAATCCTGAAACATGGCTTCATAGTTTGCAAATAGCAGTTGCTCAGCTCTCAAGATTTTGGCCCTGCCTTTGTTGCTGTTATGAAAAGGTTTTTCTCTGTGTGTTACCAGGATGTGTTTGGCACTTTGGGTGCAGGTATGACAGGGAATGGCCATTGCTGTCACCAGTGTGGAGAACATGAGTCAGAGTGGCAGCCCATTGCTCAGAGCCAAGCTGGAATAGCTCCTGAAAGAGTGTTTCTGAGCGGCATGAAAATCAAAATACAGACATCTGCTTTCTGGGCTGCTGGGTATTGTGTTGTTGGAGGTTGTGGATGATGAAATTATCCAAAGCTGTGAGTTTACCCTCATTCCTGTGCTTGTGAGGCAGGATGACAGCTCTGCCAGCAGCTGCTCCTAAACTTCTCTGTCTGTCGGTGAGGTTTTTAAAAGCCCAGAGTGTTTAGTCATTGCTCAGTGTTTGTGGTTAGATGCAATTTTTATAAACAAAAGTTTTGTTGGGTATTTTTTTTTAAGAACTGCTTGTGAGATGTGTCAGTCATTCAGACTCCTCTATGGAATGTTAAGTGTTGAGTTTAATGTGGGTGCTCGCAGCAAACCATTTATACAAGGGCTTTGGAAAGGAATTTCCAGGCTGAATTAATTATTCTGGTAAGGGTGCTGCATTTCCTAAGGCCAGACGCTGCCTGGGCATGGGGACAGCCCTTACACCAGCAGCTGAGCTCCTGGTTTGAGGCTGGGAGCTGTGTCTCATCTGAGCGACCTTAACCACGCAGAATCAAGGAGCAGAAGGTAGAGTTTGCGTAGGCTTGTAATTTGCATTTAAATAACATTAATTTAGACTTGTTGGATAATCGTATGTTGTGAACATGCTGTGGGTTTGCACCTGAGTGAAAAATGCCCAGGCTCAGCCAGGGAATGTTCTGGTTTAAGGATGGCTTTGTTAAAGGAAGGGCAGAAGGTTTTGCTTTACTCGGGACTTCGACCACCTCGGAGCAGCTCCCTCCCGAAACAGCGATATGGGGGGAAAGTGGAGCTCTTGGCAAGGGGGAGCTGGTTTGGGTTTCTGAGGCCTGTTTGTCACATCCAGGAGCTACCAGCTGCTGCAAGATTTGCTTCTGTTCACCAGAGATGTCCTGTCACTCCCTCTCCGTGTCACTGAGGGAGGAAGCTGCCCCGAAGCGGGGTGGTTTATGCAGTAGTGCACACATGGTGTGGATCAGTGCATGTGGGGATCCCAAAGAAACCTTGATCCCCTGGATCTGGCAGGCTGGAGAGACTATTTGGCCATTCTCTTCCATGCTAGGCTTTATTTGCCTGCAGAGGCTCTCGCATCATCTCATGAGCTAAAGGGAAAATAAGTGCAATACAGGGGCATGGACACAGTCTGCTGCTTAACTGTCGGGTTGCCTCCAGCTGTGACCTCTCTCTTTGCTGTTTCAGGATGGTGTCGCCTGCTGGGGTGAATGTGCTGCACACCCTGAGCCGATACAGCCGGTATGTCAGCATTCTGGACGCTGACAGTAAGACTCTCCGCTGCCCGCTTTACAAAGGTACCTTGGTGTCCCGGCTGGCAGACCACCGCACACAGATCAAACGAGGAAGCACCTACTATATGCACGTCCAAAGTATTCTCACCCAGCTGTGTTCAAAAGCCTTCCTCTTCACCTTCTGCCATCATTTGCACCTTCCCATTAGCGAAAGGGAATCGGAAGAATCCATTGTGAATCGCAGGATGAACTTCCTGAAGCTTCAGCTGGGCCTTGCCAATGAAGATATCAAAATTGTACAGTATTTAGCTGAGCTGCTGAAGCTGCAGTACATTCAGGAACCCAGCCAGGGGGTGAACCCTATGCTCAGATTTGACTATGTTCCCAGCTTTTTGTACAAAATCTAGCCTTGCGCAGGCTGTCTGCCTGCGTACCTGGAGTCTGACAAAGCTCATCCATGCTTGACATTGACACTGTCCGCAGTAGCTCTCATATGTCGGGAAGGGGTGAAGAAGCTAATGCGTTCGCAAGAGTCTCTGCTCCACAGAAATCAGTGTCTGAGGGACACCAATTCTGTGTGGTTCCCTGTAGCCAAGAATGTAATGTTCCATCACATAAAACACTGGGCACTCTTTTTTTTAAATGTTAGAAGGGGCGCTAATAACATTTGAAGAGTATCATGGCAGCATCCCAGGGGGATTATGGCATGGAGAGAGAGGTGGGCTGTCTTGGGGATCAATACTAGTGTGCAGCCCCTGAAATAACACAGTGCTCTGCATGCTTCTGCCAGAACCCTGAACTGATGGTCCCTTCTGTGGAACCAGGGTGGAGACTAGAGGGGAGATGTAAAGGCCACGTGCAGTTTTTTAATCCACTGGTGTCTCACATGAGTGTAGCTCTTGGAAGCTCCCTGGCAGGGTGGCAGCTTGCAGTTACCTGTCTGTGCACAGTGGTAGCGGATGGTGTCCCTTCCTGCATTTTTCTGAGTTTCCTGGTGCTTCCCAGGAAAAGGTTGTCCCTGGGTGGGTGGGAGTGCAGTGGAGGCACACGTGCTTCTCTCCAGAAGGTGTTTGCCAGTTTCTCTCAGTTTTGTTAAAATCTGGAACGTGGAAGGACTCCTTAATGCTAGCGAACACCGAGGCACCCATTGCTGTGAATGTAGAGCACTGTGCCTTGTTAATTTGTCATGTCCTATTTGCTGGGCCACCTCCGAGAAGGGGGGGTGGGAGACTGGGAATCCTCAAAGCGTGTGAGGTCGAGGGTGGCCTTTTAAGGAGAGAGAGGAACTGACCCCTCATTTGGAGGTGCTTTTTGTGATGGGGAAACAAACAGTGCAATTCAGCTGAAGCTACGCGGTGAGACAGCAGGCTGTTAGAGCAGGCTGCCTGCCTGGTGAGATACGAGCACTCAGGAGAGATCGGGGGTGAATGTAGTGGATTCCGCGTTGTAGCCGTAAAGTTTCTTCTCTTTTTAGTTTTTTTTGTTGCTGTTTTTGTTTTTGGGGTTTTTTTTGGTCAGAGAGTTGACTTTTGTGCTTTGTGGTAAAGCAGGGTCAGCATCGCTGCATGCTGCTTCTGGCCAAGCCTTCGTCGTGTCTCAACTACCTCTCCCAGGGCGCTCCTGGGTAGCTCTGGATGGGGCAGAACTGACACTCTGAGCCTGGATGCCAAGAAGCTTCCTTTCAAAGCTTCTATGCTGCTGCCTGTGCCATAAAGGTTGTGCTACCGGCATGGTGACACTCCCAGATTGTTCCTGGCAGTGCTGAAAGCTTTGTGCCCAGGCACAGTGCTTCCCTCTGGAGTCTCATAGGAGATGCTGCTCCTTGGCCACCCGTCCTGGGCTGCGGGCTGCTCTGCCCGGTGCCAGGTGGCAGCAGCAGTCCCCATGGTACTTCTAAGCAAGAAAAGCCTTGCTAGGAAAGATAGCCTTGTTTTTATTTGTTTTTAGCACTCTTCTGATTATGGAGTGAGAACAGCTGAGATTGTACAAGATGAGCCAATGTGTTGTTTGGGTTGGGTTGTGGTTGTTTTTTTTTTAAACTTCTGTTTATTCTGATGATGTGAGGCAGTGCTGGAGATGAATATGATGTTCCTTCTGTGCCCAGGGAAGTTCCTGTGTACAGACAGGTGCGTCAGCGTGGCTGAGACCCCACTGAAACTTGCTGTGAGAACCACGCTGCTCTGAAACCTGTGTCCTGAAGGCAAGGAGGCTCTGTGGGGACATTGTTGTCTGGCACCAGCATCTGCGCTTCCTTGCTGCTGCTGCCCCTTTCTCTTCCCTGGAAAGGGCCCTCTGGGGTAGCGCAGGAGGTACAAACCAACTGGGCAGAAAGGCTGTTTTAAATGTTACTGTTGTTTCTGGTGGCGTACGGTGAGGCCAGCTCAGCTGGGCAAGTTGAGCTCGTGGTACGGTCCAGTGGGATTTCCAAGGTCAGGGGTTGTTTGTGATGGTGGTTTTAGGTTGCAGTTGGGAAGCAGTGTGGCATCACCCTCACAGAAGGTGAGCAGTGTGCCTGTGCGTGGGGCTGCGCACTTTTAAAGCGTGTTTTAAGGCCTTTTCCTTTCATAACTGTGCCCTCCTGTCGCATGCAAACTAGGTATGCTGGTGAAAGACTTCAGTGTCCATCCAAAACACCTGCTTTCTGAGGTGACTTGAGGTGTCTCCTTATCGATTCAAGTGCACCCAGATGGCTTCCACACTAAAGCTGAGGAGAGATTCCCTGGGGGAAGAGGCATCCCAGTAAGTGAGTAATGCAGGTGACACCGGGCAGATGAAAGCTCCCTGCGTCCTGCCTGACACAGCTCTGGAGAAGTGCTCAGCATGGGAGCTTGTTTCCTGCTGCAAAACAACCTGATGCTATTTGGGGGTTTGAGGAGGGAGGGGCGAACCTTTTTCTGCTGCCTCACTGATGTCTTCCTCCAGGCTGACAGCGCAGGGCGGTGGAGCGGGATGGATGGTCTCTTAGACACACGTGGTCTCAACCTGTGGTGTTCAGCTGCATTCAGAAATTGATAAGTAACTCAATTCTTGTTGCTCCTTCTATCAAACCTGTAGTATCTGATATTCGAGGCTGTGTTGAGCAATACTTGCACTATATCACCTGTCTGACCTGCTTCATTTCTTCACCACAAAGCAGCTCTGATTTGGGAGGGTGCCCTGGGGGCTTTGCTGGGACATCACCCATTTCAAAACCGTGTTATCTGCAGCTCAGCTCTTAAGCAGGAGCTGTGGGGAAACATGCCCTGGAGCGCTCATCCTCCTAAAGCTGGCTCAGGCAGGGTAACCTCTGAGCTCAGACTCTGGGAGGAGGGAGTTACATCAGGCTGTGGCACCTCGGTGCAGCCGGAGCCCGGCCTGCCCTTGCTGCTTGTGCTGCCCATGATGGCAGCAGAAATCGGGGGGAGTCTGAGCACAGCTGGTGGTTTGGGAGCTGAATTCCTCTTTGCTCAGTAATTTCTCGGTCTGATCTTCTGCTCCTGTACAGTAAAGATCCCTGTATTGGCACTTTAAGACTTTTTCCTCATCTTCACTGTGTTACCTCACTAGTTTCTGATATTAGCAGACTTACAACAAGTTACGATCTTCGCACTAACAGCTCCCGCAATGAATCTTGGCATGTGTGTTTGTCGGCTTGCACCGCCCGAGCGCTGCTGTCCAACCGTCCTTCCACCACAAGCAGGGCGGGTTCCTCGCAGCGGCGGTGCAATACTCACCAGCCCTCCTGCACCAAGCTGCCAGAGCCAGCGGTGCTGTGCATGGCTGTCGCCTGCTTCTGTGAGTGCTACCAGCATGCTCCCGCCTCCCGCATGGCTGGCTCTGGCTCCCTCCTCTCCCTGCTGGCTGCCAAGGAGAGGAGGCTTCAAGCCTGACCAAGAATTCATCAGAGCAAAAGTCTCCCCCAGCTGTCTGCTGCCTGGCCAGGAGGGCAGGGCTCCCTTTTCTTACTCCTCCGCTTTCCTGTGCTGCTGTGCTCTAGCTAGTGCTGCTTTCCGATCCCACCCTGAGGAGGGTCAGCCATAGGAGTAGGCAATATTAACCCTACACAGGTTTCATTTCTCAGAGAATAGTGCTCGGATTTACTTTCATCCAGTAGCAATCGTTTCTAAGCAGCTCCGAAGCTGCCTTGCCTTGACTAGGGAAGTACTGCCTATACTCTAGCAATATTCACCATTTTGTAAGGGGTGGGAGAGGCGCTTGAGGGGTGCGAGCTGACGGCTCCGTAACCCAAGGCCAGTTCTTTCATTTTCATCGAGCTAGGAGGCCCTGAGCCCCCGGTCTGGTGTTGGTGACAGCCCGTGCTGCGGATTCAGCGTCTCGGGGAGCTGGGGCTTGTAGCAGCACTTTGAAAAAGCTCCTGTGAGAAGGTGCAATGGGAAATGCAGGGAGCGGCCCAGGCTGAAGGAGTGCCTGCTCCGCACGGTGCCCTGGTAGCACAACGTCAGAGCAACAGACTGTACCCCAGTATTGGAAGGGTCACAGACCCACTGCACACTGGTCCCCGAGATGTGTTTTAACTGGAAGGCAGAAACACAGGGTACCTGGTCCCGCTGGCCGCCTCGCTGCCGGCACGGGGATGGGGCTGGGCAAAGCGCTGCCTCCAAGGGGTGCGAGGAGGCTGTGATGAATTCTCATCTTATTTTAAAGCACTGTATCCTATTACTGCATGTGGAGTTACGTGTGTGTGCCTGTGCGTGCCGAATGCTTGCGTCAGTAGTTAGTGCGAGTGTGACCGGGAGAAATCAAAGAAGCATGTCTTAGTGTCGTGCTGTAAGTGTTACTGCACAAGAGTTTAACAGATGTTAACACCAAATGACTAGTCTGAGAAATGTACTTTTTAAAAAAAAATTATTTATTTGGGTTCAGATATTTTTGAAATACAAAAAAAAAAATTGGTTGTATTTTTTAAAGCTTATAATTCTTGTCATACATTGTGGTTAAATTCTTAATTTTACCGTGCTTATTAAAAAATGGTTCTACCTAAGCTTTGTGCTCAGAGGTGTGAGGAAATACCAGAGCTGCTGGCTAGGATGGGATGGTGATCCCAGGAGGGCTGTTAAGGCCAGACCTTGTCCCTGTCAAAGCCTGTGGAGGCTGGAAGGGACAAAAGGAGAGCAGGCTTGTGCGCATGAAGGCAATCCTCAAGGCTGAAACCGGGGAGGCTTTCAGCAGCTCTTGTGCAGCTGAGCACAGTGTGTGGGACTGCAAGCCAAGGACGCCCAAGGAGGTGGGCCCCCACGACCATCCTGGTGCTGCGGGCAGGGGTGTCCGGGTGACCGTGGGCAGGCCTGCCTAAACCTCGTCTGCTGCTTCCCCAGCCAGCCAGCGCCGCGTCGGAGCCGGCTGTGGGGCTGAGGGTTGCCTGGTGCTTGGTTCCAACTGTAACACTGAGTGGTGAAAGGGCTGGTTTCCCTGCGGGGGGGGGCTGTGCCCCGAACGGGAGGGGAGAGGTCAGTAAGAGCCAAACCAGGAGCTGCTGCTGCACTGCAGCCAGTGTCAGCAGGGAGAGGAAGCACCGGGGTGCGAGTGTGCCGTGATCCTGGGTACTTCCTCGGCTCCTGGCACAGCCAGGGGTACCTCCCCTTACAGGACAGGCAGCCCCGGGAGTGGGAAGGTCGCTGCAAAGGCCTCAACCTCTTCCTTCAGTGACTTCAGCTCCCTCCGGTATTTCTCCTCCTCCAGTTTCTCCTTGAATTCCTTCAGTGTGGCCTTGGGGCTCATGTCCTTCTGCACGCGCAGCGTCAGCTCGATCCCTGCCAGGATGGGAGATGGTCAGCCCTCGCAGCGGCAGCACCTCTGCCTGCATCCCACACTGCAGCTGCCGCATCCCACGGCTCTCCCAGCCCTGCTGCAGGGAGCCTGGGCTGCGGGCTTAGCCCTGCACATGCCGCAACAGGGCTGAGGCTGGCCCCGAGGCATGTGGGAGGGAAGGAGCAGGGCTGAGAGGGACCTGCTGCCCCGGGAAACCAGTATGGGACTCCTGAGGACAACTGGAACAAGATTGCAAAAGGTGCAGGCTTTCAGCCCGCTGCCTGTGCAGTGGGGAGGGTTTGGCCAGATCCAGCTGTGGCCAGATGTTCTCTCCCACATCCAGATGTGCAAGTGGGACAGTTACTCCTCATTTGTGCGTGTGCGCTCCCTTGGCAGCTGCTGGGGAAGCCACCCAGCCTGGCTCAACTGGTGCCTCCTGGCCCTGGGGTGCTGCTGGAGCTGACTTGGCCCTGCGTGCCCCAGCCCGAGCCTGGCCCTGGCCTCACCTCTGTGGATGTACTGAGCCACCATGCGGAAATCATCCTGTCGGAAACCGCGGGAGGTGAGAGCCGGTGTCCCAAACCGTAAGCCACTGGGGCGCAGGGCGCTGACATCACCTACACCAGAACAAGTCACGTGTGACCAAACCCAGTACCAAAACTGCTATGCATGGGATTTCAACCTGGTTCCCAGCATCTGGAGTGGACCGAGAGCTGGGAGCCCCACGGGAAGCTCTGCATAGGCCGCGGGAGATGCCCAGCGTGCGGGGCAGGACACAACAGAGCTTGTGGGATCCCTCACCAGGGCACGTGTTTTTGTTGCAGGCGATGGAGCAGATCTCCAGCACCCGCTCAGCCCGGCCTCCATCTGTGCCTCTGCTGCGCAGGTCCAAGAGAATCAGGTGGTTGTCGGAGCCCCCTGCAAAGAGAGGGGTTTGGTGGGGGACGTGGGATGGGGGTAAATGCTGCTCCCATGGGAAACCAGCGCAGAAGGCTTGGGACTGCGCTGGGGCCTGCCCCCTGGCTTTGGGGGCAGAAGGGTGCTTGCCCTTGGGAAGAAGGGCTGCTTCAAAATAGTCGTGTGGATGCCCTGAGGAACTGATGGCAGAGCCCTGCCTGTCACCTCCCTGCATGTGCTGCCCTCACAGCCTGGGTCGGAGCCTGGGCCACACACAGGGGTCAGCCCCGTCCTGCCACCGAGACCTGTCCTCACCCGTGACGATGTCATAGCCTAGCTCCATCAGTGTTGCCGAGAGTGTCTTGCAGTTGGCGACCACCTGTTGCTGGTAAGCCTTGAACTCGGGCGTCATGGCCTGCCGCAGCGCCACAGCAATCCCTGGGGGGGAAGGCAGACAGCGTGAGCTTCTGGGGGGCTCCTACCAGCAGCAGAGCTCGCAGAGATGTGTGGCACCGCCAGCAGAAGTCATCCTGGAAGCTGAGCAAACTGACAGACAGTCCCTTCCCCTAACCAGGCTGGCAGTGGCACTGTGAGCCAGGAGGCAGGATGGGACCAGCCTGGTCACTCCCTGGGCAATGCTAGACCAAGATGGCTGCTCTTTGCCATGGCATCTCCAGGCTGCAGGCCCCTCAGGGCAGCGGGAGCCCCCTGCACTGCTGCTGGGGCTCAGAGCCCAGCCAGGACACCTTTGCCAGCTCCTTTTGCCATCCTGGAGCTGCTGGCCAGCCTGGATGCGTACCTGCGATGGCATGGTTGTGCGGGCCTCCCTGCAGCCCAGGGAAGACTGCCTGGTTGATGAGGCTCTCCAGGTTGTAGAGCGTTTCTTTGCCTGTCTTGGGGTCCACGCTGCGGGTGCCTGCGGGAGGGGAGGGTGGGGTCGGTCGTGAGGCAGCATGGCTGCCCTTCTCCGTGAGCTGCTTTCACCCCCTGGCCACACAGCAGGGATGGTGGCTGTTCCTCTTCAAATCTGGGCCACAGTTGGCTCTGGGAAGCTCCTCAGATCCTCCCAGGAGGCCTCAGACCTTCCAGCCCTCCCTCCTTCCCAGCTAAAGCAGGAAGGAGCTTTTCACTCACAGCCCCCCAGCCTGGGGTGAACATTTCTCCTAGCTCCGTGGCCAGGTCAGGCACCTTTGCGGTAGAAGATCATGCCAGCTCTGCAGCCCCGCAAGGTCTTGTGTGTGGTGGTGGAGACAATGTCACAGTGGTCGAAGGGGGAGGGCACCACGCCGGCGGCCACCAGCCCACTGATGTGGGCCATGTCAGCCATGAGATATGCACCATTGGCGTCGGCAATCTTCCGCATGCGGGCATAGTCCAGGTTGCGTGAGTAGCAGCTGACACCTGCAGGGAGATGGGGGGGGGGGATGGGGCAGGAGCAGATGCGCAAGGACCCTCAGACAGCCCCGGGTCCAGCCCTACAACGGGGACACACAGGAGCTCCTGCCGGCGTGGATGTGTTAGAGGTCTCCTGCAGCATCCACGGGCTTACCAGGGTGTGTCACCAGAGCGGTCAGGAAAGGTTTGATCCTTACCTGCTATGATCAGCTTGGGGTGGAAGAGGCGGGCATTCTCCTCCAGCTGGTCATAGTCAATGTAACCAGTCTTGGGGTTGACCTGGGAGAGGAAGAGGAGGGTTCAGCCACCTTGGTATGGGTGAAGATGAGCTGCAGCACCATCGTGCAGAAGCGGGTGCCAGGAGCCCGATGCCAGTACTTTAAGAGGCACCAACACTTATGACAACCGCCTGCTGGCTCCAGCTGGAGCAGCTCTCTGTACCTTGTAGGGCATGGACTCAAAGAAGACAGAGGTGGCAGAGATCTTCTTCTTGTCTGTCATGAACCCGTGGGTGAGGTGGCCCCCATCGGGCAGGTCCAGCCCCATGATCCTGCCGTGGGGTTCCACCAGGGCCGTGTACACCGCAAAGTTTGCGGGTGACCCTGCAGCGAGAGCACACGGGGACAGTTATGAGTGCTGGGATGTGCGGAGGCCAGTGAAACTGGCCTGGCTCTCCTTAGCGCCCCATTACCTGAGTAAGGCTGGACATTGACGCCCCACTTCTGGGGGTCAAGCCGGTACGCCTGCAGGGCTCGCTTCTGGCACAGCCTTTCCAGCTCATCTACAAACTCTGTCCCACCGTAGTACCTGCCAATAAAGGATGGGGCAGGGGTTAAAACCAAACTCGTTACTCAGAACGGTCCAGGTGACCAAGCTGGGGAGAAACCAGGGTGGTGCCATGTTTGTGGCAGCCACTGGGAGAGAAGCTGTGGCAGACATGAACCTCTGAGCTTATCCCACGTGTGGCCAAGGGCAGAAGCAGAGATGATCAGATCCTGCCCTGGAGGAGCTTGGCTCCCAGCACAAGCACTTTGCTTCCTTCGCAGAGGTCCAGGTCTGGCAGCATGGATGGTTCCTCTCCCTCCCTGTGAGGGTTTGGGTTGAGTGGGACTCAGCCCCAGCCCCATACCTCTGTCCTGGGTAACCCTCGGAGTATTTGTTGTTCAGGCAGGACCCCAGGGCCTCCAGGACTGCTCGGCTTGCAAAGTTCTCTGACGCGATTAACTCCAACCCCATCTTCTGCCGCTGCTTCTCCTTCTTGATGATGCTGTGCACCTTTGGGAGGGGAGAAAAGCAGCTTCATCCATGCCGGCTCTGCACAGTGATGTGGATGTTCCACCACAGGGGATGCACCCTCAGAGGGCACAGAGTGTGGAGAGGGGCCTGGAAAGGTGCTGGAGAAGGGAGACGAGATCCCTTCTTGGTACAGGTGATTCCAAACAGTTCATATGTCCAGTCACAGGCCATGTTTTGGGTTTCTACCTGCCAGGAAGGAAGCTGCCAGATAATTCAGCTGTCATTTGTGCTTGAGAGTCAAGGGCAACTGCTGTATGGCCTGGTGGGCTGGCTGCTCTGGTGTAGACATTAGAGCTTCAGGCAGAGGGGTATGAGCAATAGATGCAAAGTTATGACGATGTTATCTGCAGATGGTTGGAGGATGCCCTCCCTCTCCACCTCTTGCTGCAGGACTGTCTGCCTGCCACATCCCTGGCTCAAGGAAGTCAGCATCCCCACAGCTGTCCGGGAGATGGATGAAGCAGCTGCTGGGCAGGGGCCAGAAGGGGCTCTCACCTCTGGGTCATTGGTGTCAAGTGGCTCCAGTACCATCCTGTTATGGGAGCACCAGAGTTCTGCACTGGGGAGGCCCCTGTCACCCAATGTTGAGTTTGCCATCCTTCTGGTGGGTCCAAGATCACCTGCCAGTGGAGAGGGGAGTTTTTGGGATGGCAGCAGGGCTGGATGCCATTGCACTGCATCCCTCAGTGCTGCCTGCTCCCATCCTGTGTCTTCCCTGGAAACACAGAGGGGCCAGCCATAGGCTGGGGCCCCTTGCGTGAGGAAAACACAGATAATTGTCAGGTTTCCCCCACTGATCTAAGACCAGTTCATTAATGATAGTGCTTTGATTATTTCTGATACTCTCTCATCACCGCCCTGCCCTGCCTAGTTCTGCAGTGCCTGGCCAGACACCTGGGGACGTGGTGAACCTGTGCACGGACCAGACTGTGTCAGCAACATGAGCAATGCCTTTCCTTCTCTCTCCCATATATCTGTGAGTCTTAGGGCTTCTAGGAAATTCTAGCAAATGTCCTCACAGACAGAAAGGTGTCTCATTAAAAGTGCTGTTTCCTTTCAAGGGCAATGAAGCACTCATACCCATAGACCTCAGTTTTAATGCACCTTGCATTCCCCAGCACACTTAAACCTCTCAGCTCCTTTTCCTTGTGTGTAGCTACAAGGGCAAACCCCAGCAGGTCCTGCCCCAAACCCTAACTGAAGCAAGCACGCCTTGTGGAGCAGCAGCTCTGCTTCAGCATGATGCTCAGGCCTGGCAGCAGCCCTCCAGCTCCATCAGTAGGACTGCTGCTCCCAGGCAGCCGGAACAGCGCAGCTACTGCCTTGGCTGAAAACAATGGACCTTTTTACTCATTAACCCTGCAAGGCCAGCAATGGGCCGTGAGCAGGTTGTTAAGCAATTGCACTTTGTTTGCTTGCGCCAAGCTGCTGAAGTCCGTTCAGCATGGGCCTGTTGTGTGCTGCCCTTGCTGGACAGGGATGCTTGGCCGCCCTCCTGCCCAAGCCCAGGGCCTCACTGGCAGGGTGGGAATTCCCATTGCCAGAAAAGCTGGGTTAGAATGGGGAAAGCGCTGCAATGGACAGGGCACAGCACAGTGCTCTGGCTTGGAGCAGGACGCCTGGGTCCAGTCTGTCCCTTCACTGCAGGTCGCAGCTGTACTTGCACCCAGCACTTCTGGCAAACCTGCAGAAGGCTGCGGGGGGACAGAGCTCCCTGTTCCCCAGCCAAGATGAAACATCCATTTTCATCCTCATGGTGGGACACCACTCCAGCCCTGCCAGTTTCCCCGCTGCAGGGGTGAAGACCACCCCAGAAGCTCCAACCCTACCCGTCTCTGCACCCCCAACACCCCGGCTCCATCACTCCCCTCCATCCCTGAGAGGGTCCCACTGACGCACTCCCCCTGCCCTGACACCGGTGGTGGAGAGCAGCGCTGTCTGCCCGGCTCCCACCCTGCAGCAGCGTGCCTGGCTCCTACCCTGCCCTTCCACGCACCGCACCGCACCGCACCGCACCGCACCGCACCGCACCGCACCGCACCGCACCGCACCGCACCGCACCGCACCGCACCGCACCGCACCGCACCGCACCCGGATCCCAGTCCCGCTGCACACCGCGCGGGAGTCCGCGCGCCTAGCATAGACCGCTCAGACACGCCCCCTCCGCGCCTCGGCCAATCAGCGCCTCCCTCCGCCTCTGTAGGCCGGCGGCGGGAACACGCTCCGGAAGTGCCTGGACCAATCAGCGTCGTGCTTTCCCCCCTCCCCGCATCCTATTGGTCCGCACTGAGGCGGGGCTGCGGCGCTGCCCGCACGTGTCTGTCGGGGCGCTGGTGACCTTGGCCGGGGCGGGCGGCCGGCAGGGGCTGGGCTGCTGTCACCGCTCTGCCATCGACCCTCCACCATCACCCCTCCTTTGCCATCACCCCTCCTTTGCCATCACCCCTCTGCTGTCACCCCTGTACTGCCCCTCTGCCATCACCTCTCTGCCGTCGTCCCTCTGCTGTTACCCCTCTGTGGCCGCTCTGCTGTCACTCCTCCTCTGCCATCACCCCTCTGCTGTCACCCCTCTGCTGCCCCTCTGCCATCACCTCTCTGCCATCGCCCTTCTGCTGTTACCCCTCTGTGACCCCTCTGCCGTCACCCCTCCTCTGCAGTCACTCCTCTGCCATCACCCCTCCTCTGCTGTCACTCCTCTGCCGTCATCCCTCTGCTGCTCCTCCACTGTCACCCCTCCTCTGCCGTCACTGCTCTGCCATTACCCCTCCTCTGCCATCACCCTTCTGCCATCACCCCTCTGCCATCACCCTGCTGCCATCTCCCTGCAGCTCTCCGGCCCTGCCTGCCACTGCCTGCTGTGCACCCCAGGGGACCTCTTCCCCAGCCCCGGGGTGCTCCCTGCACTCCCAGCCCTGGGGTGCCTCTCGCTCTCCCACCGGGCCGAGACCAGGAGCCCCCCCCCCTGCCCTGTGCCAGGCAGGGAGCACTTCCAGCCACCCCAAGGCCCCCCTGGCCGGGCTGCTGGCTGAAGCCATGTCTCCAGGCGAGCAGGTGTGCTGGGCCTCGGCACAGGTTGGTGGCACCGGCATGGCACCACTGCCGTGGGGAGCAGAGCCTGCCCCGTCCCCCAGCTGCAGCAGGGCAGCCCCTGCACCCAGTGGGGTGTCCCGGTGCTGGGGAGGAAGGAAGCTGCCTCGGGGGGCTGAGTGGTGCAGGCAAGAGAGGGGCCATGTCTGCTTCCTACTTTGAATCTGGGTTAGTGGGTGGGCTTGGCCAACCGGCCTGAGGGAGCCTGCGAGCGCTGGGGCATCAGGGGTTAAATCAATGCACCACAAATTGAGGAACAAGATTAGGGAATAAAGTGATCCTACTAAATTCCTCGTGATCCCAAGCCATGGGAAAATGGGACGAGGCAGCATGAATCACTCCAGGGAGGAGCAGCGTCTCAAAGGGGAATCAGCCAGGAGATGAGACCACCTACTGCGGGCAGAGCAGCAAAGGAGCACGGTGCCGCGGTGAGTGCTGCCAGGACCTGCTAAGGCAGGGTGCTGGGGCATGCAGCAGGTGAGGAGAGGAGAACCGTGGGCTGGCCAGGAGGGTGGTTTGTGGGTAAAGGGCTGAGGGTTACACCAGAACACACCTCGGGTATGGTCCTGCTGGTAGAGCGCACCACCCAGGAAGGAATTTGTTGAAGGAGTAGTCTTTAAACTTAATCTTTATCAGTCTAGATGCTTTTTGCTATCTTAATTTGTCATTGGTCATCTGATGAGGACTGGTCACAGCTGTGGCATTTGTGTTTCCATGGTTGTCCTGCTGGCTCACATCAGACTGCAGCTGTAGTCCCTTTATGGAGATGCTCTGACAGCACCCACACCAGCAGCAACACCTGGGTCATTTCTCTGGCAGTGCTGGTTTCTCTTAACTTGCAGATCCTATAGAGAAGGACTTAATATTAATTATATATTGTTATATATCTGACTTTGTGTATACATTTTGTGTGCAGTTGCTAGCAAAGATTTTCACCTCTTTTGAGCTGTAGGAGCTGCAGGTAACAACGGTGTGTACTGTTATGGTTTCAGGACTCTGGCTTGCAAGCGATGGACAGTGTCTCTTCTTCCCCTTCACCCTTCTCTGCCAGCTCCCCCACCACACAGTTTGAGAATGCTACTGCCGAGGACTACTACTCTGGCCTCCAGAAGAGCATGCACATCCTCTCCATGGTGGTGTACAGCATTGCCTGTTTGCTGGGGGTGACAGGGAACGGCCTCGTCATCTGGATTGCAGGCTTTAAGATGAAGAAGACAGTGAACTCTGTCTGGTTCCTCAACCTGGCCATTGCTGACTTCATCTTCACCTTTTTCCTGCCCCTCAGCATCACCTACACCGCCCTGGGCTTCCACTGGCCGTTTGGGAAGCTCCTGTGCAAGCTGAACAGCACCATCGCTTTCCTCAACATGTTTGCCAGTGTCTTCCTTCTGATGGTCATCAGCATGGACCGCTGTGTTTCTGTGACCTTTCCCATCTGGTCTCACAACCGCAGGAGTCCAGAGCTGGCAGCCAGGATCGCGCTGGGGACATGGGTCCTGGCTCTCCTTCTCAGTTCCCCATACCTTGTTTTTCGGGACACTGTGGTCAGTTCCAGGAACGTCACCAGCTGCTATAATAATTTTGCACTGTCGGATGACTACACATCCGAGGCAACACGGAGGCTGTGGAGGATGCGGCATAAAGTGATGATTGTAACACGATTCTTATTTGGGTTCCTCATCCCTTTCATGGTGATTCTCATCTGCTACAGCATTGTGGCTGTCAAGCTGAAAAAGAGGCAGTTAGCCAGCTCTGCGAAGCCATACAGAATTATCATTGCTGTCACAGTCTCATTTTTCCTCTGTTATTTCCCCTATCATGTCTTCTCCTTGTTGGAAATATCCAAAAACTCTTCCAGTCATGAGATGAAAATGGCCCTTTACATAGGGATCCCCTTGGTTTCCAGCCTTGCTTTCTTCAACAGCTGCATCAACCCCATCCTGTACGTATTTGTGGGGCCGGATTTCAAGGAGAAGTTTCGCCAGTCCATCCTGTCGACCTTTGAAGGGGCCTTCAGCGAGGAGTCGGTCCTGGGCAGCCTGACCAGCAGGCGAAAGTCCAGGTCTGCTTCGGAAGCGGAGGTCCCGAGGGTCTGAGTGGGCACTGGTGTGCAGGGGGCAGTTCTTTTCTCTGCAATTTCCCCTCATTCCAGAGCTATAATCGCAGGACTTTGGGCAGCAAAGGGTTGTGCATGCTAATGAAGATTTGATGGTTTAGAGGTATCTCAGATATACTATGACTTAATACACTATGGAAATGAAACAACTTGCTGGAGCTGCAGCAGGGTGGGTTGAAGTAGCAGCATTTTACTCCTTGTGCCACTTCCTTGGCTGCCTTGTTTCCCTGTACCATTTCCATCCTCTATGATCCGTCACACCTGGAAAAATGTCTCCCCGGCTGGCCGTGCTGAGAGGGCAACCACAGCCTGGGGGGTGGCTGCGTCATCAGACTTGGCTGCCTCAGTGCTGCTGATCTGTTCCAACTTCCAGTTTTTAACAGGGGATCCTTTATAAAATTTGCTGGGTTTGTGACTCCACTGGCAGAGCTCCCTTTGCTTTCCTATCCTCCTGGCTCCCAAGGAGGGAGCCCTTAGGTGCTCTCCACACTGCCCCCCAGCCCAGGGTCACTTTGTACACTCCAGGGGGAGGCATCTGGGGAGAAATTCTTTTTGCATGTCTGTTGGGTTCACCTGCCTGCAGTGCTTTTGCACATGGTGAGCCGTGGGGAGACCTGTTCCCTGCCCTTACCAGACTTCCTGGCAGCTCATCTTTCCTGGGGTTCCACTGGGGACAAAATCAGGTGCAGCTGCACAGGTGGAGTAGAGCTGTGGCAGAGGTGTACGGCTGCACTGGAGGCATATGGCTGTGCTGGAGGAATACAGCTGCACCAGCATTTTGGCTGTCCAGAGGGGAAAAGGAGGGAGGGGAATGATATTCCATAAATCCCTTGTAGTTAAATGAGTAAAGAAAATACAATAGTTTCCCATCTATCATTCCATGTTGGGCTGCTAATGCTTAGGGAGAAAATAATTAAAAAAAAAAAAAAAGCAGCTTGAACGTGCAGTGGGATCCATCCAGAGGCACTGTTACACTAGTATCTTTTAAAGATATAGGGTTAAAGGAAATGGCTATACATATTTTTGTAGAGTCTGGAATAGCTACCTCACCTTTTCTCTCCCCAGATGTGTGGTAGGACAAATTATTGGTTGTGCTCCAGTTACTCAGTTTGATGTACAGCATAACTATTTCTGAGCAATGCTTTGTGTTCGTGTTTGACAATGTTTCCGGCCCTCAAACAGTGGAGATCTGACATTTTGTACTGCTGGTGAATGAATATTAAATCCCAATAAACTTATGTAAAACATACCCAGCCTGTTGTGTTGCCTGTCTGATAAAACACTTGTTGATCTAACCTGACTGAGCATGCTCATCCTTGGTAACAGAACAATTAGATAAAAAGATAAAATACCCAGAATTTGGAAACAAACCACTGGCATTAGGAGCAACTCTAATGACTGAAGCAGACACGACTCGACCTGGATGTGAGGACTTGCCTGGGGCACTCTGTCCACGTGAGCCTGATTGCCAGACTGCAGTTTTGGCTTATCGTTGGGTTTCAGACCTTCTGGTACATTTGAAATCCAGTGGTTCAGAGAAGAAAGAAGAGCAAGTGTGGCTGAGCTGGGCCTGGTCAAGCTTCACATTTGCAGACTGCTCAGGATGAAGATGGTGGGGGTTTTCTTTCCAGGCTTTGCCAGCCTCTGAAACTCTTGGATTTTATTAAGCAGAAAACGTTGGTCACATAAAAGGGAATGGCAGTGTTGAGGTGCTGCCATTCCCAGCCCATCCCAGGCAGCTGAACAAGCCAGTAACTGTATCACACCTCCCTCTCCTGGCCTGCCCAATCCGCCTGTAAAATGGCCCAAGCTACCGTCTGTCCATTCATCCTGCCAGAAATCTGCCCCAGAGCCTTACTGCTCTGATAGCTGGAAAATCTCTGACTCCCAGCCGGAATGTACAAATTTACAAGTACTTCACGGTTCTGCATGGATGACATTACTGAGTGAAAGCTATCATTTGAATGTGTTAGGGATTAATTATGGGTCTGTTGGGCCATGCAATATTAAATGAAGGTCATGATCCTACAGGCATGCATGCACTTAACCTTAAATTCATGCATAAGCCTGCTGAGAACAGGGAATGTAACAAGACCATCCATATGTCAAGCATGAGTGAGGAGAGAGATTTACCTTTTGCCACAAATTACTGCCTGTCATCAGATAAAACTGCAATGTTTGCTATGCAGCATGCAATTCTAGGGCTATTTACTTGCTCCTGGTGGTAAACTACAACATCGATTACCATGTCAAGGTTGTGCAGACCAACGTTTGCTCTTTCTGTTTTTCCTTGTCTGTTTGCAGAGCCCACGTAATTCCTTGTGACAAGAGCCTTTGAGAGTGTTGCGCCAAGGCCTTGGACTCCTGCCATGCCTCTCTCCTCACCCCAGCACCCTTGAAGGTCAGGACTTGAAGTATTGACATGGTTTGTGGTAGGAAAGCAAATAATTTTCTGGGTCATATGGACATCCAAGGTGGGTACAGGATTTCCATGAGACAACATGACTTGAATGCAGCAGAGCGTCTGGGTGATCTAAGGGATTACCACTGGAATACCAGTAGGTAATTAACTACAGAACACCATCTCCTCCCTGGCATCCTAGCCAAGCGCAGCATGCCTCCTGCACCGCAGCTCTGTTTCATCAGCTCACCCCATTCAGCTCCAGACCTGAGACCAAGCTGCTCTTTCTCTCTCCCTCAATAACCCTCCCAGAAGTTACTTCCACTCTAAGTGGCATGTTATTATGGCTGAGCGAAACAGCAATTCTGTACAAAGCTGAATGTCTCTCTGCCTGATGGGGAAGGGGCTGAGAAAGCTTTTAAACAGCCATTCCTGAGAACGCTTGCCAAAATACTTTTGGGAGAAAAAAAGAGGGAAGTAAATCTTTTATCGATGGTAATGGCCATTGCTGTATTACAGGATGCACTTGAGATATGGGTCTGCCATGCCGGGTCTGATCTCTAGCCTTTGTGCAGTGAGAAACCGTGCTGACATCAACGCAGGGTCAGGCTGCCAAGGGAGTCGTTCCAAGATAAATCCCCCATTGTACTGAATTCCCTCATATTCTGACTATCTCATTATCACAGCAATAGTTGTGATAGTCCCTTATTCCCAACCAGGAGGCAGGCTGTTCATTCTCTCTGATACTTGTGCATGTCATCCGCTTATCTAGAAAAGCTTGAATGAAAAAAGAAAAAAAAAAAAAAGAGGAGGAAAATATTTTCCAAAGGCATGCAAACAATCCAAAGAGGTTGAATGACTCTTTTGGCAGCTGTGCCCCCCTCTGACGCAGCTTTGCTCTCAAGGCTCTTTCAGATGCGATCGGAGGGGTGGAACAGCCTGAACCCCCCAGTATTTGCAGTCATTGGGAAAGGTGCTGAACCTGCTGCCCCGCTGGCGTGAGGCCCTCATTGGTCCCGCTGAGGGGCCGATCCAACTGCCCCGCTCATACAAACTGCGGGCAGGGATGTGCAGAGCTGTTGGGGCATGCGGGGTTCAGGCTGTGCACGGCAGAGCCTCAGCTGACAGAATAAGCAAGTTTTGATAGTCAGAGCATTTGGTATGAATTAGCAGGCTTTAATACTTTGGTATTGAGCAAGGTAGATATGGAATCACCAAAACATCTTGGGGAAGAGCTCAGAAAGACTTGGCAGGTGATTTTTGGCTAGAGGTTTTGTCACAGGATGTGTCTTCTGAGTGCAGAAACTGCGCTGGCTGGAGCTGTGGTCCAGACCTACCTTCCAAGAAAGGTGGCAAGGGACAGTGACACTTCACTAGCTGGCACAGATGAGAAGAATCACGTCATGGGGCCAGTTCGGGTGATGGATGACAGAACTTTGTATGCTGAAAAGAGAATTTGCAGAATCCAATTACAGACTGGTTGTGTCCTGTACTGATTCAATCACAGACCTAAGTGGCACTGGATCAGCGTTACACTTTTGGTCAGACTAGGGTCTAGCAGATGGTAAGATATTCTTATACTTTTAAGCAAGTGAAAGTAACTGTGTTTTTTAATCATGCTGAGGGACAACCATGGTGTAAGTGGATCTTGCAACAGAGCTGCTTCTGTAACAAAGACAGGATCTTAGATGATGATGTATGAAGAATCTCAAGGAGTTAAAGTCCTTGGGTGAATCGCAGCACACAGTGGGTCCTCAGCCTCTGTGGATTATTGCTACGTCTGGCAGTTCTATGCTGTTTTAGCAAGCACATAAGTCAGGGATCTCAACAGGAGCTGTTGCTGCCTCGCTTTGGAGGAGAGAGCGCAGCAGGTGACTCTGGAGCTGGGAGAAGCAGCAGAGGTATCAGGGAGGAAACCAGCCAAGAAGGACGTGGCAAGCAGTAGCTCAAGAGGAGAAGGTATTTTCTCCTTGGAACCTGGATGAAAGCACGGAAATAGAAACTGGGCTTAGAACATTAAAGAGGGAGGAAGGAGTGGGAGCTGAGACAGCCTTGAAAGTACCAGCAGCATGATGGTGGGTGCTAACGAATGGGAGGGAGACTGCAGCAGATGAGGAAGTTCTCATTAAGGAGAACTTAATGAGACAATAAAAGCCTTTGTGAAACCTAGTAGTTCCCATGCCTTTCCTCTGGTGAAGCTCTCCTAGTAGGTAAAACTTTTAAGTGTCCTACTCTTGAGCTTGGGGAATCAACTTGCTAGGTAAGGTCAAGCAAAAGATAGTGCATGAAGGTCTGACAGCAGAACCTCTTCCAGATCTTGCCGAAATCAGTCAGGTAACAATATGGCAAATTAGAGGACTGATATTAGTAAAGAGCTTCTCTATGAAGGAGAGATGTTGATAATAGTGTTAGTAAGTGGTGCAGGCCAAGTGTTACCCAGGTCTCTACAGCATTTCTTGGTGTAGCAGCTGGGTGAGGGTCCCACCCAGCATGGGAGTTAACCTGCTATCACTCATCCAGGATTGGTCCTGATGGCACCAAACCGGGAAGGGAACAGGCTGCTCTTTGCTGGTTGCACTTTGCTTCTTCCCTGCACCTCACTCAGCTTCTGTTGAGCTGTACAGGGCAGAGTTGGTACCAAATCTTTCTTTATGCTCCCTAGTCTGTCTGTGTGCATGTAAAGCACTGGATCTTTTCTCCCGTGCTCCTGAACTCTGGTTTAATTTGCAAGCTTGCTGTACAGTGACCAGTGATGAACTCAGGCCCTTCCTGTGTGTTTGCTAAATGCCCGTACAGGGCATGATGCATGTGTGCTCTCTGTTCATAAAGGAACTGTCGCTTAGTGCAGTAAATGGAAAGTCAATGCTGGGACCCAGTAGGTAGAGCAGAGAGGAACAGGGCACTAACCTAGTGTTTGGCTCTAGCTGTGTAGCTGTTCAAATTCCCTAAAACGACATGACTTCGCCATCCAGTTCAACTGCTTTTGACTAATGGCAAACCATATCCGTGAACGGAAGGTGATGGATGTTAACTGGATGTTATACAGACTTTGCAGGACAGAACGGCACACAGATGCAGCAAAGCAGAGAATCTGAACAAAGCAAGAGGTGCTACTGCTGGTTCTTGTTTCAGGGTAGTGTTTGTTCAAACCCTTGCCCTCTCACCCAGCCTGAGAGGTTTGTCTGTGCAGTGACCTGTTAAATGCTGGGTATTCTAACAAGCCTCTTGTCTCTTTGTTTGAAGGCTGGTTGGAGATAACCCCGTGTTGAAGCTGATGCGGCAGATCTGTTAGTCACTGCAGACTGACCCAGAACTGAGAGCGTGGTTAGAAACAGGAAAATAAACTGAACTTGGTGAGTATTTGGTCAAAGCCTTATGACTCAGGAGGAACAGACTGTAACAGAGTAAGTCTGTGCCTATTTACTGCAGACAGCCAAGCCATGGCTAGGCAGTAATATTTGATAAAACAATAAGAGAGTGCTGTCTGCTTACCGAGCCCTTCACAAGGGTAAGACATGTTCTCTGCTCCAGGGCCTTTTTTTAAGGCACTTAGATTCCCAGACATGGGGAATGCTATTTTCCAGCTGACTCTTCAGAAATGATAAAGCTACTTTTCCTTCCCTTGATTCAGAAATGCATTTATAGCTGCTTTGAGTTCTGCCTCCCTAGCTGGATAATATCCAAGCCATCATCTTCTAGAAATTAGACCCGGTTGTTCCCAAGACAGTAAAGCTCAATGCAGGGAAGAAGGGAGGTGGTGGCTGTTAGGCTGTGCTCATCGTGGAGGTGCCAGTATGCTCCAGAATCCCCCAGCAGGCTCAGAGGGGCTGTGTAGGGTAGAGGACACTTTTAGGATACCTCGTAGGATCAACCGTTGAGAGAGACCAGACCTATTCACACAGCTCTGTTGGATTAAATAAAAACATTTCTTTAGTGTACTATGTCTGATAATTCTCACCATCAGGTGGTTTGGTAAAAAAAAAAAAAAAAAATCCACTTTTTTTTTTTTAACCCCCGCTTCCCAGCCCGAAACAAACAAAAAAGCCAATCTGGCTGAGCAGTGTGATGGATGGAGCTCAGGAAACTGGAAGACAGTAACATTTGTCTTCTCTCAGGTGACAGATGCAGGCTGTCGTCCAGCCAAGCACTGGATGAGCAGTGCCCTTCACCTTGGCTGGACTAGGTGCAGGGGCTTGTTTTGTACAAGTCTGCTTGCCAGGGTTGCATCTGGATTAAGAACAAGAACCAGTATATTCACACCCAGCAAATTTTCAGAATTCCTTAGATGACCAATTGATTCATTGTAAATAAAGTAAAATCTGGGTGTTCACTCGAAGCAACTATTTCTTAAACTCCTAGCATTTGGATAGCATATTGTAAAATTAACAAATCCCTCTCCCTTGGGAGTGGAGATTTAAATTCACATTCCTCTGACCAGGAAGACAGAGGTGGGAAAGAAATTGATTTGCTCTGAGAAAACAAAGGCAGTAGCCTTATAAAAAGGATCAGAGGATAGAATCTTTTAGTTCCTAGTTCTGTGGTTTGCTTAAGCAATGTCAGGAATTTGGGGCAGCACAAATCAAATAGTCAGCAAATTTTGGGTGCCCTAGGGTATTGAAAAATGCTTCTGGGGAAGGCTGCTAATTGCATTATGGGTCAGTGCTTCACCATGTGTTGTTTCTAGCTGTTCTGCCTTAAACTGCTCTGCCATACCAGCCTGTAGTGAAATCCTGTGATGAAGACTGATGCTAAGAGAGAAATCTCTGCTAACAAAAAGTTCAAAACACCCTTTCCCTTTGTCCTAAAACCCCCAAAACAAAAAAAAAAAGAACTTACTAGGGTCAATGACCCCAAATCAACTGTGGAAGCACCAGCCATAAACAGAAAAATACAGACTGAGAAGGGTAGGGGTGGTGAGGTGTTAAGAGAGGTCTGCTCTCTTACACCTAAGCGTAGTTCAGAAGAGACTCTAGGCAAGGCAGAGGATCGTTGTTGCATCTCTGTGAGGGTACAAAGAGGCTTATGGCCTCTCTGCTCACATATTTCAAACAGATGTCTTTGCTTTGTATGAGTGCTGCAAGTGGAGTGCTCTACATCTGGCAGCTGCCCCGCAGCTCCAGGTTAAAGTGCTCTCCTTCCCCATCTCTGAGTCTGTTGAAAAAGCAAAACAGGAGACAATTCATGCAGTCTTGGAAGGCATGAAGCAATAAGCAAATATTGTGAAATACGGGGAAACACTGGCCTGTGAATATCTCAAATGGAAAATGCAGCTCATAATGGCAGAAACCGCAGTTTCAAAATATGAATATAAACGTGGTCCTTTTGCAGGCAAGATTGGAGAGCAGTCCCGGCAGCTGTGGCATTTCTTCCTCTTTCACGGTATGACCAGCACAAACAGGGCTCTCTACGGGGGTGCTCAAGGCCTTGCTCCAATGCACCTTGCAGTCCGGCAATAACTAAGCTTAAATGCTTTTTGTCAGAAAAACTGCAACAGAAAGTACCCAATTTGTACCTTTACGCTAAACGTTAAAATTCTGATCCATAACATGCTGTTCATCTTGGGCATACTGAAAAGTGTAATTTAAAACAGCTTCTAGCTACCCAGGTAGTGGGAAAACATGGTGCTTGGTTTTTTATTTAGAAGGTGGTGGGCCCTGGCAAGAGCTTTGTCCTCCTGTGTCTGTGCAGGGTGACTGTAACTTCGTCAAAGCAGTGAAAGGACCCAACTTTTATCGTGGGTGCTGTCCTGCGTATAGCTGGGCTTTTAAACAGGGCAACTAAAATAAGTGTCTTGCTGCAGATGTCAAATGCATCTTCATCCAGTTTAGCCTATGTATATTGCAAGGAGGGCCCTGATATGTATCAGGGCCAAATGACGTATGCTCTTGACAACTGAGACCACTGCTTGTTTCTCTTCTTTCTTTCCAGAAAAGCTTCCTTCTCCACAAACACCGCTGGGCCCGATGGCAAAGGCGGTGCTCGGCGGGGCTGGTGAGGACCCACCGCTGTGGTGGCGGTGCCCGGAGCAGCGCGGCGCTCGGCTGTCCCTGACAGGGACGTGATGTGGGACCTCCGCTCCCCGGCACCCCGCAGACTGGTTTACTCCGTATAGACTTTGCATCGGAGCTCTCCCAACCCTGCTGGGGGGCCTTACCCACCCATCGTGCTCTTTTCTTATTTTTGGGGGGGGTAGGTGGGAAAGCTGAACTGCGGCTCTGGTACTGGGTCCCCCCAGCAGGTCGGAGGCCGGGGAAAGATGGCGGCGGCTCCCCTCAGCCGCCTCGGGGCCGGGGCGGGAAGGGGGGCGGGCGGGGGGGAAGGAGAGCGTCGCGTCGCCCCCGCCCCTCGCGTGCCCGCCCTCCCTCCCGCCCTCGCCGCCATCTTGCAAGCAGACAACCGGAGGGGCTGAGCTCCGCTGCTGTCTCTGCCTCTCCCCCTCCCCTCCGGCCGGGCTGCCTTCTCCCGGGGCCGGGGGGCCGGAGCCGGCAGGTAAGGCCTTCAGAAAGTGGCACGCCCGCCCGCACAGCCCACTTCAGCCGGCTGTGTGAGGGCAGGACCATCCCCCTTCCCCAGCGCCTCTCTCCCCTTCCCCGGACAGGTTTCCGCCGCCTGAGGAACGGGCTTCGTCGCCCTCCCCTCAGGGCCCTTGTGGGAGGGGGCACTCTCCTTGGCGGCCCCTTTCCCGGGCTGCTCCGGGCTCCCCGCCGGCCGCCAGCCCTACAGGTGAAGGGGAGCGGCGTGCGCGGAGCCACGCCGGGGGCTGCGGCGTGCCCAGGCCTCTCCCTTCGCAGGAGGGAGCGGATTGTCAGGTACCTCGGGGAGCCAGGGCCGGCTTCCCCTCCCAGGGCTGTGTATCCCACCTGGAGCAGCTGAAGGACTTGTAGGGAGGTGTGGGGTGGAAGGGTCTGCCCTCTCCGTTTAGCCCAGGGGGACAGGTTAGTGTGGAGGGCCCTTCAAGGCCAGGGAAGTTCCCTGTGGAAAGATGGGTGAGAGGGTTGAGCTTCCCTCCAGCCCGTGGGCATCAATTCTTTAGTACCAGGGTTATCCTGTACAGTTATTCCTGCCTCTGTTGCTTTCTGTGTGAATGTGCTCCGTTCATGGAGGTGTAAAAGCCAGTAGGAGCAGGGCATCATGCGTACCCAGTCCAGTAATTGTCATGTTTATCATGATGTGTCTGTGTAACTGCAGCTCAAAAGAAAGCATGGGAGTTCGTGGGCTGCAGCCTGCTCTGGTGCATGTGTTCTCCCAGATTTGATGCAGGCTTGGAAGATTTATCCACCTCAAACCAGAGGATTATGGTCCCATGTACCCTTGTGGAGTCATGTCTTTACACATCTAATAAAGTTTTTTGAGCTTGCCATCATCCCAACACCTGTTTCAAGGCTGATACATCAATATTACTCTACAAATGCCACTTCTTCCCCCGCCCCCATCTGTAGCCCGCTTGTTGCTGCTGAAGTACATCCACGAGGTAGTCATTGGCCTGTGGTTATCTGAAGAGCTATGTTCAGTGTTGCTTGTGAATATGTCAGTATCTTATTGTGGTGTAAAATGCACCCTGAACAATAATCAGGAACTGACAACTCTTGTCTTTCAGCAGATCTCTTAATTCTCCTCATTTCCCTAATCCATGGAGCAAAGACAGTAACACAGTTGGAAAAAACTGTCTCCAAAACACCATATGAATGTTTTTAGTAACATTGGAAGTTGTCTCTATGCTGCTCCCATGTAACCACACAAGCAGGGTGCTTTCAGGTGGTGTTTTGAGACCTAAATGCATTTTTAGTGCATACTCACTTCGTTGGATTTAAGATGTGTCTTTAACACCATTATGAATATTTGATGAGTGATGGCCATTAGTTAACAGCTGGGAGTTATGGAGAGTAAGTGTGCAGCAGAACAAAGGAAGAAACACTAGCCAAGGGATGGGTTTCTCCTTAAATCGTTGGGTACTTAGTTTGGGGGGGATATAGTGATATAGTTGAGCTTTAGACTGGATGCCTGTAACCATAACTGCTTTCTGGGATTTTTTTTTTTAAATTGTCTTGTCTGAAAGAAAGGGGTGAAAGGGGTAGAGTCTTGCTTTAAGTGGTATAGGGGGTGCCACCAGGTTCTAGTAGAGCTGAAACATCTAGGTGTTCAAATTCTGTTACTAATGCTCTCTTTGTGCGCGTTTTGGAAGTTTTGATGACAAGCAGGTTTTCGTACACAGCAGTTGAGTGTAGCTCAGCCTCTTCATGAAGAGATTTGTTGTTAGGACGTTCCTGACTTCGCTTTGGCTCTTAATTGAGAGTGAATCGGGTGCAGTTTCTGTGGCAAGGTCAAACTGAGCAAGAGTGTGTGTAGTTGCAAAGGTGGGCTGAATGAGTTTCTTATATAGAGCTAGCCAGCTGTTCCTGTAAGTATGAAAACTTGTTTTCCATTTAGATGCTGTTTTGGAGTACGTAATAGTACCATCAGTTTTTTATAACAGATAACCTGTGACTATTGGATAATTATATTTCTCAGCAGGGGGATGTTTACCAGGAAAGAAGCTATTGGTTTATCTAACTTCCCTTCACTTTGTTTTGAATTATGCCACTTGTATTTGATATTTTCGGTTTCACATGTAATGCTGAAATGGATGATGAAGGAGTGGGCTATTTATACAGCAGAAGTGAAGTGCAGTAGCCTAGGAATTTTTGAGTGGAGTGTTACTTTGATCTATCAGTGGCTGCTGGTCAATGTGTTGGTTTTTTTCTTTTATTTGAATAAAATGTTATAGTAGAAGAAGTCATGAAAATGTGATGTTACAAAGGATAAAAGGTGTCAAGATGGAATCCCATCAAATCCTTGGTGAGATTAGTGGTTTGTGCCTTTATTTGGAAAAAAAATTGTATATATTTCCTCTTGATATTTTTCTCCTGTTTTCACAGGAGAAATATTAGTATCAAAGAATGACAGCTACTGCTTCACCAAGTGGATGCATTGTGCAAGAGGTCATTATTTACAGCTACCAGCTTTATTGAACTCTTCTTTACATTTCATCCTTATTTGTAAGTTTATAATTTATTGCAAAGTGATGGAAAGATATGCAGCTATGGAAATAGACTCTTGTAGCCAGTTTAGCAGAGCCAGGACCCAGGAGCTCTGTTCAGCTCAATTCTACCTCTGACTGGCTTTGTGATCTTGAAAAAGTCAATAAATGTTGCTGTGTTTTGGAAAATGAACTGGACAAGTTGATGGAAAAGAGAAACAGTATTACTAGATGGTAGGCTGAGGAAAACATTTTAAAAAAGGAAAAAATGTTGAAATTCAGAGGTTGTCTAGGGTGGGGTTTGGAGACCTTGAGGGAGGCATTCTGGTGGAGGGCATGTAAAGCTTGGGGGCAGGAGAAGGAAGGCAAGGCAGGCTGGAGTCCCTTTCTTTGTGCCTTATTGTTGGGTACGCTGAGCTGGGTCAGTAAACAGTATGGCTTGTAGGTCACAACATTCTGTCTGGATATATTCATGGTACTGTTAAAGTGGTGATAGATATTAAAGGTGCTGGAAAATACAGGCTTATGAGAAACTCATCACTTTCTAAACAGAGCAGATTTGTTTTTTGTTTTTAACAATGTGGCTCTAACAGACCTTTGATCTCTTGCAGTCTTTTAGAAGCGGAAAAACAACTTAGGTTTGATGTTTTGTGTGTCATCGACTGAAATTGGGGCCATCATGAATATAACCAAGGGTGGACTGGTGCTGTTTTCAGCTAATTCCAATTCGTCATGCATGGAACTATCGAAGAGGATTGCTGAGTAAGTAAAATCTCCTGCAGGGCAGCTTAGGATCTTGGTGTTGTTATGATGGGACTAATTTTACTAAAGACTGATTTCTCTGTTTAAGGACAGTTCCATGGGGAAACTGCCATGGTTTGCAAGAACATCTAGTGTGCTGTATTGCACAGTGTGTTTCAACAGGTCAATAACAAAGGAAATAACTTGTGTTTAAATTGTTTGATGGCAGGTTGTGATTGGCTGCAGTATTTTAGACACATGGGAAGGCTAATGTTTGGATAGCGTTAAATAGTCATGGCAGAAGTTTTTATCGTTTACTTATTCTATATAGCGGAATTTTCTTAGATGGCAAAACTGCATCCTGCTCACTGTGTATTTTAGGTGGGAACATTTGTTGAGCTTTAAATGCATGAATAGCTTCAGCAAAACTTTTATGATGTAAGTAAATTTTTACCATGCTACTGTAATGGTATTAGGATGCATAACATAACCAGGAGTCTTGCACGTGATAGTTTCTTCCTGAGGCTTATGTACCCATGGCTAGGTGTAGATAGGAGGAGAAAGGAGAGTGCCAAGGAACTCAGGTTACGCATGGCAAGGATTTGGGCATAAGTGCACAGCATACTTGGCTGTCTCCTTTGTTTAGTGATGGGGGTCTGTTCTAGTACTAAAGTGGAATAAATACAGCAGACATTAGTCTTCCATTATTCATCTAGTAGAGCTCAAAAGTATTTCCTATTCTCTATGTTGATGTTTTTTCTATAGAGAAGAGCGATGTAGAAATGGTCTTTTAAGCATTGTGTATGTTGCCATGCATATGTACATATCTATGGCAACATATATAGAAATATGTATTAAAAAATAGAAATTGTTACATGATTTAGTATTCATTATTTTTTTTCTGCTGCCTGTTCTTCTGAGCTTGACTTGATAACGAGTTTAGCTTAGCCTGCAGTGGAGCTTCTGGAAATTGTAGCTGCTTTATTAAGAGGTTTTCACTATAATTACTGGTTTTATGGTGTGGGATTTTCTTCCCTTGGTTTTCTTGTATGAAATACAGCCTTTTCAGTAATTGTTTTGTTGTACGGGCTTTGCATTTGTTTTGCTCTTCATATTCCCATATTGACTTCTACTTTTCTTTTTTGTGCTCCTGCAGGCGCTTAGGAGTGGAGATGGGGAAGGTTCAGGTTTATCAAGAGCCAAACAGAGGTGAGCATTTAACTGGCAAACCTGGAACTTGCCTAACTGTGATGTGCATGTATTGGCTACCCTTTTCTTAAGAGTTTGAGTTTTGCTATTGCAGATATTACATATTTCTCTTCTTGGCAGAAACAAGAGTGCAGATTCAGGAGTCTGTGAGAGGAAAGGATGTATTTATCATCCAAACGGTTTCAAAGTGAGTAACTGTTTAGACACTGTGCTAGCATTTTGACATGGACTGTACATAGGAATGCTTCTGGTTTAGATTTTCTTCGCATTTTATGTATATGATGCAGTATAATAAGCTTAGATTACCTAGATAGAGGCTTCTCTGTTTTTTTTGTTGTTTTGGTGTTTTGGGGTTTTTTATATGTTCAGAATGAAGACTTCAGCATAAGCTAACTGCTCTTGTTTTAGTTTTCAGTGACTGTGTCAATGAAACTTTTTCCTGGGTCTCTGCATTCATTTGTTAAGTGCATGCTTTTGCTTATCTTACTCTCTTTAAATCCTTTCCTTTTCAGCTATCCGTCTCCAGCACCATTACAAAACTCTAAATATAGGAGGAGCATTTCCTAGGCAATGTGTCCTGTGATTCAGAAAAAAACTTTTTTTTTAATGTGAAAAGAACTTTACAAATTCTAAGTCTTTTTTTAAATGGCAACAGAAGTAGCAGGTCTCTTAGTTGATGACTAGTTCTTATCTGAAAAGATACCCTCTCAATCTTTCCATTTAGGGCAGAAAATGGATAGTAAATATTTAGCCTGCTGTTGGCTTGAATAAGAGGAATGTGTTGTAAAATGTGAAAATTTTTTTTTTTAAAAAAAGCTTATCTATATCAAAAATACATACATACTGGTTTGTGCACGGTACAAGGAGATGTTGGAGATAAATTACAGACTACTTTGTTACAGCAACACAGTATAACAAAAACTGCTGAATTGCCCAAAGTAGCCAAATGAAAAAGTGAATGAAGTGTAATTCTAGTGAAGAATTAAAATGCTGGGCCCAGGGCAATTACCATCCTGAGGTGCACAGCTGGATTCTTAGTGAAGATTGCTCAGTCACTGTAGGCTCCACTACCCAGGAGTGAAATTCCTGGAGTGGGTATAAGTACTGTGTTGAATACAGGATTTTTATGCACGAGATACAGAACTAGATGCTTCTCGTTCCAGGGATGTGAATACTACGATCATGGAACTCCTCATCATGGTGTACGCTTGTAAAACCTCCTGTGCCAAAAGCATTATTGGAGTGATTCCTTACTTCCCGTACAGCAAACAATGCAAGATGAGGAAAAGGGGCTCCATTGTCTCTAAATTACTGGCTTCAATGATGTGCAAAGCTGGTAAGAATGCAGGCTGTTATGAAATAATCAGGGCAATGGGGGCTTCCGCTGTCACCTTGCAGGTTTTGAGAGGTCTCTGCAGAGAGGTTGTTTAAAAATAACTGCCAAGTTTTTTGTGCATTTAAAACCCACATAAGAAAGGAGAATGTAATTAGAAATGTTTCCAAATTACAAATTTGTAAAAAAACCCCAAACTTGTAACAGCCATCTTCCATTGTGTCCCACTAAGCTGGCAATATCAGTCTGCTGGACTCTGCTGCTTTGGGCCATGGTATCCATCTCTCATAATACTGTTGTCTGCCTTTGTGACACTCTCAAACAGTTGTGCCTTGTCATATCTATTCTTTTTTTAAACTATTGGGTGAATGCACTTTGTTTCCATCCTTTACATTTGAGATAACATGGGAGAATGGGATGATTCATTTTCACAGCCTTCTAGCACGTTTTCTGCTCCTTTCCTTTTGCTCCTGTCCCTGGGAAAAATGGGCAGCTACAATGGACACTGGGATCTGGTTTCTTATTTGGAGAGAAGTGTTTTGATGATTATGATTTGGGCCCATTTTTCAGGAGTTCAGAACTCTAATGCTAGCTGTGCTGGGGTCTTGCTATGTGGCATAGGACAATTTATCTTACTAGTGCTTCCATTTTGTCATATGTTGAATGGAGAAAGATCTTACCTGCCTCAGTGTGGCACTACTGAGTCAGTTATGTAGTGTTCTGAGGTTCTTTTAAAAGCAGCACTGTAGAAATCTTGAAATGTGATAATGCTGCTGTACTTGAGGCACACAGTTAATATGGTACATACATTCACTAAGTATAGTATTCTTGTTCTAATGCAGTTTAGAGATTTTGTTCTGGGCAAACTTCAGTGAAACTTTATAGAGAAACAGAGTGTATCTATTGTTCTCTCTTACTTTTCTTGACGAGCTTCTCCATATGTCTTTTAATTTCTTTTTTAAAAGGACTGACTCATCTTATTACCATGGATTTACATCAGAAGGAAATACAGGGCTTCTTCAATATTCCAGTTGATAACTTGAGAGCATCTCCATTTTTACTACAGTACATCCAAGAAGAGGTGAGGAGGGCCTGCTGTTACAGTTGCTTTTCTAAATCATTTTTTTGTCATGTCTCAAGGCTTCTGAAACAAAGTCCTCTGAAAAGACTAACTCTTCAAACAGAATTTTAAAGGGGGAATGGTCATGTTGGGGTAACTGGTTCTTTTCTTCCCCACAGGTTTAAGTTTTGCTTTTGTGAAGAACTGGCATTTTCTTATCCATGCAGTGGTGCTGTTCTGTCTTCTTACATATATTCCCCTAACCAGTATTAAAAAAAAAAAAAAAAAAAAAAAAAGGGATTTTCTTGCTCTTGATGTCCCCTTCCTTTCCTGTTTCCAGTTTCCTTGACATTTATAGGATGGACTGCTTGTGTAGGTGTAATTTATACTGCATTATGAAAACACTTTGAAAGTAAAGCTGTAAACTATGAGAGGGCCTATCGGTCATGCTCTGAAAGAAAGAACAGATGACTTCTTGTGTGGAAATCTACACGTGCTGTTTGTTCAGCATGCCTTGACTTGAGGAGCTTAACTTCTGATGTTCCATACGTCCATTTCTCCATTTTATTTTTATAAGTACTTTGAGAAGTGCCACCAGTAGATTCATATATACAAATTGTGCAAGTGATAATTGTAGGTATAAGATGCGTATTACACTTCTGACTAATGAAAACTTGGAATAAAGCAAATGCTTTTTTCCTGGTGAGAGAAAACATTTAGCTCACACTTGAATCCAGGTTATTTATTTCTATAGAGATATTAATGTCTCAATTTAAAAACAAACAAACAGAACCAAACCCAAACCCAAAGCAACATGATTTTATTATGACAGTGTTAACATCTGTTTGGGGAATCAGTTACCATTTGAATCCATTGTTACAATTTCTTTTGGTAATAAGAGTCAAAGAGGATGATAGAAAAAAACTCCAGGCTCTGCCTTTGCCACAGTCATTCATCATGTATACCAGGAGAGAGGAGTATTGCACACTGTAAGCACTTCAGAAGTTAAAAAAAGAATAGTGGAAAACCAAGTATGCAGACACAAGCAAGTTGTGCCTTTATATGTTGCTTGAATGTATGGAGTATGGTTGTTCACAACATCATGGTCCTGGTTTAGTCTGGAAGCACATTTTGATACATGAACTCTTAATGGTTTCCAAAGAATTGTTGCAGCTTTGAGTCTGGCACTGCTGTGCAGTCTAACAAATTAACATTTGTAGAGATCTGCTGAGGTATGTGTAGAGAGGTCTTAAAAGATCCTTTCACATTTTAATTTCTTTGTTCCTCTGCTTGTCCATGAGACGACTTGCTAAAACTAGAGTTGACTGAATGTATCGATCACCTGGGATCTATATTGGCAAGTACGTACGTTCACCAGACAGGTCATATCTTTTGTTAAAAGTTTCATCCAGCGCTGCTCAGGAAGAATGTAGTGTTTATCTTAAGTTCACAGTGGCAGCAGCTTGCTGTATGTCCTGCACTGTGGATGCCAAAGCATGAAAAATGTTTCTAATAGGAGTTGTGATGGGGTATATTGAGTAGCATGAAATAGAGTCCAGCTTGATAAGAATGAAGGTCACTTAAAAGGGATTTAACTGAAAGGTAAGAGGATGAGGGCTTGTAGTTGTTCCCTGTTGGAAATTTATGCATAGGTGTAAAGAGAATTCCTTGGTGTTCTGGGATGAAGACAGGCCAATCAGTGAAATTAATGTGGTGTAAAAATAATTTGGTGTTTCTCCTTTGTATGCTTAGCTAATGTTTGATACTTAGTGACCTCTCTCTTCTATGTGTACATGTTAATCTTAGAGTGATGTAGCTCTTTGTTACAAGGAGTTGTTGATGTCTTACTGTCTTTGGATGACACTTCTAGCGTTCTGACTTCATTTTTGAAGAGCTGAGAACAAATTTGATAATTTGGCAGGGGAAAAATGAGGCAACTGTCTGAACAAGATCAAAGCGCTTATTATGTCAAGTGACAGGCCCTGCCTTGTCCATACCTTCCATCATGTTAATCTTTATAGCCTGTTGTATAACTAAGTGTTTGTAAAGGACAGAGCATGCTGAATTCCCAGTATTATAGGTGGAGTTAGTAACAGTCGGGATTATTAATGTTGCCTGACATGTCCTCAGAAAAGCTCTTGTTTTCAGTTGGTTAGGCCCATGCCCAAGTTCAGAACTTTTCCCACAATGTATTTCAGGTAGAGTACTTTTGGAAATACTCAGCCAGTGTGGTTTGTATGTTTGATGATAAGATTGTGGAAGAATTTACCTTGCTTGTGTTTGAACAAAACCCAAGTATTTCTATGCTCTGGATCTGGTATTTGACATCTGACAGCAAGGCGACGAACTGCATGTCAGGGTATCATCTTCAAAAATCTGTGAAATTACATTTGTAACAGATAATCTGCAGGTATTTAATAAAGAGTCTTCTGTCCCTTAACACTGGGATTCTGAGGATTGGATCTGCTCTGTAGGACTTTGCTTGCTATTGCAGCTGAGAGTGGCTGTGAACTATCGTTACAGTGACTGATAAAAGGACAGAGGTTCTCTGTACGCTCTGTGGCAGACAGGTTGTCTCAGGGCAGCACAGTGAAGAACAACACTGAGTTTGCAAGGAAGGGGGGTAAGAGGAGATATTGGTAAGACGAGAGATTAGAGGGAGCATAGATTGCTGCTGGAAAGGAGGACTGACAGGGCAAATGGTGGAATACTTGAGAGTTTAGGGAACAAGGAAACATGAGTCTGATGTGGAAGATGTGGAATCAGTGTTGGCAGGGAAAATGGAGATGAACTTTTGAGAGAAGGAGACTAAAATGGTGGCTAAATGGAGATGAGGAGTCTGGAGTGAAAAGCCAGTGTGAGAATGGGGCAGGACAGGAGCAGCAAACTTTGGAATGGATTGTGCTTGTGAAGACTGACTGAAGGACCCATCAGACCTTGAAATGAAACTCTTGACTTCTTGGCCTTACCACTTTGCTGCTGTTGGCGTTTGCAGCAGCATCCTCTAGTGCTGGCTGGTGCGGAAGCCGCTTTGCAGCAGTGTTAGACTGTGATGGCAGGATCAGTGCAGCAAATAGGGGATTTTTATCCCTTTTGATAGTCGATATGAAGAGTCACTATGATGTGATGGATAGGCATTACTTTTTTTGGTGTACTCTGAAAATCAATAGGAAATAGATGAAATGCTGTGTTTTCAAGTGATTAAAGACTGCCATGGGTGCACACAAGACAATTTAAGTTGAACTGGAAACTTCTTTCTTTGATGGTTTCCTGTTTCTTTTAACACTTGTCAGTGTAGCCCTGATGTTCTTTTAAAGCAGTTACTTTCGTGTGATCTACAATATAACATGGTGTTTGTGAAAGGTACAGTTTTTAAGTTAATACCTGAATTTCCTAAATACCTGTTTTTACTGAGCTGTGAACTCTGATCATGTACCATGGATTCTTGAGGTTGCTTTCTTATGTTAGGTGGAATGTTCGATGCTTAAAATTCTTCTGGCAAAATAAAGTTCTCTGATTCTTACTGAGTTTAAATTTGTCTAAAGATATGAAGTAGACATTGCTATCTGTTATTTACTACAGATACCAGACTACAGGAATGCTGTAATTGTGGCCAAATCACCTGCGTCTGCAAAGAGGTGGGTAAGATCTGCTCTCTTGTGTTAGAGCAGGAAATCTCTATCATGATTTTGTTCTTAGGATCAAGTGAAGGACAGATACCTGGTAATTAGAAGATGCAGCCTTCAAATCCCTCCCAATACTGTTAGATGTGTAGTTCTTACATCATTGTTATAATAAATCTAAGGAGAGTAAAAACCAAACAAGTGAAAGGATGAGGTAGATCAATTTGGCTCTTAGGATAAAGGAGGTATTTAATCATATTATATTTCTGTGCTTTTACATTATAAATTTCCTCCTGTAAATGAAGAAAAATTGCTGGAAGTATAATGCCATTAATCCAAAGTATTTGCTTAACATGGTCGTAACTTGGAACATGGTTGATCAGACCCTAAATACAGATGGCTTACCATTTCGCATGGTGAAACAGGATTTGATGTTGGAGATTATTTTGACTGTGAAGTCCTTGTTGGCTGAACGACTGTTATTAATCCATGAAGCTTTTTGGTTGACTGTTCCTAAACTCTTTGGGATTACACTGCTCTCAGCAGGTGGTGAAGAGTTGGATGATGGTTTAAGAGATACTGTATTTGCTGTGGTGACAAACCAATAGTTTGTTGAAAAGTTATCTAGACTTTCCTGCCAAGGAATCAGGGTACTCTTTGTAAGAAAGGTTTTTGTTGATTTTATATAACAAATCAGAGAGACTTTAATTTGTAGAAGTATAGTGAGGGGAACAGTCTTTGTCATCTTTGTTTTCCAGCAGTACTTTTAATGTGATTTCTTTTCTTTTGACCAGTTATTTTACATTTGCTTGTCTTTGATGGTTTCTTTTACTTGGTGTCCGTATTGCCTCTTGGGTGTAGGCTGGCATTTGTTGAGGCATTTTCATACTCGTCAAGTAATTGTGCATGCCAGCAAATAGTCTACACATAACCTTTGATCAGACAGATAGGTTGCACACGTAACTGATTTGTGTAGGAGAGGATCCCACAGCTGTATTGTTAGCTTCTTCATGTGTACATGTGAGCATTTAAGAGCAGTATTTGAGGAGGTATTTTGTATTTGGAAAAGGGTGATTGAATGTTTCAGCCTAATCAAGGAAAACACTTTTCAGATGAATGCCTACTTGTGAAAGAGAACCTATGCTTGCTGAAGTTCAGAATGTTTCTGTAGTTTCTGAGCTTACTGGAAAACGAATAAATCATTTTACAACATTTGAACTTTACTCAGTTTAATGCTGCATTTTAAAGTAATTATTATAGTTTCGTTGATAGGATTATGACTTCTAAGTTATAACTTACTGTTTTGAATCATAGTTTATCTGTAATTAACTACTTGGAAAAAATATCCTAACTGTATGATAACCACAGGGCAGAAGATTCTTCATGTTTAATTAACTGAGCATCATGATGGGCAAATTATTCTCTGGACTTCGAGTTGTTTGGATAGTGAAACAGGGCTTAAGTGTAAAGGAGGTGATTTAGGCCACAGGTCTTAAATGCTGATATTAGAATGGAGTGACTCACTGTAGACATAATAGAGGCTGGCTGGCTGGCTGGCTTAGGCTGGATACCAAAATCTTTGGTGTGCAAGGTAAGGTAGGATGAATCTGCTAATTTTTACTTGCTGCTTCCAGTATTTGGGATACAAGCTCTATCTGTGCAATTCCTATTTTCCTGACTCTACTTTCCCTACTTCCCCAGATAACCTTGCACTTTTTTACATAGATTTCTAATTTTAGTTGAAGAAATACAACATGGTGAAGGAACTTCTTGTAAGCTTGTAAAAATCCAGGCTGTTTAACTTTGAAGTGTGGTTTGTCAAGTGTGGCAAAATGATCGTCTGGATTCTCTTTTCTGTAGGATTTCTAAGGTTATGTCTCAGAAGTTCAGGGATACTGTCCTTAGTGCCCGTCTTGCTTAAAAATAAATAGGTGGACACTTGTTTCTGTTTTCATGTGAATATTTTTTTCCTATTAAATGTAGACAATCCAGGCATCTAGGCTATTCTTGGCTACTGTTAGATGAGACCTGCTAAAGTGTGGGTGAAATCTCAAGAATGCTGAAGGCTAGGAAATGTTTTTCTGACTGGGCAAAACAGAAGGGAGTAATCAGAATTATGTGACTTGCAGCATTTATCCTTTTGCTTCAAGGCCAGTATGGGTCCTTTCAAGGTTATTCTGACTCTCACAAGCCTGGTGAAAACAAGATACTAAGGGGCAGGTGGGTTCTTCTGTGTGTGTTCCTAAAATTTTAGGATCATTCCATTTTTCCTCTGAAACATGAGAAATAAAATGGAAATAGGTTAGGACTGCATGTATGTGAATTATTTTAAATGTAACGTATTTCTGGTTTTGTGGTTTTCTTTTTTAACCCTTTCCCTACAGGGCACAGTCATTTGCTGAGCGCTTACGGTTGGGAATTGCTGTGATTCATGGGGAAGCTCAAGATGCAGAGTCTGACATGGTGGATGGTCGGCACTCACCACCTACGGCCAAAAACGTAGCTGCTATTCATCCCAGTTTGGAGATACCCAGTAAGTAAGTTTGTGTGTGAAAGTTTTCACCTGTTGTATTTTGTGGGTTTGGGGAATGGGACTGGCAGTGATGGACCATCAAAAATGAGTGGTTCTTTAGGGGGAAAAGAAGATTATTTTTTTCTTAATAGGGAGAAAAAAAGATTCCTTTTTGATGCTTTATCCTTGGTTTTAGTGCTAGGCTGTATGTGAGTTCTGTGCCCTGGGCAGGAGGCGCTGTGTCATTACAGGCAGTCAGAAAAGCCCTTGGCAGAGGGTCCCACTTTTTTGCCATTTACTTTTCCTGTTGGAATTTTTCTGGGACACAGAGCTAATAAGCTGAACTGAAACTGTTTTTGCGTGTGGCTGTAGCTGTATAGTGTCGTGGACCTTGACAGAGTAACTTTGCTGAACGTGGATCTATAGCTGTGCATGTAAAACTTCATTGCATAAACCTTAGCATGGATCTCAGTAGGGTCTGCAGACTGGTTGTATCTGCAAGCTGCTATATTCTCTGAACTAAAATTAAAAATTAATTGAATTGGTTGAAGAATGTGGGTATAAATGAATGTAGTTAATACTTTGGCTAAGCCTAAATCATTTATGTATTAAAATCCTGCTGATTTTTCCCAGTAATGCTGTGATGATTGAAATAGTTGTTGCTTCTTTTCTGTCTGTAACAGTGATGACCAACACAAAGTGTATGTTTCCATGCTTGAAGTAAATTGTATAAACTCTCTCTTTATTTCTCTTTTTTACCCCTCTAAAAAAATTTGCCATGAATCAGTGCTGATTCCCAAGGAAAAACCACCCATCACAGTTGTGGGAGATGTAGGAGGAAGAATAGCTATCATTGTGGTAAGTAAGATGCTGTCACTTCTGATAAATTATATTAAAATGTTAAAGTTGCAGGAATCAAGTAGGTACTCTGCTGTATCAGCAGCTAAACTTTTGTTGATGGTGAACTTTTGATACTGCGCTTTTTGTACCGTGAGGCAGTATTCTGCAGTCACTGAAGCTGACTGTGTGAACTATGAAGTGATCCGTGCTGAAAACCAGCATTTGGGCCTTGTTGCTATGAATAGACCAGATGAAATTCTGTTCAAGTGCTTGCCTGAAGGTGAGAAGTTTCAGGTGGTGCTTACACATCAGATTAGGGGGAAATTACCATGTTTCTATTCTGTGAATTTAGAAATGCCAGTGAAGTAGAGATGATGCAGTTATACTGTTTCTCCAAAGCAGAGTGTAATCTCTGGGCTTGTCACAGAAAAGGGCAATTTTCTGTGAGTCTGGTTTTTGAATGAGTGTTGGTTATTTTGGCTTTTCCCTCTTCCCCTCATGGAGCAATCCTTTGGCCCCTTGATGTTGCAGTAGTTTAGGACACTCTTGTGCTTTTTCGCCCTCACCATCTAGCTCAGGTCTCAAGAACAGCATGAATAAAAATGTCTGTTTTGCATCGGCTGTAAACCATTACACTTGAAGAAGATGTGATATCGGTCTGGGTGTGCTGTGCTGATCTGTCTGAAGACGTGGTGAATCTTCACTAACTCAATCTTACTTTGACAGGATGACATTATAGACGACGTTGACAGCTTTCTTGCTGCAGCTGAGACCCTCAAGGAGAGGGGGGCTTACAAGATCTTTGTAATGGCCACGCATGGCCTGTTATCTTCAGATGCTCCCAGGCTGATAGAGGAATCTGCAATTGATGAAGTAAGCACGGATTCTGAGTTTCTGGTCCAATGATTCAGTGTTTTTTAAGCAAGCAGTTTTCTCCTGACTTGATTATTAAAATGTACTGGTATTAAGAATTTAGCTGGGAGATTCCTGGGTTCAGGCTTTTTTACCAAGGAATTGCATGTTAAGAGTATTAGCATCTCCGTGTCCTTAAACTATAGCGATGGGAAACCAGGGAAGTAGTGAGCTGACAGATGCCAGGATTAGCAGACTTTTCTCTTCAGTGCAGGGGATATTTTTCATACCTTCCTTTGGGCCTGCGCGGCAGAATGAATGGAAGGAAGGGACAGTGCCATTAGTATCCATGGATATGTGCTATCCTATAGCAACACATGGTTCTTCCTAAGATTTTGACCCTGACAGTAATGTAAAATCTTGTTCTTTTACCAGCAAGGGTGGCTTCACAGGATCTGGTGCGTGTACATGCCCTTTTGCAGTTCTAATATGGGGAGGAGGAAAACATAACAGAACTTTCCAATCATTTTTTCTTTCTGTAGGTGGTTGTTACAAACACAATTCCACACGAAATACAAAAACTCCAGTGCCCTAAAATCAAGACGGTGGATATCAGCATGATCCTCTCAGAAGCCATTCGCAGGATCCATAATGGGGAGTCCATGTCGTACCTTTTCAGAAATATAGGACTGGATGATTAATGCTTCTTTAGTCTAAAGAAACATCCCGGGCCAAACTGGAAGCGAACAGATAATGAGCTGTGAAGCATCATGCTTACCTTAATATTTCTATTGAGCCACTTTTTATTTTCTCTTGGTTTAAGTATCAAGGTAGAACAGTTTTTAAGAGCTTTTTTTTTTTCTTTGCAGGTGGTTATTTTTTTGGGGTGGGTGGGTGGGGAATAAACATTTTACAAAAACTGTTCTAGTTGCTTTTAGGTTAGTTGCACTATATACATGATGGAAAAAATCCACAAAACACTTGAGGCAAGAATTTGGCTTCTAAATTAAGCATTCCTTTTCCAAAGCTGCTTGCTACAAGTGCTTTAAAAGATAATAAAATGAAGTGACTGTATAATATTTTCATTTTAAAAGCCAAAAAGGTTGTACTGTTGTATGCAGTTCAGTGATTTTGTAGGAGTGCTTTTATAGAAAAGCATATGAAATATGCACCTGTATTTATTTTCTGCGACAAAGAATAAAGACTTGTTTTGTGTGAGCTTTCTAAAAATCTTCATGTACTGGTCACTTGTCTTATAAAGTGTGTCCCCTTAAAAATGATTTGCAGGTATGAAAGAATTTGAGGTGAATTGATTCTTTTATGCTAATGTGTTACTTTGGAGTACGAACAGGTTTCAGGCTTCTTGGCAGTAAGGAGAGTAATGTGTGTTTTGCTTGTTGTTCCAGTGAAATGCCTGCAGAGGAGGTGTAGAGGCTGCTTTTCCCTAAAACTGATACTCGTGGCCATTTTTCAACCTGTCTTCTGCTGAACAGTCTTGTAAAATGCAAAATGCAACCTTTCACCATCCAGTTGCAGGTGCTGTTGAAGTGTTTTAGGTTAGTTGTAATTTGGCAGTTACGGCACACTTCCAGTGCACTGCTTTGCTTTGGGGAATGTGGGAGGGAGTGAAATCTGTGGCTGGATGTCAGGGAGCAATGGGGACTTGGGAATACTGGTGGGGCAGAGGTCCCAGCTGGTAAAATCCGAATCGGCTCATCACAGGTAAACCTGTTTTTTCAGAGGTTTCTGGCCTGGCCTTAATGCATGAATGAGCTAAAAAATATGGCCATAGTGCAGTGCTGAACTTGTTCACGTTTGTTTTTCCAACCGTCCTTATGTACGTGCAAGTGGAGTGGCCGGCTAGCTGCCAGACTGAGCTTCCAGCCTCAGAGACTTGAAGTTCCTGACCTGTTGTGGAGAAACCAATGGTGGAATTAACGGGCGTTTAGGGGTGGCTTGGTCTAATCTCTCCATCAGAATGGCCTAGAAATTAGTATAAAACTTTTGCCATGTTCAAAGCCAGAAGTGAAAATTAACCTTTGACACGATTTCTCTCTGTTTGAGACAAACTTCCAAGGGCTTCAGAAGGTTCATTTGCTTTTGAAGGTAAAACCTGGGGTTTTCTTCCTTCCCTTGTCTGTCTTGGTACAGCGCCGGGCCCAGTGGAGGCATGTGTCTGAAGAGCTAGATATTGCTAGTAGATCTATAATACTTGATCTTGGTGCATTCAGCAAGTGAGACGGTGATTTTGTTTAAGCAGCTGCACGCTTCTGTTCAGATAATGCTGTTCTTCATTCCGTGAACTTATTTTTCATAAGGTTATTTTTTGATTTTTGCAGAGTCCTGTCCAGAGGGGTATGTTCTGCCTCTCTGAAATGACCAAATGCAAGGCTGTACCTGGTTGTACTTCAATGACAGTCAGTTATTAAACCATTCAGCGATGTTAATAGATATACCAAGCTGATGTATTAACACTTGTATGTACTTTGAAAGTGTTAATGCAGGTTAAATTCCAGCTGAGCAGTGAGGGAGACCTTCAGTTCCTCTCCCAAGTGTACAGACCTGCTCCTTGGTGCGTTGGCGGCTGTTTCAGAGAGAAATATGCTGAGCTGTCTCGGTGATGGGCATATTAGTTGCAGTGTCTTTATTTGTTAGTGAGACCTTGTGATACATGGTTGGAAAGCGTGCTGCCACTTGAAAATGCGCCAGCCAAGCATCCAGTGCAGCCAATAGTATCATTACTAAATACCCCAAACCATGACATTGAAAGGTAGTTTCCGGCTGCTTGGTTTGTGTTGGCTGTTGGAGGAACAGCTTCATCTCTTCTGTAAGCATTTCTGCTGGCCAGCCCTCACTGGCATGCTGAGGCTCCGCCGTGTAACTCCTGTGTTCGATCGTTGCTTTAGCATGTAGAACCCCCCCAGGTTTGCCTGGTTTTGTGCAGTGTGATTACTGTGTTGTTTAGAACTCAAGAATTTGGGAACAAGTTGCACTCCTAAGACGGGGTTGTTGGTCCTTTGGCTTTTCATGGTGTTGGGAGTGGTTGAAGAGCAAAGCATGTGCATCTTCACTTGGACGGTTTTTCACACCCCTTTCATTGCAGCATACAACTGCAGAGCTACCTGATCTCTACATGCTTTTTTCAGAAGCAAAATCAGATCACCAGAAATGCTAGCTATTCTTAGAGGTATTTCTCTGAGAGCCTTCAAATGTAAAGAACCCTTTAAAACCTCTGCTTTATTCAGCAATTTCTACAGTAATTCACAAGTCAGAGGATCGTGCAAATTCTTTCCAGATTTAGCATCTGCAAGGAAAATATTGGGGTTTGGTTTGCAGTTCATAGAAGGCAAACCTTAGCAGTTTCTTGTCCAGCAATAGCTGGATTTAAGGCACCTCTGCAAGAGGCTGCTGGGAGCCCGTGTCCCGAGAGCCTGCATTGCAGAAACGCGTTGGTGGCTTGGGCTGCAGCCGCTGCTCTTTGGGGTCAGTGCAGAAGGAACAGAAACCCCCAGGGAAATGGGGATTAAGTAGCTGCTTGTTTGTGAGACACTAAAATCAAGAGATGCTCGCCTGAACTGTGTGCGCCTGGGGTGCTGGCGGGAAGGGCGGTGGGGAGGCTACAAGGGGAGGGAGGCAGCGGACAGCCTGGCTGCCCACCCAAGCGCCTCTGGAAGGAAAGCTGCTGCCGACTTGTTTAATGATAAATGCCCCTGAGCCACTGACGAGTTACTGATTCAGTGACTGTGAGGCTGAGGATGAAGAGGGAGGCAGAGGGATGATGGAGGGCAATTCCACTGCTGGATCCTTTACGCCTTCGCAGCAGTTCAGTGTTGCTGACCTTGTCGTCATAGTGGTTTATTTTTCCTTAAATGTTGCAGTGGGAATATGGGTAAGAGTATTTCCTCTTGTTCCTTTCTGCTTTCCTTTTTTTAATAGTTATTTTTTTCTTTTCAGGGCTGGCTTTTCTGTGTGAAATACTTTGAAAGCCTCTTTTATTTTCTTGTTGTAGTTTGCGCTTGTTTGGGTATTTTGTGTGTTGTGCTGCATTTGCTCTGTGCTGTTGTACAAACCCTCTGCCTCTTTCACCCCCTATAGAGGGACTCCTGTAGCCTGAGAACGAGCTGGAATCAACCACGGCACAAACCTCTCCCCCGGCCGCCAGTCTGCTGGGTGTCAGCAGATCTGCTGCTCGTCTATTAAAGGGTGCTGAGACAAATGCCCTGTGTAACAGAGAGAGCCCTGGGCTACCCACGGTTCCAGACAAAGGCTCTCCAAAGCCATTTATTCTGCCTTGCAGAAAAATCGTAGCCAAAGCCAGGCCCTATTAGCCATCCTGTCTGCTCGGGATGGCGGTAGGCTGGGCGCATCCTCCATGCTTCCCCCTCTTGGGGTGCCTCCTTTGCTATTCATGGCTCCAGGTACTTGGGGTGGCAGCCGCTGTTCCGTGTAATTAAGCTTGTGTTGCAGAGCTCCCATTAATTATCCAGAGTCTCCTGTCTCTTGGCTTCTTGTCTGGGAGACTTGGGTCTTGGTTTCTTGGGGTGTCTTGTCTGGGTTTGTAGGGAAAGGGTGCTCTGTGCTGATCTTTTCTCCTCCCAGTCTTCGTGCAGGGTGAACAGGAACACGATCAGTGGCTATTTCCTTGCTGGCAGAGACATGGCGTGGTGGCCAGTAAGTAGAGACCTCTGTCCCTCTTGTGACACCCTGGTCAGCAGGGACACGTGGCACCACTGTCCCACCCAATTCCCTCTTCCACACCCCTGCTTTCTCCACCACGCCCATGCTGTATACCCCCTCCTGCCAGGATTTGTGTCCTCAGAGCTGTTTCCCTTACTGCACGGTGGATGCTAGAGCCCACCTGGCTGTTGGGTCTCCTCGTAGGCTGCTCTGAACTTGGGGAGGGGTCATTGGGGTCAAATGTCTATCTTCACCGGCCCCGTGTATTCCTGGTGGCTTCAACAAGACATGGGTGTCCCAAGGTTCCTTTTTTCCCTCCTCTTATTTTGGTATGATCTTGACAAACTGGTTGTAGGTCCTTCCTGTGTCTGGCCCTGGCTCCTTGCCACAGGGTCACCTCTGGGCAGGGTGCGTGGTCACTGTGGCAGATGCAGCATCGTGTGGCTCCTCCTCATACTCCCTGAAGACAAAGTCCATCCAAACCCACCAGGGCTGCCCGGATGAGCAGAACACGTGGGAGCACTGGTTGTGGGGCGCATGGCTGCCTGGCTCAGAGCCTGTCAAGGTTTTTCTTGCAAAATACATGCACGTCCCTCACCACACGTGGTGTGTCTTTGGTCCCACTTTGCTTTTAGCAGTGGCAGGAGGTCTGCGCTCTGCTGCTCCCGTTCAGACATTGGTTTTGCTGCCTCCTCTTTACCGAGTTGCCCCCTTGGGGCTGAGCTGCTGGGGTAGTACCAAAGCTGGTCCAGCTGGCACAACTGCTGTGCCGTGCAGGGGGGGCCGGCGGCCAGGCACCCCACCTGCCGGCACCCGCAGCGCCTCCTTCCCTCCGCAGATCGGCGCCTCTCTCTTTGCCAGCAGCGAAGGCTCGGGGCTCTTCATTGGGCTGGCTGGGACTGGTGCTGCTGGGGGAATTGCTGTCACCGGCTTCGAGTGGAACGTAAGAAACGTGTCGTGTTATTAAGGAAATTAGTTTCTCGAGCTGTGTCATAGCAGATGGCCCATTTCGCAGCAGCGTCGTGCAACGTCTAGAAAAGGCTTGGGAGGAGCTGTGCAGGGGGTAATTAACACAACCCTGCTAACTCAGCTTCTCCAGCTCGTGTCTAGTGCACATATGGTGAGTTTAGAGTCAACACAAGTCCACGTGCACAGGGAAACGGACATTTCAGAGCACAGCTTCCTAGTCCAGACCCCACCAGTAAGATGGCTGAATAAGTCACCCATTCCCCACTTCCCCACACCTTGTATCCAAAGTCCTTGGGTTCTGCAGCAAAAATACGGCATTTGACTGGTTTGGTGCTCAGGGAGTTAGTGGGAAATGTCTGGTTAGGAGCTGAAGGGCTGAGGGGAGTGGGCTTCTGCTGGCAGGGTTGTCGGGGGGGGTCTCCACCATGGCCTCGTGCACCCGTGCCTGCTGTCTGAAGCCATTTGGGGATGTAAATGTGCACTCGAGGGTGAGCCAGGGCTGGGTCAGGGCTGGTGGACGGGGTCCAGCACTGCAGTCAGTGTTGGGCCGCAGCAGGATGAGTGTTTTTTCTGGCTGTGCCATGTTCCTTCTTCCCAACAGGCGACTTACGCTCTTCTGGCACTAGCCTGGGTGTTTGTGCCGGTCTACATCGCCTCTGGGGTACGTACAGCTGCCCTGAGCCTGCTGTGTGGCCCCAGCCAGGTCCCCTGCTCCCTGGAGGGAGTCACCACTGTCCTTTGAGATTCCTTTGAGACTCCTAAGCCCTGCTCTGGGAATACAGCTGTCCCCTTGCCTTCCCTGGGGGAGGGGGCCTGGATAGGGCAGCCATCGCTCTCTTTTCCCCTGGCAGATCGTCACAATGCCAGAGTATCTCCAGCGGAGGTTTGGAGGAGAGAGGATCCGGATGTACCTCTCCAGCCTGTCGCTCCTGCTCTCAGTCTTCACCAAAATCTCTGTGAGTAGCTCCCACACAACTCTGACAAATCCACAACCGATTTCCAGCAATTCAAAGGTTATTTTGGGGCTCAAGCCTTGTGTAGCCAAGTCAGGGGAGAGCAGCTGCTGCAGGATGCTGCAGGAGGGAGCAAGATGAGAGGTAGGGATTTGTGGGCAGATGCTGCCTGCGACAGCAGGTGGGTAGATCCAGCAGCGATGCTTATATCCAGGGGGCCCCAACAGATGTGGGGCTGCGTGTCAGGATTCCCAAACTCATGGTGCACTTGCCTTGTAGCAGCAGTTGTGGGTGAAACTGAAACGTGCTCAGAGGCTGGGTTGCATTGTCTGGGTTTTTCTCTGTGCTCCAGCAGCGATGCTTTCCGGCATCCCTGAGGGAGCTGGCAGAGCTGGGGACTGAACTGGGAATGCATTCATTGCTTTAGGGCCCACGAGTTTTCTGAGGAAAGGAAGCCTTGCTGCAGCTGTAAGATGCCCAAGCCTGTACAGAAAAGTGCCTGGTTTTTAGGGACTTTTCCACAATTTCCGCCCATTTTGGCCTCATTCGCAGTTCCCTGTGTGCAGCCTCTGCTCCTGCTGCCCACTTGGTAACTGTTGGAGAGTTTATCTGAGGTAACACAGCTAAAAAGCCTGTGACACCAAGCCTAGGGCGAGCAGGAGAGCTGGGCACAGACAGCCCTGGGGAGCTGGAGGCAGAGATCAAGAGCGAACAATTCAGAAACAATCTGGAGAAGAAAACCTGCCGGGGGGAGCAATCCTGCACCATCGCCTCTGATGGAGCAGGTGGATCTGACCTGGGGTCTGCTGGGGCTTCTGCATTTCACTGGCTCAAAGAAATATGCTTTTGTAGGTGGCTGGCTGCAAGGAATGTGCTTTTGCATGTGGCTGGCTGCAAGAAGTGGCTGGCTGCAGAGCAGGAGGGCCGGTGCTGGAGCCCGTTCCCCACGGCGAGGCGCTCAGCACCTGCCTCTGCGCTTGCCAGCTCCACAAACACCAGCTTGGCTGGATGCAGCATCGCTCCCTGCACGGGGTTTCTGCCTCCTCCATGGTGGCTTCACAGCCCCGTGCCCTGGGCTGAGCTGCGGGGGGCGCGGCGGGGGGGGGGGGGATCTTCTGGATCTCCCTCCAAGGGATGCAGGGGATGGAGCAGCCTGCAAACAGTGCTCGCTGTGCCCATCCGTCAGCGCTTAATGCAAAAGGAGAGGCTGCACACGCCTCGGACAGACCCTAGCGCTGCGTGGTGTGGTGTCCCCGGCTCCAGGAGATCCCTGTCTCATTCCTGGGAGCTGCTCTTTGACCTTGGGCAAGACACTATGCTTCGGGTTGTAAAAGCAGGTTGCAGGGGAGATGACAGCCCCTCCCGTGTTCCTGCCGGTGCAGAGCTTTCAGTGTGGTGGAGGTGATGCTGGTGACTCCGTTAGTGCAGCTGCCGCCCCTATTTCCCCCCACAAAACCGTAGCCTGTCATGCTGGAGGGCATTCTTCTTACAAAACTGATATTCTTTATACCTTTGTCATTTATGGTGTTGAATATCCTATGGCATTTCTTCTGAAGTTAGCCTGGTGGCTCCTGGAGCGCCAGTTCAGTTTGCAAGTTTGGGCTGTGACATTTGGATTGTTCCCTGATTGTTTTAATGTCCAGCAAACCATTGTCACTTACTCCGCTCCTCTGTGCCGCTCGGGAAGGCCATCTCTCCCTTGCTCCTGATGAAGACCCAGGAGGAGCTTGAGAGAGATGCTGGAGCATCTGTGTCTGTGGTGTTGGTCCCCGGGATCTGTGTGAATCCCTGCTGGCATTTAAAAGGAAAGGTTGGAAGCTGGACTAGGATTTCTGGTGGGGTAGCTTGTTCTTCCTGGTCTGAATTTGAAGAAAGAAATTACTGAGGGCTGGTTTTCTTTGAGTCTCCTTCCAGACTGTCACAGATGTCACTTCTCCTACAAAACAGTGCCCTGGCATGCCATGGGGATGGATGTGCTTGCTCCCTTGGGTTTCCAGTCTCCGTGGCTTTGCCCAGAAGGGACGGGTGTCCTACAAATTCATTCTTAGCTTGGGAGACCGTTGTGATATCACCCCTTGCCTAACACCAGATCAACCTGTAGATGACCTCTGCAGCTCTCCTGACCCTTCTCAGCGCAACCTTGTGTTTGGAGCCTGGTGGACACTCCCAAATGCCTCTTCCTGTGCCTTTTCTCAGCCACTGCTGGAGTTTCTTTGGTCTGCTGAGTTTTCTCTGATCTCTGAGTCACGCAGGATGCAACAGAAGAGGAATCAGCCTAATAAGGGGATTATCTTGGCATCTGGCTCCATTCAGGGTGAATCGCACAAACAATGGTTGTTTCCAGCAGCGGGTTGGGGTGAATGTCTGCGGACACGAAGGGTGTCGCCATACTGGCCCAATGTCCCGTCCCTGGTGGTGACTGCAGCCGGGAGCCTGGGAGGAGAGTCTCAGAGCAGTTAAGCAGGACTGTCCTCCCCGTGGGGGTTTTCTTTGGTCCTCACTGGGGGCTGCCTCAAACCCTGGGACTAGCTGGGCTTTTCCTGGCCCCCCTCTCCCTGCAGACACTGTGTTTATGGATGGATCTCTACTTCATGTTCTCCCCAGCTGAGACGTGGCATCAGTGTTGCTCTCTTGGCCCTTCTTTTGGGGCAGGGGGGATGTCAGTCCCTCCTCTCCTGGAATTTCCCCTTTGGTGGACCCCAACCTTCCATGTTTCATGGCAGGGTGCAGCAGGGCAGCCCAAAGTCCCGCTGAGACATGGTGTTCCTCCTGGCTAGGAACACCTGAGGGGTTACACAGGCATCCTAGCCTTGGCGAAGAGCCCCTGGAGACTCCTCTATACCCTGGGCAACTTGTTCTACTGAGGCTTTGGCTTCACCGATTTTTAAATCTAAGCTGTCTCTAAAGTCAGCTTTCATTGGGAAGGCATCAATGATGTTGCGTAAGAACGAGTTTCCAAGTGAGGTCACTGGTGGAGGCAGGGATCTCACTGGATTATGAGGCCTGACTTCAAAGGCTTCTTCTCTCCTTTTACAGTTGAAAGGACTTATTTTATGAATAGGTCATGCCTGGTTTTAATTAGCTTGTTTTTGTATTTGGGATGTCTTATTAACGACTTGGTCACATGCACTTTTATTTTTTCCCACCCTAGCAAAATTACCAGGAAGGGAGGTGGAGATACCTCTGCTTCCTCATAGCAAAGGCTTAGACTCATTTGCAGACGACTGCAAAAATGATTAAGCATTGAGAAAGTCAGGAGAAGCACGTTATGAAATATCTTGTCCAGGGCTGAATCTTCGCAGCTGGCCTCTGTGCAAGAGTTGTCGGAGGAGCAGGCAGTCACAGGGGGCACTGCTTTCTGGCTGGCGCTGAGATGACAAGTGATGGATCCCTCCAAGGGACACTGGGAGCTCCAGAAGATGTCACATGCTTGGCTGGCACTGTGCTAGGGGGGCTCAAAGTATTTGGGTTCCTGCTTCAGGTTGCATTGGGAGGAGATGGCTGAGGGCCCCTGGTTGGGGCTTTGGTGCCTTGTAGCCAAAGCTTGCACTGTGCAAATGGCTTAGTTGTCCTCCTGTGGGGCTGCTTGGTGGTCTCAGTGGTATCAGGCTGTGGCTGGATTGCATCAGAGGAGCCACTGATAGAGGTTTTGGTGTGGTTGCCCATGAGCTGGTTCCTCTTCAGCAGGACATTCCAGGACTGAATTCTCGGTGCTGGCAAGGGCTCTCCTAGAGACATGGCCAAGCCCAGGTGCAGCTGAGGACAGGTAGTGACTCCCTTGGGAATGCCAGGCATGACTGTGGTGTAAAGCCTGGTCCAGATATTGTGGAACAGTCTCTGAAGTAGGATACTCGAGATCATGGTGTAAGTGCTCCTCTGGTTGGTTTGATTTGTGATTTAATCAACCTTATGCCTAACGGTGTGGACTCATCTGCTAGGGAACGGGCTTTCGCCTTGTGCTGAAGCTGGCTGTGTGCTCACCTACTGGGGTTGTGCTGATGGAGCCCTGCTAGGGAACATACACCTTGGCTCTGCCACTGTGTGATCCTGCATGGCCCCTCTCCATCACCTGATGACAATCCCCAGCTCCTCAGGGCGAGCTTGCTGGAGCAGCGCTGGGAGGAGGAAGGGAAGAGTTGGGAGAAGGAAGTGTGATATGGGAAATGGCACCAGTCCTCCACGTTACTAATCCCAAGCGACTGCTCCCACATGACTGGGCAAGAAAGCCCTGCTGTCTAGGGGATGGTTTCTGGGAGGTGTGTGAAGAAAGATGTCAAATCTGAGCTGATGTCTTGGCTGTGGGAAGCTGTCACGGCTCCGGGCGAGGGTGCGGAGCCAGCTCATCTTGCCTTTTCCTGCCCCTTCTGGCCTCGTTTCCTTCTCCAAACAGGGTTTTTGTGAAGATGGCCCAGCCAAGCGCTGGGGATGGCTGGATCTGAGCTGTGGGTGGAGACACGGTGGTGGCATGGGCACTGCCTGCTGCACCACGTCCTTTCCTCCTGCGGCATCGCTGCTCTTGGAGGAGCTGCCCCAGCTCACTTGGAGTCTCTGCTTTACATTTCATTCCCACAAGACCGTGGCCGGGCCTCCCTCTGTGGGTCCGGCCCTCCCACGGGTGGGAAAAGTTGGTAACTTTGGGGTGTCGGTCATCTTGAGGGAGTTTGGTAGCTGAGCGAACTGCAGGCCTGCGCACGCTCCTCCGGGCAGAGGCGTGCTCCCAGCGTCCCTGTGGGACATGGTGCGGGGACAGGAGATGCTGGAGGCAGCGTGTTGACCACAGAGCGAGTCTGTCCTTCTGTGGCCAAGCAGAAACCCCAAGCCTCTTTCAGGGCCTTTGCAAGGGGGGCTGCAAAGGTCAGGGGACACGTTGGAGGATGCATTTGTGCTGGTCCGTGGTGGGGTGTAGGACTCCTGGGCTGCTGCTGCTTTCTCGGGGCCAAAAGAAGCTTCTGCCGCTTGCTCATGCCTTGGTTTCCCCATCTCTGCAAAACCAGGAGGAGATATTTTTCCAGGGGTGCTCAGCAAAGAGGTGGCTGCTTGTTGGAGCAAGGCTCAGGAACGGCATCCTTGGCGTCTTGTGCTCCACCCTGGGGCTGCCCACATGTGCTCCTCATTGCGGAGGGGCTGCAGAGGCTGCAATGCTGCTGCAGCCCCCAGCGAGCAGGACAGCACCCTGCTCTGCCCCACCAACACCCACCCGAGCACCGCGGAATGGCTCAAGCGACATGGCACAGAGCAGCCCCATCCATCGCTAAAGGCATGTCAGGTATCAGCGAGTACCTTGAAAAGTCCCTTCACCCTGGAGGAGGTCTCCTCCTACCCCCAGCAGCATTTTTAGGCTTGCTGCCACCCTCCTGACTGGTCGGACGGGCCAGGCTGTTGAGCTGCAGCTGGGGAGGGGGAGCAGGTCCCTGGCAGGCTCCTTGCCGGCAGCATGGCTGCCAGGAGGGAGAGTCCTGCCAAGCAGAACGTGAAATACCAGCTACAGCCACCCCCGTGCATCGGCCCAGCCGGGGCTGTTGGGGTGCAGCAACAGCATGGGTACGCTGCCTGGGGTGGGGGTGGGCTTGGGCTGCCTCTGGGGAGCACCCAAGGGTGCTGGTGTTCGGGGGCAGCACAGCCCCTCTGTGTGTACCAGGTGCCCCACCTTCAGGGCTCTGCAGAAAGCATGGTGAGATGCCACCTGGAGAGCAGGGCAGTGCCAGTGGGGGAGAGAACTGGGCACGCTTGGGGCAGCAAGGAGGTAGCTCAGGTCAGGGTCTGATCCTGCACAGGGCTGGGTATCTCTGGCTCCCTGCTCTGCTCCCGAAGGCTGTGGCAGCACTGATGCCCTGGGACATCCCGTTTCTGACCCTTACATCCCACTGTCTGCATCCAGCTGAGCCCAGCTCCAAGTGACTGCTGGAGCTGCTTGCTCTGCTCTTTGGGGGCTGGGGGAAGGTGGCCTGTGGCACCCACCTGCAGTGGGGACACGGCCACTCACATGGGGCCCTGGACTGCAGTGCTGGCTTCAGGAGGTGTCCTCCTGGCATGTGCAGTACAATGTCCTCGCTGCACCCACAGTGCTGCCCCTTTCCCTGCCGTGCCCTCTTGCAGGAGCCCTTGGGTGCTGCCTGGCCAAGTGGATGTCACCTGTCCCAGCCCCTGTGTTTCTTCTTCCCCGCACAGACGGACCTGTACTCGGGGGCCCTCTTCGTGCAAGTCTGCCTGGGCTGGGACCTCTACCTCTCCACCGTCCTGATGCTGGTGGTCACGGGCCTCTACACCATCGCAGGTAGGTTGTTCGGCATCTGCTGGCCTCAAATCTTTCTTCTTTGGTTGAACCACACTACTTATGCTCCTGATTTGTTTTGTTTGGTTTGTTTTTTCTCCTGGAAGGTCTTTGGGGATTTATACTAATGGCATTTATATTCTCTCGATGCCTGTCCAGCCAGTATCTGAGCATCCTTCTTGAGTGTCAGCTCAGGCAATGACTCAATGCATGACCTCTCCCGTGTCATTACAGCTTTTCATTTGTAATAACTCCTCCTCCATCATATAGTTAAATGCTTTCTTGTGTGTGTACCTATTTGTCAGAGCAATAATCAGGGCTTCTCCTATTATGGGACTATTACTATGGAATCTACAGTCTGAGTGTCCTTTACCCAACTCGTTTCCCTCCCACTTGCCCTGCCTGCAATTCAGCTTGCTGCCATCCTTCCTGCTCTCAGGAATATTTCTTGCCCATGCTTCCCCATTGTGGGATCAGCTATTCTTGCACAGGGTCAATCTGTACGGCTCTTTTGTGATCTGGAGATGATGAGGTTTTGATGCTGGAGCTGGAGTTGGAAATTGCGGGTTCCCACTCTGAGACCGTGGGACTGTGTATCCCTGCCAGCCCCTTCAGTTTTTATTTGGGCTGGGACATTCCCTCCCTGGTAGTGCCAGTGGAGACACTCGGCAGCAAATTCTCCCTCACTATCTCCTCCCAGCCATCCAAATGGGAAACAGTTTAAGTATATCGGAAACATGGTGGATTTTGCAAGACTTTGGTTTTAAGCAAATCCCATCTCGGGTTTTTTTCCTGCCCACAAGGCTTGTTGTGACGTAAGGCATTTTGGAGTGAGCTCAGGCAGAGGGTGTGAGCATTGCGTCACCCTGATCCTGAGAACATCCCTCCAAATCCCAGGCATGGCCAGGGAGTGTGCAGCCCTGAATTCCTGGGATGTGAGTCGGTGACTGGAGTTGAAACCGGTTCAGGTTTTGACCCATTTGCTTTAGCTCCGCTACTTTTTAATGCTTTTGTTTATGTGCTGAGTAATTGCTTTCTGGCTAGGTAAGCAGGTCCTGCCTACGTGGGGATGTGGGGCTGCATCCCTCCCGCCCTGCCATCCCTCAGCTCCCCTTCCCTGCCCCGGGTGAGACTGCAGCTGCTGTGGCTATCGGCTGCTCCCCTGACCTTATCTGTGGGGGTGCTGTCACCCCTTGACACCAGACCCACCGAGAGGTTGTTCCCCCTGCACACTCCCGCTGCAGCCCCCCATCGCCGCAGTGTTGGCAGGACGAGGCTGGTGGCAGGCACATCCCTGCGAGCGCAGGCAGCTTTATTGGAACTTGCTGGGGTTGTCAGCGGGGGTTGAACCATGACAACAACCGAGCGAGCCCGAAGCCAGCGGTGCTCCTGATGCTGTGCCTTGTTCTTGTGCAGGGGGGCTGGCAGCCGTCATCTACACCGATGCGCTGCAGACGCTCATCATGGTCCTTGGAGCCATCATACTGGCGGTGAAAGGTAAAAGCTGGGACTGCACAGATCCTTCTTCCAGGGGGACCTTCTCTCCCCACTTGAGTGGTCTGGGAAATAAATAAAAAGGAATTCAGTGGCCAAGATGTCCAGCAGGACTTTGGCCTATAGCAATCACCTGAAGAATGTCTGTGGTCCCCCTGTGTCCCATCTGCTGCTGTGCTTCCCCTCTGTGCTGTTCCTCTGGGTGAAGATGCCATGAAGCATCCCTCTGGTCCTCCATGTGGGGCTGTCCCCAGCACTGGTGACCTTCCTGCGGTCATCACTGCTCTGCATGTTTGCCTCTAGTCCATGAACTCCAAGAGACTGATGAAGCATTTGACACCAAAGCAGCATTTCCAGTTTTGCTCCGGGAAACTTGCAGCAGCGTTGTGTCGGGCTCTTCAGATGGGATCCCTCTGCACGGGGATGTGCGTGGTGTGAGGGGGTGGCCTGGGAATCCAGAGCCTGGTGCTGTGCTTTCCTCTTGGTTGGGGTGAGCACGGTTCATCACCAGCCCTTTTTAAGCGCTTGGTGCTGTTGTGTCTTCGTGCGTTTCGCCGCAGAGCACCCTGGTGAGGCTGGGAGCTTTCATCAGCCTTGTTCTGCCATCGGGGCTTTGGCCCTGAGGAGCAGGAGGCAAAAAGTCAGGTCCCAGTTCAAAGGCAGGTGTTTAACTACAGAGGAGGATTTCCAGAGGCACTCCTGAAATGATTTCCACCATCTCCTGGAGAAGGCTGCTTAGCAGGTGGGTGGGAGAGACTTTGACCCGGTGCTGCACGGGAGCTCTGCTATGGGGATGGAGCAGCTCCAGACCTGCAGCCAGCCCGGTCCTGCGGCTGCTCCCCTGTGTGAACGCAGAGCTGGCTCCTGGGTGAGGCCGGTGTGCAGCAAGATATATTTACAAAACCCAAATGAAAGGACAGCTACTTCCTGGAGAAGGGACAATAACACCAGCTCCCCCAGCAAAAGCCAGGAGCTGCGGCAGGCAGAGGAGCACGTTGCCTGTGCAAGCAGATCTGAGCGGTGGCTGCAGCCTTTGTGCTGGGCGAGGTGCTGGGGCGGTGCTGAGGGTTGTCTGACGCTGCAGTTGCCCATGGGGCTCGCTGAGGTTTGTGTCTGGTGAGCTTGGCTGGGCCGGAGTAGGAGGGTAGGGAGGCAAGGTCTGGAAGATCCCCGCCAGCAGCAGCAGAGCCCAGTTTTTCTTGGCTTTGCCAACCTGCAAGCGTGGCAAGGTGTGTGCAGGGAGGTGAGGGCGCCCAGGAGAGGGGCTGATCCAGGCGAGCCAAAAGACGAGGTGCTGGTCACACAGGCTTTTTTTAACTCGGGTGTCTGGAGACCTCAGCACCTGGAGGCTGGTATGGCTTGAGGATGCTCGGTTTTCTCCAGCTCTTGCCAAGCTCAGGTAATAAAGGATACTCGCCATGTTTTACCTCGTTCATATCTTCAGACCGTGACAGCTGCAGCAGTGATGCTAACACTCACCTGCTGCACTGCAGCTGCTGCGGACCCCCTCTGCCTGTGCCATCGCCTCTCTGCTGCTGCTGAAGGGATGAGGAAGCGCATCGCTGGGCTCTGGACTCGCCTCTCCCGAGGGAGAGCAGGAGGCTCGTGCAAATCCTGTCGGATGCAACGCTGGGCAGAGCAGCCTTGAGTCTGACAACAAGCGGGTGCCAACCAAGGAGCTGTAGACAAATGACTTTGCTTAACAGAGAGCTCGGTGGCTGTTTCGGCGGGTGGCAGTGCCGGCGGTGGCTCTGCTGGCTCCGGCATCACAGATAACAGACTGTGCCACCCTACGCCCCACCTGGCATCCACCATGGGGCTGTTAATCCCGGCGGAGCCTGCGGGCTGCAGCCTGGCATCCGCAGGCTCAGCTCCCGTTGCCCTGAAGCTTTTTCCCCGCTCTTCCATCTCGGTAGGCGTAGGTGTCGTGACTTGCCGGCGAACACCTTTGGGAAGGGAGCAGGCCCACACCCCCGGGCACAAATCTCCGCTCTCGGTGCTCGCCCTCTGCCTCTGGAGAGCCTTTGTTGGTGCCCAACGCCCATGCAAAGCTTGGGAGTAGCTGGTGCCCGGACAAAGCGGGTGCTGGAGGGAGGCCAGGGCTGCTTGCACAAGAGCGGGAGGAGCTGACAAATGCTGGCTCCTCGTGGCATACGAGGGGCCGGTTTGCCAAGGGGGGGCACAGTGCGTGATGCCCCTTTGCAAGCTCCCCAAAACGCTCAGCTCAGGGGTGCCCTGTGGTGGGGAAAGGGCTGCAGGTCAGCGATGGAAACGGAAGGGCTGCAGGAAAAACAGCTGTCCTCAGGCAGGAGGGGACAACGAAGCGGGGTGGCTGTCTTGGAAACTGGGATTTGCTCAAGCTGGCGCTTGATGGTGATCCCAGCATCCAGCATCTGATGCCTGAGGGATTTGCTCTTGGTCTCAGACAGCAGGGCGCAGGAGTGCCGTCCTGCGGGAGGGCAATTTCTCAGGAGCGTGTTCCCACCTCACGCTGCTCTGTTGGAGGGGGCCGAGCTGAGGGTCCGGACTGTGGCCCATGGGCAGTGGTGGAAGGGATGCAGGATGCAACAGCTGGACCAGATGGGGAATGCCACTGAGGGATGCTTATGGGTCTTGGTTTGATTCTCCCCTCCACGAGACCCATAGAGGCCCCAGAGCCTCCTCTCTTCTCCCAAGCACCTGCAGCTGCTGTGGGTATGGGGGTGCCAATGCACCTCCCTGCTTATCTCCTCCACAGCCACTGCATGGGTGGCCGCAGCACGTGGGGGCAGCGGGGTGGGTGCCTCCCATCCCTCCCTCCTCCAAAAAGCAATGCCTCTGGCTCCAAAATTCTCCTGCTGGAGTTAGCGGGGGAGCTGCAAGGAGCGTTGAGCCAGTGCCCCCCAGGAGCAGGGAGGCGATGGTGGGTCAGGGCAGAGCCTGGGGCTGGTTGGCAGCTGCTGGCAGCTGCGGCGCAGGCAGGAGGAGCACCAAGGCAGCTGCCAAGGGCTCAGAGGCTCGCTTGCTAGGGCTTGTTCATGGCACGTACTCCTCAGGCTAAAACCCAGACCTTGGATCCCATTTCCTAGGAAAAATGCCGTGAAGAGGGTCTCTTTTTGTGTATTGTTTTTGTTTTTACTGCTTGCTGGAGGTTGGGGGATGGAGCTGCGTGGGGGGTGCTGCGGAAGCACTGAAAGGGGTAGAAAATGTTTGGCCGGACACTTGTGCCAAGGCACCTTGAGCTGTCGTATATCAAGTCAAAGGCTACCTAATCTTGCATTTTAATAGTCCTAGGTGAGTTTCCCCTGTTCTGGGACTGGGGAGCTTTAATGAACAGGTTGCTTTTACAGTACGAGGTCAAAAGAGGAGGGTCCCTTGAGCTTTTGTCCCAGGACACAGGTCACCCTCTGAAGGGAGGGCGGACTGCAGTGGGACCTGCTGTGCAAAATGTTAATAGAAGAGTCTCTTAAATAACTAGAAGACAACACGTTCACGAACAAGCCCTCCCTCTCTGGGCAGCACTTCTGAGTTAACAAGTTGGCAAGTGTTTTGCCAGCTGATCTCACAGGCCACCGGGTTTTGCTCGACTCTAACCAGCGTCTCCCAATGATGCTTTCCAGCTTTTAATGAGATCGGAGGTTACCCCAACCTGGAAGAGGCCTATTTAAAAGCCATACCATCCAAGATTGTTCCCAACACTACGTGCCACCTGCCCAGAGCGGATGCAATGCACCTCTTCCGAGACCCAGTCTCTGGAGATCTGCCCTGGACTGGGATGACTTTTGGGCTGTCTATCATGGCCACGTGGTACTGGTGCACCGACCAGGTAAATGTAAACAAGAATCCCCTGCCCCATGTAACACAGCGCTGCCTGGGGTCCAGGCACGCTCTACTACTGCTCTTGCCCTGGAAGTCCACCTTCATCGGTGCCTAGTGCTCCTTCTGGCTGGTGGTCTCGGGAGGCTTCTTTTTGGAGTCAGTAGAAGCACCTGGGGTTCCCGCAACCCTGTTCTTGAGGTGCTTGGACTGGGACAGTTTAGAGAGCGGGATGCCGAGGGGTGTCCTCATCTCCTCAGTTGTCTTCTGGCTTTCCGGCAGGGAGGTCAAGCGTTTGCTGGTTGCTCTGGGGTTGCTTGGTGAGAGGTGGCCGGGCTGTGTGGGCTTGCTGGGGCTGAATGCTTTGCTCTGCCAGTAGGGCTGGCTGCCTGCAATGGTCTTTTTGGGTTCGGCTCCATCCCCTCTGTATTTGGTGGCCCCGGGGGGTTTCTCGTGCGTTGGGGAGCAGGAAACCTCCTTGACTTGTTCTCTGCCTACGGGGTTCCGGGGTCGGTAGCGGTAGATGTGTGTCCCCTGTTTGTTAGAGAGCAGAGAAAGACATGAGCCATTGCTGTCGTAAAGGTGCTGCTGCCCTGCAAGGACACCCCTTCGCATGGCTGTGCCACAGACTTGGTCCTCATGGACAAATCCCTCTGCCACTTGGGGTACGCCCTTGCCCAAATCCTTCTGACACTGGTGACAGCTCAAAACTGCCTCAAGTCTTAACCGTCACTGCTCCTCCCATTTCTTGCTCTGGCAAGGCACTGTCCCGCACATCGCAGCATCTCAGCGGCTGCTGCCCAGGCAGCCCAACAGCTCAGTGTCCTGAGCCAGGTCACTGCTGCCTGGAGATCCAGGACCAAGGACACGAGCGGCATCTCAATGCCTTCTCTCCAGCAGCAGCCTGAACACCTGTCTAAATCATCTAAGTGCTCATTTCAGGCCCAAAGATCATTCAGTCATCCGGACCCAACCTGCGGGATTAGGTGGCCGCTGAGATCAGATGAAAGGAGGGAGGGTTGGGAGACGAGGTGGGATCAGGAAACAACAGTGAGCTGCAACACTACTGCGGGGGTGGCTCTGATTAGCTGGGTTGAGACACACGTTTGGGTCAGGTCTGAGCACCATTAATCTTAATTTTGGACTGGGTAAGGCCTTAATGCACGGCTGTGGTCACCAGATATTTATCTGCCTCCTTGGGTGTGTCTGCACCGCAATCTGGAGGTGTGATTGCACCCTGTGCAGATGTACCCGGGTGAGATTGGATCTGGCGAGCGCAGGTGCTGAGGGCAGGATGAGCTGGGGCTGGGAGGCTGCGGGGCTGGCTGCACCGACCTGCCCTGCCTCTGCCGCGTGCTGCCAGCACCACATCTCCACCATGCTGTGGGCATCGTCTTGGCGTTTAGTCATTTAATCCCGATGTCCTGATGACCTCTCTGGTCCTCGAGCAGACACCTGCTTTGACCGGGAGGGCTGCATTAAAGCAGTTTAGCTTAGGTAATGCTAGGTTCCTTAAAATCAGTGCTAAAGTCTGAGATGTCTTCAGGTGGGAAGGGGTAGGGGTGATTCAGCTCCTTTCTCTTCAAGGTCATCATGTGTCTGATGTGGTGCACATGGTGCCTGAGCTGGGTGGTGGGTCCTGTGGCTCCTGACATGTTCTAACTCTCAGGCAGAAGTTAAACCACAGCTTCCTTGAACATCCCACCCCTAGGAACTGGCACCTTGTCCTTCCTGCCCACCAGCGGCATAAGCCAGGGGGCTCAGGAGTGGCTGAATCCTGCCAGGTGCTGAGCAGTTCTTTGCAAGTCTTTGGGGAGAGTCTGAGCTCTTTTAAAGTCAGCGTTTCCTACGGATGTTGCCTATTTAAGGGAAATTGCCTTAAAGCCCAAAGGCTGGCTGCACGGTGGATGAACCGCTTGGCCAGAGCTTTGAGGTGGGATGGTTTGAGCAGTGTGAGTGGTGGAGCTGTGGTAGGAGCAGGCTGGGCTCGGTGTCCATTTCATTGTGGTCACTCTTTGGGGAGGAGATGGAATAGAAGGGGCAAGAGGGGAGAGGGTTTTGGTGGGGAATGGTTGACACTGGCGGGAGGACACCCTGCTGTGGGTGCGCTGGGCTTTTGTGGTGCTATGGCATCACACCAAGCGGTTGCTGGTCTGGAGAGAAACCCAGCCCGTGAGTTGGGTACACATCTACACCGCATTTGGGAGATGTGTTCGGGCCCTATGCCCAGTGGCTCCAGCATCTGGAGATGCTTGGGATGCAGTTTGGTAAGGAGAAAGCTGATGTGGAATACAAAATGTTGGTGGCTGCTCAGCTGTCCTGTCTGACTCTCCCACAGGTCATCGTCCAGCGGTCGCTCTCTGCAAAGAGCCTGGGTCACGCCAAGGCTGGCTCCATCTTGGCCAGCTACCTGAAGATGCTGCCCTTGTTCGTTATCATCATGCCGGGGATGATCAGCAGGGTCCTGTACCCAGGTGAGAGCCCCTCTGTGTGGATGTGGAGCTGGCAGGGTGGGTATTTTGCCTGTCTCTGAATGGGAGGGGGACTTGTCTGGAAACTTCTGCTCTGCACAGACCTGGGGGCTCTGCAGGAGGGAGAGGGACAGGAGAGGACCCGAGTGTCCCGGGCGTGCTCCTTGTGCCTGGTGTGCGTCAGCCAACGCTACTGTACACTATTAACCACGCAGCCAGGTGTGGGCAGGGTTGCGTGTGTTTAGGCAAGGCGATGCTCCAGGGGTAACTTGGGTGCTGTGTTCTCAGTGTGATGGAAAATGTGATGTTTGCCCTGCGTGAGCCTCCGCCTGTGGCTTGGGCTGCGCTGGGCTATGGGCCAGCGTGTGGGAACCGTGGACCCAGAATAAAAGTGTTTGGTGGGGGTTGATGGTGGTTCCTGTTGGATTCAAGGTTTCTAGAGAGTTAATCAAAGGTTGCTTATATTTGTTGGGTTTACACATGGGAGAAACTATTCTCTGTGCATTTGCATCAGCTGAGTGCTGGTTTTCCTAACCCTGACGGCGTGTTAATTATCTGCCTTTCATGAAAGGGCCAGAACAAGTTATTGCAGGAACACCAACATACCTGGCCACCCTGAGCAAGGTGGCACCCAGGACCTGGGTGACAGAGCATCAAAGGGCTCCGTGCTTCTCACCCTGCGCAGCTCTGCAGGGCATGAGGGGACATTTGATGTGCAAAGGATTAAAACCCTGCTTTGAGATCTGTGTCACTGGCTGGGAAGGGAGAAGCAAGTGGACTCTGGGCTAGTAAATTTAATTCCCTGTAAATACAGATTAGATGCTCAGCTGGGGTAACCTCAGGTGGCTTCAGTGATTTCAGCTGCTGATTTAGTGCTGGGGGTTTGAATGCCCCCAAAACAGCGGCTGGGGAGCCTTGAGAATGCTTCGTCGTGGTGCAACAGTCTGCAGCGCTTGGGTGGAAACAGGGGACTGACCCTGCAATCCCCCTGCCTGGACAGGGTGATGCCCCTGCTATGGCGGGGACGGTGGCACTCACCCCCTGCTCTAGCAGTGGGGACGGTGGCGTGCACCCTGTGGTCTGTCAGTGTGGTGCTGGCATGCTCCCCGTGGGGTGACAAGGTCTGGCGTCACTCGTGGATCAGCCACAAAGCTGCTGACTGCAGCGCTCGCCCACAGAGGCTGCTGTCCCTGTTCCTCTGCTGTCTTGCTCTGCCTAATTGTGTGTCCGAGTGCTTTTACTTTGATACTAATCGCTTTTGCAAGGAGCTAGAAAACAAGCCTGAGAAGGACACGCCTGCACGCACAGTCTTTTCCTGGCTGGGCATGATGCCACCGCTGACGGGCTGTGGGACAGAGCACAGCAGCTCCAGGCTCAGCTGTACAGCTGTGCCTGGAGCTGCTGGGCTCCATCCCATAGCCTGATGCCATGGGATAATCTTTAATTTCTCAAAATCTCCCCTTTACTAGCCATTCCCATTGCACTCCCAGACACCAATACGGACACCACCTTCCTGACCAAGAGCACCTCTTGGGTGACTCCTGCCATCGCCACGCGTAGGGCGTTATTCTCCCGCATAGGAAGCCTGATCTCAGCATCTAGGACGCGACACCAAAGCTAGGGATGATGCCACACCTTGGCTGAGCTGGCTGGGTCACCTCCAGGTTTGCAACCTTTGTAGGGTGGAGAAACAGGGAAGGTTATAGCAAAAAGTCCTACCTGCGTGGTACTGCTGGGGTAGGAGCTGTTGCCATCCAGAATGGTGCGGGGCAGCACACACCTTATCTCCACAGCGTTGCTCCTCCTCTTCGTCACGTCCTCCATGCGGACATGCTTCAGGGACGGGAGGCTCCCCAGGGGGCTGAGGAAGGTGCCCCGGCTGATGTGAGGGTCGCTGAGCTTCCTCTGCATGGGCAGGATCTCCCCATTGTGGGTGACATCTGAGTTGGTTCGTCGGAGTGGCCCATAGCGATCCCTCACCTCAAAGTACTCATCTGAGATGGAGGAGGCATTGGAGCGTCGGTAGCTGTGGTCAGCAGAGCTGCTGGAGTAGCTCTCCTGGTCACTGAGAGTGATGTACTCCTCTTCCTCCTCCTCCTCCTCTTCTCCCAGCCCATTGTGGGCACAGGGAGGCCCTTTGTCTTCCTGTGGCCCTGCCACTGGCTGGTCTGGCTGCAGATAGCAGGTGTCAATTGAAGTTCTGTTGGGGTTCTCCTCCGGTTCCTGCTTCACAGCTGTCTGGTCAGCTGGTGGTGGTTGTGTGTCACCCTCCAAGGCAACACCACTGTCACAGGGCGTAATGACTTTGGTCATAAGGATGCCAACAGGGACAGTCCTTGGCTTTGGAACTGGTGGCTTGATGTCTTCTGTTGTTTCCTCTGGTGGCTTCAAGCGGTGGCCCAATGGTGAAGCAGTAAATGTTCCTGCTTGCCTCATTGTCCAGCTGGTGCCTTCGACGGGGCTGGTAGCAGGGGCTGCAGGAGCTTCCATGGTGGTCTGTAGGGTCTGTCTTTGGCAGGGGGACACCAGAGGTGGCTCTTGGTCTGAGTTTTTCTTGGTCTCCATCTCCCTGTTCTTCAGCATCTGCCGGTGCTGGGCACTGGCCTGGGAGACATCACAGACTTTGATGCGGTTCATCTGCGAGAGCTTCACGTTCTTTATCTTGGGGTCAATAATGTTGATGTAACCCAAGACTTCGCTCCCGGGCTCAGGGTCGGGCTCAACCCAGGTGGGCAGATAGTCAAACATGTTGGCTTTCTCCAGATTCAGGAGGCCGGGGTGGATGAGCAGGGAGAGGTCTGCCATGTCGCCGTGCCTGTCGCCTCCCTGGCCCTCAGGCAGGGCTTTGCCTTTGTTGTCTGTCTTCTGGTTCTTGTCCTGGTTCTCGGATGAAGTCTTGCTGATCTGGTCGGCGCTCTTGGCCTTCACCAGGGCGTATTTAGGGTTTATCAGCTTCTTCACCACAGCGTTGGCAGGGGTCACTGGCACGACGGAGGGCAGCGTTACGGGCTCGGGCTCAGGCTCTTCACCCATGGAGATGGACTTGAGGCTCACCCCCTTGGACATGAGGTAGAGCTCCTGGAACTGCTTGTCAAATGCCTCCACCACTTGGCCTGAGAGGACTGTGATGACATTTCGGTCTGTCCTCGCCGCAGACCAGGTGAAACTGGAACAGAAACACATTGGGAACTCTCTGAGTGCTCACTGGTAAATAACACGCCTCTCCCCAGCCCTGGCTTTCGGCTTTCCCCGAGGGATTGATCGTGCTAGCAGGGACATGATCTCACTGTAAACATTAATAATAATGAGATCGAAGAAATAGCTCTCATTCCAAATTAGAATGAAGGGTTGAAGTCTTGAGCACCCTGGAACTTGAAGTAAAAGTAGAAGGTGTTTGCTGTTGGCCAGGTAGTTTTTTGCTTTACTGCTGGCCACTTTTCCTTTCTCAGTTTGGGCTCGTTAAGAAAAGCGACTCATAAACGGACGTAGTTTTTGTTGTGGCCAGAAAGTAGGAAATGTTTCAGTTCCATGTTTGTGAAACTTGTTCTTTAGAGCTGAAAAGCTTACCAAGACTGACTATCTCTACCAAAGTAAATTTTCATTTGGACAAATTGGAAAATACTTTGTACTGGGAATGTTTAACTGGAAAAGCTGAGGTCAATGTAAGAGCTAGGACTGGCTGCAACTGGGTGCTTTTGTCCTTCCTTGTGCTCATCACATCTATTGGCAGAAGCACTTGGTGTGTCCCACCACCTCCGAGAAGAAGGGAAGGGGTGTCCTAGACCTGGCTGTGGGGTGGTGGAGACCCCTTGGGTCCTACTCCAGATCTCAGGTGGAGCCTTGCAAAATCATCTCCTGGTTTAGGAGGAGGGGAGCATGCCTGGGACAGGGTCCTGGGGCCATGCTGGGCAGGACCAGGAGCTGGACCATGTGGGTCCATGTCGGCCCTTTGACCAACACCTCCATGGGGTGGGTAAGAGGAGACACCACTGATTACCTGTAGGATCCACACATGGCCCGGTCCCCGTCCACAAACATGAACTTCTGGGCCAAAGCCCCTTTGAACTTGGTGGCCGAGCGCGTGAAAAACTCTGTCCCCCCTGTGCTCCGGACTCGCAGGTTCTGCAAAGCAAAAGCACAAGGGTGAGCAGGCACAGGAGCGAAGAGCTGGTCTTCAGAGCATCATTCACCAGCATCGGTGCCCCCGTGGATGCTCCACAGCCCCTCAGAGGACTGGGGAACACTCTTCATGGCCAGCTCAGAGCTGGCCACAGCGATGGGAAGATAACTTGCCCGAGGTCACCCAGCAAGCCATGGACTTCAGGGATTTCCTGCTCTGCCCAGGTGTTGGGCAGTGTTTCCTACGTCCTGCACTCAGCGCTGCCTGCATCCATGGGCAAGCAGTGTGTGATAGCGCTGCCAAATGCTTTCCACCTCCTGCAATCTATGCAAATGCCGCCATGGGAGAGGTGATGCTTCACCTCCTCCCTGGCAGGAGACGTACAAGGGGCTTTAGGGGGAGGTGGTGACCCCAGGACAGCGCACGGGGACCCAATGGCAGTGGGCTTGTCCTCCACCGGGCTCCCTCCTTGCTGTGCTCCTAAACCTGAGCATCCAGCCCTGGTTGTAGGGGTGGCTGGGGAAAAAAAGACAGTGGGGCAACATCTTTTCACCCCTGGGAAACAAAACTGGAGGATGTGGGCCAAAAGGCAGCAGGTCCCTGCGGAGGTGGCTGGGGAGCGGCGTGTCCTCCCCCCAGGGAGACCAGGCAAGGAGGAGAGGCTCCAGCTCTGAGAAAATGGGTTTTGTCTTCAGTCTGGCTCATGCCTCCGTGCATCTCTGTGGAGGGCACGGGCACATTTTTCAGTGGAGATAGCATCTTTGACCGCAAATGGTCTCCCCTGGGTGGGGAGAAAATATTTTCTTGTGAAAGTACCTGCATTCCTCCTGTTCCTGCTGGGATGTTGGTAATGCTGTTGCTAAAGGCACTGTGTCGTCACTGGGTCATGCCCTCCATGGCTGGTTGTTTTGTGTTTGTTTGGTTTTTTGGTTATTTTTTGGTTTTGTTTTTTTTTTAAAAAAAAAGCACGAAAAGTATTTGTCTCCCTGGCCTCCAGCTTTCCTCATTTGCTTCCCTGGGGTCTCCCCTCTCCCTGCAGGCCATGCCCTGGTGCAGCCCTAAGGCTGGTCCCCACTCCTGCGTGCCTGGCAGGAGGGACGGTGATTCAGCACTGGTTTTAGCGCGATGCAAAAGCATTCCTGATCGGGTTTCCAGGGAAGTTTTACACACTGAATGGAGAAGTTTGGGTGGGGTTTCTTTTTGTGCATTTCATTTTACTTTTTTTCTAGCATTTGCCTTTTTGCCTGGTGTGGCTGGGGGGAAACTGGTGCTGAGCACCACAGTGGGCGGCACTGGGGGTGCTGGGAGGTGCTGGCAAGCAGGTTGGGGTGCCAATTCCCATCCCTGTCCTGTTGTCCCTACACATGAGGCTGCCAAGGGCGGTGGTGGGGTGCACACTGGCCTGCTGTCGAGTACCGCTTGCACCCAAGGCTGAGCCCCCTGCCCGTCGCCAGCCTGGGCACCCCCAGCAGCTCTGCCAGGGCTCTAATCTCCCCCACTTGGAGCTGAACCTTCGCACAAAGGCACGCAGCAGCCATGGGTTTTTCTCAGGTAACACCCAGGGGAACAAAGCTCCCTAGAAGCAAGATGCCAGTTACCTTTCCCTTCCTCCTTGCTCCTGGCGTATCGCTGCTGTTAAGTAAGATCTGTTTATTTAATCTCTCCCAAGACAAACGCGCAGCAAGCAAGCACCCAGCGGGCTGCCGAGCCCGGGACAGGGTGAATCACTCCCCAAGCACTTGCCATTGCTCAACGAAGCGACTGCCTTGCCCGAGCCAGCTTGCTAATTGCGAAGTGCAGAAGGCGCTGAGATAACGACGTAGGTTTTGTTAGCATCTCCTGGCTTACAAAGCAGCTCCCAGACACTGCCCTAGTTTCCTCACAGCCTCCTGCCCTGCTGCATCCCATGCCAGCAAATTGGCTGCAATATGCGGCAAATCCTAACTTCTAGGCATTTGCCGAGCTTTGCAGATGTTCTCCTGCTTTTCCAGTCCTGCCGCTGGGCTGCTCATGCATTAAAACACCGGTGTGCGTCAGCTCTGGCTTTTCTGGTCTCGGAGCCACAGCAGTCTGCAGCATACCAGACTCTCCGGGGAGTTTGGACTCAGCTGAGTCTGCTTTAATTTGTTGTGAGCACCAATTAAGCTGGGCTGGCGGGCTTGGTGGCTGGGCAAGGCATGCGGCTCGGGTGGCTGGTGCTTTCGGCTCCCTGGGGTGGGGGTCCCCGCGCCCCACTCTGTCCCAGCCCTGCCGCAGGCTGGTGTGAGGGTGTCGTGGCTCCTGCGTGTTCCTGCTCAGCTGGGGGTTTGCCCTCACTGTAAGCACATTTGGCGAGCTTGCCCAGGCACGGGCCTCCCTGCCGGCCATTTGGCAGCCAGCACACAGCTGGGTGACGTCAGGCGTGGAACCATCACTGTTCTGCCAAGCAACAGGCGAGGCTGAGCGACTCACAGCCGGCGGGGGAAGTACAGCTGCGAGAGGGGTGTCTGCAAGCCCCAGAGTGAAACTGCTGGGCTGCTCCGGTGTGTTTGCATCCGATGCCGCTGATGGGAGCATCTCGCCCAGCGGAGAGCCTGGGACTCTGTCCTGCAGCTGGAGCGAGGGTCCTTGCTCCTGTTGTTGCTCCTGTGGCTGATACACCCCCCCACCCTCTCCTCTGCCCCTTTGTTGTCTTCTGCCTTTGCACAAGCACCGTGCCAGGTGATTTTCTCTGCACCCCATCATGCACAGGGACATGTAAGGGCTTTGGGGCACTTTGGGCTGGCGATGGAGCCCCTGTGCTGCCAGGCATCCTCCGTGCTGTTCTATCTTCCCTTGTTTCAAGCAGGATTCGTGCACAGGAGCAATGTCACGTGCAGCTGCCAGCACCCCCGGGGCCAGGTGAATGCGGCATGTGCGGGCAAATCAGTCCCACGACTGCGCTGCCCGGTGTGGGCATCCTTGGCAGCTGCCGGGGCCGCGGGCAGCGTGGGTGCCTCCCTGCTCTGCTCCGAGCCCTGTGCTGGGGCGGAGGCTCCAGAAAAGGGGAAAATCAAGTTTTTTAATTCCTGCCTCTGACTTGCAGGAAAGCCCGAAAGGAAGAGAACTGGCCAGCGATTGCTCTTGCCAGTCCTGCCCCTGGGGCGGGAGCCAGCGTGGGGCTGGTGACAACGTGGATCCAACCCTGGCAGAGCATCTGCCTCGTGCCTTCCCTCTTCCTGGCTTGTTCACCAGAAGGAGCTGAGCACGTAGCTCTGCCCTGGGCTTTGCAGTGCCCTGCTTGACTCCTGCCTCACCCCGTGGGGCTGCAGCTCCCTGAATGCCCCCTGCCCCAAAGCTCTGGCTGGGTACCAGTAGCCCCCTGGGCTCTCCGCAGCCAGCTTTGCTGGGTGGAAATCCACGTCTGAGTCTCTCATCCGTTCCCCTCCATCCTGCTGCCTCTGGCTTTGGGCATCACTTTCAGCTTTGGCTATAGGAAAATGGACTAAACTCATCTAGCACTGCCCAAAGTTTGGGGGCTGCGATCCCCCCAAGGCAGGACTTGGTAGCCCTGTTTCTCAGGGAGAAGGGCTGGTAGATCTGGTCATCTCCCTGTGTGGAGGGGGTTACCCAGCCCCGGCCCTTCGGGCCAGCCTTACCTTCAGGTGTCCAGCGTGCATCTGGGCTCGCTCGCACATCTGAAGGAAGTGCTTCACGTTGGTTTCATCCAAAATGATGTAGACTCCCACTTTCCTCTTGAAGCCTGCGTCCAGGAGGTCCTTGAAGATGTCTACATCGGTGAACATGTCCATGACCACCGCAATGACCTGGAGAGGGGAGGAGAGACATGAGTCTTGGTAGCATGGCCCAGTGACAACCCCAAGATATAGCCAGCATTTGTTTTGCAGGAGCTTCTTTCTCTAGAAGGTCAGGATTTGGTGTGGGGGAGCCTGGGCTCCCCCCTTGGCTCTGGCCAGCCTGAGGGTGGAAAGCAGGAGCCCCCAGACCCATCCCTGTGCTGTCACTATGGGAGGTTTGGTTTCTGCTAGTGGCCTGTAACATATACATGTGAAAAATTGATTTATGAGGGTGAATCTAACTTTCATGCCTTTAACAAGCTCCGCAAATTTTAGAGTCCCGTTTTGGGCTGAGAAGTTTGGTGTCCCTTTGCTATTGGTGCTGCCCCTGGCCCCATGGCAGGGAGCACCAGGAGGGGAAACCTGCAGTGCAATGATGTGTCTGTCTGTCCGAGGGCACGTTGCATGGGGTGGCTGCTGTCTCTGGGGTTACCGTGCATGCTGTGATGAGAGAAGTGGTATAAAAAATAGCTGAAAGCGATGCTAAACTTGGTAGAAAGTACCCGGATACCTCTGAGGTGCATTCAGGAGCTAAAACGACTTTTAAAAAACAGGTCTGGGTGGGAGCTGACAAGGTTGCTTAAAAGCAGCCGGCAGTTTGCAGCTCCCAGCACCTGCGACCGCCTGCTGTTCCAAGTCCAGGCTGCTGCTAGCAGCGATGTGGCTGCGTTCAAAGTCAGCTCTCCACCGTGAGGCCGAAGCAGAGCACCGGGGGCAGGCAATGTTTCTGTCATCGGGGCTGCTGACATCTCTCTCTGTCTCGCTGCTTAGCCCTTGCATGGCTGGGAGCCTGGTGGGTGCCTGGGGTTCTGCTTCTTCCTGCCGGGCTGGTGAAAGCAGGGCAGAGCTGGGCTGACAGTGCCAGTGCTCTGTGCAGCGCCGGTAGGGTTTGGCACGTGGCAGTGTCACCATTCTTTGCAAGGCAGAGCTGCCTTGTACCCAGGGTGTTTGTTGCTGGGGCGAGTCCCACATGCAATAGGAAGATGCATCTGTGCTGCATCCAGCTGCCCTGGGGTTTTGCTGGGATGGCTGTCCCAGCATCAAAATTCACTCCATGCCCATGGATTTTGCCTTCCTGGGGATGGCATTGCCCATGACAGTGAGCAGCAGCGGTGCAGCACGGGACAGGTGCAGGCGAAGGGGCTGGAGGCAGCTGCTCGTAGCCCAGCTGAGCATCTCGCTGCAGCCCCTGGGGTAGCAATAGGGCAGCGCAGCCCCACAGCATGTCTGCCTCCCCTCATCCCACACGGGGTGGCAACAGCCATGCAGGAAAGTGGCTTGTCATCAGGGCACTGGTATGTCATCCATCATCCCATGCTTGGAAACCCATCGGTGCCCCCATCTCTGTGGCTGTCCCTGGAAGGTGCCCTGGGTCAGGGGGAGGTGGGTGCTCTTGGCCCATCGCCTTTCCAGGGGGGCTCTGCTGGCCACAGCATGTGGCCAAGCCCCGAGGACACCAGCATGGGAGTGTGCATGCCATGGGATTACACAGGGAGACCCTGGGGTGCTCCTCCCTCAGGAGGGAAGAGATCGGGATGGGGCCGGGCACTTGCACACTCAGGCACGTCCAGTCTGGGGTTCTCAAAGCACCAAGCTGCCTTTTAATTAGTTTTGTGCCACAGGAGGTGGAGAGCTCTAATTAAGAAGAGGATCATGCATTATGACACTGCTGGCTCTTCCTTTTCTGCAGGCGATGGGGTGAGGAGCAAGGCTGCGTGGGGAGCCCTAGCCTGTCTCTGATGCTGCCCTGACCTCCCCAACGCCAGGGGAGCATTTTGGAAGGTGCCAGTGAGCCATTTGAGAGGGGACAATACGTCTCTGCCACTCGATTTTAACTGAATTCCCATTTATCCTCACCTGAGGGCCTCTCAGCAGGCTTTGCCATGAAAGGATAAATCCTCACTCCCTTGTGCACCTGCTCCTGTGTTTTGCCCATTCTTGTTGTTCTGGTGGGGAAACTGAGGCAGAAAACCAGGTGCCAGCTTTGCATGGGCTGCTTGCCTCACCAGTGATGTGAAGCGGGACAGGTTCAAAGCTACTCTGGAAGCTCAGGGCTTGGCTTTTCCATTTACAGCAAGTAGCTGGTTTGGAGCTGTGCTGCCGCAAGTCCCGGGTGAGGGGTACCTGAGCTGGGATGGCGTCTCCGCAGCTCAAGGAGGTGGGTTTGGTGGCAGGTTGGCTCCTCGTGGCTCTGGTGGTGTCACTGTGCCTGTGCACCACGTTTTCTCCAGGAGAAGCTGAGGGCTTTTCAAATGGGGATGAGAATAGTACTGGCCTTCATTTGGGGAGGAAAAGAGCATTTTCCCACTGCGGTCCTGGCATTCCCTAGACCTTGGCTTGCTGCTATGGCTGTGCAGACAGGAAGGTGCTTTGCGGGGACGAGGGCAGGGCACGGTGATGTCCCCCATCCCAAGCACCGCTCAGGTGGGGCTGGCGAGCAGGCAGCACGCTGCGGGCAGTTGCCCAGGGTGGCTGGCTTGGGCATTGGGGAGGCAGCCCGGCTTTCACCCGCTTACCCACGTTTTCAACCCGATTCCTCCTGCTGGGCTGGTGCATCCTGTTGCCACTCAGCGCTTCTGCTTCTCTCCCCGCCGCGTCTTGCCTGCGGGACAGGCTTGGCCTCGGTTTGTCACCCGGATCTCATGCCAGTGTGCCAACGCGCTGCACTGGCACAGAATGGACCGGTGAAAGCAAGGACAGTGCTGGCAGCGCTCCCAGTGCGGTGACTGTCCAGGGACCGCAGGGGTGAAATCTGCTGCTGCCTGTGCTTCAACCTCGGCTGGGACCGGCTGCGTCTGTGCCAAACCCAGGTAGAGGGTTTAATCTGCAAAGGATGGAGGTCGATCTGCTCCGGAGAAGTGAAATCCTGTGTGCTACTTGTTTCCCAGCCTGGAGAATGGGAGTGCCTGGAGCAAACCGTGCTGCAGGGAGTGAATCTGGCGTCCTTGTCCCCATCACCTCTACCAGGGCAGCACTCAGTGCCCCATGTGCTCGGTGCCGGGGAGGTCCTTGGCAGAAGAAGAGATGCATCTCTTCCCAAAGCCCCTCTGCCACTGCATCATCCCAGCTTTGCTGTCCTTTTGCCATTCATCTGGAGGGTGTGGAGAAAACCAGCCCCAAATCTACAGCCAGATGCTCCCAGAGGCCAAGCAGGTGATGCTTTCCTTCCCAGGATCCCAGGAGCTGCCAAGATCTGCTGGACGCAGTGGATGTGCAGGTGCCGGGTCCCAACACCTCGAGGAGCAATGAGCATTGCAGCCCCTTGGACCCTGGGCAAATGGTATTGGGATCCCTCTGAACAGCTTTGATGAGCAGACAAACTGCAGGATCATGTTTTATAGAGGAAATTACAGCTCTTTATTAGCTCAGTCTGAATCATCAGATAATGACTTTTGGGGCGCACCACGTGGGCATCTAATAAATTAGTCAGGCACCAAGGCACAATTAGAGGAAGCGTGTTGGGATGAGGGAGAGGTGGGACAAGTAACATTAATAATTGCTCTCCCCTGACGACCCTTTCATCCAGGAACGGCAGAAGGTTTTGTAAACAGTAATTAATAGGGCCTCCCAACCTTTGCTGGAAGTTGCTCAAGGTAATTATATCACCACAATCCCAACCTGGAACCTCAAGTGCAGAGAAGAGGTCAGACTCACTGCTGTCTCTGGTGGCTTTGGCCAAGGTCGGTGTTTTCAGCCTGCTCTGGTTTCTGGTCAGATAGAGCCAAAATCTAGAGAAGAGGAGAGGACGGAGATCTTCCTCCCTACCCATCCTGTGAGCTTTGCAGCCCGAGGGGATCCGTGTCAAGGGAGAGACAGCCGTGCAATGGCTGGACCTGGTGAAGGTCTCCAGGGTGAAGCCCGGTGGTGCACCACATCCCTGACCACCTCTGTTCGTTGGCCACAAAGATGGGGATTTGGTGGGAAAGCAGGGACGTGGCTGCAGGATCCTGCCTCTCTTCTCTCCCTTTTATTCCCAGAAAGAGGAGGGGATCATTTGCATCCCCTGCTCTGGCTCGCCTGGGGCTGCCTCTCTGCAGAGCAAAGCAGAGGCTTCAAACTCAGCAGCGTTTGGCCTCGTTCCTGCAAGCAAGTAGGTTCATCTGCACCATCAAAGGGGCCTCACATCTCAGCTCCCAGCTTCCTCGCCCCAGCTCTGAGCTGCTGTGAGCCTGCCCAGCGTCAGCAGCGTTCACGTGGGCTCTGAACTCTCCTCGGCCAGGCTGCCTTTCAGGTGAACTTTGCTCTTCTGGCCACGAGACAGCAACCTGCACGGCGCTGTTTGGTGTTTGTCATCTTGAGAACATTTTGGACCAAGTGCCTTTGATAGTGGCTGGAGCAAGGGTCATCCTCTGGGGTGCCACGCTGAAGCTCTCCCAAGCCCACGCTCCTTCGCAGGCAGATGAAGAGCATGGCCATTGCCTGGTGGGATGGGACAGGGATCTCCACAGGATGACCCAAGGGATACTGCAGAAGGACAGGGCACATGGCCAGCCTACATGACATCTGAGGGGGTGGCAGCTGGACTGCTCCTCTGTCCACTCTTGGCTTCCTCAGCCAAACCCCTTCACCTCCGAGCTGCCCTGAAGACCTTAAGCCTTGGCTGAACTCTCTGGGTGCAGAGGAGGGTGCTTTAGCCCAGTGTCCCCACTTAGTGGCACCCACACCAGCCAGTCACCTGGGCTCAGCTGTGTGACAGCAGATTCAGCTGCAATAGCTATGGTCCTCATATACGGGGTGGGAGACCTCTGGAAGAGCCCCACTTGTCAGACCCCCTAACTCCTGCCACCCCCAGCCCCTGCAGACTGCAGGTTTGAAGCACACACCCATCTTTACATTTCCTGGGGTGTCCCAAGCTCCAAGCAGGCTCCTGCATGTCACCAGTGGTGTCACCACGTCTCATCCCACTGACAGGGACCACCTGGACTAGGAGGCAGAGCCCAGCCCTCCTCATGGGACATCAAGGTACCAGTGACAAGCACGGCAGCATCAGCTGTGGCTGTATCCCTGCAGCTTGGAGATGCTCCAAGGCGAGGTGGAGATGGTGCAGGCAGTAGGGCCGGGCAGCTGCCTGACTCAGCCCCTGGCTCTGCTGAGCAGGAGGAGGGAGGCAGGATGACTCAGGAGATACCATTTGCGTGGGGGCAGGTGGGAAGCGGTGAGTAGGCAAAGCCAGGCAGGAGCTGCAAGCCTGGGTCAGAGGCAGCTGGGAAAAACCCGAAGATGAGACATTATTTGTCGTGGGGGAGTTCTCCCATCCTCCATCCCATGGGATTTCAGCCTTCTCTTCCCTTTGCCCTCACTGCAAAGCCCTTTGGTCGGAAAATGTGACAGGTAAGGACAGGTCACCTCAACTTTTGCAAGGTGACAGTGGCCAGAGATGGCTCCTGCCTGCAGCCCCAGCACCCCGCATCAGCCGTCCACGTGAGCTGGCTGCCTCGGATGCATCGGGACATCAGTTCTGCTGCCTAAGCTGGGGCTCTTTGTGCTCAGACCCCCGTCCCTTTGGTCCTGGAGAGGCTCTGATGGCTGCATGCCCCAGGCTTCCCTCGCTCCTGCCAGGATCTGCGAACCCCAGCACTGTCTCTGGCCCCAGCACAGTGGTCTCTGGAGCCACATGGACCCACCGCATCCTAGCCTGTCTCCCTCTGCTCCATAGCCACCCTGGTAAGGATCTCCTCATTTTCCTGATGGAGCATCCCCAGGGTTGGGTCGTTTCTCCATTGGATCTGGATTTCTCAAGGGAGTGGACACACAGAGCTCAAAGGGCTTCAAATCACTGCGAGACTGACATGTACCAACCCTTCCCGTCCTTCCCAGCTGGGACTGGGTCACTGCAAAATACCAGCAACTGCTGGCCTTCAATGCATGTCATCCTTCTCCTCCTTCCCTGGCCCTCCTGCCCATGACACCAGCCTGACCCCATCGCTCACACAGCCCAACTCCCTTGCTTCTTGGTTTGATGCCACAAGGAGAGCAAGTCTCAGCCCAAATCCCCTTGGCACCTCCGCAGCCTTGTCCTGCCCATCATCTCATGGTTTTCCTCTTAAAGGCAGGATGAGGCCAGCTCAGAGCACCACAGCAATCTCAGGCCAAACTTGACCCTCGTATACGTCAGCACCAGCCGGTGGCTTTGGCTGCTTCGCCCCAGGGCTGAGTTTGGCGGCTCCGGTTCCTGCGTGTTGCCACATGCAGTCACACAGGGCTCTGGGAATAACGATCGTGGGCTGCCTGGGACCATGGGCTCGCAGCTGGGAAGCAGCTCAACTCATTTCTCTCCCTGTGATTTTCCCCACAGCCCCATAGGGACCCTGGGATTAATGATGCTGCCATACGGATCATGGGAAGGGTCGCGCTGCTCCCAGCGTGTCGTACCAAGTTGACGGCATATTCAGCAAAACCTGATCCCCAAACACTGAATGAACATGGAAAAAACTGAGCGCTCGACCCCGATGCCTTTGCAGGGGCAGAGCTCCCCACAGAAGAGGGATCGCCTGGCTGAGCAGGACCTTAGGATCTGTCCTCGGCAGGACAGAGCGGGGCTAATCCTGCCCTGTCCCGCAGCGCACCTCACCTTCTGAGCCTGGCAGATCATCTTCCGCACCACCTCCTTGATGTGTGCTTGCCCCTCGATGGGCGGCTGCATGTAGACGGTGGCGCGGGTGACGCCGCGGTAGGCAATGGTCTCGGGCCAGCCGAGGTCCAGCTGGGGGATGGAGCGGTCGGACCTCTGGGGCCAGTACTCCAGGGAGGGAGCCACGTCCTGCTCGTCCCCTTGGCTGTTGCGCTCGCCTTCGCTCTCCCCCGTGTTGCTGCCGTGGTGCGGGATGTACTCGGAGCCGGGGTCATACGTCTCCAGCGTGTCCAGGATCTTCTTTAGCTCCAGCTCTGAAAGGAAGTCCCTGATGTTCTCCTTCTTCAGGACCTCATAGAAGGCATCGGGGCCACGGGAAGCCAGTGCCTCCAGGGCCAGGCGTTGCTCCTCGCTGTAGAAGAACTCTGGTTTGGACTCACTGGACCTCCAGTTGACGTGACTGTCATCCAGGCACTGCACCTGGGAGAAAGCCATGGTGACCGCACGTGCCGGTCCTCTCTCCGAAGGGAGCTGTGTACCCCCAGCGAGCGCTGGATGTCGACAGTAAAGAAGGAATTAATTATTCCCCAGCCTTTAAATACGCGTTTTGCTTTACTTTGCCCTCCCCGGCTCGATGCACAGCTGGGGAAACACGCCGCTCCCTTCTCCGCCTGCTCCCGACACGCCGGAGCTCTTTGCCAGGGAGGAGGATTCTGTTTCTTGCTCGCTCCCAGCTCTGCGTGGCAAGAGGGCTCCAGGCAAGGGAAACCTGGAGCTTCCCACCGCCGGGGCAAATGTGCACCGCTGGGAGGGTCCTCTACCTCCGGGTCCACACTCTGCTCATCCTCCGCTCTTTCAACGTAACAACAATACTGGATAAAATAAGAAGTGGAAGACAAACGAACAAAACCCCAGCTTAATAAAGGGCAGAGAAAAGCAGGATTTCTCGGCCCAAACGCCGTCCCTGGTTATCGTTCCTGGAGAACTGGGTCAGCCGGTGGGTTTCGTGGCGGCGAATGTCTCCGTCAGCCTCCGGTGCATTGCCCTGGCTGGCAGGCGGGTTATCGTGGGCTCCTGCCAGCGCAGTGCTGGGGCCGGACAGGTAACAGCAAGAAGTGAAAAGAGGAAAAGCAAAAGAGTGATTCATCACTCCGCCCTGCCCCACCTGCAGTCACATGCTGCCTTCACACATTCCCAGCCCTGCCTGCACATTAACTCTTTCGGCTGATGCCATCCTCACACCTCTCCCCGGCCCCAGCATCCCCCTGGGACCATGTGGGAGGTCAGTGGGGGGCTGGGGAGGGGTTGGGTGTTTGTCTAAAAAAACACCCAAAAGTGGCTCCCCCCTGAAATCTCCCCCCTCCTGCTATGGCAGCTGGTAAGTCACTATTTTCCAGGAAAGCAGCTCTGCCTTGTGGTTAACCCCTCCTATGCCGAGTGCAAGGACCCCGTGCTGGTGCCGAGCTCGGAGCCCAGGTGAGTCCCGGGGGCAGCACTGGGTCAGAACTGCCGTGGGAATGGTTCAGAGCTGCACCAGGGGAGCTTCAGGCTGGACATGAGGAAGCATTTCTTTACTGAGAGGGTGGTCAAACCCTGGGACAGGCTTCCTGGAGAGGCGGTCGGTGCCCCAAGCCTGTCAGTGTTTAAGAAGCATCTGGACAACGCGCTTAATAGCATGCTTTAACTTCTGATCAGCCTTGATGTGGTCAGGTAGTTGGACTAGATGATCCTTGTAGGGCCCTTCCAACTGAAAATATTATATTCTGTTCTAAACACCCCTCTCCTTTGGCATGAGATTTGCAGCATGGACATGGTCACGTCGCTAGATCTTGCTATGGCAGACTGTTAATAACTGGGAGGTGGGCAAAAAACCCACCCTGCATTCCTCAGTTGGTGCTCACAAGCCAGAAACATGGAGCTTTTTGCTTGAAAGCTCAGATAAAAATGAGTTTCAAGAATCGGGGTCAGATTCTTGCACTGATGCAAAAAAGGTAAGTGCCAGGGGCTGCGTCTCGCTCCCTGGCGTTGGTGCAGCTCATCTGGATTTGCAGCTGTGTAAATGAGAGCCCCGCCTGAGTCAGGCTCCTGAGGCGAAGCCACCCGTTGGCCTGGGTGCTTGGCCATCAAAGCGCTGCTCTCGGTAGACACGGTGGCCATGCAGCGTCCTGGCCACCCCATCCCCAGCTGGGGCTCGCAGAGTGGCGAAGTGCCGAGCCCAGGGTGGGTTTAGAAGAAAAGCCGAGTCAGAAACATGCAGAAAGGGGAGAAACTCCAGGGAGTCTTTCTCCAGGCTAGGCTGTGATGAGGAGGGGCTGACACCCGCTCAGCTTTAAGTTGCAGTAATGGGCTGCTTTGGGGAGCCGTTGGCTTTTCTCCCCTTGCATTGGATTAAAGGGGTTTATGTGAGTGCACGGCAAAGGCTGGCAAAATCACCCCCCGCCCACCCCCCGGTGTGGAATTGTGCACTGGGCTGTGCTTAGCCCCGGTCTGTTGTGTGCGGGAGGTGGCAGTGAGGCGGGGATGCACACCGGGATATGGGGATGCGACAGCTGTGTGTTGGGATCAGAACATGAAGAGGAACGAAGCATTCGGCTCCTGCTGCCTATCAGTTCAGGAGGTGTTTGAGATGGAGCTGATGACTTTATGTAAAGGCTGCGCTGCCCCCGTGGTGGGATGTCACCTCCACATGGTGGCCTGGGCAGCGAGGGGTGCAGCAGAGACCGAGGGTGCTAGAGCCAAACCTGGGTATTTGGGGTGAGGTCCCAGCCCTGCTGAGCTGGCAGGGCCCCTTCCCCCCTGGCTGATGGGGTTGCACCTGGGACAGCAAATGTGACAGAGCCGAGCGCCCAGCCACCACCCACAGGGGAGCTCTGGCACCTCATCCCCCGTTGTTGTCCCCCTTGGGTGGCCCAGCCCCGGTAGGTTGGGAGATGCCCTGGATCAGGGCAGGCGCCTCCAGCGTGGGTGTGCATGGCGTGGCTGGAGCGTGCTGCGGTTGTACCCACCTCAGCCACCACTGACTGCCCTGGCTCCATTTTCATTGTGCAAGGAGATTTATGGTCTCTTTAGTGGGGTGTGTGTGCTCATGATTTATTACACAGCGGCATAAATGTGGCATCCCATCCATCGTGCGATGTGCTGGCTCCTACAGCTGCGCTGCTGGGCGGGGATTGGGACCACAGAGCCCACGCCTGGAGCATCGCCTGACCCTGGGTGGGGTGAAGATGCCGGGGTCACCTGTCCCCAGTCCCCTAGGATGGAGAACCCAGAAGTCTTCACCCCACGTGGGGAATTCAGCCCCTGGCTTGCATGAAGCCCGGTGCAGGGGAAAAGCCGGCAGGTCCTTTGTGATCCCCTGCCTGTCTGCAGGGACAGGTTGCTGTGGCTGAGCAGGTTGGTCCCTGCCATCACAGGTGTCCCCACTCGACCGCCACCAGCTGACCCAGCCGGACAGGCAGCACCTGGCGCAGACACAGCCCTGCTCCCACAGCCAGCACCAGGGCCGGCTCCTCCCGGCTGCAGATGGAAGCATTAATTACAAGCTCCTAATTAATTTCCCATCTCTAGCAGAGGGCCTAATGACAAAGCAAAGCAGCGGGGTAGGACGCTGGGTCCTGCTCCTGGCTCAGGGGCTCCGGCTGCCCTGCTGGGCTTGGCTCCTGCTTCCTGCATGCTCCCGGTCCCACTGAGGGGTTCAGTGACAGAGCTGAGCCCTGGAGTGGGTGTTTCAGCTGGGCTATAACGCCCAGACACTGCTTTGTCCTCTGAAGCATCTTCCACCTGCCTGCCGCCAGCCATTTGCATGCAGCCGCACACAACGTGGTGTTTTAGAGAGAGGGAAACTGAGGCACAGAGCGGTGATGGCAGCTTTACTCAGCTGCTGGAGGGCAGAGTCGCTGGAGCCCCAGTGCTGACTCTAACCCTGGGGAAAGACAGCCCAAGCTGGGCTTTTTTAGCGTCCTTGGGACGTGCTGAGCATTGCCTGTGGTTTGCTGCCTGCACCCTGTGCTGCATTCCCATCGCATCCCCATCGCAACCCGCGCTTTTTTACTGAAAGCCCCAATGTGTTCCCAGCTAGTGTTTGCCTTCCCCAGATGCTGCTGCTGGGGGGCTGAGGGCTGCACCCCACTTTGGCAGCAGCCACCATGCAGGGGGGCTGGGGTGACGGTCCCAGCTGCGTGCAGAGATCATCTGTGCTGCTCCCTGTGCTTCTCGCCAGGAGCATGCCGACCGGAGAGCCAGGCAGCCCATCCATATTTATGCCTGACATTAATTTCCATCCATTTCAATATTTGATGAGCATAACAATAAAAAAAAAGGGTTCAGCACTCGTTGAGACATAGAAGTAATTGGGCGTTGACGATCCTGGCCAGCTGCCACGCGCGTCCTGCGAAGCTGCTGGGTGCTGCCCATGCTGGGGTAATTGCTGCAACGGTGCATGAACCCGCCTGGCCCCGTGCGTGGGGAGGGCAGCGCCTGCCCGCCGGGCTCTGCCACCTCCGGCCAGAGCCCCAGGTCCTGGTGGGGCCCATCTCAGCTCTGGAGGTCCCCCCCCCCGGGGTGGCTGTCGCTGGCTTTAATGTGGAGAGGGCTCGGTGGGGGTAGGTGGGACTGGAGCTGGGCTGGGTGCAAGAGGGTGGTGCTGCTGGGCTGGATCCTGGCTGTGTTGAGGATGATGGAGGGGAACCAGGCTGGGGGGGAGGCAGAAGTGGATCTCCATGTGGGATGTGCTCCCTGTTCCTCCACCCAGTCCTCTGCCGAGGTCTGGACGTTGTGACCATAGCAAAGGGGCAATATCTGCCCCGGTGGAAGGGGCTGCCAGGGGAGGGAGGGGGTGCTGGGCTGGCCCCTGCCCCAGGAGGGGTCCTGACACTTCACCTGCCTTTGTCCCTTAGACACCGTGGCCTGCGTGGACCCTGAGGAGTGCACCCGCGTGTGCGGGACGGCCGTGGGCTGCTCCAACATCGCCTACCCCAAGCTGGTGGTGGAGCTGATGCCCAGCGGTAGGTGGGTGGGAAGGGGCGGCTCTGCCTCCACCAGGCTTTGCTGCAAATGTTTGTGTAACCTATGAAATGTGATGTGCTAAGTTTATATTATAAATACATGACGTGCAGCTCGTCGCAGCTTGGATGTCGGGGAGGGCGGGGGAGGGATGGGATGACCCCGTGGACGGTCTGGATGGGTTTGTGCCTGGGGTGGCCCATGCAGCCTCTCCAAGGGTGACTCTTGAAGTGAGGTCAGGGGATGTGGGTGACCCCGGGGCAGCGCAGGGTCCCAGCATCCCGAGGTGCTGCTGGGTGTCCCCAAACCCTGTGTTTACCCCAGGGAGAATCCCAGTGTGTGCATGCGGAGGGGGAGGCATTACCCCTGGGTGAAGCAGTGGGGCGGTCGCATCCCACCCCATCCCCTCCCCTCCCCCAGTTCAGCTGCTCCCTGACAGTCCCTCTCTTCCCCAGGACTGCGGGGTCTGATGATTGCGGTGATGATGGCCGCGCTCATGTCATCCCTGACCTCCATATTCAACAGCAGCAGCACCCTCTTCACCATGGACATCTGGAGGAAGCTTAGGCCAGGGGCTGGCGAGCGAGAGCTGCTCTTGGTGGGCAGGTAGGGAGCGGGGTTTGGGAGAGCCCCTGGGTTTCAGGGAGACTGGTGGGGCTGGGCTGGCCCTCTGACGTGCCTTTGCGCCTGGGAGCCTGCAAAGTGCCTGTGCTCAGCCTGGCTTATGAAAGGAAAGCCAGCCCTGGGATTAACGCACGTCTGGAAGCGCTGGAAGGGCAGACGGGGTGCTCGGGGCGCTTGGGGGGGCTGAGCTGTGCCCAGCGTGAAGTCTCTCCCTCGCCACCTCCACCCCGTTCTCCAGGGGAAGCCAGGGGCTGCTCCCCGCCGGGGTTGCAAGCGAAGCACATGGGAGACCTCGGCCGAGCCACAAAGCACAGCGCTGCCTGCACATGCCCAGCTGCTCCGGGGGCTGGTGGGTGCCAGCGGGGAGCCCGGGACCCTGCCCGCAGTGCCACGCTCGGGGCGGTGGAGTCAGCGCTGGGGAATGCCCGGCGTGGTGCCGGGGTGCGCGGGAGTGTCCTCGGCGCAGGGCAGACAATAACAAGGAGGGAATCTGGGTCAGGGCTTTGGCTGGGCTCTGCTGGGGCTGCGGGGAGGGCTGGCTGGGCTGGCGGCTCCAGGAGCAGCCGTTCCTTGGCATCCTCCGTCTCCGCAGGGTGGGAAGGGGATGGGCAGCGATCCCGGGGAACTGCAGTCCTGCACGGCTCCCCCGTGGGAACCGGTGGGGTGCGTGTCTCGGGGCCTACCTCGCCCCTCCCTGACACTGGCTTTGGTGCTGTGACAAGGGGTGTAATAACGCTGGAGAGCTTTCCCGGGGATGGCTAATGAGTATTTGCAAAGGGCTTTGCCTGCCCTGGGCGGGAGCCGCTGCTGCGGCCGATCCCGGGTGATGCATTAGTGCATCGGGTGATTTGTGCAAGCAGGGCGCTGCGCATCACTGCCAGACGGCCCTGCAGGGACACAGCCAACCATAAATGTTTTGGAAAGGAAAAAAAGAAAAAAAAAAAAAGCTGCTTAAGTTGTTTAAGGTTTTTCCACCTGCCAGCACAGGGATAGGTGGCGTGGGGTTATTTCTGGGTAGCTGTCCCGGGGGTCCCAACCATCCCCTGGACCTGCCAGGGTGGGGGTGCCCTGGGGCTCAGCACAGGGAGGGAAGGGGTTTGATCATGGACCTGGAGAGAGGTCCCAGTTCCTGGACCTGGGGGCCTGAGCTCCTGCCATGGCTGTGCCATCAGCTGGAAAACCCTGCTGGTGTTTGATGCATGCTCTGTGCTCAGGTGATGGCACAGTGATGAGAACACCTGATCCTGCCCGAATCCCCCCCAGGCTGTGCCAGGCTCTGCCCCCATCCCTGCCCGGATCCCCACCTCAGGCTGTGTGCAGAGCGGGGTACGGCCACGCAGCACCCCCAGCTCACCGCCATGCTCAGACATTCCGGTATTTTTCCCATGACCTTTTAGCATCTTCTGTGGCTTAAAGACATACCAAGCACAGGGGTTTCCTCCTGCCCTTGGGTCAGGACACGCATTCTGTGCTCAGGCTGCTTCCTCTTTCCAAAGCACCAGGCAGGCAGCGGGGGTTCTGACTAGAGATGCTTTCATTGCTTTTTTTTTATTTTATTTTATGTTATTTTTTCTACTTCTGCTTTTCGAGGTGAGCAGATGGAGATATAGGTAATTCTGCAAAGCTGTAAACAAGCCAGGCAGAGCTATAAATACAGCAGCTTGCAGGACATGTCCTGCCCAGCCTGCTCAGATTGGGCCCAAAAAGCTGGGGTCTGGCCAGCGCCTCCCGCTTCGGAGGAGGGTGATGCCGCAAGATGCGGCTGGGCTTTGGGTGAGGATGGGGACAGGATGGTGTTGGGGGACAAACGCACCCCTCCGTTGCAGCCAGGCTGGGGGGAGCTGAGCACGAGGCAGCTCAGCCCACGTCCCTGGCTCTCAGCTGGGTGCTTTGGCTGGATGCGGGGGTGCTGAGGGCATCACCCAAATCTGGCCAGAGCACCCAGCCTCCACAGCTGGGGACTTTTCATAGCAAAAGCACCCATTGCCCAGTGTCTCCCTATGGGGGTCCAACTTTGCAGCCTCTGGGGGTGGATGGGGGCCTGGGGAACACTCACCTGCCTGGGATGGAGCCTGCACTGGCATAATTAGCATCCTCCACAGCCCTGGGGATGTCACCTGGCAGTGAGCATCCTCCTGCTGACCCACCTGCATCCCCTGGCCAGCTTTTCTTCACCGGTGCTGGGACCCAACCCCTGACCCTGGGGAACCCCCCCCACCACGGTGATGCCGCGGGTGCAAGGAGGTGTAGGTGGGACAGGTTCATCACCCTGCAGAGCATTGCTGCTGCTCACAGGGTGGTCACGGTGGTGCTGGTGGCTCTCAGCGTGGTCTGGATCCCCATCCTGCAGAGCTCCAGTGGTGGTCAGCTCTACGTCTACATCCAGGCTGTCACCAGCTACCTGGCTCCCCCTGTCACTGCTGTCTTCATCCTGGCTGTCTTCTGGCCCCGAGCTAACGAGCAGGTATGTGGTCGGGGTGGCCCTGGGGATGCTTGTGTACATGGGGTGGTGCCAACACCTCCCTGCCCACCCTGCTCCCAGGGACTCAGCAGGGTTCGGTGGGTTGCTGGAAGGAGAGAGGTGATGCTGGAAGCACTGCAAAGAGGAACTGAGACTGGCTGGTGTTTCCCCAGGGAGCTGGTGGGTGACGAAGAGGAGGAGGAGGAGGAGGCAGGTGCCACCATGCATGGCCACCAAGTGTAGCACAGCTGATGGTGACATCCCCTGCGGAGGGGATGCAGGATTAGGCCAGGGGTCAGCCAGCTGGGGTGCAGAGTGACTGTTCCTGCTCCAGACATCCCCCCATAGACCTTTGCTTTGCAGGGAGCTTTCTGGGGCCTGATGGCAGGGCTGGTGCTGGGACTGGCCAGGATGGGGCTGGAGCTGGTGCACCCCCCACCCCGTTGCGGAGTCCCTGACAGGCGGCCCTGGCTGCTTGCTGACATCCACTACCTGCACTTTGCCATGCTGTTGTGCGCCGCCACGGGCACCATCGTGGTGGGGGGCAGCTTGCTGACCTCCCCACCACCTCTGGCCCAGGTCAGTAGGGCACCCAAGACCCCTCACCCTGGCCCCCACAGCTGCATCCACCCACTGGACCTCCTTGGCCAGAGACACTGGTGTCACCCACGTGCACCCCAAGCTTGGCCAGAGGGGTCCCCGTGGAGGGGTCTGGCCTGTGGGTGTTTTCTCACCAAATTTCATCCTGGTTTCTAGCTGAAGGATCTCACCTGGTGGACCCTCTCGCGGAAGCCCCCCAAGCCCTCTGTGGATGGCATATCCCAGGGACCCCCTGATGGTGAGTGTGTCCCTGGGGGTGTCTAACAGGGGAGACATCTTCAGTGCCCCCAGCTCCCTGCCTGCGATGGGCAGCAGGACACCATGGATGCCCTGTGCCTCAGTTTCTCAGGGACTGTGCCACCCCCAAGGAGGTGGCTGGTCCCCGTGGCCTTCCGTTCCCCACACTCCCCGTCCTTCTGTGACAGGTTCCTGCTCAGCCACCCCGGGCAGCCAGCAGCCGTCAAAGGCAGAGGGATCCTCGGCCATGATCCTCAAGGATGCGACGGAGCCCCCCTTCTGGGCCCGCATCTGCAGCATCAATGCCGTTATCCTCATGTGCATCAATATTTTCTGCTATGCCTATTTTGCCTAGCGGCCTGCCAGCCCCCAGGGGTGGAAAGGTGCTGGGAAGGGGAGAGAGATGGGAATTTGGGTGATAGTTTTTATCTCACATTTGGGATACAGGATGTTTAAATCCACTGGTGCAGTGAGCTGGGTGTTCTCAGCAGTGTGGACCCTGAATACATCCCATGGGGCTGTGAGATGTGGGGGGCACCTGCGGGGGCACTGAGTCCCGCGGGGGGTCTGGGGAGAAGTATTGGGGAGGGTGAATAAGGGCTGCAGGGGAAGCAAAACCACAGCAAAGCAGCAGGTGTGTGAGTGCGACCACAGGATCCCCGAGCTGGTGGTGGAAAAGGAGCAGCCACACTCGAGGGTGTCACCCAAACATGTTTTACTAGCTCTAAATAAAAAAAAAATATATATATATTTAAGAAGAGCCACAATTTGCAGCTATGAACAGCACCCACAGGACTGAATCGCCCCGGATCAGCCTCCCCCTGGTGCCCTGAGCCCTGGCACCCCTCTGAGGAGGTACCAAGCCCGGCTGTACCCTGGCTGCCTGCAGCCCTCCCTGGAGCCCGGGCTTCACTTACCGGGTCTGGCGAGGAGCAAAGGTTTGGGGTACATGCTCTTCACCTCCGTTGCTGCCACCTGTTGGGTTGTGGCTCTGGAAAAGTTTTTATGGCCCTGGTTTGATGCTCTGTGCTCCTTCCCAGGGGAGCGCCGCTGCCAGCCCGCAGCAAGAGGCAATGCCTGGGCTGGAAGCGGTGGGGGTCTCCTGGGTCGGGGAGCAGGTTCAGCCGTCGCTGATGCTTCAGAGCACCAGAGCTGGGCAGCCCTGGATGGGGATCACCACCAGCCTGGCCTCTACCTCCAGTACAGCCCACACGGCACCAGGACCTGGTGCGCTGGCAGCCCAGCGTGGGGACAGGCACCGTTCGTGGGGATGCAGTGCAGTCCGCGGGCAGGCACAAAGCAGCTCCGGTGAGTGGGGGGCAGCGGGGGGACCCACAGCGCTGGCGGCAGCTCACTTGCGGATGGGGTGGACGTAGTTGCGGGGGAAGAGGCCGACGCGCCCATAGATCTTCCCCTGCCACCAGTTTGGGTCGGGGCAGTCCAAGACCTCAATGATGTCCCCACGGAGGAAGGGCAGCTGGGAGCCGTCATGGGCTGAGAAGTCAAACTGGGCTTGCACGAATTTGGGTCTCCTCACCTGGCGGGAAGTGGAGGGCAGGGGTTGGTGGGGGGAGAGGTCTCCCCATCCACCAGCCCCTCTGCAATGCCTTGCACTGCTGGTGTCCCCAGTGTGACAGGGATGTCATGCCACTGCGTGGCAAGGACCAGCCTTGGGCAGCCAGAACGTAGGTGTGGGGGGGCCTGAGGTGCCCGCTTTGAGGATGAAGGTTTGGAGCTAGGGAAATCCTGCCATGGGAAAAGCCACAGTGCTAGGGACAGCCCTGAGTGCAGGGCAGAGCCTGGGGTGCAGGAAACACCCTGGGGTGTGGGGGAACACCCTGAGGTGCAGGGAAGAGCCTGGGGTGCAGGGAGCACCCTGGGGTACAGGGCAGAGCCTGGGGTGCAGAGGAGCATCCCAGGGCACAAGACTCCCTGTTCCTGCTTCCCAGGAAAGCCAAGATGGGTGCCCGGGGGAGCCCTGCCCCGCGGAGGCAGCTGGCACCCCGCTTCTTCCCAGGTCCTTCCTGGGCCCCCCTGGGTGCTGGAGCTGCCCCCAGCCCAGCTCCCAGGGCCCAGTTTCACGAGCTCCACCACCACTGCCCCAGGGCTTGGCTTTGTTGGAGCTTGCCTGAAGCTGCCTGCACCCTGTCCCAAGCTGGTCGGGCTCTGTCACCCGCCCTGGGCATCACCCCTGGCCCGAGGGACAGTGGTATGAGCCCGAGGTGAGCTGCCCTGCCCTGCGCTGCTGAGCTGCACCGGGTGGCTTTTCTCCACCCTGATGGCTTCCCTGCAGCACTGCCTGTCACCTGCTGTCGCACCCTCTCCTGTTTGACACCACCTTGAAACAAGCCTGAGCACAGGGACAAGTGCCAGCCAGGCACCTGGGATGTCCCTGTCCCCCTGGGTGGGGACACCGCAGCCAGGGGGAGCTGAGCCTTGAGGGGGCTCACGGAGGGGTTTGGGTCCGGACCCCCAGGATGCTTCGTGTGAGGGGAAGCCTGCACCCAGGGGCTGGAACCAGTCCCAGAGCTGGGCCATTTGCTTCCATTCCACATTCCCCAGACAGGGGCTGTAGCCAGGTGGGGTCGGTCTCTTCTCCCAGGTAACAAGCGACAGGACAAGAGGAAACAGCCTCAAGTTGCACCAGGGAGGTTTAGATGGGATATTAGGGGAAATATCTTCACGGAAAGGGTGGTCAGGCACTGGGACAGGCTGCCCAGGGAGGTGGTGGAGTCACCATCCATGGAAGTGTTCAAAAAACGCGTAGATGCGGTGCTTGGGGACAGGGCTTAGTGGTGGGCTGGGCAGTGCTGGGTTAACAGTTGGACTTGGTGATCTTAGAGGTCTTGTCCAACCTAAATGATTCTGTGATTCTGTGTTGTTGTCCCTCTCTGTTTCTTAGCTGTCACCAGTGTCCCGTGGCTGGCAGGGAGGAGCAGGAAAGGTTCAGGCAGGAGGAAACCCCTGTCCCCCAGGAGCTGCAGCCCCGTGATGCCTCCCTGCGAGCACAGTCCGGGGCAAAGCGAGACCATGGCAGTGCTGCTGACCCACCGGCCTGTCCCGTGCCTCAGTTTCCCCATGGACCATAGCAGGGTGGTGGCAACCCTGGTACCAGGGGAACAATGTGGGATTCCAAAGGGGATCAGAAATGAGCTCCTAGCTGGGCCCTGCTGCCAGCCATGCCATCACCCCACACCCCAGCTCCGTGTGTCCCCACGGCCCCATCCCCTGATGGTACCTCCTGGGTCTGGTCCTCATCCCGGAGGAAGATCTGCTGCTTTTTGGCAATGGTGGTCGTCCTGTAGAAATCCACCAGCTCATTGAGGGAGTTGAACTTTTCCTCCCAGAGGAAATACTTGCCGTTCCTCTCCCTGAGCACCTTGAAGTGCTGGACATGCTGCCCATAACTGTGGAAAGAGGACAGATGTTATTCCGGCCTTGGGATGCTGGCAGCATCGAGACCCCATTCCAGCTGGTCAGGCTGTGCGGGGTCCATCTGCGCCCACCGGTCCCACTACACCCATCCTGCCATAGCCAGGGGTGACAGTCAGCCCGAGGGGGTCCTCAGCACATACAACAGCCCACAGCTGAGACCTGCCACAGCTCATCCCAGATGCAGCTGAAGCTCAGCACCCAGCCCCGGCACAGCAGGATGCTTGTGGGCTTGGGGCTGGCAGCATCGGTCCCGTGTAGGGCAGGTGGCTTTGTCCAGGGAGCAAACAGGGGCCATATCTGAGGAAAGTGTGGTGAGAGCTGCAGGTCTCAGCTCAGCACGTACCAGGAGGGGACTGCAAAGGCTGGGCTTAGGCTCCTAAATCCGCTGCACCCCTGGGGACCCCCAAGCCACGGGAGGACGTGGTAGGTGGGGATTTCCCTCGTCAGCCCCGCATGCTGGCACCCCTCGGTGTGTGCCTGGGGGTGGCAGGTTGGGGTGCCCGCACTGGCATGGGGCTGCTGCAGCGACTGGCTGCTGCCAGGCCCCCGGGCAGGGGCAGGGACCTGGCCATGCTGGTGACGCACTGCAGAACACTCTCCCTTTCATTATGGGCAAGAACCTCCTTAAACACTTAATTAGAGATTAGCAGCGTGAGAAAGTGCCTGGTTGGCCTGGGGCTGGCTCCTGCTACCCTGGCCCCGGGCAGGGAAGGGGCAGCGGTGGGGTGAGAAGCCCAGAGGGCACGCTCTGCCCGGGGGGCACGCTGCCTTCGTACAGCCCTGGCCGTCGATGCCGAAACCATCTGCCCCACTGCACTGGGATGCCGAAGCCCTTGGTCCCTGGGGATGCTCTGGGTAACTTGCTCCTCCAGGCCACGCCCCCTGGGCTGTGCTGGCGGCTTGGCCCCAGCCCCATCGTTACCCGTGTGGCTGTATTTAGGGGCGCCCCAGCGAGGGACACTGGGCAAAGCAGCGATGCAGCCCACTGGTGTAGGAAGGGAGCAGGAAGCAGTGGGGGTGGAGGCAGAGCATGAGGCTGCAGAGGGAAGAAGGCGGCCCTGTGCAAGACTGTGCCTGGACGTGTTGGGGGACACGGCTCTGCAGCCCCCAACCCCTTCAAAGCAGCCGGAGCAGGGCAGGGCGTTCATTCCTTCCTCGGCACCGCAGCAGGGAGCACGCACAAGGGTGGCCTGATTCCCTTGGTCCCCAAAGCAGGGGCTGCAGGGGTCCCTTGCCCATCCTGCCACGTGCCCATCCGCATCCCGTGGCCACTTACTTGACGGAGATGGAGAACTCCCCTGGGGCACTCTCGCTGTCGCGGATCAGGAAGGCTCCCAGGTACTTGCGCTCGAGGAGCCGCTCCTCTGCCAGGTGCCGGGAGATCCTGCCTGCGTACCACCTGCCAGGGGCACCGGGCTCAGCCATGCAGCCACCCCTCGACATCCCAGTGCTGCATCCCCACCCCGCGGGATGGAGGCACCAACAGCCCCGGTGCCGGTGGGAGCGGGGTCCCTATCGGGTTCCCCATGGGGCTGGGACCCCCTGGCAGCGGTTTCTCCCTTCCCCTCCTCCCCGATTTACCACAGCACTTTTGCAGGGGTGGATCACAGGGTGCTGTGGGTGCCGATGTGTCCTCATGCGCTGCCTGGGCGAGTGCAGCATCACCAACAGTTGCAACCGCATCCTGTCACCCACCTTGCCGCACCACATGCCTCATCCCCCACTTGGCTGCCTTTCCCCCTACTCCTCCCACATGTCCCACGGGGACTGTGAGAACAGCCCTGCAGGTGCTACAGGGGGGTTCACAGAGCAGGAATCCCTCTGTGCCAGGATGAAACCCTTCCTGCCTGCATTGCTGGCAGCTGCCAAAATGAAGTGGAGGAGCAGAGTCCCCACCTCCTGTCCCTGCCAAGGCTGAGCTGGTGTATTTGGGAGCCCCAGGCCATGGAGACTCTTTTAAAATAGCCTCGTGAATGATCAGGCATGGACTCCAGCACAGAGCAGCTCCCAGTGCCAGCCCTCCAGGTGCTGCACAGGAAGAGGTCGCGTCTTGCCCATCCCGGCTTGTTAACTGAAGCCGGAGAGGCAATGGGATCTGGGAGAGGCAATGGGATCTGGGAGAGGCAATGGGATCTGCCCCAGGCTGCCCCGAGCCCAGCATTCCTGCTCCCCAGCCGCAGCCCCGAGCAGGTTTTGCTATGGCATTTAAATGTGATTTACCAGGGATAATGATACATAAAACACAGGTTAAAACAGGGGTGGATTATGCTGGGCTTTAATAACACAGTAATAGGATTGTGTCTAATGCAGTCGTAATCCCATAATGCTTTGTTGTTCCCCAATTATCATTTGTTTAGCGGGCAGCCCAGCGTAAGGGTTGAATTTCTGTGTGTTGGGGGTACATGGGCATGCTGCTGTCTCCCATCCCCTCTGGCTGTGGTGGCAATGGCAGAATGACCCGGCAGGCAGACCCCATTGCTGCTGCATTGCCCTGTGACTCAGTTTCCCCATGTGTGGGACTACCCTGGCTTGTGGCAAACCTTTGGGCATCGGGATGCACCATTGGGATCGCTGCCTGGGTGGTGGGAGAGGATGTCCTGGAGCTGGTGGGTGCTAGCAGAGCAGGGCTTTGAGCCACCCTTCCCCACAGTGGGATGCTACTTACGGATGCGGCTTGACCTTGATGTAGTTTTTGGGGATGAAGCCCTCACAGCCGTACAGCTCAGCCTTGTACCAGTTCTGGTCATCTTCCATGTTGAGGATCTAAGGCAAGAGAGGATCAGGGAGGGGTCAGCCCAGCTGCTGTCTCCCTGGGAGAGAGGCCAAGTGGGACCCCCACTGCTGCCCCAGACCTCACACCCCCCACTGAAACCTGGGGAAAAGGGGGCTCTGACAAAGGTAACATGTTTTGGGGGTGGTTGGGGCACCTGTACCGAGCTGGCTTCTCCCTCCAGCCTTCCTCGGCTCACAGTCTGGCTCAACATGGGTGCTGGCAGCTGGGGGGTGCCCAGTGTTACCCCAAACTCCTGGCCAGGGAAGAGGGTAAATTCTGTCCTTGGAGGAGCTGGGGTGGCAGCCAGGCCCCTGTGTCCCCCTGGGGTGGTGGCAGCTGGGTGCTCCGTGGGAGGAAGCTCCCTGGTGCGAGCAGGGGCACTGACACCCGTTTCTGTGCGACACCATTTTCCAGCCTCCCACGCAGGGGCCCGCGGGCCGGCACAGCTGTGCAAACAGGATCCGAAACCCCGGGGCACAGCGCCGGGGCCGTGGGGAAAACACGCAGGGACGGGCATGGCGGGTCTGGGGCCCTGGGTTACAGCTGGGTCATGCCCTCCCCCTCCCCAGGGCTGGCTGTACCCCTGGGGGGCTGGAGGGTGCTGGGGGTCCAGGAAGAGCTGCTGGCTTTGCAGCATCAGCTCCATGGAGAAGGGTGAGTGGCTGGGCAGCGTGGGCCAGGTGGCCCTCACCCCCATCGCAGGGCTGCAGTCCCCTGGGGATGTTCAGAGCCCCAATGCAACTTTTTGGGATTCCCAGGTGGCATCCAAGAGCCTGTCCCGATGCCAGCACATGGGTGGGCATTTGGGCACATGCTCCCTGCCGCTGGTTCCTGACGGCCCCCAGTGCCTCTGTGGGGTGGGGAAAATATGTTCCAGCCCTGGCGGGGCTGCTGCAGAGCACAGCTGGTGGCACTGATGGCCAGGGAGGCCACATGCCATGTCCCAGCTGGGTCCTCTCTGGAGATGTGACTGGTGGCAAAGACAAGCGGTACCTACTGCTGCTGGGGATGCTGCCCCACACCCTGAAAACCTCAAGGATGGCTCCTTACACGGCACAGAAAGTCCCAAAGAGGCAACAAAGGTGCAATGAAAGGGCCGGTGTCACCCCCATGCTGTGTGACCACTCTGTCCCCCAAAGCAGCAGCATCTGACCCCCTCCATGGCTGGTGACCCCCCTGCCCTCTTACCTTCAGGGTGTCCCCTTTCTGAAAGGGGAGCTCATCCTTCTCCGTTGCCTGGAAGCTGTACAGAGCCACTGACTCCATGGTCCTGGCTGTCACAGGGTGGTTTCAAGAGGTCCTGGGGGCTCACCGTGCCAGAGGTGTGGGGCTGCCTGGGGCTCGCCGCCCCACGGCGTGCGGCTGTGGGGGTAACAGGGCGAGCACACGGTGCAGAGGTGCCGGCAGGCAGGAAACCGCGCTGATGTCAGCAAGCTACTGGGGCGAAACGGTGAGCACCACGCGGGGATGCTGCTGGCGGGCACAGCTGCCCAGATGTGCTGGGAGGAGGGGGGAGCCTTGCCAGCCTGCCTGGATGCCAGGGCCCCCCATCTGGAAAAGGACCCAGGCACGTCGGCTGGCAGCACAGTTTGGCATCACCTCTGCCGTGGGCAGCAGCATGGGCATCCACAGGGTAAGGTGGAGGTGGGGCTGGACACACAGGTTGAGGATGTGGGTGAAGCATGACTGGAGAGCATGGCTAGCAGGGTGGTAGTGCTGATGGGGGAGTCTCTGATGTCTTGTAAGGGCTGAGCAGCCAGCACAGCCTTTGAAAGGTGGCCTGGTGGGAATGGCTGTTTTGGAAAAAAAAAACCTCACAGAGGGTGGCATGGGCAGAGGTGCAGGGAGGCAGGGTGGGTGCACACACCTGGTTTGTTTGGAAATCTGACCAAAACCTACATGCCAGGTCCCAGCTCTGAACAGCGAGGTTTCAGCACAATTGTTAATGGCTTTTTGGGTTGTGGCCCTCAGAGGGTTGATTTTTTCCAGCTCTCTTTTGCAGGGCTGTGGCAAAAAAACCACCCTTTTAGTCTAAAACGACTTCCTGCAGCTCTCGTGGAAGTCAGGCACTGAGTCTGCAGGGCTCGCACGCAGGGCATCATTCCCAACAGCAAGGTCTGCTATGCTGTGCAGCCTTCCCGTCATGCGTGTGGGCCGGGGCATGAAGCGCACAGAAAATCCGCTGGACACTGACTTTGCCTGGCTGTGAGGAATTAAACTGGGGACAGCTGCAGCTCAATCCCTGCCCATGGATTTGGGCATTTTCCAGCAAGGAGCAGGACGCTGCCATCTGCCTGGGGAGGGATGAGCTGTGGTACTTGCAGGGCCTCTGTGGGGACACCATCTCTGTCATTTGCCTCCTCCCTAACCTCGCTTCCCAAATGTATCCGAAAAGCAAATGCCATTTAACACCCCACCAAGGTTATTTTCAGGGTCCCAGTGCCCATAGGAAGCAGAGAGGAATGTGTAGGGTGGGCCTAGGTGTTCCCAGACCTGGCAAGGCTCTGGTCCCCAACCATTATCCCCAGCATGGCCCCAAGACCTGCTGGTCCCAGGGGAAATGGAGATGCTGGGAAGGCCGGGGAGGGCAGGGGGGGCCGTGGGAAGAGGCTCGGTATGTGCATGCCTGTCACGAGGAGGACTGGACTCAGCAAATCTCTGTGGCCCAGCAAGACCCTGGGCTGTCTCAGGGCGAGCTTCCTCCGCTGCTGGGCAGCCTGGGTGAGAAGCGGAGCTGGATGATCCCTGGAGAAACCAGCCCCAGCAGCGCTGCTGCTCCAAACCTGCTGCCAGCCAAGGGTCTGATCCTGTCCCTGCGTCTGCCAGCACAACTGAGATGATACTCAGCCCGTGCTCAGGCAGGCTGCTTGTGAAGGGTGTATGATAAGGTGGGGAGTGAGCTGGGCACAGAGGTGCCTGAGCACTGGAAGAGGGGTGGTGTGGGGGAAACCAGCAGCCCAGTGAGCAGGTTAGAGTGGGATGAGGACCTGCTGTGCTTTGGGTGGACACCGGGAGCAGTTTTGGGGCTCGGCTTCCTTGGGCTCGCTGCAGGGAGGCTTGAAGGGCACCCTGGGGGGTCTGGCCAAGAGCCATGCATGGTGCCATGTTGCCCTGTGTGCCCGGGAGCAGGCCACAGGACAGTGGGGTGACAGGGGGTCCCCAGGCCTTGGCACAGTGCCTGGACTCAGGACCAGAGCAGGATTGGGACCTGCCAGCAGATGGCAGCACAGGGACACTGGGGACACTGGGGACAGTGCCACATGCCCCATCTAGTCATGCTCTACCAAAGCAGGCAGCTCCTTTGGCATCTCTCTCCTGCCACCTCCTACATCACATCCCCTTCCCTGTCCCCTCTTCCCTCACCTCCATCCTTCCCGCTGCCCTGGCTGACGTCCCTGCCAAGGGGCCAGGTCCCTTCTGCTTGCTCGTGCTCGTGGCTCCTTGTGGTCTGCTTATGGCTTGCTGTCTCTGGCTATTGGCTGAGCACATGTGGTCACTGCGGGGGTGACAGCAGCACCCAGCACCTGAGAAGTGAGCTGGGCGGGATGGCGGAGCAGTCTGTAGCCCCATTTCAGGGTTGTGAGCCAAAGACTCCTGCATTCAGCTGGTTTCTGGATGCCCCATCCCAACTCACTGCCATGGAGCGGGATGGGATGCCCCGATACCAGGAGGGAAACAGAGCCCAGCATGGTGGTTGGTACCCGTGCAGCGTCATGCTGCCTCCAGGTAACCCTCGAAGGGACCACAAGCATCCTGGTACTGCAAAACCAGAGATGCCCATCAGATCCTGTCCTCCAGCTGCTTAATTCCCTGGGAAAACCTTTCTGCTTATTCATGAGCAGCCCCAAATCCACCCCATCTCATGCTCTCCAGAGCCCTCAGAAGAAGCCTGGGACTGCCCTGATACCCGGCTGCCAGCCATGAGGCTGTGCTGCAGAGCCCTGCAAGGCTCGGTCTGGGAGCCAACGGCTGACTAACCACCGGCCTGAGACATCCAAGAAACACAAAAACAAGTTTTCCCCCCCCCCCTCCCCATCTTTCCTCTTGTGCCTTGTCAAGTAGCCATGTTTTGTACAGCACACGCTGTACCGGAGCCTGTTCCTGCAGTGCCAGCCGTGAGCGGCAGGTACTGAGCTGATGCCTGGCAGGGTGTGATCCCAGGGGGTCTGTACCCCCACCCCTGCCTCCTCTGTGTCGCCAGTATTCTGAGAGGCCCAGGAGGTACCACACGGTTGCTGCTGGTTGGGTGTCAAAGCCTGCAGCCTGGAGTAAGGTGCTTGGTGCTGTGCTGTGAGCATCAGCCCAGCTTGCCAGGAGATCCCAAGGGCCATGGAGGTGCAGGGGCTCAGCCAGGGGCGCACAACCAGGGAGCTCACCCTGCCCTGGGTTTGACCTCAGCCCATGCTGCCTCTCCCTCCACACAGGGTAGTTTTGTGACCCTGGGGATGGCAGAAGGGGGTGCAGCCAGCTCTGGTATCACCCATTCCCCTCTGTACAGCCGCCGCTGGGCTGCTTGGTGGGCGCTGGGAGTCCTGCTGACTCCAGGGTTGCCCAGTCTGCGGAGCTCGTTTCATCAACATCCTGTGTTTACCTGGCTGCAAAATCCCGGCGAAGGAGGGAGGAAGAGGAAGGAGGGGAGCCTCTTCCCCTTCCACTGCAGACCTGAGGAGCTTTGTTAAGGAGGTGACCAGGGGCTCCCCAGCTCCTCTCCAGCCGGTGCCCCCTGCAGCTCCTCGCTGCGCCATGGCCCACCGTGCTGTTTGGGGTGGACAGGAGGGGGGGGTGTGTCTCAAGCCTGGCTTTGGCTCCCATGGAGGGGCTGTAAGCTGGGCCTGGGTGGTGGCAGGGCTGGACAATGCGAGCTGGCTCATACCGCAGACCCCAGTGTGTCCAGGGGCTTCACTCCTGGCAGTCAACAGGCAAAGGGACGGGTCCTGTCCCTTCGCACAGTGCTGTGCCCGCAGGTCGGCAATGCAGCACAGCCCAGCACGCACCCTGCTTCCCCTCTCACCGCTGCACAAGGAAACCCACAGCATGACACCACCCTGAGTGAGCTGCAGAGAAAGGGGCTGCTGTGACGCTACGGGTAGTTTTCCTGAGAAGAAACCCTGCAGCCCGTTTGCCTCCAGCTCTGCCCGTCCCTGGCAGCAAAGCACTGCCTGCCGAGCCGAGGGGCTGTGCAAAGCGTACGGCAGGCTGGTTGCGGTGGCTGCCACGCTCTCCGCACACCCACGCACACAGTCTGTGCACCAGGCGTGGGGCAGCTCCTCTTGCCACATTGGGAAGGCAGCTCCGGCCCTGCTGAGTCAGCGCTGCTGGGTCTGCATTTGGCTGGGGATGGAGCTGGCGAGATGAGGTGATGGGGAGGAAGGGTCAGGGAAGATGAGGTGAAGAAGGGAGGAGAACGGCTGATCCACTGCACTGACCACCAGCTGCCCCCCAGCAAGTGCCTGGAGACCAGAATAAATGCCCTGCACTGGCACAGAGAGTGGGGACAGAGTAGGAATACTGGCCTTGGGCTGCTTGTTGGCAACCAGCTACTCCCCGGGGATGCCAGCAGTGCTGGGGCATGGAGAGCGAGGCAACAGGGCAGTGCACCCCGGCAGCAGGGCTGGCCTGGGGGTGGCTGTGGTGATTCAGCCCGACTTTAAGCTCACACCTGAGATGCTGCATGTAGATAAAGCCAGGCACACAGGTCAGCAGCCGGTGCCGCTGACACGTGCGCTGTGCAGGGCTGTCACGTCACCGGTAGCTGCCTGTGTGCCTGGGGACCAGCCTCGACCCACGCCTGGGGCACGGGATGTGATGGGGATCCTCTGCCTCTCAAGGAAGCGGGTGCCCCGCTGAGGCCCCACATGGAGAGGAAGCAACATCCTGGGCTAGAAAATGCCACGTCAGTGCCTGTAAACAGGATTTCAGAGTCAGCACTTCCCCTCTGGAGCAGAGGCCACATCAGTGACTCCTGAGCATCAGACTTGTCCTTGTGCGTAACCCTACTTCTCTACAAATCCCAGCCCACAATGAGGAGCTTGCATCACTGTTTACACCCTGGTGTAACTGAGAGCAGAGCATGGTTGGCACTGGGAGGGTCAGACCCCTCTGAACCTCTCATTATCCTGCAGGACCCATAGAAAAACAGGAGGGGCGGCTAGGAGACCCAGAGCCAGGTGGCCATGCTCGGCCCAACGTGGCTGTGAGAGGTCCCATGAAGCGCTGGTGGCATCCAGCCATGGAGCCACATCTCCTTGGGGTCAACATGGGTGGCTGAGGCTGGTATTAGGTTTTCTAGGTGAATAAATCAGAGCGGGTCTTGTTTGCCCATGGTGTAGGTGGGATGTGCACCCCAGCTCCTGTGGGGGAAGCCTGAGGGCAGGAGGCTGGTGGTGGGACCTCACTGTCAACACGCGGGGCTGTTGATGGCTCTGGAAAAAGGATTGGAAATCCTGAAGTCTCAGGTGTGCAATTCAACCCCCAAACCTGCAGGAAAGGGTCACTTGAGGAGGCAGGTCATCCCAAACAGCCTCCTCAAGGGGTGTGCAGCCTTGGACGGTGGCTTGGGACCAACCTCCTGGGAAAGGGCCAAACAGCATTTTCATGAGGAGGGAAAGCCCAGACACACGAGCAGCAGCCTGAGGAGAACTGACATAAAGTGCTTCCCACAAGGCTCCCAGGACTCCCTTTTGGGCTGATGGATGCAAGCGGTGCCGGTGCCTGGCTCTGGGGGCAGGCACTGCCCCTGTTTTGGTTCAGCGACATGGCTGTCCTGGAGACTCAGGTGAGGATCATTTACAGAGATGTTAACCATTAATGTGTTAATCATCAGGGCCAGCAACAGCTGAAGGCTACTCAGCTCCCTGGGCCCTACAAAAGGACATGAAGGCCACTAGCAAGGCTAGGTTTGAGGAGTGCTCTGTTTGTGGCTGTGTTTTGGGGATGTTGGTGAGGTCCTGTTGTTCTCTGGGACTGTTCAACCATGGCAGCCTGGGACACCCCAAGAGCAGAAGGTGGGCTGTCCCTCTGTAAGGTGTCTTCCCTCCTGCTGCCTGTGGCTTCCTTGTGTGTGACCTGGAGAGGACTGAGCTGACCTGGATCAGGCACTGGGTGCTTAGCTGGAAGCAGTTCTTTTGCGCTCCATGGTTGCGGTATGCTGGTCCTGGGGTTTTACTGTGGCCACTGACGTATCTGGGGGGAATTCTGAGACCTCCTGGGTGCTCTGATCCAAGTTAACCCAGGCTCTGCTTTAGGCTGTGTGAGCAATGTTTTCTGCTGAACCTGCCGAGTGCTGCTCTGGAAACATCTGATGGAGGCTTCTGTAGTGAGAAACTGCTCTGGCATACGGTCTCCAATCTTCCTCTTTGGTGTTGGGCTGTCTACATGGGTTATGGGGAAGGCAAGGTCTCCATAACATCATTATTTGGGTAGAATGATGCTGTGGCATGTACGGGAGTGGGGACTTCCCTGCTATCTCTTCTGGGTCCTCTGGAGCCATCCCCAGATATTTGGGGCTGGAAACCCACTGTGCTGCATGCCGTGAGCACAGCATGAAGGTGAAGAGGGTCACATCACTGCTTTGATTTGCGCAGGAGAGAAATCAGAAGTGTCCCTTTAACTGAAAGCTCCAAAGAAATCAGGCAGGGAGGCGTGGGGTTTGGGTGTGGAGGCTATTTGCTGGCAGTGTTTGCTGTGGAGGAAGGCTCCTCACCCTGAGCAGGCAGCATGGGGTGGCATGAGTAACCACCCATGGGCAAGGGAGCTCTGCAGCTCCCAAAGGGCTTGTTCTAGGGAACTGTTTGGTCATATCCAGACACAGCCTGGTGCTTGAACAGATTCTGAGAAGCTCCCCCTCAACTACAGCATCTGTTATTTTTCTAGGATTTAAAAAGAAGAAGCCAACCAAGCAGCCTTGCAACGCTGTGTGTAGGTGAGGGGACCATGCTGTCACCGTTGTGACTCACTGGGGAGGTCTGCAATTTCCGAGAACAAAAATGATGTAGGGAGAAATTGTGAATGATTGCTTGCGGAGGGGTGGCTGAGCTCTCTAACAGAGAAGTAGTCAAATTTCAGTTCCTCCTTAGGGCTGGCTTGTTAACAAAGAAGTTATTAATAACCAATTAAGCCAGAACTCACGTCATGCTTTCCTCTGGAATTGTGGCAAGTGTCCGTGGTTCCTCCTTTGGCACTGTACCTACCCTGCTGCTTGGGCTGGAGGCGTGCGGGGGCCTTCTTCGGGCAGGTGTCTTGTCACCACAGGGCTGCTTGCGCAGCATGTGCCCAAGTGACACTTCCCAGGCAGGGATGTGGGGGGGGGCCACGGGTGCAGAGGTGACTTGGGACTTGGCTGTAGTGTGTTTGGCTCCCTTTGGCTGAGCTCGTGGCACTGAGGGGAGCGGGTGTGTGGAAGAGGAGCCCTGTGTGGCAGGGTTTTGGTCAGTGCCAGGGCAGATGGTGTGAGTCAGCCGTGGGGACAGCCCGGGGCGGAGGGCCAGTGGCTGGGAGGAGGCTCGCTCGCTTGCTGCTTCCTCGGGCTGAGGATGTGCGTGTTGCTGCATCCCTGGGCAGGCTGGCGATGCGCCGGGCAGCGGGGAGGAGGCAGGGAGGCTGCTGGAGCAAGGCCCGCCGGGATAATGCATGGAGCGCCGGATGTGCTGTAAAACCCAAGAGAATCCGGGCACTGTGCTCCTCCTGAAACCGCCTATTCAGGGGAAAGATGGGGAAGAAAAGAGGGAGGAAGCGGAGGGAAGATGGAGCACTGAAGCCCTCTGTGTCTGGCTGAGGACGGATGCAGGTGCAGCTGCGGATTCCCCGGATGCTCTGGCTGCTCTGCACCGCCCTTTCCTGCAGGGAAGGAGGAGATGTGCTCAGGAGTCCCCCCCAGGCTCCCAGAGCCCCCAGTTCAGCTTGCACTCTGATTTATTCCTGTTACTGCAGTGTCCAGTACGGCCTTTTTTCCTATAGAGCTAGGCCCTGAAGTGGCAGGCCTGTGTGGATTCTCTGAAGTCTGATACAGGGTTGAGCTGTTCCTCATTACTATGACCCCTCTTCCCCCCCCCAGCTGCCCATCCTCAGGAAATATTTAGAAATTACGTAGCTGTAAAAACTCTGCCCAGCCTGCCATCAGCTTGTTCTGAAATGAGCAAACAGCTTCAGAGGTTACAAGGGGGAACCCACATGCATGGCCTCGCCCGTCCCTACCCACACAGTGCTACTGCATCTGCTTCCCTTCTCTAGAAAACCAGGCTAAATAGAGCTGCTGTCACTGCTTTGGCGGCATAATGCTCTCTTGCCATCTTCCTGAGTGGTGCTTTTGCCTGTACAAGGCAAGAGGAAGGAGTGAGCAAAGACTTTTTTTGGGGAGGCTGCAATAAAACTGCCCTGGGGCTGTGTTGGACTGTGATTTCTGACACATCAGCTGTGGAAATGCAGGGTAATTTCACTGAGGCCTCTCCAGATATCCTCCTGCGTAAATGAGATCAGGATCTGGCCTTACTCTTTTAAAGAAGCACTGCCTGTGGGTTAGCTCAAAGATGTATGCTCTTGCTTTCTGCCTTTTGGCAAATGCTGCGTGCAGCACTCCTACAAGGCAATTCTTCATTTTTAAATGGAAAGTCAAGGCACTGCTTGCTTTGGAAACATTCATGCAGTGCTGGAAATGACAGTATTTCTTTCAATGAAAGAGTTTGAGATCCCCAGGAAACTGGGGACCTGGGCCACCTCCCTGTGAAGGTGATGGCAAAGAAACAGTGTGGCTCCGGCAGGGCTCATGGGTTGAGTGATGTAAGGTACTAACATTAACACAGGTAATAAAAACCTTTTCCCATGTAGGTGTATGTATGGTGCATGCATATAGGTGTTCTTGCCATACCTAGCAAAATATATAGCAAAATACTGTTATGTAGTGGTTTTTTTTTTTCAGCAAGCATCTGAAAGGCAGATTTGCTGTCTTCCTTCCCTCCTTCTCTCAGGCTGAAAGAGGAACTGGGTTTGGGTTTTGCTGGCTTTGGGGCTTTGCTGAGTTGCTGTGGCTGGTTGCCAATCTTGGTCACTACAGGCTTTTGCAGGTCTGAGTACCTTGCCACCTCGTGAAGCTAACTGTTAAGCTGCAGCAGGATGTAATGGTGTGTTATGTCCTCTTGTTGTCTTGTCATATTAATGTTACGTGACAATGTCCTGCTGCACTGGAGACTGGTTTGGGAGGGGGATCCTGAGTGCATCACACTGAATGGTCCTGTCAGTCCTCCCTGCTGCAGGGACTGGGATTTCAGCTTCTCTGGTATTGCCTGGGAGCAGGGTGTTGGAGGCACTGCAGGGCACTGGATTCCTTGCAAGGGCTTAGATGAGCACTTAGGGCAAAAGTGTGATCCTGGGCAAGCTCCAGCCCTAAGTGGATCAGGCAGAGCAGTGTGCAGGAGAGCAGGGCTGGCCGCTGTCCTTCCCTGGTAGCAATGTGGAGGAAGAGGCAGCATAGCGAGGTGGCTGAAGGAGATTGGAGAACCTGTGGAACAGCAGGAACTGCCAGGATTGAGAGTGCTGGGCACAAAGGACTGGAGTTGCTTCTGGGAGATCCTCAAAGACAGCTCAGGAAAGGGGTACAGCCCCTCTCCAGCTTGGGCATCTGTGTCTTGCTCCTCTGGAGACCAGGGGACGAAGTCAAGATCTGCAGCCCAAGCTGGTATCTGCTTGCTGCTTCCTTAGCTGGGATCAGCAATGCCACCTCCAGTGGTCTGCAGCCGTACTGTCCTTGGCTCCCTGGGGCAGAGGTATTTACTGGTTCAGTAAATCATTTTAGCGTATGTTTAAATCTACTGGTGTAGGACAGGCTCTGAGCACCCGTGGGTGCTGAAGGCTTAAAAAGTATGCTACCTGCCTAAAGGCTTAGTAGAGGTTTTGGCCTCAAGTGTGTAAAACATGCCAGTTAATGGAGCATTCCAGGGAAAGGCACACAAGGATGGAGCTTTTGGGAGAAAACCATGACAGCCTGTTCAGAAGAGCTGAGAAACAGCATGTGAGTGCTGCACTTGGCCTCTGCTCTCAAAGATGATATACATGCAGGCTTGAAGCATGGAACTGGGAGCCAGCATGTGGGAAGATAAGAGCATCCATCCTGCTTAAAACCAAGGGTGTGCAGTCCAGAATCCCAACACCAGTAGTGGTTGACAGTGAACGCTGGAGGACAACTTCTGGAAGTGGGAGAGCAAACAGATTTCCTTGTTATGTTCTCCTAGGACCTGGCAGCGTAGGGCCTGGACACCTCCTGAACCACAGCTATGTCTGTAGATGCATATTGAAAGAGGTGGCCATGAACGATAGCATCTGCAGTTTCCTGACTTCCCTGCCAGGTTCTGATCTCGGAGCAAAATGGGAGGTCTTGCCCTGCCTGGAGGGAAAATACTGGAGTTTCTGTTTCATGACAACCAAGTGCAAGCTGGAAAGGCTGATGCAGACCCACTTCTGTAACATGCCTGTAATGAAGGATTGCAAGCAGAATAATAGAGAGCAAGATGCACAAGGTGTTTGTGTGGAAGCATCTGTCAATTTTCTTTTGAGGGTCAGACTGGTGGCTTCAGTGGAGGAAATCATCTGCACAGCCCTTCCTTTCCAAGTGGTTAAGATCCTGCTGAGTGTAAAGCACTTGTAAGCCTAGCTGTGCAGGTGTCACGAACTGTTTTTCCGGCCCACTGGTGACAGATGGAGTGTTTTCAATACATCAGACAGTTCAGGCTTATTTGGCTTTCACCATCACTGATGGGGTTATTCAGTTTACGCATCTCACCGAAGGCCACTTTCAGTATTGCTAAAAATCTATTGTGGGTGCACCATGGTTTGCACACATACACCTCAACATGCTCTGAGTGACGTGCAAGCATAAAAAGAGGATTCTTGAGGGACAGAGGAAACCTACTGTCTGTAGCAACTTGCTGTGCAGTTATTTTTGATTGAGGTTGAGGCCGTTGTGGTTTGTGCCCCAGAAGAAACTGGGCTGTGCACTGTCAGTGCCCAGCAGTGCTGGTGTTTGCCTTTTACCTCTCTGATTGCAGAGATGTTTCATTTCTAAAGATCAGAAGGGAATGAGTTCCTTTGATTTGTTCTAATGTTCACAAGGTCAGGGAGCAATCTTGTATTTCTCAATCTCATTCAGTCCATAAGAATGTGGAAGCTTGTAGGAGTATTAATTACAGCCAATTAAAACCTGCTCAACTAGCCAAGATGCTCAAATGGCTACTGAAACCTGCTGTCATTGAAGATGGATGTTTTTCTTCAACCAAGGAAGCCTTCTGGTTTTGAGGAGCTCGCAGAGCAGTCCAGCAGGACTGATCTGTGGAGCAGCTTGGTTAAATAGTGTTAGAATGGAACACGTTCCTGAGAAATTCTTGCCTGCAGTGCTGTGCAGTTTGTTTGCTTTGTGGAGTCCTGATGGCTTGTTGTGAATCTCTTCTAGTCCAGCTGGTGAATTTTTTAATCTGCTTGTTGATCACACAGGGACCATGTATTTACAGCTTTGTGCTGTTTAGGGTTTTTTTTTTTGCATTATGAAAACACCTGGAAAGCCCTGTTGAGGATGAGGTGCTCTTTGTGATGGGGCAGCAGCGACAAGCTCAGAGTCACGACCATGAATGCAGATATGAAAGTTGCAACAGGATTTGTGAGCCTGGGAATGGAGGAAGTCACTTGCAGAAGTGGGAATCGGAAACCTAGAAACCGGGCCAAGTAATTAAGCGACTGGCTGGGTGCTGTGAAAACACAAACCAAATAGACAGCCCTCAGTTTTCATCTGTCAAGGGGAAAAACAACTAGCTTTTCAGCTGTGATAATCAGTGGTGGGCATCCAGCTGTAATCCAGGGACATGGCAGCACTGTGTTACCAATCCCTTGGTTTAAAAGAGACAGAGCTCAAAATGCCTGCAGCTTCCAGCACTTGGTCTGCTTCAGGGATGTCCTGTCTTTGCTACTATGACTGAGAACAGTGTTGTGAAGCTTGAGCTAAAAAAGGCTGTAGCTATACAGTTTAGTTCCCAGGGTTATAAACTGAGGTGGCTTTTCAGGCATAGCTTGCTGTCAGGTGCTCTGGGAGCAGCATGCACATGAAGGAAGCTCCTGTTGACCAGATGATGCCCCATGTCTCTGTGTGGTGTGATAACGCTGATTTCAGTCTTGGTACCCGATTCACCCCAGCTAAGTGGTAGATGAATGACTGCACCCACCTCCTGTGGGCCAGGTGGTGTTTTTCTCCTGGGTCCTGAATTTTTGTGCTTAAATGTGAAACTCTTTGTATTTGAACGCACCATGTCCTGTGGTAGCGGTGACCACTGGATGGCTGCTTGGTTGTAGGTATGCTTCATTTCCCCTGTTCCCTCCTCCTGTTAATCTACAAAGTCTTTTGCCTCCCTCTCCAGCCAGATAGGACCAGACTAAACTGCTGCCCCAGCCCCCAGGAGGAAAGCAGACCCAATTTCCAGAGGATGCTACAGAGCTAGAAGCACAAGTCCTCTTGCTCTCCTGATACTTTCCTCATTGGGAGCCCCACAGGGCGGTTTCCCTCCAAGGTGAGAAACAGCTGGGAGGAGTGAGGATAATCCCTGGCCATGTGAGATCCTTGTGCAACAACACAAGTCATCCTGAGGTTTGGCTGTTATTACGAAGCCTTGATCAGTCTGATGATGGGCCTGGGGCGAAAGGGAGGGCCTGATTATTTGGGAGACATTCTTTGGGTGGCTGCAGGAATGATGAAGAGGAACTCTGATGGGTGATGTTGTCCATGAGCTCCTTCCTGGCAGGAAGTCCTCTTGTCATGGCAAGGAGGAAGTCAAGAGGGATAGTACAAACTGTACTGACCGCAATTCTTGTACTGACGAATTCTTGTCCTCCAGCATAGGCTTATGGGCTCTGACTTGGTGATTTGCTTTGGGGAACCAGATGGCAATGCTGAACAAGCCCATCTTCACTACAAATGCCCTGGGAGCCTGCTGCTCGAAACCGTCCCAATGGGTGAGTGCTCCCAGCCTGGGAACAAGCAGCAAATCCAGGCTCTTTATGCCAAATGTGCTGTTTGTCTTATTAGACAAGAAAAATACCTCCTCACCAGCCAGTGAGGCATTGCAGTGGTCCTGTCCCCTCCTTTCTGCTGGTGTGTGTGCTCATCTGACCTCCTGGTGAGCTGGTTCAGAGAGCTAAACTGGCTGAGAAGTAACCCTCCCCCCCAAAAAAAAGTGATTAGTCTTCATCACAGATGGTATAAGCTGGTGTTGATGGTAGGGAGGGAATGGGAATGGATGGTGGAGGTCAATTAAAGCTGTTGTGGAATTTCACCCTGAGGCTTTAGTGGGATTTAATGTAAGCAACGCAGTAGCCTTGGCTTCTCCATGTGGCATGGGGAGAAACTGCACCTACAGAGCAGTAAGGAGAAAGGAATGAGGGAAGGTGCCCACAGATGAGAATGGCTCTAACTTCTAAAGAAGCACAACACTTGGTAATTACTAGAACTAAGTGTGTTTCAAACATCCCTGCCTCTTGCACTGTCAGTGCATATTCATTTTGAGAAAAACAATGTGCTGGGGTTGCAGTCTCTCTCTTTTCATGAATCTGCTAACGTGTTCAGAAAAGGTCTGTTTTGAAAGCCCATGTTAGAGGTGTATTAATTTTGAACTTGACAAAATGAACACTTGCATTGGAAATGGTTCTACAAGTTTGTCTGCATCACAAACAAAACTAAAACCCTCATGCTGGCCACAAGCATGCTCTATTCTGATGAAACTTGGGTCAATTCCAGCTGAACTCAGGCACAGGCTTACTGGGCTGTACTCTTCCCTATTCACCATCTTTCTGATTTTGTTCCTTGTAACTACACTTAAAGGTGTTAGAAGAAATCGGACACATCACTTTGTACAAATCTGAATATATTCTGTATCACCATTGGCAATGCACAGATGGCTCAGAAAATTCAGAAGAGGGCCTGAGCTTGCTGAGAAATGTCTCACTCCTTTGGCTTTAAGGACAATAATGATTGCATTTGCCCAGATTCTCATTTAATTAGCAGATTTCCAAAATTGGGCACTTAAGGACTTAAGTCCCCACTTACCCCATGTGGAAGCATGTGGCTTCCCAGGGAGGCTGAGAAATGCTGGCTCCCACCGGAGTCAGTGCGAGTGGAGGGTGCCCAGCCTCCTGAGACATGAGGAAGGTTCTCACTTAGCTACTGAATACAGACCGAAGTGCTGAACATTTAACACACCTTTGTTAGATGATGCTGGTCTCTGTTTTTGAATTGATTCCTCTGAAGACCTATAGGCTAGGAGTGGGAAGGAAAATCGGTAATGGAGCAAAAATGACTGCGATTTAGAGATCGGATTGCATCCAGCTAGAGCCATGCATCAGGATAATAAGATTCAGTCTTGTTTGGTTACAAGCACTGGAGGCAGAAGCAGAAAACGTGATCCACCAAGCCAGCTCTCAGGAAATGAGAAACAATAGAGCAAGGAAATCAAATTTCAAACTGCAAGGATATATTTATCAAGTTTTCCTTCGAATTTTTGCAGAGCTCTCTGGTGTTCTCTGTGCAGCTTTTTTTTTTCTGTATCTTTTTTGGTCAGCCAACATATGGCTGGAGGATTAGATCACTGTAAAGCACTGTTGTTTGTGACCTATTTGTTAATGCAAGGCTGGGGTCAGCAAGAAGAGACGAATGTACTTGTCATTTTTCAGTGCTTTTCAAGTGCTGTTCCTGTTGTCACTCACACTGTGGCTAGACATTTGGAACAAACTCATTAGCTAATTAGTGGTGTGCTCGGCCCCACGTGGCAGTAGTCACAGTGTGGGCGATATTCACATTATGGCTGCGGAACAGGCCCTCCTGTGGCTTCCTGGCAGCTGCTCTTCACTAGGTTAGTTGGGAGGGCAGCTGTGGCTGGGCAGAGCTGGAGGAGGTTATGCCTGTCTTATTTTTGCAGGCAGTGTCTCCTGCATACCAGACGTTGCACTGCACTACTGCTCCTTGCCATGCAACAATCCCTCTACTCCCACCTGCTGAATTTGCTGCTGCCATCTGCTTTCTCTGTATGGACTGCTCTGTTGCCAGTGTGGCTACTGGGGACATGCTATGGCTATCGGCTTCTGATGCCAAACTCGTACTGCAAATAATGGCCTTGAACTGTGGCTCTGCCAACGCAGCTGAAATGTTGTGGGCTGGGAATGATTTGATAGGGTGGCTCGGGTCAACATCCAAGGCGTGGTACAGCCTGCTCAAAAAAGGGATGGAGCAGGATGTGGACAGGTTTCCTACACTAACTGCTGGGTTTAAAATCACAGAACAAATAGCAGTGGCCTTCTGTTGCTAATATGAAACAAGGGCTATAGATTCACTGCCACAAGTCCCCCCTCACTGTGGGTGTCGTCATGGGACCACCAGAAGGGATGGCCCCTTTGCAGCCTGAGCAGATCTCTGCTGGTGTGGCTGTATCAATCAGGTACCTGACCAGTGTAACAGGAACACTGTGATTTAAGGCATTAATGTGAATGTAGTAAAAAAAATAAAAATAAAAATAATATGTAATTTTACCAGGCTAGCTTGTTTTGTTTGCACTAAGTGGCTTGATCAGGTTGATGGAAAATACAGTTTTATTGATAGAGGTGTGCTAGCTATAGGAGCTCTTTGCTGGGTTCATTGGTTTGTACACTTATTGCTGTAGATGCAGACACCTGAGATGGAAGTGGGAATGAAGAGGAAGCTGCTTCCTGCTTTGGAGAGTTGTCTGTCCAGACCTGGAAGGAAGACACCAGGAACAATCTTGTTCTTCCCATTTTATTTTAACCAAAAGCTTTCTTCTCGTTCTTTAGAGCTGTCAGCACCTAATCATTAGGATTAATGAACATGCACAGAAACATTAGGCTTCCATCATAGCCATTTTCTTCTAAAGCAGAAGAGAGGGAGGTATTCTTTCAGCTCCTACTGATACAGAATTGGCATGCATCTGATTCTATGTTTTTCACCTATAATTTAATTCTGCCTAGCTCTCTGAGCTCAAGGTTAACAGCTAGGCCAGCATCATAACTAGCTGCAGAAGAGTTGGTTTCCCAGCTAGCAGATGGTATTCAAAGCATTTGAACTTGCAGCGTTTCTAAACAAGTCGCTTTTAACGCAGCTTATTCAGTATTTCACTGCAGTCCCTGTTCTCCTGTATTTAAACCATGATTCCGTGGCAGTTTTCCTACCAGCTCCACAGGAGAAAGGGCTGGGTCCTAAGTTTGCAGCACTTGGTCTGACCTTCCTTTTGCTTGAAAAGCAACACCTTACGAAGTGGATTTTGCTCTGAGTCTCCTTTGTTTTGTTATGCTTGAGTAAGGCAACATTCCTCAGGAATTTGGGTTTTAAATGACCAGTAGCACTACCCAGAGCCAGCTGTTACAGGAGTAGAGCTCTGCTAGCCAGCTTCTCCCTCACCCGCGCCTGCCCTGGCTGTCTCCCCATCAGCCATGTCCCATTTCCTTGAATTGTCTCACCATTTTACGAGGGGAACAGAGATATTCAGGATGAACTATGAGGCCACTGAAGTTCTTCAACCTGCCACCCCTGTGGACGCAGGTTAGTCATCCCTGGAGGGAAGGACATGGCTGCCATCCCACCCAGATGGCCCAGCTCCCCTCAGATCGCCGTCGCCATCCCCAGCTTCCCGCCGCCTGCAAACACTGTTGTTCTGTGTTGGCGGGGGGCAAAGGCGCAGCAATGGCGCTGTGTGAGGCGATGGGAGTGCCTGGTGACCCCAGGCTCTGTATTTTGGGGGCTCTATTTTTTTGGGGAGGGGTCCCCTCTCCCGCCTGGAATATGGGGTTTCCCCTGAGGTGTGAGGAGGAGGGGGCTCCCCTCGGCTTCCCAGGCATTTTCCTCCCCCGAGGCGTGGCCGCGGGCCGGAGCAGGAGAGGGGCCCTCTCCTGGGCCCGATCCTGCCGTGCTCCCCACTGGCGTCAGCCCTCGGCGCAGGGGGGCGGCGGGCCGGGCTGCGAGGAGCCCCGGCAGCGGCCTGCCATGGCGAAGGCCGTGAGGCGGGCGGGGAGGGCGCGCAGGCCGCCGTTCCCCCCTCCCCTCCACCGCATCCTCTCGCGCCGCTCCCGCCCGCGCCGCGCCCGGGCCGGGGACGCGCCTGAGGGGCGCGCGCGGCAGCCGGTTCCGCCTCCTCCGCCACCTCCCCCCGGCCGCCGCCATGTTGGATGGTGCGTGTGGGTGTCAAACCCAGGCAGAGGCGGCGGCGGCGCCGGCGGCCGGGCAGCGGGACACCCCCCTCCGCGCCTCCCGCGGCCCCTTCTCCGCGCTTCTCGCACCGCCTGCACTGCAGCGCCAGGTCAGTCCGGGAGCCGCCGGGTGCGGGCAAGGCGCGGGGGGGAGGACGGGCTGACGGCGGCGGCGGAAGAGCCTCCCCCCGCCTCTCCCCTTAGCAGCGGGGTGCGGGGTGGGCGCGGGCAGGGCCCCCCGGGGCTCCGGGCCTCCCCGCGGGGAGGGAGCGGGCCCGCCGGCCGGCTGTGGGGCGGCGGCTGGTGGGCCACGGGCCCGGGGCAGGCGGGGCGGGGGGCGCCGGTGCGGCGGTGAGGGGAGGCTGGGGGCCGGCGGGGCAGCCCCGGCGGGGGGCCGGGGTGGCCTTTGTTGTCTCCGTTGGGGGGGCAGCAACAGTTCCTGCCCGTCGTGGCAGCCCGGCCGCGGGGGCAGGGGGCGCGCCTCCGGGGCTCCGCCGGGCCGGTGTTGCCGGGGGTGGGGGGCGATCGCCTCGGCTCCTGGGCCGTGGGCTCCGTCCTGCTGGGGGCCGGCGGCCGCCGGAAGGCTTTTGGCCGCCAGCCTCCGGCCGAAAGTTTGGGCCTGGCTTCCCGGCCGGCCGCGTCCCCGCCAGCCACCTGGGCCGGGGCTGCGGGGGATGGCGGCCTGCTCCGGTGGGGGGGTCCCCGGCCGCGGGGCCCTGCCCGCCGCCTCCCCTCTGCCTTACTGACCTGAGGTGGGGTGCTGCGGGGTGGGTTTGTTTTTTTTTTCAGCGACGTAGTCGGTTTGGAAGATGTGTAGTAGTGCTTTTAATTATTTTTTAAAGGGCTTTTTATTTATTTATTTATTTATTTATTTATTTATTTAAATCTTCACCTGCAGTACCTTTGATGCTACAGATTGGTCTTGGGAAGTCAGTGTGCTGCATTATATTAAGCATTATTGTTGTGAAGCATATTGAAACAAGAATTATCATAGGCTACCCACAAAGGAAGTTCCCAATTTTAAAGCCATAAAGTCTATTGATAACGTTTGGTCTCAGCTTTATCTGGCCAAGGGGTATGTAATGCTTCCCCCCTCCCCCTTCGTAAGTACCGTGTCATCAGTGATCTGAAAGGCAAGGTCTGTTTAAAACTTACGCGGATTGGATGTGTTTCTTCATCTACTAAGAAAATACCCTGAATGATATACATACATACACATTTTCAACAGGAGGCCTAAAATACTTCTTTGGATTATTAAGTTGTGTTGCGGATGTTACTGGCTGTCGAGGCTGATTTTGGGGGTTCACCATGCAAATCAGGCCACAAGATTAAGTTTTCTTATTCTCTTCACTGGAACACATGTTTTATGGTAATATGGAACTCTTGCATAATTCCAATGTATTGCTGTGCTTTGTGTGAGACAAGGTCATAGAAAAATGGATTGTTAGGATGTAAAATAAGGGATGTTAGAATGATTTTTGATTAAGAATATAAAGATATTGTAATGATATCTGTACCAAAATACTGCAAAATTTAGGAAGTACTTCTAAATATGTTTGTCTTGGCTGATTCTCAGACACATTATTTTTGAACAAACTGATATTTAATGTTATATTGTGAAGAATCAGAACTTCTGATAAATTTTCTATTATAAACTCAAAGTAATGGTAAACTAGCTAGATAGAATTTTGAAGATAATCTTCCGTATATTAAATATTTAACTATGTTATCAGAAATTATCAAGAGCAAATTAACCATGAGTATGCATTCCTGAATGTGAATTCTGATAAGGCTGAACTGACTGCAAGTTATACTTCAGGAAGTTTGACTTATGGGTGCTGATTGTAACTTCCTTGATGCCATAAAGTAACTATGCGACATCATCCTGCTGTGATGAGGGTTCTCCTAAATGGTAGCTCGACTTTTACATGGACTGACAAATGAAAATTAGTATCTGCCTTTAAGAAATGAAATAAAATGAGGTACTTACATGATGGAACTCTTGTCTTTAGAAAAGATAACTGACCTGTTGCTTAGGTAGGAGCTAAGTAGAATTGGATAATATTTGGGCAAGAAAAGTCCAATCTGCAAGTTGCCTCATGGTCCCGTCCTAATAGGAGAAGAGATACCCGAGACCTGGCTGTCGGGTAGCCTGGATGGTAATGTTCGCGTTGTTTTTCACGTCCATTATTCCTACAGTCATTTTTAATGAATAGTTGACAAACATCTGATGTCCAGTACAAGCAGTGCTGTATAATGCAATGAGCATAAATGAATTCAGCTTGTACTGACCGCATCATTATTTACATAACTGGTTAATCATGCTAATTTTGTTCCAGCTGTCAGCCATTTGATTGCTTTAAAACTTGGAGCTTTTAAGAAGCCTCAAATCTTGGATCACTGCTGTGAAATGCCAAAGGCCTAATTTGCTACTTCATAAAAATGCTGATAGTCTTTCTTTCTTGATACAGAAATCGGTGTTTTGTTTTTGTGGGTTTGTTTTTTGGTTTGTGTTTTTATTTTTTTTGTGAGAGAAATCATTAAATGATAATCTGTTTTAGGAGAAATACATTACAGAGTAGTTACAATATTCATGATCTTGCTTTTTTTAGGTCGTGTACGTAGGATGGGGAAATGGCTATTGGTTTTGCCTGGTCTAGAAGAATATAAGTTACTGTAAAATCTTTATTTAATGACTGGTACTCAGGAAGCAACTTTCCAGTCTTCCAGTGCCACATTTGCAGAGCGCTAAATTGTCTCTTGGGATCTTGCTAATAGAAAATGAAAGGTGCCTGGTTTGTGTGAAGGTCTGTAATGTTCTTTTTCCACTTTGCCTTACTCTGATCTATGCAGAGAAAGTATCGAAACGTACTAGTATCCTGCTGTCTTAAGTGCTTCAAAGAACAGCGGGTTTTTTTTGTGTATTTCAGTAGCCTGGCTGCTCATTATGAAGGCATGAGATGCTGTGGAGGAGAGCAACATGTATGCTGTCCTCCAGAATAAAACCTGCTAGGTCTAATTGTAGGTCTGCTAGCATTGATATACTTCAGTTTGGTTACATACTGGTACGTGCTGAATAGTAGACCATAAAAAGTCCCAGAATTAATCGGTTTAGGTGGCTGTTACAGGGTTGCTTTTCTGTTCGGGGCGGGAGGGACGCGCGTGTGTGTGGAATTTAGAATGCTTGTATGTCATAATAAGTGAATTCAGAGACCATAAGCTTCAGGATGAATCTAGAACTAGGTTGTTGCAACTGAGCCTCTCGGTGAGTAGTGCAGGAGGTAGAAAGCTACAGAAAAGCTGGTACTGCTTATTTATCATTTTGCAAATCACAGTTCTGTCTTTCGTTTTCAAATTTGGGATTTGGTTGATTCTATGACAGTGCTCCAAATGATTGATAAAAGGCAAAATAGTTGGATCAGACAGTTCTAAGATGTGTTTTGTAGGTAACTAGAAGGTTGTAGGCAGTTTTTAAGGAGAGTAGACTAAATGACTGAGTTCCTTCAAACTGTAGTGTGTATCACAAGAAATTAAATGTGTGTAAATATCTAGTATGATATGATTATACTGTTTAGAAAACTATTATAAAAAAGTATTTTGTGTTTTCTAGCTGCAGTGTCACTGGCAGCTGGGGATGTTTACCAGAATTTGGTTTGTCGTGCATTTTTATATGGAAATACTGCTTTGAATCACTATGCTTGGCGAAATGCTTTTTGTCTGTATGGGTAACTTTTTGATCAATATTTTGGGTAGTATTACAAAAATTGAATTTAAAAATTGATCTCAGAACCAATGCCCTGTACTGTGTTAATTGTTAATAGTGTGTCTATCTGTTTACATGTCATCCAGGGCTGTTAACATAAATACCTCTAACTAGTGCCTTGAGCTTGTGTTCAAGGTCAGGCTTGGTCTGTTCGCACTGCCTGTGCCTTGGCTTGCATGCTGACTTCAAAAAGCCAGCTCTTCCCAGGTGGGGAAACACGAGTGCAGAGCAGGGGAGAGCTCAGGCATGAACAGGTCCCCACTGGCAGTGTGAGTGCGGCTGGTTCTAGCAGTATGACTGGGTAAAACCAGGCCCAGCCCAGAACTAGATAGGTATCTGTGTTGGAGGCTCCCCTTATCTACATTTTACGGTGGAGGTAGCTGGGTAAAGTTTTAAAGAATCTCAAATGCAGTATGTTTTGTTGTCCTGATGCATGCAATTTATTTTCGAGCAATAATTCTCCTTCCACAGTCAGGAGGAGAGCTCCCAGAGCTGCCTAAAGTAATTAGCTGAAATTTTTGCATGAGGCCTCTGCAGTTTTCTTCAACATTGTTGGCTGCTCCTGTCTTTCCTCCAAGTGCTGTTTTATTAATGTTGTCTGCAGTTGCTGAGTCTTCTGTCATGTAGCTGTGTAATAAAGACTAAATATACAAGGCGTGAGAAGTAAAATGGTTTTGGAGGGTGACCCATGCAGGAGAACACTTGCATGCTACAAACCTGTCTTTTGTCTTTTAGACTTCTGTCTCCTCCTACTTTCTTGCCTTCATAATTACCTTGTACTTCGCACATGTATAATCTGGTTTAGTGTTGATTTGAATAACAGTCATGGTTCCTCTCTCTGGTCGGGTCATATACGTGTTTCCTATGGCACAGGTTTGATCACCTTTAGACCAAATGCTTTGGTGGATGTTCTGTTTCAGTGGAAATTTCTGTTATCGCTTACGGTAAAACATTAATCTGTGAATCATTTTCTTTTTCATGCTTACAGTGCAGCACTCAATGAATGATACTTTTACAAATTAAGTAATTTTTTTTTCAAAGTTTGAAGCTGCTTATTAGTTTAGAAACATACCAGACACCTTACCTAGAGATGTTTTAGGTCCATCCTTCAAGACAGAAATCAGAAGACTTGCTTGCCTCGTTTGTTGTTCAGTGTAGCCATAGTTATTACACTCATGGCCAGTTTTTGGGCCTGTTGTTCTAGAAGGGACTACTTAGAGATGGTGCAGTCTGGGGCTCATGGCTAAAATGCCACATCTGTTTCTCCAAAGAAATTCAACAGCCAGACATTGATTTAATCTCTCTGCAGTATAACCTTATGGAGACTTTCCCGCCATTCTGAAGATGTCACTTGCATAATGTAATGTCTTCTAAAATCAAACTGGTAGTTTTCATTGTTTAAAAGCAGAAACCCAAGCAGACCAAGCTCAGTACTTTTGTCTGTTTGGGCTGTTCTCTTTGGTTGAGTTTTGCCACTGAGAAATGCTGTAATACACGTTGTACTCATGCTAGTTGGAAATGTCAGCATGGGCGACAAAGACACTAATGATGTCAGGGATGTTCTTTTACATTTATTTCTTTACTTGCTTTGAAATCATATTAATTTCTAGACTTAACATCAATTTGGTAGTTTCTGAACCTTTACAAGGGCAACGGTCTTTTCATAGCTTTGCTGGAACAAAGACATTTTAAGAATCTTAATAGAGAATCGTATAATCTTATTACAACTGCTCCTGACTGTTTAAATCACTTCCTTGTACTTAAATAACAATCTGTCACCAGCTATTTCTTGATTGTAGTTTTTGTCAGATGCAATTTACCCCCCTCTGTGTTTTTGTTACATTTTTTTTTTCTGATTGTGCAACTCTTAGGTTGGCAAGAAATTTCTTTCTCAAACAGTTCTTCTGACTTCATTGGGACTAATTGCATGAGTAGTTGCTCACTGGTGTAAGGGTTGTATAGTTCACAGATAAGACCTTTGTAGGACCTCATGGACAAAAACGCTAAAATAACTGATACGTAAAGTTCTAGTATTCCTTAGGGAAAGGCAAAACAAAGTATTTTTAAAGGTAACTTCCTCCCCTGAGACGTGGGCACGAAAGACTCCCTCAAACATGTTTCCTTGTAGGTAGGAAATCTGTTCGCAAGTGACTAGTTGTGTGTTGCTTGCTGGGTGAACAGGCCACAAACAGCATTTTAGTTTTGTTGTTCTCCTGCCTTTTTTTTTTTCTTCCCCCTTTTAGTAGTGAGGATTTCTTCAACTAAATCTGTTGACCCAATTGCTGCCGCAGCTGCCTTTCTGCTAACTTTCAGCTCTGTTTGGACAGGGATGAGGCTTGCGACAACAGCAGTAAAGCACAGATGTTTGATCTAACCCTATGAAATCAGCCAAAATTTAAGATCATTAATTAATTCCTATCCTTTGGTTCTAAATAGAACTATTTTAACACGCCTGCCTGTTCTCTGATGGATGGTCAAGCAGAATGACTCTGCCATGTACTATATGTAAAGGAAAGCGCTTCAATTATTATTTGAAAAACAGAACTTTAATGTTTTTAATTATTCAGTTAGCTAATTAATCAGTGAAACACCCTACCATTTTGTGACATTGCTGGAATGTGACTACTAATGTTTGTTTAGAGAGGTCTGAATTGTGCATTACCAGCAATATTCAGGGAAGATCTGGTCAATCTTTAAAATGACCCTGTCCAGATACTTCATAATTTGATTAAAAACCTCTTTCTGTAATGACCATTTGAAAGCATAGGACTCACATCTACTCTGTTATCTAATGAAATATTTGCCTTCTGAGCCCATATTGGCTTATTGCACGGTTTTATGATTACTTCTTGTAATACTATGCTCCTTGCAGTGATTTTTTAATCATTATTTTTTTTTAAGGGTTTGGATTGCTTATTACTGATGAGAAGTGTTACTATTTTTTTGCTGCTGTTGTTGAGCAGAGTTCGTTTAGTTAAACTTTGTCTACCAATTTAGGAGAGTGTTTCTCAGAAAGTAAGATAATGCCTCTGTTGGAATGTTTTTAGATAAATAGCATAGGTGGCACCATGTACTTTCCTTAGAAGTATGTAAATGCAGATCAGAAATCAATATTTAATATTGTAACTGTAACTTTTTAGAATCTATACAACCTGCTTCTGTGTATTTTTAAAGCAGAAATGTCTGCATGCTACTTCAGAAGAACAGGAAGACTGTCATTGCACAGGACTGCAGTTATGTAGCCCATATTTTTTTATACTTTTTCAGCAAAGCAACTGCTTTCTGAAGATTTTAAAAAGATTGGTACATGGGTGACTCCTCTGAAAGATATTTGTGTTTATATGTTTACTGATTCTTTTGGGAAGATTTAATAAGGAAGTACTGTAATTTTTAGTCTGTAATTGCTTTTACTTGGCTTTCAGAATTCTTAAATTTTAGAGAAACTGAAGTTTAAAAGCTCGTGTGATGGCAAATTCACTTTTAAACTGCTTTATTGCAGAGGAGCACTGAAGTATGTCATCAAAGGATGCGAGGGTTTTTTAGTCTGCAAAACTGCTTAAGTGTTGCATTTAAAATTTACAAGTCGCTGACTCCTTTGTGAAACATTAGGACAGACTGAAATGTCTGGCTCTTTTTTTTTTTTTTTTTTTTTTTTTTAACGTTTGACTACCTAGTGAATAATCTTCTTTTGCCTGGCCTGCTGGTTTAAGCACACTGAATAGTATAACTAACATTTTGGTGTCTGTCTGCCAACTAATAATGTCTACGTACATTTAATTTCACAATAATATGAATATATGATGCCTCCAAGAGAGTATTTACATGGGCTTTAAAAGACAGAGCATGTTATACAACTGAAGATGTGTAATACTGGGGAGTGCATGGCAGGAACTCTGCTTATGTGGCAGGCTGCTGAAATGTTGGAGAGGTGAAGAACAGCAAGATAATTTTGTAGGCTGTCTACATAATACTGTTTCTAATATGCGTTCTGAGGGGTTTCTGTTCTGCACTTCATGGTCTGGATCAAGCGAAGTATGTCAGCGAGTACTTCGCCTTGAATGTGTGAGGGATCTGTTGATCTGGAACTGGTCATTGACTTGCAGTCAGTGCCGAGCATGGCAAGTCATTGTTTAGTACTGTTAGCTTTCCAGGTGTAAATGCAAGAAACATGCTTGGACATCCTGAATGCAGAAATATTTTTGTTATGTATGTGTCTACACAAAATCGTGTCTGGATGCCTTGGGACAGAGCTAGGTTTTTAATCTCCCCCCCCCCCCTTTTTTTTTTCTGGTCAGCTTGCATAGTGTATAGAATACTATAGTGCCTTTTTCTGTCCCTGGAAATGCTGATTTTTAGTTTCATTTTGAGAAGGGACTTCTCTTTCTTATTCCAAAGAAAAATAAACTTTAAGAAAGCGAAAGTGTGCTTCGGGTTTTTTCTTGGTTTTTTTTTTTTTTCTTTTTTTTCTTTTTTCTCTTACACTTTATGGGAAGGTCTGAAATATGCTGTCAAAACTTTGTCTCTTTTGTCTCAGAAATTCAAAGTTTAGAGATTGAGCAGGGGAAGGTGAGTAGTGGTTGGTGTTGAAGTAGTTGGAAAAGAGAAGGGGAGAAACACGCTGGTGTAAGTTGCCTTGGTAGTAGCACAACATGCTCACAGTAGAACTTCTACTGGGTAGCAGAACTAGTAAATTACATGTACGTCTGTGTCTGTGTGGATGCATGTGTATATAAACTGGAGCTTTAGCTGACTGAATTTATGATGGTAATGCCGTTGGTACAGGCAAAGCTTCACAGTTAAAACCACGTTCAGTGCCTATCAACGTGTGAAATGGATGTGTCTCTAGATGCTACAAGGCTTATGCTTCCATCAAGCTCAACTCATCTTTTGTCAAAACAATTTTAACTATTTTATTAAAAATATGGTGACTTCTGCATTTTCTCCTTTCATGGGAAACCAGAGTAAAAAAGAATTAAGCCCCGCCTGCTGCTTACATGCTAAACAGATGCAAATAAGAGCCCCTCCCTCCAAGTTGAATCCTTTCTCCTCATGGGTTTCTACATTGTTTTGATTAAAGCAGTTCTATTGCCAACTCCCAGCCCAGAGGGCAGGTGAGAGGAAAAAAATCCCTGATTACAGCTCAGTGATTAACATATCTTTTGGAGCTTGTAATGTCATCATTTCACAGAAAACAAAGTTCCAGCAGCTTCACAGAGTATAGGGTTGTCAGAAAGGCAAACATCAAAGTGGAAAGAAAAGAGTTTATTTAAAATATGGTAGAAAGACTTAAAACATTTGTGCTAACCTATAAGAGCTACTAAAAATTAAAAAAAGCCTTTGAAGCTAAGCATTAAAGATTTAATAGTATTAATTGAATTAAGCCGTGGGAGTTAAGGATATGTAGACACATGTGTAAGTGTTATGTATTCTAAGACATTATCTATATTAAGGAAGCTAAGGTATTGAGAGTTGAATTAATTGTACTTGGTTTATAAAGGTTACCTTAACAAAAACCTTTTTATTCTCGGACTTAATTAGAGTAGATGCCATTATAACTCAAAGTGTAAACAAAAGTGCAGTGTACTTACTATCATTTTAAAAACTGCAGTGGAGCAGAGAAGACTGGACTTGGCATACCTGAACAAGGCAAAGCAAGCAAAGTAGTTTCTAATCTACACTTTAAGGATATCTTTGTTTCTTTATATTATTAAGTCTGATTGAGATATATATATATATATGAATAAATACCTTTTCCTTTCACTGTTATGAGAGTGGTAACTTAATACCGGTGTACTCCATAATAAGGTTTCTTCCCTTCCCTTTTACTCCATGATACTCTGCCTGTAGGTGTGGGGTTTTTTTGGTAGCTATGCTCTCATGTTAGTTCATAATGTATTTTCTCTTAAGAGTGGCTGATTTTGGTAGCTTTTCTCTTTTCTTACGTTTAGAACTTATCACTGTTATGAAAACTTCTTGCTGGTGGAAGAATGTGGTCAGTTCCTCCATAGCTTTGTAAATAGATAACAGAGAAAAAATCAGTCAAGTCCTTAGCACTGTAACAGTTGCAGTAGCCTGGTGTTGAGGAAACAGTCTGTGTGGGTGTTTTGTATTTTTGCTCTTTGCAAAACGAGAACTCACTGCAATACTTAACGTATTTGACCTGAACGTTAATAGGCAGGGAAAAGGCAGGTCCTTAAGTCATTTGCAGAAAAATGAGCAATGAAGGCTTCTTGCACAAATGTGCAGGTGGCTTGACAAAGGAAGCTGATGTCCAGAGGGGAGCAATATCAGACAGGATTTGATTGGTGTGGAAATACTGGTGTGTAGAGACACTACCAACCTTGTCAAGAGGGATAACGAAATTGAGGGTGATCTTAATACATTCATTTTTCCTCCTTCAGGAAGATGGTTGCTGACAGTGTAAGGCAGGTTGTTTGAGCTCTTCTTGCTGCAAATGTAGTTACTAAATGATTCAGCATGATACTGTACCCACGCATTTTAGCAGTATTGATGAATTCATTACCCTTCTGTTAGCTAATGGATGTTAATGGGCTAGAATTTCTTCTGTGCATTTGGGCTAGATGGAATGCTTTTGAAAAAAGATTAGAAAATGGAGTGGGTGAGTTTTTAAGTCACTTTCTTGCTCTGTTTATAAATCTAAACAGAGAGAATGTTTTTAATGACTTGCATTAATAGTGGTTAAAAGAATCATCAGCAGTGCAGGGATACCAGGCAGCTATGGGAGTACAGATAGTAGTAGTACTACGCAGGGAATTTATTTCCATTTTTTTTACGTGTCCCCAAGCTGTAATCAGCTGCTTCAGAGGCTTGAGTTTTGGATGACATACCATAGGTATTGTCTCCTGCATGTGGACTCCTTACAGGACATACGGAGTTCCGAGGACGTACATGGAGTTGCTGGTTGTAGAGTATCGAAGCTAAAAGCGCTTTGTTCTTTATATATGTTCTCTGCAAGAGCTGAGTGGAAGAAAATGACCTTTAATAATGGAACAGGCACAGATGCTTTTGAGTAACAAGTCTTTGTCATCCTCTTCGAGAAGAGCAAGCTAACTCCCACTCAAATGATTTTCCGTCTAAATATCCAGAATAGATAAGAGAGTAGGTAGAATATTACTGCTGAAGGGTGGATTCAGAAACTTGAGGAATTGTTCCAATGACAGCTGAAAATTTGTGTATATCTGCACGGGAGAATGTGGGATTCACTGGCATCTTCAAGCCATTTTTTTCCCCCTAATTGCACAAAAATCAACAAAATAATAAAGCAAAATAATAACAAATCTTTGCATTTGTGAATAGGGATGATTCTTATTAATGCCTGAATGAAGGAATTGAAAAGTTCTGAGTAGCATAATGTGGAAAAAAGTCCTTATAGCAAATGATTTTATTTTTATTTTTTTGTCTTCCAGTGATTCATTTCCATCAAAGATGAACTTAGGAATATAGCTCAAAATCAGGAACTGGGGCAGCACGGAAGTAGACCAAAGTGGCTGGCAGTATTTTTGAGTGCTGTTTCATGGTAAGCATAACCCAGTCTAAATCCAGGCTGCTGATGGCAGGGTTGTCGTGCCCTCTCCTCTGGCTGCACGTACTTTCTGCCCAGCAGAGCTCCTTTGGATGGAAATGCTTTTCCTTCCAAGGTGGTAATGCTAGAGGTACATTAGACAGCTCTTTTAGGAAGAGGGAAAAGAAGTAGGACTGTTTGGAAAAAAATTTGTAAACTGTGTGGTGTGTGCAATGTAAAAAAAAGGTAGAAGATATGGAGGAATAAGAAGGTAAGCTGAACAGCAAGTGTTGCAGGACAGATAGCTAAAATCAGTGTGTAAAGTGGACAGGGCCAAGATTTTGAATTGTTAGCCAATTTTGAAAGAGTAGAGGACCAAATTTATATGGCTCTTCAACATGAAACAAAATGATTGTATTGGTGTTACTGGCACCTAGGTAGTAAAAGGTGATTTCCCAGAAAACCTGCTGTTTACAGTTCTTGTGCTGTCACCTGCTGAAAGGAAGCCCAAAATCTAAACCATCGTATTTAACTTTACCATCAATTTGAGCTTTCAAGGTGCAGCTTTACATTTTGCCTGGTGAAATGTAACTGTAGATTGCTGTTGAAATGGATGTTACTTCCCTTATTTGTGGTGTACTTTAAGGTAATTAGAGTGACCTTGGGATTAATTGCTTTGGTGACCTGATCGGTCAGAAATGCCAGCTATCCATCTTCCCCTCACCTCCCCCGGTTTGTCAGATCAGCTCACTGAACCGATTCTATCTTGAGATCTGGCATGAGGGGCAGGGAGGTGGCATGTGACAGCAGAGCAGGTAGGAGCAGGTTGCTGCCTTCAGAAGCAGCCCTCAGCCATCTGAGAATGAAGTGTAACGTGAAGCCACATCCTCTGTTCCTCTGCGGCCCGACTGCTGAATAGTAAAGCCTAGTGTAAAATCCTGGGTTTTGGCCAAAACATTCCTCCGGTGGGTTGCACAGAGGATTTTAGGATATATGTTTCCCACTGTATAGTTTTAAGGCAACTTAATTAGTCATGAACATACAACTGCATGTTGCTTAATTTCTGAGTGTTAAAGTAACCTTATGTTAACTGTTACCAGTTGTGATAGTTAAGACCATGTGTTGACTTTTCAAGATGAATGCAGGATGGCACTTGAAGTTTTATACCATGAATGGGCGTTGATGAATATAGGTAGGATATTAAATCAATCTTCATTTTCCTTACAGGCTTATAGTTTGTGCTAGCAACCAGTATGCTTAACAATTTAAACTGAAGAAAATAGTAATGTTTTGGATGTAGGACGGATACGGCTTTGCAGATCTTGCACTGTTCCTTAAACAGTCCTTTATTTTACAACATGAATTTTTAGTGAAAAAGTATTAATTAGTCTCTCGGCTTCTACCAGTAGTAACATGGAGAGTTAAACTGTTGTTTTGTACCCCTAATCTTTGTAATGATGAGCATTTGCCTTTGGCCTACTGAGTTTATTACTGTGGTTTCGTGTCTGTAGTGTGTAGGCGGATAGGAGAAACTGCACATGGTGATGTCTGCTTCATAATAATAAAATGCAAACTGAATTTAGTTAATAAAATCATTGGGTAATTGTAAGTAGCAGGTACCTTCTCAAAACATTGTCTGATACGTGAACACAGATATATATGAATATAGTAGTTCTTGTCAGCTTTGAATTTTAAAAATTGCATTTGTATAGGAAAGCACTGTGGCATAAAGAATATAGCTAACATTTTGTGGTCTTGCAAGCTTTTACATTGTATTCTTTACAGTTCCTCCTGTCTTCAAGCTGATCAATCAGGGCTCTGATCTGTTATGAGAGAGGATATAATGGCTTCCCTTTGGTAGTTGTCTGTCACCAAGTAAGCAGCCTAAGTGACAAGGCTGGACTTTTCTAATTGACACACCTTCTGGCAAGAATATCAGATGTCTTCCTCCCTTCCAAAATGAAAATGTGGAAGGAGAGTAGTGTCTCCTGCTGTTTTTAATTCAGTTGAAAACGCTACTCAAATATACCTGATAAACTGAATTTATTCCAGATTGTTACCTTTTTGTAAGGCACACATTGGGTGATAATTTTTTTTTCTACTCTGTTTGTGAGAATAAGACTTAAGTGCTTTCATTCAAGTAGGTAATCCCCAGCGAACAAATTCCTTTTGAGAGTTTGGGTAGGTATTTTCACTGCCGTGTTGGATTAATTTGCATTTAAAATTTCTGGTTCAGTGCATAATGGCTTGACCTTATGCTGTTTTGTAATTCTGCAATATTGTATTGGGTGTGTAATGAATAACACTTGCTGTATTACTAGTGAAAAATAAACTGAGATCTGCTGCGTAAAATGCAGGTGGTACTGTCAATGACATTTGACCTAGCTGTAGAAGGAGGAATGTGTTATTTTTAAAGAGATGTTGACAAAGCTTGTAATCCTAAAATTAGATCTCCAGTGTAGGTCGGATTTGGATTGTTTGTGGTGATCTGTATGGCTCTTACAGAGGCTGTCCCCTTTCGCAGCACTTCAGAAGCATATTTGCAGCTGCTTCCCACGCTGTCAATAATTCCAGCTGTGTTATGGGCCGTAGAGTCAAATGTAACTGCAAATGTCAAAGCACCAGCAACTTTGGCTTGGCGGGTCCTAAGATAAAGTGGCCAGGTAATGCTGCCATGTTCTTGGCTGCAAGCTGAAAGTTAGATTTCTGCTTCTTACCCGCCCCCCTTCCCCCTTCCTGTAGACTCCGAGAGTAAAGAGGTAAGCTCTCCACTGAGCTCAAATACTGCCCTGGTAATTTAAGTATACATGTAGTAAGAAGAGGTGTTACAGAGAGAACTTGAGCAAATTTGTGTCTGTAAATCTGTTACATGGCTAAATGGCCATACAAGCTGGAGTTAGTTTTTCTCTGTGAGTCTGAGGCACGACTGTAAAATCAGTGTAGAATCTAACCTTGGGATTCATGAATATGCATAAATTTGAAGGAGAGTTATCTTTCAGCATTAACTCTTTAAATAAAGAAATAATTTGGCCACCTGCTGTCTGTGAAAGCTGACCTTGTTCTCTCATTTGTAAAAGGGAGTGGAAACCTTCCAAAACTTTTAATTTTGAACCATTTCCTCTTCTCAGAGATTACACTGAAGAAGACAAGCATTTAAGCTGTGAAAAATGGAAATTAAACCTTTCTTCTGGAGTTAACCCTGTTCTTCAAACCATTTGCCAGTCTGTATTTGTAACTCATTTCCTAAATAATTCTGAAGGTTGAGGAAGGACATTGATGGTAATTTCAGTGTCTTCATTTTACGGTTTTATTCACATGAACTGCTGTTTTTTTTCTGCCATATAATAGCAAGAGAGAGCTAATAAGTATGCTGTTTGTTGGCTTTTATGTATAGTGCCAAGCTGCTTCATTTCTCTTAGTACTCTTCTCCAAGTGACCACAATGTACAGTTGCCTCTTCCTGTTTCGTTTTGGGAACAAAGTTTGTATTGCAGTAGGATATTATACTGTAGGCAGTATAATGATATCCTCTGGTGGTCCAGTTGTTCTGTAAGAATTATTTGTGAATGGGGAGGGGGAGAGGGATGTGAAAGAGAATTAATTAAGTTTGAAAATGTCTCTAGCAGTGTGGGATCCAGCATCAGAAAAATGTCTCTGCTGTAATTTTTTCTGGATTACTATATTCCGGAATTTTAAATAAAGGCTTGTGCTCAGTTTTTTTTGTCAAAGATTTCTGCTTCCTTTTTGTGGAAAATGAGACTTTCTAAAAGCACAGCGGGTTTGGGTTTGTACATGTAACAAGCTATCACAAGAAAACTAGGATGTGAATTTACAGTGTCAGGCAATAGGAATCCTTTTTCTTTGCCATAAATAGAAGCTGACTTACTCTTAAGATTGGGGTTATGTTTGAGCGTGTGCTTTTTGCTCTGTGCAGGTGCGGTGTCGGTGTCTGTCTGGGGGAACTTCTTCCTTAGTCAGAATCTGGCAGTGCTTTTCCCTTAGCCTGGTTCTTTGCAGACTGGCAAGAAGCGCTTTCCAGGCCCTGGGTTCTCCTGATTTATCCTGGAGTACAGGTCCCCGAGGATTATCTGCCTCTCTCATTCCACCCTGAGAGCAAGGAGAGCAGTTCTCTAGCTATTTTATGTATTCATGTCTTAGAGGTAAGGCACATGCTTTGGCTTTGTAACATGTTGGAAGGTCTCATAGCAGCTGCTTCAGCACTTCTTGGGTAGGAGAGGCTCTTGGTGTCTCTTTAAGGCTTTATATTTCACTTACGTTCCTTTGAAATTATAATGGGGTGCAAATATCCTGGATAGTGCTGTTCGAATCCTTGATACTGAGGATGTGCTTTCATAATACAGGGCTGCCTAGTTGCATGGCTGGCCTGAGATAGCCTGCCTGTGCCCCCAGTATTGCAGCATTTTGGGGTCTCGGTTGCCAGCATAGCTGTTGAGGACTGTCCTAGGATCTGAGTAAGGGAACCTGCCTGAGCTTTTGATTATATTTCCTAGTGATGACCAGAAAAATCTCTTTGTGTAATTGCAATATAAATCTCAGGATGTAAACTTGTAGTTATCTTTCTCAGTATTTTGTGAAAGGGAGGGATATTTTTATGTAGATTAAGATGTCTGTAGAGACTGCCTTGAAATCACAGAATAAATTAAGAAGTTTTCCAAAATTCACTTTTTATGCATGTTACTTACAGTTACTTGTCTAATCTAACGTCTATATTTTGTCTGTAACACTGTTCATTATTTTATGCAAATATCTGGTGAACTACTTATGTTTAATATTAATTTTCACACTTTTTATTGCCCACTAGGTTTTAAAGGCTTTTCATGTATTTTTGGTCCATACTAAGCTGGACTATGTATATATTTACCTTCAGGCTTGATATAAAGGGCATTTTATCAGTGCAGACAAACCCTGGTTTGAGTTCTACGTTCCAGAGATCTGAATGAATTCTGCTGAAAGCCTGTATATAGGTGGATTTGTATGGTTGTTTCTTTGAACTAAGTTTATTAAGGACTTTGTGGCTTGGCCTCATTTCTGGGTTAGTCTTAGCAAATTAAAGATGGTTTCCTCATGTAGATTTCTTTTACTGAATTTAATCTCTTGTGAGAGAGAGCTGTTGAGAAGTTCAGACAAGAATTCGTTCTGTCTGTACACTGTATCTAGAAAAGCACCATGAGAATTCATCAGGGCTATTTGTATAATGAAACTATTGGAATAGGAAAAAGGAAATGGGACATTTCCCCCCAGGTTACCTTTGTTAGCACAGGTAAGCTTCACCATCTTGTCTACAGAATTGTATGTTTCCTTTTGTATCTATTTAAAGATGACAAACTACTTATAAAACAGGGACAATGGCTTGTAGGGACCAAGGAAGACAAAATGAGGAAGGCTCACCTAAACTGAACAAGACTTAACAACTCCCTCTTCCCCTCTTTGTTTAACCTTTTAAAGAAATCTGTTCAAGCTGATAGGCTTTTTCCTGTTGTTAGCAAGGAATAGCAGCTTTAATCAACTAAGTCTTTTCTGTGTTCTTTGCAACTTGTGTTAAAAATGCAAACTTGGATTTTTGCTGAAGTTGCAAGTGCATTTTACTTCATGTGGTTTGTTGTGAGAAGTTAATTCAGTGAGGTCTCTGGAAAAAAAAAAAACCAACCTCTTAAACTTTCTATGCAGGTTCATGTGTTAGAAATGGTTTCTCACTTTTATGCAGTAGGGATATTCGTCTTTTTGATCATAATGTAGGCTGTTATGGTGCTCCAAGACTTGCAATAATCAAGTAAAATGCTTCTTTTCTGTGGTGTGGAAGCAGAGAGTTTGTAAAGCAGATACAGAAAAGCATACAGAGTTCTTAGTGGAAGTTACTGCCACTGCCAAAATAGTTATCTCGAATATTGGTACAACTGGGGGGTGGGGGGTGGGGATAAAAATGCCATCATTTTTCACTCCAGTCATGCTTTGTGTTTTTAATGGAGTAAATAGTGTAATATGAAGTTTAGAACAGATTGCCTTCAGCAGGTTAAAAGTAGAATAGATTTAGAAAACATATCTTTATATCAAAAAAAGGAAAGAACAGACATTAGTATGATTCTCATTAAATTCTTTTGTTTTCATGAATCAAAGATACAAAGTTAAAGAATCATGGCAGCATTAATGTATTGATGGTCTTCAAGTCTGTTACAGAATGACAAGTGAAGTCTTTAATTTTCTGGAAGAGTAAAAAAAAAATGCTCATTTCACTTAATCCAGTGCGTTCTCTTCTTGAAATGCTTGCTCTATGTTTGTTTTTCCAAAACACTACTCGAGACAGTCTCTGCTAGTAGCCTTCTTTGAAAGCTTCACTCTAGCAAAGCTTCCAGTTTGGGGAATGGTGCTGCCATAACCGGGGCCTCCTGCACATGTAGGTACTCCAAGTTCACTTGCTTTTGGGGTGCACCTTTGTTGGTAATTCAACTAAGTCCTAAATGTAAACCTAAGCATTTCCCAAATACAGGGTTCTCACCAAACCATTTCTGCATTTGGTGAGGCTATACTTCTTATTCTGCTTCTTGCTTATGCTTTACAGCAAAACCATGAATATTTTTCCTTCATTTAGCTACAGCCTGTTTGGAGAGCACAGCAGGGCCTTGGGTTCTGCCTTTGTTCTTTTGGTTTCTTCTCTGAAACCAGGCACGCGGGTTCCTAGTGTGTGTGGTGTCATTGGACGGGAATGAGGACTCTTCACTTTCTGGTGCTGTTTTTTTGGAGCTTGACAGCTTTAGGTTGTGTTTAATAGGCTGCTTCAAATGTGAGGTTGGGGTTGGGTCATTTTTACTCTTCTCGCAAGTCTGACTTACAGCAAAGCTTGTGACCGTGTGGCTGTGCAGCCTGGTCACCTCACTGATGTGACAGAAAACAATCCAGTGCTAAAAAGTTAATTTTCTGTGAGAGTTTTAGGTTGATTAGTTCTACTGTGCTGTTGTGTAATTGCTAGATTTGATGCAAGAGAGGGAAAGGGGAAGTGGTTGAAAGGTTGCGAGGCCACTGGGTTTGGTGCTGGCTTACAATTAGCTTGGCAAGGCATGAGAAATTGCACCCTGATTGTCTGTGTGCCTGCTTATATTGTGATTATGATTAGTTCTTTAGATATTTATTTCTTTGGCAAAAATTGGTGATGTTTAGGACTACTAGGTGTTCCCATGTACTGTAAAATTTACCTTTCCCAATATATTGTTTGGTATTAAAATTTTTTCAAAATCTCGTGAAGTTGTAAGAAGTAATAAAACTAACTTTGTTTTTTCTTTGGTTGGGGAGGTACATGTAGGTGAGGCATTTGCTTGTATAGTGTACTTCTAAAAATATTTTGATAAGGCCTTTCATCCCTGGCCTTTAGAGAAACAAAACTCTTACAAGACAAGAATGTTTTTCATAATTTACAGCAGGTTAAAAGACAGGAAACTGGGTTAGGGTTAAATGGCTGGTTCTCACAGTGAAGTGTCCTGTCAAAGATCAGTGCTCTTGCAAAATGCTCCATTTCCTAGATCGTTTCTAAATAAGGTGGCCAAGTTGAACCAAATCGGTCAAATTTGAAACGAATCTTAAACTGAAAGGAGGGGTGCAAGATTGAGACCACCTAAGTGATAAAATAGCAGATGAAATAGCTTCAACGACTGACATAGGGAGAAGAAATGACCCTGGTTTCATGTGCAGGGGTAGAGGCACAACTAGCAAAGGGCAAATATTTTTAGAAAGTATTTGATAAAGAATGGGAAATCCTAAGCAGTAAATGACCATGTTTTTATACAAACTTTTGTTACTGCCAAATCTGAAATGTAGAGTGCTTGGAACTATGTATCTCTCAAGAAATGGAAATGTAATGCATGCATGGGAAGACATCAGGGTTGATTGGAGTTTTGCAGCAGCAGCTTCTAAATAGAGGGATTCAATTTCAGGAGATCCTCGGTTCAGAAGGAGATGGCCAATTTCTATAAAATCATGAGTGACATAAAGAAGCTGAAGGTGACTTGTTCTTTCTTCAAAAGCATGCCTCCTGTCTACAGCTTGGGGAACAAATGTTCAAGGTTAAAATAAGCTGAAGTACTTGTTTGTGTTGTGTGGTCGCTGCAACCGCTGCTGCATAGATGCTGAGGCTGAAAAAGGAAATACAAGTGGCTTCAAAAAAGGGGTTGGTAGAGACATTGTTGGCTGTAGAGCCTCCACCACAGGTTGCACCTAAGATGCCTAAGCTGATGATAATATAAGGCAAGGGAATGTATATATTCTTTTCTCATACACTTTACATGAGGATTTGTGGCTGAGGATGTTGGGCTTGGTGGACTTTTTATCAGAGTGCTTTAGGAGGTTTTGTAGTTCTCATGGTTTTGATTTTTCATGTTACTTACTGCTCTTCTGGTTGGGTGACACACTCAGTCCTTATGGGGGTGTTGTATTCTTCTGATCTGGGATCCGTATCATCAGTGTAGTTGTGTCATGATTAGGCTGGTATTTGTACTGCTGCTGGCTCTGGCTTTACCAGCTAAAGAAGTTACTGCCTGCAGCCTGCTCTTAGTTTTTTGTCACCATCTTTCTACCAGATGCTGCCACATCCTTCGGTAATTTGTTTCAGCTTTGTCTGTGAACTTACTTTAATCTGTTATTGACAAAAAGAAATGGTTTAGATTAAACAAGATGCATGTATTTGAGGGTGGTGGTGGTAATTTTTTTTTTTTTTTTTAATTGGTGCCTTACCTTTTGAGTAATGCATCAGAGTGATTGCAAGAGCAGGTGAACCACAGATTTGGACAGTGTTAGCTTCGGGAGTGAAGCAGCGATCACGGATACCTGGAAACGTTTATATAGGATCAGCCTTTCCAAATTCTGGATTTATAATGCACAACCCTGAGGATGCCCCTTTTTTATTCCTTTGGCTACTAACCATCTGACAACAGATCAACATTCTTCTACAGCTGGCTTTAAATATTGGGAAGAACAGCAGGATGGTACAGTTTACCTGAAGTTCAGTGTTGATCTCACTTAAAGTTAATTTTCCGTGATGTCGTAGGAGTTTTTTATCCTGTCAAAACTTAAGCTTTAGTGGAGCAAGATAAAATACAGTAATGCATTGGACCTGCTCTGTGGTAGTTTTAACTTGCCCAGGATGGTTTTCTAGGAAGGGTATATGCCTTGATGCTGGGAAAGTTGTGATAGAGCTGCTCGTTGTCCAAGTTGACTCTTAGTTCTGCTTTCATTCTAAATTGCACCACAATAATTTGAAGAATTATAACAATTTTAGGCTTGAAATCTGTGCTTTACTTCTCTCTAGTGTCTTTTGTGATAACTGTTGCTTCCTTGGAGCGTTCGGAGAAACATTATTAGAGGACATCTTGAATATGCAATCTCTATTAACATGTCAAGTTCCATTATGGAATCAGTGCTTAGTGTTCATGCAACTGGTGAATATCAAAGACTATTCCAACTGTGTTAATGTAATAGCAAAATCTGCCATTTAGGAATGTATTCTGAGCTTAATAGCTCTCTGTTTACTTGAAACAATGACCTTAAATAAATAACTGAAACAGCTTTCCAGCTCCAGAGCTTGTCCTTGGGTTTTCTTGCCAGTCATTTTGATTTTACAATTCCATTTTCATATAATTAAAAATTTTTCTGTGCTGTGTGAAAGACACACAGAGCAGAAACTGTGGATCTGATGAGTGTTGTCAAACGTACAAAGTAAATGCATTTGGAAAAAAAATATTTCCATCTAATCTGCTTAACATTAAAGGTCACCCTGAGTTGGATTGTGTTGTTCTGGTGCTCATTTCTCTTCCCTAGGCCTTGACTGAATGCAGAACACTGTTTAAGGTCCCTGCCTACAATTAAGTGTACTTTAAATATACCTGAGGTTTCAGAAGTAGCTTGATTAAATTTTAAGGAAGTTTGCTTATTCTCTTAGTATGCAGATTCCCGCAGCAATGGTAGCAATCTGCAGTGGTCAGCTGTTAGAGGGAAGCTAATGGCTGCTAAGCATGGAATTTCTAGTTTCACCTCAGCTCTGCAAGCTAGCGTTGTAATTTCTGTTATTAAAAATTCTAGGTAGGTTTTACCTTGTTGGAAACTAAACCCATAAGTTATTTCTTGGACTTTGTTTCTGTTTTGCTGTTAAAATTTTGCGTTTGCATCAGTGGGAATATGTTCTTGCTTTTGTCTAGTTCAGCAGTTTAGGTTTTTGATATGTAGTGTTTAATATTACTTGTGAGAAGACCAAGTTACTTTCAAAATCAGATGTCTTGAGGAAATTCAGGGAGAAAATTCATCAGATACACTTTTGAGAAATTCTTCTAAAGTTATGTAGATGCTTTCCATGTAGGAATAATTAAAGACAGCTAACATGCTTTGTTTTCTTCCCTTTCTCAGGTCATGATTTTCATTTTCTCGTGTCATTCTCTCGAAGAGGGGAAATGATTGTAGTGGAACGTGTTACAAATAAGCCACAGATACGGAGCCTTTGCAGTTCAGAAACGTTCACAGAAGAGCAAATATAGCCCTTTTTTGTTTGTGTTCTGGAATCTGTCTTGTTAAAAAGGGAAATAAAAATGACGACTTCATCTATTAGACGGCAGATGAAGAACATTGTGAACAATTATTCAGAGGCTGAAATAAAAGTTCGGGAAGCAACCTCTAATGACCCTTGGGGTCCCTCCAGTTCATTAATGACTGAAATAGCAGATCTGACTTACAATGTTGTGGCCTTTTCTGAAATTATGAGCATGATCTGGAAACGACTGAATGACCACGGCAAGAACTGGCGACATGTATACAAGGCCCTTACTCTGTTAGATTACCTGATCAAAACTGGTTCCGAGAGAGTGGCGCAGCAGTGTAAAGAGAATATTTTTGCTATCCAGACGTTGAAAGATTTTCAGTATATTGATCGAGATGGTAAAGACCAGGGCATTAATGTGAGGGAGAAATCCAAGCAACTAGTGTCTCTTCTGAAGGATGATGAGCGACTCAAGACAGAGAGGGCCCAAGCCCTGAAGACCAAAGAACGCATGGCTCAGGTGGCCACAGGAGTGGGTAGCAATCAGATCACCTTTGGCCGAGGCTCCAGTCAGCCAAACCTATCCACCAGCTACTCAGAGCAAGAATATGGAAAGTCTGGAGGATCCCCAGCATCTTACCATGGCTGTAAGTACAAGCAAACACACATAAAAAGTTCCTTTTCCTTTTCTTTTGAGAGATTTTGTATTCTGATTTGCTGTTAGATGTGAGAGTAAGTGGTACCTGCTTGCATATACGCTGCATAATACGCTGACTGCAAGGAGCTTTTTTGCAATGGCCCAGTCTTTGTAGGTCTGCTCTGTGGCACTAATGTCTCTTTGAATGACTGCTTAAATGTTTGTTTTGGAGAGGATGTGAGTATTTACGTAAATCAATTTAAAAAGCAGTTGTTTACTGTTGATTCCCAAAGGTAGCATTGTTAAGCTGCTTTTGTGAACATGTTCCAATGTTTGACGTGATAAGCCCCCAGTCTCAGTAGGGAGGTTGTGAATGGATTTTTTTGTTTGTTTCTAGTTTTAAAAGAAGTGCTTGAAAATTTGTTGTGTTGAGCTTTTTGTTACATAGAAGTAAAAAAAAATAATACAGGGTATTAAAAAAAAAATACAGAGTATTTCCTGGATCATTTTGCTACTTTATGTTGCTGCTATTTCACTTTGGGAAGAATATTAGTATTTAATTTTGTTTATTGCTTGCTCAGTAGTTCTTAGAGTAGTAATGCTTTGAATATGCCTGTGCCTAAATATTTATACTATCAGCATATGGTATGCAAGTATCAGTACTAAATACTGTATTTCATTCTTAAAAAAATAATACAGTGATGTGGAAAGAATGGATTCTTTATACCACAGCTTGGGGGAACTCCCTGTCATGTTAGGAAGAGGTCTGATTTGGCACTAAATCCTTCTTAATATAAGTAACGATCTGATGAAAGCTGCTTTGGCTGGAATGTCAGTGTTTGTGGTTTAATTCTGAAGGAAAATCTTTTCTTTAAATGAATGCTTATAGTGTGTGGAGGACTGTAACTGAGCCAGTGTGGTGAATCGATTGAGCACCAGTTTTAAGATTCGTAAGTTTGTCATGTCCTGTGTCCTAAAGAGCTTCTCAAATTATAAATACGAGAATGGTGTCAGTACCCCTATTGTGTAAAGACATTTTCTGTGGAAGGCAGTAGGAGGTAGCAGGACAAATCAAGCTAGGATGAAGAAAATCTCTGTCCATTTAAAGCTATGGAGAAGAGCAGGAATTTTTTTTTTTTTTCAAAAGGAAATATTTTTAGGATTCAGGGTTCAAAAAAAGTGCATGAAGTTTTCCAGGTATGAGAAATTTTATCTTGTCTCTTAATTAGCAGTGGAATAACAGATATCTTAATTTTTCTGTAGTAACTGTACTTGAGCATTGATTCAGTGTGAATTTTCGATCAACAAGATATATGTTGTTATCACAACAGCCATTCTTCCTTTACAACAAAAATTCTTAATTTATAAGATAGCTTGAAATGTTGTTGTTTTGAATTTACACTGATGGACTGAAATAATAATGCTCAGCATACCTTAGTGACATCTTTGGTTTGTTCCACAGGGTTATTTCTTCACCAGCTCTTAACTTTAATTAGCGCATGTCACTGTTGTTTGTCATGTTAAATGCTACCAGAAGTTTCCAACTATTCCTCACAGCAAGGATTGAGCAATGCAGGCTGTGTTTCTGAATTGTAGTTCCTTGGACACTTCAAGAATTTTCGTGGGGGACTAGATATCAAGAAGCAATTTTGGTTATTTTTTCAGTACAAAGTGTTGATTTACTGGATGCTCTTATTTGCCTGCATATGACTTTGCTGTATATCTCTATTTGCAGGATTGCTTTTGAGGTAATGATTTCTTAATCTTTTTTTTTCTCCTCCCCCATAAGCATGTACCTAAGAAGCTTTAGAAATCTCAGGCTGCAGAAATTTCAGGCTGCTTTTTCTTTTTTTTTTCTCTTTAGGATCTTCTTCTGTTGTAGACTTTTGTGGACTTAATTATCATCAGCAAAAATACAGATGGTTGTTAGTTTTTATGATCTGTATCTTTTGAAGCTTTAATATGTTTCTGGTATGATTTAATTGAGTAATAGCGAAGCAACACCACCTTACGAAGCAGCTGTGCTAAGTGCTTCTGATAATGGAAAACTTTGTGGAGAGCTTTGTCCTTTATCCTAGGAAATGAGGAAGGAGTTTCATCAAAATCCAGACATTTAATCTGTTACATAAATGTAGGGTTATTCTTGTGCCTTCTAAATTTAATGGAAAATATGATTTTCATTATTTAAAGTGAAAGAGATTGTATCCATCATATTTTCTTTTATTCTATAACGATACCCTTTTGTTCTGAAAATACAGACTTGGTAAAATATGTAAAAGGAATTAAGTTATGCTTAACTCCTGGGAAATACTCTCCTTAACAGTTTTAAGATGCAGTTGCTGTGCTGTGTATTCTGGTAGAATTGTCTTTTATTCCTCTGAGCCTTTGAAGAGGAGATCAGAGGCATTTAGATTTGCAAACTATAGCATGAGATTTGCCTATTAAAAATGTACATCCACCCTCTTTGCTAAATATTTAACATGTCTTATTAACATTCAAATATAAATAAAGTTTGGGAGAGCATAACAGCCTTTTTATCAACATACCTAAATGAAGTGTTTAATCTCCCAGTGTTTTGGTATTAATGCGTTTTACTTTTGTTCCTTGCTAGATGCAATGGGTAGGGATTGCAGATTTTGAGAATGCATTCCACTTACTTGAAAAAATTGTGTTTGGCTATAAAATCTCCTCATTTTTTGATACTTTCTGGCAGAAGAAAAGAGGTCTGAGATGGCTGAGAGAGCTTAATAGTTACTCCAGGACAGATCACTAGGGGAAAAAGTGACTTCCAGTAGATAATGTGTCTGGATTATGCATGAGGGATCTCTTCCGCCTTCTGTCAGTTAGTGAAAGTGCCATATTGGATAACTCAGTGGACCCTTTTTTGTTCAGTTTCTTCAGAATGTTGAATTAGCTGTGCTCTACAGCATCGACTGTAAACACTGCAATACTCTAACCTAGCTTCTTAAGCATGGGTGTAGGTTTGTATCTGACAGTGCATGTAAGAATTGGGGTTTGCTTTTGATGTTGAGCCAGAATTTTTTTCTTGTAGAGCTACAGGTCTTTGTGTTCCAGATTTATCCTTTACAAAAAAATAAAAGCAGTATTGATAGCCTGTGTAGCATGAGAGCATTCAAGATGGAAAAAGGATCTCTTGACTGATGTACCACTATCCCTCTGATACAGGCAAGACACACTGGCAAATAAGGACATTCTTCCCTGTTCCCTTGCAGATATTTTCATCTCTAACAGTCCTTTAGAAACTGTGGAAAGTGAAATGGTGAAGCATAATAGTTTTTAATAAAATCCTTTCCCCCAAAGCTTTGCCTTAATGGCTTTGTTGGCCCTGAAGATCTCTGTGCTGTAAAGCTTGTATAATTCTAGGGAATACATTAAGCATGTGAATATTACTGAGTATTGATGCAAACATTTATAAAAGTATTAGTATGGTTTTGCTATCTAGACTCATAATCTGTAAATGGAAGCCAAGAGAGGTACTGTAAAGCTAAAGCAAAAATAAAGCTCCTCCCAACCTCCATCTTGTCAACAATATCTGATACTGGGGACAATTGGCTGTCTTCCAGCTTTAAGCCAGGGGCAATTAATGTTCAGATTATGAGCTATTAAGTATTTAATGTCAAAATACATAGAAATTTTTATTTATTTTGGAAAATATGTAAATTGTTTTATTTTGTGTTAAGGGAATGTTCTTACGTGGTGCTGAAACTAAACCTACTGAGGAGAGGAAGGAATGCAAGGTCAATATTTGAAGTATTTTGGAGTAGTTCCCTACCCCAATCTGTCTTTTTGTTGAAATACTGTCTTTATGCTAGATCAGTCACCCAATTTTGAAAACTTGTTCCTAGCCTTGTTTCATCTGCAGCTGCCAGTGACCACTTCCAATAGGATTCTGGATTTGTGGCTGCATGGGGAGAAGTAGGGTGTTCTTAATATAGACCTCTTAAGTCTGAACTATTATACTGTTTCAAGCCTTGGAGTGCATTTGTTGCAGTTTATTGGTCTTGATAAAGCCGTTCATGTACTCTCTTTTAAGTATTCTTTCAGCAGAGGCTTACACAGGAGTATTACTCTGTCGCTACACTGGAGGGGTCAGCGTGGCAGAACTGTAACCCACAGTCCCTGCTGTGTGGCAGACAGTTCAGAGTACCTGCAAGATGCTGTGGTTGGGCACCTTGGGCCTGCAGAAGCACTTGGGAGAGGGGGCAAGAGTGTAGGGACTCGGATTACTTTGTTCTTTCTCACTGTCTTGGGAGCAGGTTAGTGGTGTGGTCTTTAGCAGACCTATCTGGGTTGTCACAGTTGAGCTATGGCTGCTCGTGAAGTGAGCAGTGTAGTCTGCTGCAGCTGCTTGTGGCTGGGATGGTTGCAGAAGTTGGAAAAATTATGGAAAAATACTCTACCTAGAGGGAAGTGACTGACAAAGCCAATTCCTTGGCACCCCTGCCCCCCAGAAGATAGTGCGTTTGAATTAGTTTCAGCTTTGAAGGATCCCTGGAAAGTGCTTGGTCCTCTCCCTGGACTGCCTTCATCTTTTAAAACCAAGTTCACTAAAGCCCCACTTTTTAGATAGGTCCAGTCCTCTTATGCCTAAATGAGGACCTACCTTATTATTTGGCATTGTACACATGTCGTTTGCTTTAGCCATCTGCTGCCTTGGGTTTGGATTGCACTTAGAAATGTTGGCAGAGCAAGACTGGTGTGCGTTTTAATGTCCTGATTTCATTTACACAAATGCAGCAGAGTACGGAACAACGCAACGTGCACAGTGTGACCTGATTTTAGAGGGGCACTTTGCCTGGAGGTAGGCTGGTTGGCTGAGAAATCATATTTATTATACATACAGCCTATTTCATAAAAGATTGGTGAAAGATGGACTGAAAAGGGTTTTTATGGATCTTGTGAAATGCAGTCTGTTAACCTTACCTATAAAGATTTTTGGGAGCAATTTTCTTTAGCTGAAATAATGAGGTTTTATATTTCCAGTCATTATTCACATTAAGTTGACTCATTTAGAAGCAGTTCTGTGAAGCGTCAGCAAGTTTGTGTTCACTCATCTCTTTCAGCTTTGTCTCCCCTTTTGCTTGGAGTAGAAAATAATTCAGAGGAAATACTGATGTGGGTTTGACGCTATAGGAGATTCATAACACTACTGTCTTTAACATTATTTTTTTTTTTTTATAATCTGCTCTGCATCTTTGCAGGTTGGAATATATTTCTGGCCTTCGGCATATCATCCAGTAATGAGTCTAGATGAGCTGTATGGATAATTTCTGTAGTTTGAGTGCTGAAGAACGTGGTAGACTCCTGTGTTAGCTGTCAGATGTCACTTGACAACTTGAGTTAATCCTCTCATCATACTTTTTTCTGGTGTTCTAAGTAAAGGTGGGAGATGCCATTCATGTAACCCGGCTCCTATAGTTGCAATAAATTACCCAAGTCTATTAAGATGAGCATAGGGATCACCTGAGAGAAAAAATGCTCTTTAACCAAAATGAGCCTTAAGGATTTGTTCAGTATTAAATGAATTTCAAAAGTGCTGTCTGCTTCAGTGCAGTTAGAAAATCATGCAGTAAAGCTGATCAGCTCCACTGTGTCACTTTAATAGGTGCAATTAATTCTCTTCTTGTATTTGAAAGATCTCTTTAATTCCCAGTGGAAAGGTGGATTACACAATTCCAAGATTAAGCAGTTTGCACATGCTCTTTCATAATATGAGAGGTTAGTTTGGCTTTTTGAAGTACCCTATCTTTATTTGAATAGTCTTTCATTTGAAGACTAACAAATGGGATCTCCACTTGGTTCCCAAGTGAATTGCTGTCGGTTTGTATCATTCTAATTTTTTAAGTCAGCCTTGGTTTTGCTTATCTTTTGTAGATGTACCAGTTGAGTGAGGAGGCAACTTTTCTTTCTGAACAAATGTGACTAAGAACTGAATTTAATTCTTAAGAATGCCACCTGCTGGGGCTTATTTTCCATGGTGCTCTGTGCCATCACATGGTCTAGAGTGACATTTTAAAAAAATCCCCAAACCAACAAACAACAACCCTAAAAAACACCACCAGCAACAAAAAAGACCCACCCAAAACCAACTCAAAAACCCAAACAGATGCTTCTGAATGAAAATACCCAGTCTGATTTTTATACTGGGACTGATTTTTATCATTAATGTAGGCAAGGACTCTGCTTTCTAGCTGTGCACTGTATATACACATCAACTCACTAACTTAACCAAACCTATAGACATCTACAGAGGGCTTTTAATATAGTTGAAATATAGTAGATTACCCATAGATATGTATCAAAGACGTCATAGCTGGTACTAGAGACAGATGGTGGAGCTGAATCCTGCTTTAGTGATTAACTGAGGTTGGAAATCATTTCCTTGCACTGCAGCTAGAGTCTTGATGAGAAGACAGCCCGGTGGCTTGTCTCCCTGCAGAAGCAGATACCCACGCAGTTGCTTCTGAGCAGCCTAGGCAGGCTGGGATCTCCAAATTCTCAAAGCAGCAACAAAGCAGGGCTTAGCAGGTCAGAATTGATCTATTGAGTCCCATCTTACATAAACATCTGAGTTAACTGTCATGTGCTGTGGGATAAGAGATTCTTTGTGTGGCGGCGATACTGTTACTAAGGCAATAACCTTTATGCTAGATCCTCGCAACTAAACATTAGTGCAGGATGGGGCCAATACAGAAGGGTAGTTATAATACTGCAGGAATTTAGGAGTGAAGGTGCTGGATAAAACATGTCAGATTACTACCAAGGACAGTGTTTAGAATTTCCCTTAATTCTTTTTCAAAAGATATGCTGGCAGCTATTTAATGTAGATGGTTTTATAACCACTGTGGAAGTTTAAATGTAAAATAGGAAAATTTTTTATCATTTTTTCTTTGTAGTGTGAGGCCCAAGGAAGAATGTAAAATTGGCCATTTTTTTTAAATTTTTTTTTTTTTTTTGTAAAAGGAGCTCTGAAGTGCCTTTAGAGTTAATAAAACCAAGTAGAATGAATTGCTGAAAAGCCTAAAAGTGAAAATCAATAAGCTATATCTGTGAGACCCCTTATTATCTGTGTTCAGATCCTGGAGCCACTGAATGCTGGTCTCTGTTGGGAGCTGTGAGGTAATGTAGCTCTCTGCCAAAGCAAGCCTGCGATTCCCCTGCGCGGCTGGGAGGCGAGGACCCACCGTGGGAGGGCGAGTGAGATGCTTGGAGCAGGATGCGGTCCCTGCTTCTTGCAGCTTTTGAGTGCAAAAAAGCTGCACGCTGTTAAAAGATGAAACTGATGAGCACTTTGAGTAAGCAGTTCTTCTTGTGGAAATGGGAGGAAAATCAACATTGAGTTAACCCATTTCACATCATCTTAAAGTCATTCTACTATCAGCTTCTAAGTTGTTATGGAATGTAGTTCTGTCAACAGAGATGGAAAAACTCGTATGCAGAAAGTACAGGAAATCACATTCTTTCTCACAATTGCAGTTCAAGAAACAGAAGACTGGAGGGTACCTGCTTGATCATAGCCCAGTTGCCATCTGTTCTCAGGTGACTGTGCTGGTGTCCCATATGTACGCTTATCCAGCTTGGTTTTTAAACCAGTTACGACTCTTTCCTTCTATAATTCCTGCTGGAAAGCTGCTTCTATTTGTCACTCAGCTTTACTCATGGTCAATTTCTACCGTCATTCGTTCTTGCCCCTTTATCTTAAATAGCTTTTCTCACTCCATAGTATTTGCAAGCCTGATGTATTTAGCAACCATAAACTGCTCAATCTTCCTTTGGTGAAGATAAACACGTAAAATATTCTCTGTGCTCAGAAGGGAAGTGTTTCTACATACATTCTGTTTTGAAATAGTCTGTTGTGGATTTGAATGACTAGAATTGGATTTGGTACGTCTGAATTCCATCTAATGCTTTGATGCAGTAGTGCTGATGTTAGCAATAGCTGGTTTAGGTTGGTGGCTGGGAGTTACCATGTACTAAAGAATGTTCTCTACATCTCTGTCACTTGCAATTGATGCTCTCAGTTAGTAGAAGGTGGTTGTCAAAGGAGATATTTTTCTTTCTCTGTATCATTCCATTTGCCTTTTCATGTTTTTTGTTTGGTTGTTTGTTTATATTCCTGTTTCTCCCTCTAGTTTAACAATGCTTCTTAGCATTATCTTTGCACCTTCCCATAACATCCTGCATTTGTTTATTACATACTTTTTCTTAAGATTGGTCTTGAAGCCAGTTCTTGAGAAACTGTTACTAAACTTCCTTGGTGGTAGGCAGCATGATGTAATCCCTTCAGCTGGTTTTGTACCATTTCAGTTCTTACACTACTCTCTGTTTAACAGTAACATGCTATTGAGCATCAAAAAATGCTGTGCTGAGTCCACATAAATTAACTTTACTGCTTTTCCTTTTAACTGTCAAATTGGAGAAGGATCTCCATTTTTCTGTCATGGGCTACCTTTTGGTAACTTTGTGTTGAGTTTTATCCTGTTTAAAATTTTCTTTATGTTCATATTTAAGAATATTCAAATTTTACAAGCATTTTAAGGTTGTATTTTCTGTGCTGTCAGACATCCTGTTATCTGATGCCCTGTTTATTCCTACTCATAAGTCTCTGATAGTCCATATAATGTATTGGAGGGCCTGTCTTGAGACTGTTGGAGCAAAAAGTACTCATGAAGCAGGCTTAATTTAGATAACTTATATGTGAAAGTTTGAAAAAGTAATAGAGTTGAAGTACAAGTAACATCTTTATGTGAAGTAAGGAGCTTGTCTGGTTGGCTTGAAAACTACAGGATCAGCACAACCTGGAAGAATTGTTCTGGGCAATTAATTTGTCCCTTTAGAAATGGAGTGGGATGGGATGTCACACTGGGTGTATGGTAGAAAGGGAGGTCATTCCTCATTTACGGAGTGTCACCTTTCTTCTGGCCTGCCAGGTGAGAGAGAAGGTTGCACTTTTTATTTCGTAATATCATTTTGGCCTAAAACTGAGGAAGAACAAGAACAAGTCTGGGAAATATTTGGAGGATGAACGTAGTGACTGAAATAGAGGTTTTTAAAATTACAGTTTGGCACTCTAGTTTTTACATGCCCAGCTGACCTATCAAGAAGGAACTTGATTTCTTTGAGCTTGACATGCTAGTTCAGACATATGGTTCCTCTTTATTAATATGTCAATATATATTTTGCCAAACTGATTTTCATTCCAACCATTAAATACAAACTTCCTTGCCAAAGGAAGACAAAATTTCTGTGTAAATGATGTGGATGGTAGAGAATTATCTGAGAGAGCAAGTGAGCACAAAAGTTGTTTAAATACTGTGTAGTTATACACCTGCTAGTGTTGTCCCATTGAGATGGGAATTTCTGCCTGCTACCGTAGTGAAAACATCAGTAAAAGAACATTTGTGTATTAGGAAACTGTGTATTCTAGCTGTTAAGCTGGACTGTTACTCGAGGAGGAGTAGGGCAGATTAGCAGCTAGTTCTCAGCTAATAGAGGCCTTCATCCAAAGGAAGACCAACCAACCACAAAACCCAAACAACCCTCTCAACCTATATACCAAACTTCTTTTAAACAGAGAATGGTAGAGTATTTTTTGTAAATTTGGAGTATGAATAGCTGTCTTGTTTGTCTCTGAGCCTGTTTAGCAGTTAAGAATAGTTCTTTATCTGTCCCATTAAGATGGTATTATTTTACAGAAAAGTGGGTGGTATCCAATTTTACCCTGGTATTGGCCAACTCCCAGCAAATCCTTGCCAACATTGGAAGATGTAAGAAATATCAACAAATATTTTCTTGAATGATTAATTCTGTAGTTTTTTAAATCAGTGTCCTGCCCCTCAAAACTCTGATATGCTGAGACATGGTACCCAGCATTTATTGGTAATACTTCTTGATATTACAACCACACTGACACAGAAAGCCTTTGTTTTCCAGGAATGTTTTTCCTTTAAAGAATTGAACTGTCTTGCAGAGTTCTTCCTGCTTAATTGTTCTGGCTTGTTAACCTCAGCCTTGGTACAGGCTTTATCCTTGACAGTTGAGGGAGCTGATGGTGGTCAGCAAGTTGTTGACCTCTGGCTCCCAGGTAGCCCGTTGCTGGGCTTGGGGACCTTTGAGAATGGCTGTCTGAAAGTGGGGTGGTCTGGTCAGAGAAATAATGAAACCTATATCTTCTGGGGTTCTGGTGTGTTAAATTTGCTGATCTTTTTTTCTCCAACAGCTACGTCCCCTCGAGTTTCCTCGGAGCTCGAGCAGGCCCGGCCTCAGACAAGTGGGGAAGAGGAACTCCAACTGCAGCTTGCGCTGGCTATGAGCCGGGAAGTAGCAGAGCAGGTTAGTTCCTGTGTAGGTTTTCCAAAGTGTCCATGCTTTGATAGTTGAGACTACAATCCTGTTTGGTTGTTTTTTTTCTTTTCCAATGGCAGCTTGGCTTTGTTCCAGGTGGAACAGGGGGAGAGAAAAGCCATTTTGGAAGATACTTGTTTTATTTTTTTTGTTTAAATCTCTTTTTAAAGTAACTTCAGCCTCCGAGCTGTTGAGGCTAGTGGAAGATGACAATCACTTTGCAAGAAGACTTTGTGTGGGAGGATGTTAATCATCACATTACTGAAGATGTTTTCAGTTAGGAAGAACTGAAAACATTACTAGTCCTTAAAACCTTCATTAATGGGGACAGCATAAGAAATGTCAGTGAATTCTGATTGCAGTGAAATGGAATGATGTGTTCATTTGGTAAGACTGTCTGGAACAGAAGGGTGACCTGATGCAAAGTACTGGAATATGTAAAGAACCTGGTTTAAGTAACTTGGCTCCTAATCTATCACATGGGTTATGTTACTGTGATAATTCCTAGGAGGTTCGTTCTGAATCTGGAGTGAATGCTGTAGTGGTCGATATGATTTACTGCATGTTAATATGGAACAAAGTTGTTGAATCTCAGCTATGAGTGAAAATTCAAGTCAGCAGTGTTGAGTATATGTAATATTTTAGAGGCTTCCTGTGACAACTTTAGCTAACTGCTGTATATTAAGCATTAGTATCCCTATGCTTGGAAGGGGAGACTATCACCCAGTAAACTTTGTCATTGTTGAGCAATAAAGTTAAAGAAAATAAAAATCAGAATCTTATTGATTGAAATGGCTTAAAAAAAAATCACAAGGGAAATACCAGCTGGGGGATTAGTCAACCTCTGAAAGATGATGCAAACAAAGATATTTAAAGTAGTTGAATGTACCACAAACATGGTAGTTTACAGATGTTTAAAACCTACATAATATACGTGGAGTTGGCTAGATTAATTCACTTAGCATTCTTTACAACAGTTGCATCGAGTGTGGAGGGAAGCTGAGAAAAGCCAGGAAAATGAAAGTTTAAATCACTACATACTTCAGTGGTGATGTGAATGCTTAAAAACGTTACAGTAATTTAGAGGTGGGATATTTACTTTGTCTTTAAGTTCGGTGGTGTTTCTAGCATTGTAACTGAATTTTGGAAAGAACATTTCATTTATAGCTTTCCCATTAGAAGTAAAACAACACGAGGGTAAATTTCAATCAGCAAAATAGATGTTACGGTGTTACAGGGTCAGCGTGCTCCTGACCTCTGTTTGAAGCAAGAATCACAAGAAAATTTCCCCCCCACACTTGTGCTATGTACAAGTTACAGCAAATAACCCTGGTAATCCCACTGTGCGTGCCTGTGGTGCACATCGCTCCTAGGGTGGCAGGGATTACTGCCCAGGCCTTCCCTGGCAGTGTCCTGCCAAGGGGGCTAGGACCTGGAGGGAGCAAGCAGCACAGTCTAGGCTAATGGTCTATATCAACAGTGTTGATTTCCTTTGCAGGAGGAGCGCCTCAGACGCGGAGATGATCTGAGATTACAGATGGCTCTGGAGGAGAGTCGCAGAGACACAATTAAAATTCCCAAAAAGAAGGAGGTAGTGCCTTCGACTAAGAAATTCCCGGTTATGCTGCCAAAAGCTGAAATACAGTAACACAAAATAGCTTAATAATGAGCTCTTTTATGCTTTTGGGTTTGCTTTGTTGTATAGCTTAAAGCTTCTTCCATGTGGGTTAAATTTCAAAATACTAGTCAATGCAGGTGTATAAAAGGAAAAAAATAATTGCTTCTTCACTCTCATGGGTTTTTACTTCAGACTGGTAATGCTCTTGATTAAAGCTCAGATTATTCCTGCCCTCAGCATACCACTTTGTTGGACCTAATGGATGCCCTGCCCTCGTCGGCACCGGCCCCGCAGAAAACGGAGCCTTGGGGACCTCCTGCTGTTGCAAACCAAACTGATCCCTGGGGAGGATCCACAGTTGCAGCTACTGCCTCTGACCCATGGCAATCATTTGGTAAGTATAAACTGCCAGAAGGAATGCTTCTTTAAAAGTTTTTGCTTTTTAATGTTGAGCTTTTCGAAGTTTCTCAAGGTACAATGTCATGCTTGATAACGATGGTGTGTTAGTCCATTTTGTTTGTTTCCCATACTCTAGAACTAACGTTCCTCTAACGCATTTCCAAGCAGAAACAAATGGAAATTGCACTCTTTTTAAGCAGCTGGGTTTTTGTATGTGCATTTTGAATCTTAAAGAGGAAAAGAGCGAAGCTTCTGTCATCTTTATACAGCAAAAAAATTTGTCTCAGCGGGAGCATACTCATGCTTTGACTGCTAGTTGTGTCCAGTGTCATGGATTTAGACTCTTGTCAGTACGTAAGAGTACTTAGGCACAAGGTGCTGTAGTTAAGAAGGCCATAGATCTGAATTACCGTGTCTTTAATTGCTCCTGGTGAAATATGATGTGTATACTGTCAGTACCAACTGGATTATTCTTTAAATGGAGATTTTTATACTGAACAAAATTGAGGTTCCTATTTTAAATACTTACTGTGTTCCATAAGCTTCTGATGCTAAATTAATGGAATCTATTTCTGAAGTGAAAGATCCAGTCCTTCACACATTAGAGAGCAATTAAACCCAGTTTTTTGCGTGTTTGTGTGTGTTTTGCTGCCTGTGTAGTGTGCTGTTTTATAGGTTAGCCAAGGTCTGTCCAAGGAGTTAATTCCTTTGCATAAGAAAGTTGATGATTCCTCACAGTACTTGTTAAACTTGCTATATCTGTGGAATTGGAGCTGGATCTAATTTTTGTTGGCTTTGGATTTTTTTCTTTTTGGAGGGACAGGGGGTTTCTGTGCAATGGAAGCTATTTCATGAGGACTAACAGCTTAGTTCTGCAAGTCTTGTTTCATGCTGGTGATTCTACAAGCTCTGCTATAAAGTGCTTTGAAGTCATTTGCATTAGCATTCAGCACGCCACTATAGAGATTCCTGATGAAAATTTTGAAGTTTAGTAATGAAATGCTGCTTCTTCCCCCCTGGTGGCATTAAAGGCACCTACATAGTTACTGGGCCAACTACAGTTCATTGTTCTAAGTGAAATCAGAAAAGCCCAAGTTTTTTTCTGTGGTTAAAAAACAAACAAAACCCACCTTCTTCAAATACCGTGCTCGATCTATCATCCTCTGACAAGATTTTTCTTGTATCAGTTGCAGCTGTAGCATTTCCTCTCATGGCTCCCAGCTTTATTAACGCCATAGAACAACCCCTTGTTCCAGCTTGCTGGTTACTTGGCTCCCAAGTAACTTGAGGGAGCTTGAAGATGTAAGATTTATGAATTGGACTGCTAATAAAAGAGTGGCTCATTAAACTGTATTTCTCAAATCCTGCATGTGTTTTGGCATTTCAGTAGAGATAATGGAAGCTACGGGAAGGTATCTTCCCAAGTGCTCTAATTCTGTGCACTCTTTTTTTATGAAAGAAAAGACTTTTCTTTTTTTTTTTTTTTTTTGAAAGCTTCCGTTTATGGGAATGCTGTCATTAGCATTTCTTGTGTGACATTGCTCGTAACTCAGCACTAAGGGTAGATAAAGGAAATGTAAGTACTGGTGTGGGAATAGTTGGACTTGCTATGAGAATTGCTATGAATAGCAATTGCTACAAATAGTTGGACTTCCTACGAGAATTCTTGCTTGGAGAATTTTAGCGTTGCCTCGTCTGAAGCTGTAGCAAGACCATGCTGCCTGTTGATGAAACAAAGACCACATTGCAAACTGGAATTTGTGCCACTGTGTATAGCATTGAATTATTTTTCAAGAAAATTGTGATGCTGGGGGGTTTGTATGTATTTTTAAAAAATAAAACAGTACTCATTTGTAACTTGAAACCCACATGGTGGTTAAAGATAATAGCTATGTACTACATGGGTAATTCTGTCCTACTCATGGATTATACAGCACTCCTTTAGTAACTAAGCCATGACTAGTTGGGAAGTTTCATTGGGATGGGGGAATGTGTTTGCATGTGCTATCTGACTTGAAGGTAATTGATCACCGCAGAGTTTTCAGGCTGTGCGTTTCAAGTACTGGGTTCCCATTCCTGCACTGTGGTGGGTGGGGGGCAGCGGGGATGAATGACATGGGAGCAAAGCAAGACTGATACCTTCTGACAGAGGCCTGGCCCACTGCAAATCTGAAATGTAATTTGTTAAGCCAAAACAGTGTTATTTAATGGTGGAAGGAAGAAGTCATCGCCTAAGCTGAAAAGCAACAAATTAGTAGGCTAAGGAGGAAGAAGAAAAAACTGGCAGGAAATTGTTATGTAGTGAGGCAAGTTTCTTTCTCTTTCCTTCTCCCTTTACTGCCTTAATTTTCTACTTCCCACTAGGAAGACCTAATCTTGTGCAGAACCTGGAGCAGTTTGGTAGCCTGAATTTGTAGGAATGAAGAGTTTTCAGCATCTTCCAATAAAAATGGGAATCCTGAACATAAAGGCATGAGGTTTAAAAGAAAAATACAGGAAGAGGTATTAGTGGACAGCTTAGATCTGTGCCAGGAGGAGTCTTACAAATGGGAATAAAAAGCACAACTAGCTCAGGGAAGCTGATTATATTTTTATAAAATGACAGTATGGTTAAAAGAGTTTGAAAAATATTCCCTTTGAATCTTACATATTTCTGTTCTTTGTCCAAGCCTTAATGTTGTGTATTTCATACCTTTTACATATAGACTTTTTAGAAACCTCCTTTCCCATGAGTTCATAAATTCACCCTGTGATTTAGGTCATCTTCAGTCAGATGTTGTCTATTGTGGTGGCAGCGTAAAAAAAGCAAGTTTTCTTGTTGGAACTGCAGATTTTTTTATTCAGCTTCAAATGGGAGATTTTATTAATTTCTTGCACAGAATTTACTTGTGCTTGTTGTTCAGTATGTAGGACAGAAATGCTGAGACATCAGTATTCCTAATATTGAACTGCTTCGCCTATTTATGTTTAGTATTAATTGGCAGTAATGGCTCATAAGAGAGATTAATCTCCAAGGAAGGGTTTCCAAAATGAAACTGTGCTGACTTGTATTCCTGTTGGCTTTATTTGCAGGTGCCAAACCAGCTGCTTCTGTTGACCCTTGGGCAGCACCAGCAGGATCCACAGCTCAGTCTCTGTCCAAAAATGTTGACCCTTGGGCCCCTGCTCAGCCATCTTCTACTGCAGCAAAATCATCTGTGGATCCTTGGGGACCAGCACCTGCAAACAAACCTCTGTCTACTTCTGGTGAGAAATGGTCTCATCCCATATCCATATTATTTGAGTAATGAAAGTGAAATTTCTTGCATTGCTTGGTTAAAAGAAGCTGTGTGCTGAACAATTTGCAGAACTGGTTGGTAAAATAATAAATGGGAGTTGTAATGGCTAGCAGCAAAAAGAACTTAAGATGTAATTATTCTGACTTGGAGCTCTGAATCCTTGTTACTTCTTCAGGCTCTGTCCCTTGTATGTTCTTTCATTGGTATGTGTGGATGCATGCTGAGCACTTACGGCTGCTGCTGCTGTTGGTTTTTAAATGGGTTTTATCTTTAATTAGACAAGGACTTAATTTCTGGAAATGAATGATACTATAATTTTACCTTTCATCATGATAAATAGCTATGCAGATGGATGTCTCTGCACACATAGATTGACAGGTTGAACAGCTTCATGCTCTGAGGAGACTTTTAGAGGTGCAAATGTTAATTCAGACTGAGGGTGTGAAAGCTATCCCTAAGTCCTTGTGTAGCAAGATGCAGAAGGTGCTGATGTAATTGTCTATTCATGCTCTGTAACTAATGCAACCTTGATGAATCTTAATACCTGGTATTTTCATGTTGGCACCGTGGCTAAATGCATCCTAAATGCATTTTCTGCTAGTCATTCATTTCAGTGCATAATAAACAAAGGAATCTGAGTACTGCAAAAGGTTCTCTCATCAGCTTTTCACTGGGCAAAGGGCAATAACTAGATCATTATGAGAATGATTCTTGAACTATGGTGGGTCTTTGTTCTTGATAAGAAGTATTAGTGATGCACAATCTTCACTCATTCTCTTGGGATTTTGTCTTTTTGCCCTTTTTATGGAGCTAAGCGGTACTTCCATTTGCTTGAAATGTGGTGGAGGTTAAAACTAAATTAGAAAAACATTTCAACTAATTAAAAAAACCCAGCAAACTTTAAAGCTGTTCAGGATGGTGATTGCTGTTCATTTAGGTGTGGTTTTTCTTCCTCCATTTTGAGGTGAGTGTGTCCACGTTTTGAAAGTGTTAACTTTTTCATTGGTTGCAAGCTATGGGCAAGTTCTGGTGCTTTAGCTAACAGGGCCTTACTGTCTCTACATGGCATAGATAACCTTTTCTGTTGCATTACTCCTCCTTTTAACTTGGGAAGCGTAAGTCAAATCATTGCTTAAGTTGTAGCAATGCTAGATTTGTCCTTGGAACCGTATTCAGGAGTGTGTTTTACTTGAGGGCTGTTTAACACTTTATAGTTTAGGCTGTAAATTCGTTGCTGTTGTCTTTCTCTGCAGCAATATCTGCCTGCCTATAAGTCTCTCTAGTGCAGACACTCAGTAAAAACCCAGCATGCTAAGGTGTGCCTCGCATTGTGATTTAAAAGCACATTGCTCTGAATTAGTTGGCTAATACTGTAAGAAAGGACAGTTCTCTGATGTTATCCTTCTCCCTGGTCCTGGGTAAGAGTAGGAGCTGATCTGAACTGCTGCCCTGGATCCTGACAGAGCGGCTTCTTGGTAACGTGAATGGATTAGCAATTCCTTTCAGTAGGATCAGGTGTGTGATGCAACTGAAGATCTGTTAATGACAGGGCTGTCTTGTTGTTTTGAACAGGAAGTACATCTTTTGACCTCTTCAGTAATTTGAATGGTACAGTTAAAGATGATTTTTCTGAATTTGACACACTTCGAACTTCCAAAAAGCCAGGTATGAATCAAATTCTTAGCATGCGGACAGTTTGGGTGATAGTCTCAGCAACAAATGTCTCTACTCTTAAATTTTATTTTAAAAAAAATAAAAATTGACTTTCACAAAGGAAGAGACTAAAACTGGTGATGATGCAGCAGTAAAAGCTTGTTAGCATTTTGGCCTGTGCATGAACTTACAGGGAATAGGCCTTTTGCATTGTAGGCCATAGAATCTCGCTCTGTAACCTTTTGCTGCATTGACCCAGAAATCTGTTTGACTTCTAAATTTACAGTATCCAGTGTGATTGTAGCATGGCTCATGCTCAGAGTGTCACACAGAACAATGTTAACTGAATTTGTCAAATGTGTAAATTCTAGTGTGTAACAATAGCAGGAAGATGAGAAAATACACTTCTATGAATGCTTTAATTTATCTTTTATTTGGTTGTTAGGCACTATAATAAAAATTGCCAGCCCTTAACATATAAGTGCTGTGTTCTTTCAGGATGGTTCTGCCTGAAAGAATGGTGACTAATTCAAAGCTGGGCTAGGCTTCTTTAACACAAAAGAGAGAACTGGGTGGAATTTAGCTAGGAAGGGTGCAGCAGTGGTGTAGTGCAAGGGCAGAAGCAAAGGTGTTTGAATATCTTTTCCTTGGAGACTCTTAGTCCCATCTGTTGCAGCATAGCTGTGAGAATATTTGTCAGGGCAAATCAGGTAGCACCTTCAGTAGAGCACTGCAACTCTTAACTGTAGCTTCTTCATACTCTTCTAAAGAACATTTATCTGCTTGCATGCTATAAGGGTGTAATGTGTACTGAAATGTATAAATCTGACTAATACAAACAATAGGTTTTAAAACGTTTCTCTTGTCAGAGGCTTCAGGGTTTCTTTGCTTGACTATGTAGATTAATGAGGTAAATTTTGTTTTTCTCTTTGTGTTGTTTCAGCTGAATCAGGTTCCACTTTGCCATCTCAGCATAGCGGTACCACAAGTCCTGATCTCTTTGATTCCCAGCACTCAAGCATGACATCAAGCAAACAAAGTGCAGCTCGGAAAACCCCTGAGTCTTTTTTGGGCCCCAATGCTGCTTTGGTAAACCTGGATTCACTGGTGTCTAAGCCACCGCAACCTGTTACTTCACTGAATCCATTCTTGGCACCAGGTCTGTTCCTGCACATTCCTTCAGTTTTCTGTTGTAGCTTTCCCTTCCTATAGGAAAACTCTGCATAACTCAGTCCTATTTGATTTAATGTCAGTTAGTTTGGCTTGTTTTTCTTGATTACTTCAGCCAACAGATCATGACTGTGAGCAGGAGGGCAAGGCATCGTGGTTTCAAGGCATACTGCGGGACCCTGAAAGCACAGAGTTTTTGCTCTTGCCTCTGCAGCTGATCTGCTGGCTGAGCTCTGTTCAAGCAGTTTCTCTTCCACTTTTACCCTTGCTCTCTCAAAATTATTTGTGTTAGAAGACTTTGGGTTATTAAAAATGACTGAGCTAAAGCTGACATTGCAAAACAGGTAAGATGTGAAGTTGGGCCACCAGAGAATCCCTTGGGAAGGTAATAGGTGGTAGGTTCCTGTGGAACCAGGTAGGAATTGTGCTTTTGCTTGTGCTGCAGCAGGCGCAGTAGCACCTCTGACTGCAGCCTGAGGTTCCAGATAGCAAACTGCAGTGTAATTTAGTGGGTTGTTAGTTAGGCTGTCTTTAGGCTAGCTTGACAAACTAGTTTTGATCAAAACCCACTCTCAATGTATTTTGGGGGGGGGGGGGGGAAAGAAAAAAAAAAAAAAAAGTAGGTTGTTACAGTTCTGTAAGTTGGCCTGTGTGATAAAGTGAGCTTGTACTTAGAGCAGCCATAGATAGTGACACTGAGCACATGGAAGATGTATGTATTTTCTAAAAGCTGTTTGTATGCACTGACATGTCTATGTGATACTAGCATGGGCAGATAAAGTGCTATTTCAGTATTTATTTTCTTCACTCTTCCAATGAAAAAAAAAAAAAAGACGGTTTATTAAACTCCTTGGGTAGGAAAAAACCAGTAATTCTGGACAACCTTGGCAGTGTTTAGCAAGAGGAAGTCTGTGTATCTGCCATTACCGGTTACTACAAGAAGTTTATAAGGGGTCACTGGGCCATCCAAATAACACTATACATATATGGTAAAAGGAATTTGTAGTGTTGGCAGCAGTCCAGAGAACCTCAAACGCTGGGAAAGTTATTCTCTGATTTCTCTAGCACCGCTGTAATTCGGAAACAACTTGTTTACTTTACGAATTCTTGTCAAAACTCAGTGCCAGAAACATGTACAACTTCTAAATGGAGTTGACTGGATGAGATCTTGAAGCAAACGCACAAATCTGCAGTAGTCAGATTGCAGTAAAGGAGTACAGAGAGCCTGCAGTTCTCTTCTGCAATGCAAATTTGAAGTAGCATTTTAAAAAATATAAATTGGTGATCTGGATGTAACCAAATTTAGAACCTGGCTCTCCAGTGACCACTATCAGAACTGGAAACTGTTGGTCAGCAAAGGGATGTTTTGTGGCATTGGACAGGCTGGACTGATGGGCTGAGGCTGATTTGTATGAGGTTCAACAGGGCTCAGTGCCGGGTTCTGCATTTGGGTCACACCAGCCCCAGGCAGCGCGACAGGCTGGGGGCAGAGGGGCTGATGAGCTGCCTGGTGGGAAAGGACCTTGGGGTGCTGGTCAACAGCCGGCTGAACAGGAGCCAGCAGTGTGCCCAGGTAGCCAAGGTGGCCAGCAGCATCCTGGCTTGTGTCAGAAACAGCGTGGCCAGCAGGACCAGGGCAGTGCCCGTCCCCCTGTACTGGGGGCACTGGTGCGGCTGCCCCTTGAACCCTGGGTTCAAGTGTGGGGCCCCTCACTGGAAGAAAGACCTTGAGGGACTGGAGCATGTCCAGAGATGGGCAGGGGGCTGGGGAAGGGGCTGGAGTACAAGTCTTAGGAGGAGCAGCTGGGGGAACCAGGGCTGGTTTAGCCTGGAGAACCTTATCACTCTCTACAGCTGCCTGACAGGGGCTGTAGTGAGGTGGGGGTCGGTCTCTTCTCCCAAGTAATGAGTGATAGGACAAGAGGAAACGGCCTCAAGTTGCACTGGGGGAGTTAGGTTGGATACCAGGAAAAGATCTCTTCACTGAAAGGTTTGTCAAGCACTGGGACAGGCTGCCCAGGGAGGTGGTGGAGTCGTTGTCCCTGCAGGTAATAAAAACGTGTGTAGATGTGGTGCTTAGGGCTGTGGTTCAGGGGTGGGCTTGGCACTGCTGAGTTAGCGGTTGGACTCTGATCTGAAAGGTCTTTTCCAGCCTAAATGATTCAATGATTCTCTGATTGATAGGTTCAAGGAAACAGACTGTACTTGTGCACCAGTGCAGCCCCAGTTTGCTGAATGCGTCCACGCAGGTTTCTCTGCAGGGTGTTTTGGGGTTGGGAGCACGTGGAGATGGCCAGGAGGGGATTTGCCAGAAAAGATGATCTCCAAAATCTTGTGTTTATGGTGTGCGATCTCTTTCCCTCTTCCCGCTTCTTCTCTCAAAACTAGGCGCCGCTACAGCACCAACTCCAATCAACCCCTTCCAAGTGAATCAGCCTCAGCCACTCACTCTAAATCAGATGAGAGCGAGTCCTGTGATGGGAACCAGCCCTTCCTTCAGTGCTGTGCCACCGATAAGCATGGAGCCAATACCTCTGTCTTCCATGGCCCCAGTGCCTGTGGGAATGGCACCGATACCAGCTATGGGCACTGTGGCCTCTATAACAAGGATGGGCCAGGGGCTGAACGTGAGCATTGCAGGATCAATGACCCAGCCTCTTCACAGTACAGGAATCCCGCCGTCAGCATCCCAGTCTACAAATACAACTAACCCTTTTCTCCTATAAAGACCCAATTAAAGGAACTTTCTTTTCATAGTGTTTCCAGGCTGAAGTCTTTACAGCAAAATGAACGTGGCCTGTGTGGACTGAACGGTGTGTAAGAGACTTGGAAGTAGATTTGCAGTTTACAGTTATGATCTTTGAAGAGTTGTCTCTACTTACCAGTTAATCTAAATCTAGTCTTTGCTACAGATGGTACCTTACTTTGGCTTGTTGAGCATTATGTGAAATGTTCAGACTTTTCACCAAAGTTAGATTCTGCCCATTTTGTTACTTTGTTAATCATTTCAATACACTTTCTAGGGAGAACCTGCCATTTTAAACTCCGTGGGCTATTTTGTAGATGTCAGATGATGTGCTGGATCCTGAAATTACTATTTACCTGCATATGTCACTTCTTATGCCCATATGATAGACCTGAGATTCAGAGTGCTAGTGAATGTTTTGCACATAACTATACACAGTTCTAGACTGTTGGTTCACCCATAGTCCTTACTCTAGAAGAGAATGATTCGGAGGGCCCAGGTGGCTGGTTTTTATGCATTAAACATTGCAACGCAAAATCACACTGCTTTCGTATAAGAGGTTTGACCGAGAAAGCAAGCTTGTCTCAAAAGCAAAAAAACAAAAAAACCAAACTTCCCCAAAAAACCCAGACAAAAAACCCCCAGAACATTCTCAAGTTGTCAAGTATAACGTGTGCTGTTGTATGCAGTGTTGAATTTGTACACTACTCTTTAAGGACTCCTGAGGAACTCTCTGTGAGTGGCATGCTGCACTCGTGCTGAGTGAGTGTCCTGCTCTGTGCTTGTCCAGTACCAGCTTCGTTTGGAAGTTAACGTGTATTTTGTTTTTATTTGACTTACAATGTGAGTTGAAAGAAAAAAGAAATACAGTGGGACAACTCTGAATTCAATTTCACCGGGGCAAGCTTTAAAACTAATTCAGGCTTAACCTTGCTATATGCAGTTACTCTTGTATACTTTTGCACATATTTTGTTTAGTACAGTTTCATATTTGAGTTTGCAGAGTTACCTAATAGTCCTTTTTTTGCTAATTTTTATAATGTGGTTCTTATTTAACTGTCTGGTTTTGATAGATTTATCAAGTCTGGCTGAAAAATTAAGATATTGGCAAATGTCATTTTTATGGTTTTAATGCCCTCTTATTTATGGTTTTAGCTCTTTGTTTCTGTAAAGAGAGTTTAAAAGGGAAGATTAACACTAAAATATTTACTTTTAAATGAAGTATTCATAATGCAAATCAAAACAAATTCTCGTGACTAATTATTTTTAGATGAATTAAATTTGAGCATAACATGATTTAAGACTGCATTAAAAAGAAAAAACACTAAAGTCGCCTTTCCCTTGATTTGTTCCCGTTTTCCAGTTACCAAAATGGACAGACGTTTAGCCTTTATGACTGTCGGAAGAGAGGCTGTTTTTTCTTGTAATACTTGAGATGTTAAAAATTCTAATGTACAAACACGACTCATTAATTTTATTGACTAATTTTTCTTAATGAAAGGTGCGCTCCATATTGATAACCGGTTCCATTTACAACTATTAATTGTAAGCTGAACTATTACATTTTAACTTGCATGCCTGGACTCATCGGCACTAAACCACGCTCAGGTTCCAGCCAGTGTTTCTGGTGGAAACCTGGCCTTCTCACAGATGGCAACGTGTCCGAGCTCTGCTTTCACAAGCAACGCAAACACCCGCAGAGCATGTGGAAAGGGATGTTCCCGTGCTTGCTACTGCCTTGAGGGCGTCTCTGTGAATGAACTGATGCATCTTGGTGGCCTTTCCCTAATGACAAGGAGGGGAAAACAAAACAAAACAAAGAAGATGAAAGAAGTTGTCAGAGTTGTGTGTTCTGGTGTAGTGATGCTGTGTGGGACTGTGCCAGTCTAGGGTTGTGTGCCACAGGAGAGAGGGGCTGGCTGACGTGGAAGGGACTGGGTTATATCTTTTGGTGGGTAGGGGAGGCTGAAAGACTATCAAATCTAGGGTACAATCACAGATTTTAGCTGTGTAGGTCAGTGTAGCTCTATTAGTGTACGGAATGCTAAGTGTGTGGATGTTTCTATGCAGATTGTTCTATCCTCTTGAATACTATTGAATTTGCAAGTAGGATTCAGAATATTCATCTGCTCTTGTTTTTATATAGGAGGAAAGAGAATTGCTGTCCACACCCAGTATGTCTTTAAAAAAAAAACAAAACAAAACAAAAAACCATTCATGTTGCCTTTCAGAATAAGGAAAAATACTTTACTTTTTTGTTGTTGTTGAAGTTATTGAAAAGTGTAGACCAGGAAGGGTGTGATTCTTGCAGATGGAGGGGGGGTGGGGGGTGGGGAAGTGATTTCCACTTGATCTGTGGCAAGATTTATCCATCATTATTTTTCCAATTTAATTTTATCAACAGTGGAATTGAGGTCACTTGATGTTTTTCCCTTGGTCTGTCACCTGAATGCATTTGCAACAGTTAGATGGGGCATGGTCTGTTCAGCCAAAAATGTGTAACCGCATCCTGTCGTTAAACACTAGGTAACATTTTGGAGGCGAGGTGGAGTTTGATAGTAAGTATTCAAAATGATAAAGTTATCTACGGTTCAGAGTCACGATTTGTCACCGTGAATGATAAAACTGTGCTGTTGGTCTGGTAGGGAGCCCTAGCTTAATGAAACTGCTGAATGGCAAATTGTTGCTTTCACCAAGCCACTTCTGTAAGAGCTGTATTACTTTATACCTATCTATGTATAGATATATATCGCACAATAAACCAGGACAGGGCACTCTGAAGAGCGATCGGCCCAGACTGTGCTGCTGTAAAGCTTTAGGCTAAGGACTGACTGTGCCGAGATTCCCAGCCTGGCGTGGGGGTTGTGGCAGGAGCCGAGTGGAAGACGATACGAGCTGGTTTGGTGAATGTGCTTGGTTCCTGGGCTGGAGGTGCGCCCGTGTCGCAGCTTGTGCAGGTGTGGGGCGCTGTAGCAGTGACGCTGAACGGTGGCTGCTGTCCTAGCCAGGTGAACCTTCAGTTGTGTCCAGAATGGTCAATCTCTTTTCGCGATGATTTAACTGCTTTCCAGAATAACTCTTCCTCCCTCCTCGCCCTCCCACTTCTTTTTGCATGGAGGACACGTGCGTATCCGATCACATCTGCTCTGGCATATTTCTCCAAATGCATTTCCCTCTCCCCCTTCTTCTCTCACTTGCAAATACTAAAAGTGCTTTTGATTTTTAAAATGTTAGTATCCCAAAATAGCCTTACTGGTCAAATTGACCAAAGATAAAGTGTTAAATATTTTGTAAAAAAAAAAATAAAAAAAAAATCTTGGCATAATTTTAAACCCAAAATAAGCTCAGTTATTTATTCAGTTTTATACTATATAGAAACTAAACTACATTGAGGGGACAGGGAAGGAAAACCATGGTGGGTTGTGGTGTTTACAGTCTTTTTGAAGTCCCATAGCTAAGACAACTATTCTTATCCATCTTCCCTTTTGCTGTTACGGTTTCTAATGTGTACTGTATGTATTAATATTGCACAAATTGTGGAGAAATATATGGTTTATTTTTCACAGCAGAATCTCACAAGACTTGCTTCCTTTACAACTGTTACAATTTAAATATTTACCAAACTGTTTTCATAATACTGGGAGCCGGCTGCTTTTTATGAATTTGTGCTGACTATTGACATTATTTACTGTATAAATAATTTATCATTTGTACTATTGTATCATAATGTCTGTATCTTTGTGTCATTTTTCCCAAGCGAAGTCACAGATGTGATATTTAATAATGCCATCAGAACAGTGGAAAGACAAGGGGTTTGTAGGTGACTGGTCAGAATTAAAATTGTATTGCTTATATTCCAGCCGTGTTGCTTCTTCAAGACTCTGCGTAGTGTTTATAATCCCATTCAAAAAAACTGTTGCTGCCATGCTTGGTTTGGTTTTCGAGCAAGTTGATGGCTTGATTGAGATAATTTAAGGTTTGTGCTAAAAGTCCTAGGTGCTAGGAGAAATCTAACCGTTACGGAGAGTAATGCTTCTTGTACATTGTCAATGTGATTTCTTCGATGCTTTCATCACTTTCCTGGGGCAGGCCTGCTCTTACTATGAGAAAGGAGAGTTTCTTATAGGTCACTTAAATCGGAATCAGTTGAGACCTTACTAACTCAATAAAAATGAAGACTTGTGTTGCAGGTGACTGAATTGCTTCTTTAAACCACATAACCCTTTAAACAGCACTTTTGGAGGGGTAAGCAAGGACTGTCTCGTGGAGGCTTCTGTGTTTATGTGAAGACAGAAGTCTGGGGAAGGTGTGACTTAAAGCCAGCACTTGTGGAGTAAGGGCTGGGGAACTGTGACAAAACGTCTTCGCTTCCCAAGTTTGCAGTAGTTCAGTCTTGCCCTTCCTGCAGGCTTGGCTCCGTCCCCTCGGTCAAGTGGCCCGGCAGATGGGTAACAGGGAGCCTGGCTCCAGCAGGGAAGTGATTTCAGCTTCTAATTCTGGACGGTTTAAGTTGAAGGGTGCTTAATTAGCAGGCTATTTCAAGAGCTACCTCTCCAGAGCCCTTCCAGGTTTTCTGTAGTTTGCTGCCAATCAGGCTGATCACTAATTGAAAAGTTAATTTCTTAATGCTGACACTGCAGTGGTGCTAAAGACCCGACTGTCAGAAAGGTGGCCACAGGGAAAAAAACATCTGTTTTGGTTTCCGATCCGTGGTACGGAGCTGGCTGGGGGTGTTGTGCAAACCGGCCGCCCCAGTAGCATGCCAGTTTCCCTGGAGAACGAGGCTGGCTCTGGTCAGGTCTTTGATTCGTTTTGCTTCTGTGTTTGGGCCACTAATAAAAAGAGGAAAAACGTCCTTTGCCAGGGTGGCAGCCCAGATACCTGTGGCTTTTTGTACCTCTCATTTTTACAGAAGGATGCTTTCCGCTGCTGGGGGGTGGGGTGGGGGGCTCCTGTGCGTGTGTGTTGCTCTGGCTGCTCGCTCTTCCTGTGTGATCAGCACTTCTGCTCTGGTTTACTCTGGCCTCTTGACATCGCATGTTAAATAAAGCTGCTGGTTACAGGAAAGGTTTAGGAAGGACTCAAAGTGGAAACGTGGGTGATGACTCTGTGATGCTCCTCAAAAGGAGCTGAATGCCGCAGGCTGGGCTGGCCGAGGGGCTGCTGGAGGGAGCCGGAGCTGACAGGGCCTGTTGGGAGCTCTGGCTGCGGCCGAGCCTTCCTCTGGCCTTGGGCAAGCTGCGCTGCCCCGACCCGGCTCTCCTCTTCCTCTTCTGTGAAGTGGGGCGGTGTTTGCCCACTGCGGAGGAAGAGGCTGGCTGGATGAAGCATTATCTAGAGCCTTGCCCTCATCCGCACCAGTGTTGCCAGAGTGTTTCTGCTGAATGCGTACGTTGCCGTTACCTCTTGTTTGTGCTGGCCCGAGTGACGTAACTTGGCTCTTCCGCTCCTTTTCGTCGAACTGTGAGAAAATGGTTTGAGTCGGCTTGTGCCGTGGCTTTGGCAAGACTTTTGCAACTGCCTGCCATCTACATTGCAGAGAACCAGTGTGATTTATGGAGCCCTTTGTGTTTAAAACTTCTGCCTTGTTGAAGTTAGCTGTCATCCACCTCCCGGGTAGTCCCTGTCCTGGGAGCTGGGACATGGACGAACGCGGATTTCATAAAGGCAAACGTTTGGGAGCTCAGGATTATAAATGGTGAGGAGCCGGGGTTGTACGCTGCAGTAATGATCCTGTCTTTGCTGTCAGTCGATTGTACCCTGTAATGGGTGAAGAATTGGGGTTTTGATGAGTCAAGGTTCCCTCTGGTGCTTCAGACATCCCTGTCAATTACCCATTAGGGCGGTTAATTGGCAGCAGTCTGGCGATCGATAGGGGATCGGCATCCTACCCGTGTAACACAACCTAGTGATTTGCAGCGGTTGAAGTAGTAATTGATGAATGGGGGAGCATGGTGATGCCTTTGCGGGGAGATAGCGCGGCCTTTGGCTTTGCTAGGGGGAGCCCAGAGCTGTACCAAACCTGGAGTGAGCAATGGGACCCTCAGATCCGTGGTAAATTTTAAGATCGGAGATAATCTGTCCTTCCCCCAACAGCTGTTTAATGGGTGGGACAAGGAGGCGGTGCAGACTTTATCCACAAGTAAACTGGTGACCAGCAGGATTGTTCGGTGTGATGTGCATTGAAACTCGGCTCAAAAAGGCTGCTTAAAGCATGTGAACGTCTGCATGGCCAGCGGAGCGCGGATCCTGCCGTGCCGTGCTGAGGGCCGCAGGCAGCGTGTGCTGCTGGAGGTGGATGAGATGCTGGGCTGGAGGGAGCGGGTGTCTGTCAGCCACTGTGGCTGTTGAGCAGCACTTAGCACGTCCAGGCTGCTTCTCTGCTTGATCCGTTCTCAACGTGTTGAGCAAATGTGTTCCTGTTCTCAGATGAAAGAAAATAAATGACATTTCAAATAGACAGAATAAAGCTGTAGTATAAGGTAGAGTCTGTCTTCTCAGCTCCCTGCCTGCTGCTGCCTGACGTGAAGCCTCACTGGGACATCAGCACTCCCAGCTTTGCAGTTTGATTGCTTAAATATGCTCTAGGAGATCCTCACAAGCCAGTATCATGGTTTTAAGCCCTGTTTAAACATCTGGAGCTGCTGTAGATCCGATCAGGGCTCGATCCAGCTCAGGGTCCTGCTTCTGGCGTAGAGCCCTTCGTAGAGCAAAGGCGTTGTGGCCAGTAGCCACCAGTACAGCTGCCGGACGGGCCCTTTGTGAAACCGCCGTGTGTGGGCTGTGGGAGCAGCGTGGCACACGGCTGCGTCGGGCAGGGCTGGAGAACGCCATGCACGGGCAGAGGTGAGGGCCGAACAGCCCCTGCGGGACACCGACTCCGCGTGGAGCTGCCCCACTGGCTGTGCCGTTGCTGCCCCACATGGGATTCCCCGCAGCGCTGTGGCCGAGCCACCTCTAGTAATTTCTAAGATGGAAAATCGTGAGATGCTTTGCTTGTGTCCCACCGGGGTGGGAACGTGGAACCCGTGAAAATCGGGCAATGTGCTCCCTGTTCCCCTTGAAGGGCTTTTTGGCCAAGGAATGAAAATTGGGTGGTTTAACCAAGCCTGAAGGGAGCCAGTTCTGCCTCGGTGTAACAGCACACACGGCCTAGGAGACCGTGGGCTGGCTGGGGTTGTGCTGGCTGATGGCGGTGGGGGTTTCTTTGCTTTTTTAAATGCCTTCGTTAGCAAGTCTGGCACTAAATGTGGTGATACTGAGGTGAATTTAGGTACTTAAATATCTTGGCCTGAATAGAGGTATAAAAATAGAAACCTGCAGCAGTTACATGCTTCTGCTGATCATCCCTCTGAAGGACGAGAGACTGAATCCCTTGCACCCCGCCGTGAGAGCAGGTTCTGTTGCACTCTCACTTCTCTGCAGCCTCCCTCCTGGGGGCTCGGGCCTGGTTTGGTGGCCGAAGGACCGGTTTCTAACAGGATTTGTGCCCTAAAGATGGCCACGTACTGGAAATTTGTTGTCTCGAGCCCAGCCCTTGTAACCTGCTGTCCTTGTGCAGGGCAGGCTCTGGTGTGCTGTGGAGGGTGCTGGGTGTGCTGCAGAGGGTGCTGGGTGTGCTCTGGTGCACTGTGGAGGGTGCTGGGTGCGCTCTGGTGTGCTGCGGAGGGTACTGGGTTCACTGCGGAGGGTGCTGCGGACGTTGTTTCTGGGTTTGCAAACACCCATGAGTGCCTCGGCTCTTGGGCTTTGAGCTCAGCCACATTTGCCTCCCAGAGGACTCCCCACCTGATGGACAAATCCTCGTGGGTCCCCTCTGCAGCGTGTGCCCCATGGATGAATAGGACTGAACGTCCCCTGCGGGGCAGGCAGCCTCTGGTCTGCTCCTTGCTGGTTCCTGCTCAGGGGTTTGTGGGGTCTGGGAGACACTGGGAATTGCTGGTGGCTGCTCCAGACCGGCACAGGTTTGTGCGGCTGGACCCTGGGTCCCAGCTGGGCTGGGTGGTGGGTGCAGGAGGGGGGAGTCATCATGTTCTCGTGGGGGTTCGCCTCCTGGAGCACGTTTTAGGGGCACCCTGGAGACGTCCTGCGTGGGCTCTGCCGCAGCCACCCGCTTGCCCAGCTGCTGCTCCCTGCCAAAATGGAAGAGCCCCAGGGGTCGGTGGCTCCTGTTGGTGCTGCAAGGCCCCGTGTCCCCCCAACACTGGGGAGCTGGCGGTGCCTGGCCAGACACGGGCTCTGCACTGCAGCCTTAGGTGCCAGCCCGGCTCTGTCACCGCTGATGCTGTTTGTTCTGTGTGACCCCCATCTCCCACCCAGCTGCCCCATCCTGCTACTTCACAGCCCCATGTCCGGGACTGCGGGTCCGGGGCGTTCAGCCCCCCTTATCTCCTGGCATCAGGTCCTGGCATGATGCTCCGGTGACCTCGGCACAGACGGGTCATCCTGGGGCTGGTCTGCAATGGGCTGATACGCTGCTGGTGATGAGCCTCGGTAATGCTGGAGCCAAAGCTCTGCTTTTTCTTCAAATCTGGCTGTTCTGTGATTTTGTGTTTATTTTTTTTTTCCTCTTTTGTTTTCCTTTGGAGTATTTCACAGGAGGCTCCTGCTCCTAAACCGACACTGCTGCCGGCGAGCAGCTGCTGTCAGCTTTAATCCATTTGCAAGACTCACTTTCAGATGGAGACACCTTCTAGCTGCTGCAATACTGCTGCTGTAAACAGCCTGGTGGGCCCCAGGGCAGTTTCTGGAGTGCTCGCTGCTGCCAGTTTCTGGCTCGGTCCCACTCCCTGTGAGGCAGCTCGGTGGCTTGTAGCACTGGGAGGCGCTTGCCCCATGCTCGGGACAAGGGGCAGTGGCAGGGACGCTGGTACCATTGCACTGAGCGATTTCCATGTGGGAACAGGAAAAACTTGGGTGTCCTTCATGCAACCTTGTTCGCCCGCTGTTACTAGTAACCTCCAACGTCTTCCTAAAGGTTGCAAACTGCCACGAGAGGGCAGGAGCTGATGCTGCTATTTCTAGTGTTGGTAGAAAGGGCTGCAAATACCGGTTCCTAAAGACTATCCAAACGATTTTCCTTTTTCTGGAGGGTGTGATTCACAAGCTGCTGCTCAGTCCGTGTCCTTGGCCGTCTCCCTCCCAGGGTGGCTTCCACAGTGATGGCAGGAAAACTCTGCCATGAAGCGGGCACGGTCCTGCTGGGCAGCTCGCTCCAAAGCTCCTCCAGAGCCGGGGAGCAGAGGAGGGCTTCTGCAAAGCCCCCAACTATCTCACATTTTCCTCTAACAGGTCTCTCTTGTTTTGATGGCCTTGAACCCTCATCTTGTGTCAGGACACATGTTCTGAATGAAGATATTTTATTTTCTTTCCTCTGCCCATCTTGAATTAGGAGGTTAATGGCCAATTTCACTGTCTGGGAGAAACTTAAGCGTAACAAAACAGAAGCTACAGTGCCAGCTGACAGCCTCATGCTGCCATCTGTGCTACAAGGGCTTGGGAACTTCAGTTTTGAATAAAAGGGAGAATGATTAACTAGTAAACGAGCAGGGTGGTTACAGCTGCCTGAAGAGTGGGTGAAAGGAAATTACTTTGAGCCTCCACTGTAACAGGGCTGTGTTTTTCTGGGTTTTGGCTGTTCTTAAAGCCTGGGGTTCTTTTAACCTTTAACACTAACTGCAACCACCATTTACGTGTCATAAATTCCTTCCTTATGAATGTCACCTGGTCTCAGCAGCACAGTGTCATGTCTATCCGTACTCCTCTGCCATGAGTAGAGATTCTCTGCAGGGTGAAACAGCTGCCAATGCTCTGCCATGCCCAAGTACCAGAGACAGCTTTCCAGAAAATTATAAAGGCAGCAGCGAGCCTGTCTCTGGGAGAAGAGTGTGTTTGTGAGAGATATCAACAGTTGCCTTGGAACAAAGGAATGGCATTGAACTCAGGAAACACACTGAAAACATCACCCCCACACGTGCCCTTGTGTAAGGAGCAAACTATCAGACTGAAAAGCTCCTGCAGTGAAATGCTCACAAGCTAAACACATTAAGGCCTTGAAGAAGGTATGTGAGGTTCTTCATAAACATGCTCGGGACACTGAGGAGTCAAAAAAAACCCCAAACAAACCCACCAAAAACAACCAACCAAACCAGAGAAAACAGGCAAAAAGCCCTCTTAATGCAGGTAGCAGCGGCGGGGATCTATAGACTTGCATATCTTCAATACTGTTCTATGGACTTTGGGGTTTTAAATTTTTTTTTAAACCCTTGCTTTTCAGTTTTCTTTTAACCTTTCTTCTGAGGGTCCCTGCAGCTCAGCTGTGAACAGCGAAGCTGAGCAAACACACGTGTTGGTTTTGCTCAGTCTCAGTGTGTTAAGCATCCAACTGCTCATTCGAAATCGGTGCAATTCAGGAGATCAGTTGTAGCACCACACTGCAAAGCTGCGCATGAATAAATTCACTGCACCCCTGTGGGCACAAAGTCTGGGCTTTATCTGGGTTTAACAGGTTTCTCATGACTAGAAACTCTGCTGTGCAGTTGGGCTGCAATTGGAATGGGGGCAGGTAACTGTGCTCAAGGGAAAAAAGATATTTAAATGGTAGCAGGTTTAATGTTTGCCTTTCAAGTATTTCAAACACAGATATTTATCCTGCTACTGTAGGTAACAGCTTCCCAAATGCTTTTGAAAAGGAAACAAAATTCCTTGTGTCTCCTCTGAGCCAACAGGAAATACTTACTAATTTGGATTCCAACATGACTCAGTTCAGAGATTACAACACTTGCCAAAACAGCTGGTGGAGGAGCTTACTGGAAGCATAGAATCAACAAAAACAAGATCAGAAAAAAAGAAAGAGATGAAAAGTCATCTGTAACCACGTTTGGAAAGGTATTTATAAATAGTATAAAAGCTGCTAATGCTCACAGCAAAATTACAGTGATCGCATTATCTTTCCTGAAATTATATTTATTCAATCATACTGCTCAGCGTGACATAACGACTGCCCCTAACCGGATGCTCTACTTGATAGGTGTCCTGGAGGCTCTGCAGTTCTGTGTGTTACTACTTGTATCTCGACAGTTTCAAGGTCTTGGTATCGTGTTAAGTCATTCTTACAGTCATCTCTTGGTGTTCGCAGTCAACACAAGAGATTACATGCCCAAATTTAAATATGAAAATGACTAAGCAGTTAGTCATTTCACTGTAGCATACACCTCTCTCTCTTTTGTACCTGTAAGAATAGCAGATCTGGGATGATCTAGGCCTTGGAAGCATCCCTTCTGGCACAAACAAATAAAAACCCTAGCAGCAGAAAGACAAACAGATATATTTAGGCAACTGGGTTTATTCAGCCTAGAAGACACTCGCTCAGAGGGGCACTCACTGAGGCCACGATAAGACATCAGAAGCTCTTCAGATGGTGGCCAGCTCGGCCTGCCTCACGCTGCAGCTATCCGAGAGCACACACTGGCGCTGGGGCTCCTGTCGCACACTGCTAACAACCAGCAGCGCTTCGGTCCTTAGCTGAGATTGTGCAGCGGGAAAGAAAACCTGAGTCTAGCAGACTAGATCATCACTATGCTGCTGTTTTACTGCCTTTCTTTTGATTAAAAACAAAAAACCCAAAAAAACAGTGAAGGGAAGCCATGGTGTTGTGATGGCTGGAGGGACTCACTGAAGGGAGATGGTACTTTCTGCTCCTCCCCACGCTCCTGCACAGAACTCGGTGCTGCTTGTGACTGCACACAGAGCTGGCTTAGTAAGACTCTACTTTCTTTGCAGAGCCTTCTCTAAAGCTTATTTTTTAATTAATATCTGCATTTAAAACGTAATTTGTTCTAGCAGAAGTTAAAACCATGCAGCAAAGATTTGTTTAACACCACGGTCTCTCTAACTCCTCTAAAGTATGCTGTCCTCTTCCCCTCTGGCCCTTACTGAAGCTTGATGCAGAAATAAAATCTGGAAGTGGAAGAGTTGTCATCTTGTTCTAAATGCAAAAACCCAGGTTGCTTCACTGAAAACTGTGGAAAGGTTTGTTTCTACAGTGCATAAGCTATTTTAATTAGTTGCATGAACTCTAAAGGACTATGTGGGATTATAAAGAAAACTGCTGTTGCTTTTGCGGAGGGAAGCACATGGCACAGAGAAACACATGTACATTTTACTGGAACATTTCCATATTCCCTTCCTTTTAAGAAGGTGCAATAATTTCAATTTCCCGTTTCTACCACAAAAAACATTAGTAAAAAGAACTGAGTTTGCAATGATGTTTTAAACACAGGAAAACTGCTACAACTATAAACTTACCTGTTCTGAAGTATATAAAGAGTGTACAAAAGGCTGTTACAAAAAATATTTTTTTTTACAGGTCTTACTTTGAAATACTCTGATATTACTCAAAAAATGCTAAATGACATTAATTTACACAATACTTCAACCTGTTTGCTTACTGAAAGGATTACACTCGGGTAGTTATTCCAAAGCATCAAGGCGTTGTGTTTCTTTTGGAATAATGGTCCCCACTGACATTTTCTCAGTTTAGTCAGATACTCATTTCCCATTGCCACAAAAAGCCCCAATGTGGTTAACTTCTCTGTGAGCCTCTGAGTATCTCACACCCAAGTTCAGTACTTATGAATCCCTTCTGTAACAGGCACCAGAGCAGAGTTCTGCATGTCGCTCGGGCTCACATCATAGCCCAACTTCTTCATGTCTTTGGTCACTACATTGAAGGAAATGGTCACAAAGCCTTGAGATCGCACCCTCGTTACTAGAAGAAGGAAGACGTGAATAAAACCGGTTAAGAGATGTTTTTGAGTAGTTGTTGAACTCCTTATACATCCAGGTAGGACTTTTCTCAGCAGGAACAACTTGTCTTTTTTATCAGCAGAAGATGGGTGGCCAAGCTGTGGCCTGCTGTCATGCAAGGGTTGCAGTCAGGAGCTCCCAGGGACTTACCTTCTCTTCCTTCTCCCTGTGCTACCACTTTGGGGTCAGTAAATTCTGGACGTCTCCCTGTGAACCAGCTTGGAGAAGAAAATAGAAAATAATTAATTGGATACATTCGCTAGTGTTTGGATTTGATACAGTTCATGATATGCATATTAAAAAAGCAAAGGGAAGGTTTAATGAAACTCCCAGCTTTTGTTTGCAGTAGAGGGTTTTGAAGACTGACTCACTTTATTGCCGGTCTACTTTGATCAAAGATAAGTTTGTCTCTCTAAGGAGAAAAATATTAAACCAATTTCACACACATTATGTTAAATTCAAGTTATTTCTGGGCTAGACAGAATCTTTTTATGGCAAAGAAGTCTGAAACTAATTCAGCTCCTGATTACCCAGAGTGATGGAGGGGCTTGGATACTCTCGATACATCAGAGGCGCACGTAATACAAAAGTGAGTATTACAATATATATCTGTATACAATACAGATCAGAGTGTAGATCTACAAAAAGGACATCGTAAAGAGAAGTAAATCAGTGGAATCCTGACCATCAGGCACAGACTCCCATGCTGCCTCTGACCCAAAGTGCTCAAGTACCACAGGACCAACTCTGCAAGGGCAGGCTCTGCTGGTACTGGCAATCCACCACCGAACAATCAGCTCACAGGTCATTCAGACTGTACTCAATACAATGGAAGGAAAAAAACTTAATACACTCAGTTGCTGTGTATAGACTGCTACTTTGGAAGGTGTGTGTGTGTAAACAAGACAAAGGCTGCAGAAAATGCATTCCAGATGGAAGAAAAGGTAGAACTGGGAATTGTTTTTCCATGTTGCCTCTGCTTTCCAGGTTGCTCTTAATGTGGCTGTCTTTCAAGAAAAGCCCCCAGCTACAGTAAGATTTAGGGATGGACTGCAGCATGCCTCCTTAGAGTCCAGTGGCAACTAAAATGCTCAGTAAAATGAGCTTTAAGTAGTGCCTCTGCAAGTCACATCACTGACGTGAATTGACCTGTGGAACATAGAGCTACCACTCAGTACAGGAACTCATGTACCAGTCTGCTCTGCTGAAATCAGTGTTCAAATGTGAGGATGAAGAAAAGATGAGTCAGCATTACTGCAAGCAGGTAGTTAGCATGTTTTAAGAAAGCTCCTCAGAAGATCTAGACACCTAAAAATGTGATTTTACTTACAAAACTCAAAACTATCTGGTTATGATACAAAGTATTCACATGTATGCACCAGTGAGTAGCTGCATATACCTTTGTGACTAAGAGCAAAAGGACTTAAAAAAAAAAAAAAGAAAAGAAAAAGTCTTTTAATTATTACCTTGTAAACTTCTGCAGCCTAGAGGTGGACTCTGGAACAAACATAGCAATGGTTCTTGTATGCCTAAAACAAACACAAGATGTGCATAACTTAAGAAACTAACCAAACAGCACTGGCAAGATTTCCTGTATTTATAAAGGTACCAGAATTTCAGACACATCAGACCACTGAAGTTCTTCATTATAGCACCTTCCCTTCCACAAAGAAAGGGTTTGTTTGCATAGGAAAAGAGTATCTTCCTTCATTTCCAGTGGTAGGAATGAAAGCTTAGCATGTGCTGAGACAGATGAGGAGAGGTAACATACTGCGCTTCATACTTGAGCTTTCTACATGCCAGTTTTGACTTTACAGTTGTCTACAGGATTACCAAAAATTATTTGATAACCAGGGGCAGCTGCTAGAAAATCCATGCTCTTTGTACCAGATGGAGAATACACGATAAGGAGATAGGGGAACATTTCTGTTTCTGAAACAACATAGTGACTAGAAAAACCCCCCTCTGTTTCTGTCCTGAAAGACAGGTTGTCACCTTACCTTCCAGGTGTGATGGGAACATGAACAGCTCCATAACCTCTGACCACATCGTTTCCAAAAAAGTCAGGTCCATAGACGCTCACTATGATCTGTGGCCCTGCAAACAAAGCGTCTGTGAGAGGTGTGCCTGGTCTGCGAGCTGCATCCCACCACCCCCAGCACTCACAGCCGGACGGGTTGGTGCTCTTGAAGGTAATGTCGATGGGGAAGTTCCAGACGAGTGTGGTGGGCGCGACGTCGCTTTTGGAGGTGATCTGGGAGATACCCTCCTCCAGGCCCTGCGGGGAGAATGTGGCATAAGCGGGGGGCTGGCACAAAGTCCGTTACACACATGCCACGCTGCCAGTGGGCCTGGCAGGCGGGCTGGGTTTCAGGGCCGCACAGTGGCGCCTTACCGCAGTGGGAACCCAGTCCTGGCCATAGACGAAGCAGAACTTGCAGTACAGGTCGTCAAATCCGGGGAACTGCCGGAGAGAGAGGCTGTGCTGGTGGGGGGATGCTGGGGCTGAGGGCCAGCCCCAGTCGGGGGGCTGAGGGTGGCCTGCACCGCCACGACTGCGGGTCAGGGCTGAGGGGGGGTGGGCGAGTCAGGGGGCTGAGGCCGGGGGCTGATGGGGGGACCCCCGGGTCAGGGGGCTGAGGCCGGGGGCTGTGTGGCGGGGCCCCGGCTCAGGGGGCTGAGGGCGCAGAGGCCGGGCCCGGCGGCCACCCGGGCGGAGGCAGCGCTGCCTGGCGCCCGAGGCCCGGCCGCCTCACCGGGCCGCACTGCTGAGGCCGCGGCCGGGCTGTGTGGCGGGGCCCCGCGCTCCCCCTCCCCGCCCTGCGGCCGCGGTGCGCTCACCTGCCCGCTCTCGATCTGCCCGGTGACCGCCAGCAGGAACACGCTGGGGCTGCCGGCGGCCGCCATGACGCGGCCCGCCCCGGGGCCAGGGGCCGCGCTCCCGCCGTTGCCATGGCCACGGACGGCGCGGCGGCGGGGACAGCCTTCCTCGGCGGGCGGCGCTTCGCGGAGCTGCCGCTCGGAGGCCGGCCCCGCTCCCCAACCCGGGGCGGGCCGCCGCGAAACGCGGGGAGACCCCGCCCCGGGGGCAGCCCCCGCCAGGGACCCGCCCGGCGCCCCCCGCCGCTCCCCTCGGCTCGGCCCGGCCCGGCCCGGGGGGCCCCTCGCACGCCACCTCGTAGCCTGAACTGTCCGGATTTATTTTTATCGTTATTATTTTCACATGAGCTCAGCCCCCGCGAGCTCGCTGCGAAGCACAGCCCGGGGACGGCGACTGCTCCGTGGCCACTAGATGTTGCTGCCGGCTGGGACAACTCGGCTCCGTCTGCCCCTGGCCGGGCCGGAGCCGCCACGTGTTTTCCAGGGAGGAAAAGCCTTTGGGATCGGTGGGAAAATGGGCTTTGTGGCCTGCGGAGGGTCGCCCTCCCGAGCCGCGCTGCGGCGGGAGGCCGGGGTCATCCCCTCGCCGTGCCGTACCCCATCCGGATGTGGCCCTGCATCCCGCGGGAGGGGAAGTGGGATGGTGCTGCTTTAATTAGCCTGTGCTAATTAAAAGGAGAGGGTAAATTTTGTGTGTAAATGAGGCAAATGAATGTGCTGGGGCCCTGCAGAGCTGAAACCACTGAAATCTGCTGACTGGGACTTAATTTTCCCCCACGGAGGCTGCACCATACTGGCGCTGGGCCCACTGATGCCGCCGTCACGCCAGGAACCTTTGTCACACACGCGCATGCCGGTGCCACCGAGGCTTGGTGCCTCAGTCACCATCTGCTGCGGTGCATCCCCTTGCCTCGTTTCTGCATCCTAGACCATGCTCCTCTTTTTGAGAGCGATCCGGGGGCATTTAATTGCCACCAGACACTCTGGGGAAGGGTGGAGGGATGAAGGAAGACCTGGCTCGGCGCCTGTGTGGGTTTCCCGTGCTGTGGTTTCAAGTCAGAGACCTTTCACACATGGGCTGAGCAGAGATGCAGATGAGCATGGTTGGGACAATGCCTCAGTCCTTGTCCTCATCCACTAGCTCCATTTATCTCCCCTCTGGCAGACCTGGTGGAGATGGCTTTGCTGCTTTGGCTCGCTGCGGTGCCACACGGTGAACTTCGTGGCCGGTGTCTTTCCTCAAGGGACACCCCAAGATACCACCTGTTGAAAGAGGTGGTGTGTTTTATACTGGACTGAAAGTAAACTACCATTGCACTTCACACCAAAAAATATCTTCCATGTTCCAACAGACATTGTCTCTGTCAGTATCTTACCTCAACTCCATTTTTTAGGTTTTGAGGGTTTTTTTGGTTTTGTTTTTGTATTTTTGTTTTTTTTTTAACATTCAGCGAACAAATTTGGCCAAGAGAAGAATGAGAGGAAAGCAAGAGGGGTGGGAGGGAATGGCTGAAATGTTATCCTTTATCTCCTCCCCCTCAAGAATGCCTGAGAGAAAATAATTTATTTGAACTGAAAATTATCGGGGGGGGGAAATAAAATAGTTCTAGACCAGCTGTCCAATGCTTCACTTGGCTACCAGCTACCTCAGAGCCAGCTAAGAGCCAATTTAAGGATTTTTTTCTTGCCTGGCAAGTGATATACAGCTGCTGGAGGAGTTATTATCAGCACCAGGAGACCTTCCCCATGACAGAGAGAAGGCAGCAAGGGTTTTTCAGCAGCTATGAGTCGTCTGTACCTGCTTGTGGAAGGACTCTATCCCCTCCCAGTCATAAGAGACCATTTTTTCTTTCCTCTCTTGCATGCCAGTCTTGTTCTAATTAGCTGCATTTTTGATCTTTGTGAGTAGACTGAAATCCCAAGCAAGGAAGCATTTTTACCCTGCTGGAAAACTTAATTAATGATCCATCAGAGAGTTTGATTTCCAAGCATAATGAAAACTCAGGGGTCACACCAACTCCATGGGTGTTACTTAACGATGTTGTTGTTTCTCTTGGCCACGTAAAACATTCACCTCTTCCCTTGGACTTGCCCTGATCCTGTGATATGTGAAGGGACTAATGGGAAGCCTCCCTGGGGAGTCTGGGGCCGCAGCCATTGTCGTGGGGAGGAAGGGCACTTGCCTGCTGCTCGCTGACTTGTCTTCTCTTGCAGATGCTGTGCCCATGTCGAGTCCTGGCTCCAGAAGATTGACTCCTGGCCTAGTGAGCTCACCAGTGTGCATTCAGCACCGACCTCTGTGCACGAGGCATGTTAAACGACTAAGGGAGTTACGTTTTCTTCATTCCCAGAAAGAGCCAGGGGTTGGAAAAATCCAAATTGCTTGGAACTCTGTCGCTAAGAGCTTCTGAACCAAGCTGGCGTACCTTGACCTGATGCCCAGAGCCGAACAGGCTGCTTCCCTGGCTCCCGGGGCGAGGGGCTCCCAGGGAGGCCGGAGTGTGGTGGTGCTCTCAGAGGGGTTCGTGTGCCGTCACTGTCTGTTTCCGCAGGGACTGACTCCGCACTCGCATGGGTGAGGGCTGAGCTAGCTGCTGGGAGAGGGGGAGCAAGTGGAGGCTCATCTCGTCCTGGGAGAAGCTGTCAGGCAGTGGCCCTGTGACGGAGGTGACACAGCCTGTGGTGTGTATCTCGTGCCATACCTGGTGCCCATCGCCCCATCTCTGGGCTCCTTCAGGGTAATTGCAATAGCAATAGTAGAGCCCTGGATGTGAATGGCAGGTCTGGGCACTGCTGCTCACTGCTGCCTCGGAGAGCAAGCGCTTAAAAGCCCTGTGCTGCAGGGAGATACCCAGAGAGCAGGTACTTTGTCACCGTTACATTTTCAAGTATGATTAAACCAACCCTGGGGTTGAATCATTGCTTCCAACAGGTGCTCGGGGAAGGTGGGTGAGACAGAAATGACAGTACAGTGGCTCGGCAGAAAAGTTTATTTTTAATCCCAAATATTTATGATCAACACCTGCTAAATGGCCAGTGAAATACGTTTTATGGTGTCATTAATCTGCAATAAACCAGTTTTATTTTTAGAGTGTTTGCACAACGTTGCCAGCCTGACTCATCCCTGCCTGCGTTTTATCTCTGTGAGGAGGCTGCAGAGAGGTTCCCTGCCCTTTGTCTTAACAGCCTTTTACTTCTGTTCTCAGAGCTCTTCCCACCTGCTGCTCAAATCAAACAGCACGGAAGGAGGATAGTCTCATAACATCAAACGTCATATCAGGGGGAGCACATTCCTGTTGTCATTCTTGCTGAATTTATCTACCCAAAGGTTTATTGTGGTAGGAAGGTAACTGGGGTTACAGGTGGGGTAAACTTCTGCGTTATGTGTCTGAATGTTGTGAGCCAGCCAGGAATGAGGCCCAAGGGGTCGCGACTACACCAAGAGGGTCCTCGTCACCCTGGGCTCAGCGGGGAGGGGGCTTTGCTGGGAGGGACACACACACTGTGTGTAAACCAGGCCAGGCGCGAACCTGGGGAGACTCGCTCCATCCTCAGCCCAAACACGTTTTGCAAATATACCCCCTGAGCAGAAAAGCAGGGCAAAAAGCCAAAGCAGACATTTCGCTATTCGGTGTTCTGCTCCCCCTCGTTACACTGGGTAATTTAGCAGGTTGGGGTCCAGCTCTGACACCCCCCTGGCCATGTGGCTGCCAGCCCTGTGCCAGGCAGACCACGGCTGGGGAGGGGAGGTGTTGCTGCCAACGAGCTGTGAAATGCCTGGTCTTCTATGAAGAATTAATTTGTATTGGAACTTGTTACCATTGGTGAGATTTTTTTTGTGTTTGTTTTTTGTTGTTAATGAGGAAAATTAATTAGTGCCTTGGTCTGAGCCAGTCAGAATAAATTAATGTGCAGGCAGGAGGGGGGAGAGGGTGAGGAGAACTGGAGAAGCTGGTTCCCAGCGGGGCCATCAGATTTGATAAGGACATCAGGCTCTGGGGAGAAGAGGGGAAGGGAAGCGAGCTCCTTCCTTCACTGGACACAAAGCCCTGCTGCTCTCAGCCCCCTGCCCCGGGGGTGGCCGTGTTTTTGGGGGGTGACTCGGGTGGGAGAGCTGGTCTCTGCTCGTGTGTCTGTGGCAAACCCTGGAGACATTGCCACTGGCCTTCTGCAGCTTGTGCCTCTGAGTGGGGCAAAGCAGAATCAAAAAAAAGCTGCTCCAGGGGATTTCAATCAAATAGTCAAATAATTAATCTGGTTTCTTTCCCGTGGTGTGACATGATGAGGATTGCTGGCATTTTCTCTCTTTCCTCATGAACAGATATTTTTTTTTCCCACTGAATAGTCCAATGGCCACAGCTGGGAAAAACCCCAATCCTGACCTACAAGTGAAGGGTCCCCGCACCAGGAGCAGCCCAGCCTGGTCACAGCCCCAGCCTGGGTGTGAAACCCTCCGGGTGACATTGCCACCTGGATCAGTGTTGAACCAGGGAGTACGTCTGTGCTGCTGCATGTCCCTCAGCCCAGAGCAACCCCTCTGCACCTCCCAGCCTCCACAGGGAGCTGGTGCTGGGACTGGCCTGGCTAAAAGGGCTAAATCCTGCCGTGGGAGAAATGGGGCTGCCTACGTTAACACCGTTTTGCTGGAAAAGGATCAAGCACTCACCTGGTGTGAGCGTGAGTTACTCCACAGCCCCGGCGGGATTGCAGCAGATATAGACGTGTTGAGCTGCTTAAAGAAGCCAAAAAAACAGAAATGGAGATTTCAGCCCCTCAGCCCGCACTGGTGGTGCCGTGGCTCCAGCAGGCTGTGCTAAAATTTCTAATTAAGCCCCCTTGTATGGAAGAAGAGATGGCCCCAGCCGTTAAAACATAGCCGTGTGTTTAAAGCTTAATAGGGAAGGTTTAATGGATAAAGTCAATTTAATTATTCATCCTAAGAAAGCTTGTACAAATATCAAATGCTTATTAGTATTCATGCAACCTGTATGATCTCGCAACACTGACAGATTAAAGGTTTTATCTAATTACTCTGGGGATGGATTCAGAATTGGTTGTTGGGGTTTTTTTTTAATGTTTTTTTTTCTCCCCAGCCTGACAAAGAGGGTTTCAGATCGATGCCATCCGAGATGTAACCTTGAAACAGAGACCATCTGGAGGCTCTTCAGGTTGCTTTGTGATAGTTTCCTCTGCCCCTTCCTCAACATGGTGGGTTTTAATCCTTGTTTGATCCCCGCTCCTCAAAGGCTGCCAGAGCAGCTCTGGGCAAGCCCAGACCGACGCGGCGCTGCTGTCCCTGCGGGCTGTGGTTTTGCTGAAATGGAGAGCAGTGGGGCAGAGGCTGGCTGACAAATGGACACGACTGAATTATCATTAAAAATGCAAAATAGAAATCGATCTAATTAAATAATAATGACTCACATTTACCCGGTGCTTTTCACTTCTGGTCTTGAGCAATGCAACCCTTGCAGACAGCCCGGTGGAAATTGCTTAACGTTGCAGAGATTCGATCAGCTGGGAAATTAATGCCGGGCGATGTTAAACTGTTTCTCTGTGCAGTTGGGCACAGCCAGGTTTGGGCTGAGGACCCAGCTCCAGGGGCTTTGCACCTGTTCAGCCAGGTGACCGTCCCCAAAAGAGATGTCAGGGAGCAATTCCCAGTCACTGTCTGGCCTTAGGAAATTCAGTCGGAGCTTGGCTCTCCCCACCCGGCCAGGATGTTCCTGCAGGCTCCTGGAAGGAGTTGTTATGGGTCCTGCTGAGCTCCATTTGGATTTGGGAACATGTGGCTTTGTCCGAGGGGACAGGTGAGTCCCCTGCCCTGCAGCCACAATGCAAAGGCTTGTGGCCACCTCCGAGGTGACAAGGGCTTCCCTGCACCCTGGGGATGGAGGCCGGCAGGGAAGGAGGGAGCAGGAGCCTGGTGGGCCTGGGGCAGGACCCCCACATGTCCCGGGAGGCATCACAGAGCTGTGATGACATTGCAGCCCTGGGACCAGCGCCTGCCGGGAGGGAGAGGAGGGTCCTGAAGCCACAGGGCACATTCAGATGCTCTTGGCTGGGAACATTCGATCTGCTGCAGGTGAACGAGTTCCCCGGGGTCTGACACACGGTAAGGACCCGTGCCCTCGCGCCAGAGGCACAGCTGCATCCCCGTCAGCATCTTCTTTACCAGCAGGGTTTTGCACCCAGCAAACTACAAAACCCACCTTGTCTTCACTAATTGCTCTCAGTACCAGGCTCCTGCCTTGTCCTTCCGCTTTTCCAAGAGCCTGATCCATGTCCCCAGACCCTGGGGATGTCTTGGTGGGTACCTGATCCAGATGTCACAGCTGCAGTGTCATCTCGGGGGATGGCTGTGTCCCGCAGGCAGCTGCGGTGGGAGGCCAGGTCCCCGGGAGGCGGTGAGCCTCTCCAGTTGGGCAGAGGCAGCAGAGCCCGTTCAATTCCTTCTCCTTGTGGCTTGAAGCAGCTCTGAACCTGCAATTCCCAGCTGACACTTGTGCCTGGCGTATGGGTGGTGTCTGGATGCCCCACACCTTGCAGGAGCGTCGTTGTGGGATGGAGGCCATATTCCAGTCTTGGCAAGCTGCCTGTGCTTTGACCGAGGTCACAAATAAGGAAAGGAAAAGGCTATTTTGCTCTGCTGATGCCCCTTAGCCGATGCATTTGGTACCCAAGAGCGGCGCTGTCGTCGTGGTGTGGATTGGGCCAGTAAAGACCCATGGTGTGGCCTCTCCATGCTGTCAGCCTGGGCCAACCATGTCATGGGTCTGACGTGTTTCATTCCTGGGTTTTTACCTGTGGGATCCCAGGAGGTGTCCCGGGAAAGGGATGATTCCCAGAGCAGCCCAACCCCAGTGCTCCTGAAGCTACCGCAAGCTGTAACCATGGGCAAGGAAAGCCTTTTTCCAGTCCCCCGTGCTTCATGCTCCTGCTTGTAATTAAATGGTCTGATTTAGGCTTATTTTTAGCCTAATAAAGCACAGCTTTGCCAAAAAAGCTTCTAACAGCAGAGGTTCCTGCCTCAGATTGGATTTTTCCTTCCTTGGCTGGAAACCCCTAGTTGGGAAGGTGACAAGTGGCAGAGAGACTCGATTTGGAGTGACACTGCTCCCATGATGTGGGACAGCACTGCCATTCCCATGGCTCAGCCGTCTGCTGAAGCTGGATTGTGGATGCAGCTCCCACCCTTCGGCGGTGCCTCAGACCCCCGGGAATTTGGGAAGATGGGAAAAGGCTCTTTCCCTTTTGTCCCTGCTCCAAAGCAGACAGGTACAAATGCCTTCTAAAGTTGTTCCTTTTTTTATATATACAAAAACGTTTTATAATTGAAATTTAAGAAAAATAAGAGGCTTTCCCTCCTCTGCTCCCCCTGGTAGTGGGGCAGCTCCCCTGGAATTGCTGCCTGACTTTCCTATGGTTGCCCACGGCATCCCGGGGCTGTGCTGGGCCAGCACTCCTCTGGCCGGGACTTGGCCACGGTTTATTCCCAACGTAATAAACCCCCTTCCTGGTGGCAGTTTTTTTCCAAAGCTCCTACTCCATGGAACATGTTGCTTTTGACAAATAACCTCTTTACAAAGGAGACGGTTCATAACATAACCCCCACCCCCAGCACTCACTGTGTATTTTGGGTGGTCTCCACGGGTTTCTCCTATGTCTCCGGCTGCAGCTGTGCTGGGCTCCTGCCACAGTGGTGCAGGTGCTGTGTGTCCCGTCCCATCCTGATCCTGGCCAGGTGACAGGCAGAGGGAGCCTCTTCTTTTCCTCCCTTTACATTTCTGCTAGCATAAAATAAAAAAAACCCTTGGCTACTTTTTAGTCTGCTGGAGCCTCATTTAGTGCACTCCCAAGCTGCGGTTCCTGCTGCAAAATCAAGGCTTTGGTACCTGGATCCCGCTGCCCCCAGTATTTGGCCACCTCACACATGGTGCTGGCCCATGGCCTGGGGCTGGCGCAGAGCCAGGACCAGGGGCTACTGGAGCAAAACCTCTGAACTATCCCTGACACCCTGCCGTGGCCTCAAGCCCTTCTGACGTGTCCTGCAAACCAGCTCTCCATCCCTGCGCAGGGAGTCACTATCGGTGGCCACCCGCCCTGCAGCAAGCGGCTTTTCCTTCAGCTCTGAGGGGGGATTTGGGCATGGGGGACGCTGCCTTTCCCAGCAAAGCCAAAGAATTCCAGCAGTAACACCACCAGCAGCTGCGCAGTGCAGCCGAGGGATGCGCCAGGGCATCCCACGTGCCTCCAGGCAGGATTCAGCCCGGAGGATTCTCCTCCTTTCCAGTCTGCTGCTTAAACTGCAACAAAAGGAGTTTGCCATCATCTCCAAAGCGCGATTAATAATTACTTTTATGGTGCTTTTCTGGAATTCCTTGCTATCCCACTGAGACAGGATAATTATTTACAATAATCCTAAATGATTCTTAATTGCAACGGCACAGGTGCTCGCAGGCAGCCAGCACGAAGCCACTCGCTTGACATATGGAGGCTCTTGCGCCGGGCGAGGGATTCGCTGAGTGTCGGAGCCGAGCGGGAGGTGGGACCAGCTCCAGGCGCAGCGGGAAGGGGATGGCTCAGGCTCAGGGCCCGATGCCCCAACGGCCGCATCTAGAAAAGAGGCTTCAGGGGATGCTGAGCTCTGGAGGCAGGATGGGACCCTCAGCTGGATGCGATGCGCTGGAGCAGGGCTCGGCATCCTGCCTCAGCCCGCCCTGCGGCACAAAGTCAGGCCACGCTTCCAGTTTATACAGTTTAATACATGTGAAACAAGATACATTTCCTTTTGAGTAATGAATGCATAAATAACAGAAGATATATGTGAATGCATAAATATGAGGCGGCATGGAACGAACCAAACAAAAATTATTGGTTTTTTTTTTTTTTTCCCCTGTACGTCTTTTTGTGGCCGCTGCCCAATGCTCAGGCTGATGGCGCGGCCTTGCTGCTGCTCTTATTTAACATCAGCTTTCCACGGCAAAGCTGTCCCACGGTGAGAGGGTCTGGATGAGGGGTGGGGAGGGAGCAGGGACTGGAGGCTAAAAAAACCTGAAATATCAACCCCAAAACTGAAAATAAAAAATAATAATAATAAAAAGTGGAGTTAACAGGTGACCTGAATTCCTCTAGAGGCTTCTCAGCTGGAGCTGGCACCGAAGGGCCTTGGGAGGCGAACGCGTCTGTGTGTGGGTGCAGGGGGTGCAGGGGGAAGACCAACAGAAAAAGCGCAAATGGGAAGGATACGGCTACCGCCGAGGCTCCGAGGGCGTTCTGCTACGAGGAGGACAAATCGTTAGTTGAAATGCTCACAAAGAACATCACCTAAGACAGCTCTTCATACCTTTACATACTGTATCAATAATTTACTTTGAACTGCAGTAAACAAAATACATTTCTTAAATAATTTACTATTTATTTGTTTTTTTAATCTCTCTGTAAATTTAACTTTTTTCCTTTTTTTGGTCTTTTTTTTTCTTTGTAACACAAGAAACCATGTTTGTGCATGTCATTTCAGATTATTGCGACATGTAACCTGAATTTCAGTTAAAAAAAGGAAGAAAAAAGCAACAGGACAGTTGTACAGACAAGAAGAATGAATAACTTATTATTGCACTGGCTACAATTCAGTAGTGATTTGGTTTTTTTTTTCTGTAGTTAGGAAAACCTCTGAAGTACAAAAGAAAAATCAGACATTGAAAGCATCAACCGTGAAAAGAAGCTGGTGGGATGATGGTGGAGGGAAGAAGAGGAAAAAAATGAAAGCAAAGAAAGAAGAGAAACATTTGGAAAATGAATGGCCGTAATAATTAGTTCCACATAAAACCCAAGGAAACACCACCCAGTTGCGGAGTCACATGTAATGCAAAAACCAGTATCGTTTCTCTATAAAAATATGTGCATTATGAAGAGAGAGTTTTTGTGGGTATATTTTTTTTTGTCTTTTTTTCCTTGTTTTGTATCTCACAAATACATTATTTCTATTTATATAACTGCTGATATACAGACAATGTACAGCTCCCATCTCCTGGGCACTCCCGTGTAATGTGACATCTCTAAAAGGTGCCTTGTTAAAAGTTGAGCATCTTTAAAAAAACAAAACCAACAAAACAACAAAACCCAAAGAGAATCCCCCAAATCCCAGCCGCCACCACCTCAAACCTGAATCAATGTGATTGAGGCCACGGAGTGGGGTGGGAGGAACGAAGCCACCCCCTGAATCGGCTCCACCGATTCTAAAGGGAAGGTCCCTTTAGAAAAGAAACCCCTGAACCGCTTTGCAAATCTGCTCCCCCCACCCCGAAACCCGTCAGCGTTTCGTCCAGCCGTTTGTTTAGTTTCTTTTTCTTTTTAATTGTTTTTTTTTCTTTTCGTTGTGTGGTGTTGTTTTTTGTTTTTTGTGTGTGTGTGTGTGTGTTTTTTTGCAAACCTCCACAGCGCTTAAGAACAAGTGGCTGCGAGAAAGGAAAAAAACCGAGAGCAGCCACCCACGTACGCGTGGCCACTCGGTCCCTTCGGTTTGGAAACCCACATTGGTGTCAAGCCCTTGAGACCCCCCCGCTCCCCCCTCCCAGAAAGCTATACTGGGTCATCTATGTCTTCTTCTGTTGCAACAGTCACGGGGACCAAGTCCTGCTTCTGGAGGGGGCTCTTGGCCATGCCCAGGAGCTCTTTGCTTTTCTCGGTGTTGCTCCACTGAGTTTTTAAGTGATCTGGCTTTTTCAGTTCGGAGGCGGCGGGGTCCGGCCGGGAGTCCACGGAGGCCGGCGTGGACTGGCCGCTGTCCAGGAGATCCGAGAGGCTGCTCAAGGAGCTGCCGTCCAACTGCTCGAATGAGAACTTGGGGATGGCCAGGTGCTCCCCGCGGCACGGCGGCTGGCCCCGGCGCTCTGCTTTGGAGGCCGACTCCCCGGGCTGGCTCTCCATGAGCTCCAGGGACTCTCTGTAAGCCGGGAACTCGCAGGATGGGGTCCTTCGCCGCAGCATGCTGTTCTCGGAGGGTTTGGTGCGCGAGGCCGCCCCGCTGTCGTCCTCCATGGGAGGATCTATAGAAATGCAGGGCGGGCTCATCTTCTTCTTCCTCCGGGCTCCGTGGATGTACTCGGACTCCGTCTGGATGTGGGCAGGGGACCGCTGCTTTTCCTCAGCGGGGTCCTCAAAGCTACAGTCCCCATCGCTCATGGAGGGGCAGATCTCGATGGAGTGTCGCCTTTGGTCGTCTGCCCAGCTGGGCTTGTTGAGGAAGCCCTTCGTATCGACGCTGTAAAACTTCTTCAAGTCCTTCTCCTTGGTGATGCCCCCAGAGAGGCTGGTTGTGCTGCAGTTCTTGAGGGACACTGGCGATGGGGCCGGGGAGATGAACGGCGAAGTCGAGCGGCTCCCAGTGTCTGAGTGCTCCCCTCCCCAGTCTTTGGCCGAGCTGTTGATGTGGCAAACCTCCTCGTCAGCCAGGTCAGAGGACTCGAAGAGGCAGCCCTCAGGGCTGGGAGGGCTGCTGCTGGGGCTGGCCGGCTGGCTGGGTATGCCGTGGTGGCCGCAGCTGTGCTTCCGTGTGAGTGTGCTGGGGTGCCGATGTGGTGAGGATGGGGGGGAGCATGGAGGGGAGGCAGCTGTGGGATGGAGTGGGCTGGTGGTGAAGGTGCTCTGGGGCTGCTTTGCTGATGGTAACATCTCTCCAGGCTCTGCTTTCAAGCTGTCCTTGCAGTCCAGAGCCTGCCCATCCACAGAGTCTGTTTGAACGGCCTCCTGGAAGGTAAGGAGAGAGAGAGAGAGGGTGAGAGCCTGGGGATCTGCTGGGCCAGCGGCACTTCCAGCGATGAAACATGGCACGTGGCAGAATGGTTGGTGGGTCTAACGCACCCTGCACCTACCCTATCCCTGCTCCATCGTGCCAGCTGCTGGCAAACCCTCCTCCCGTGCATGAGGCTTTGCCAGCCAGCAGACCCAGAGCTACGTGTACAGGGGTTGTACCTGCCAGCTCTTTCTGCACCATCTTGCTCTTGCTCTAGCACCACCTCTTGAGTCAGTGTAACCTGCCTAAAGTGACACAGTGCAGTGCTGGCTGCAGGCTTCCCACAGCACCGGAAAAACTGAATTGGGTGCCTTCTCTCTATGCTTTAGCTAGGCTTTCATAGAATAGCACATCCACAAAGACGAAAGTAGGTAAAAAGGGCTTTCCCCTGTGTGTCACTTGCTGAGACTGGAGTGTGTTAAAAGTTTTGTTCTAAAGCTCCAAGTAAAGAAACCCAAGAGGGGACTGGGAAAGAAGGGAAAGACCCAGGTGACCAGACGAGTTCACCTCTGCAGGCTCTTGGCTGCTCACCTGTCTGCACAGCAGCTTGTTAAGAGTAGGAGATCGAGGTGTGACATGTGGGGGAAGGATCTTCCAGCGATGGCGGCCTTCATGGTTGGGGGAACGGACTGCCAGCTGGAGGGACTCCGTTGGGACTCTCAGAGAGGAACATGTTCCCACAGGCTGGGAGCGGATGGAGGTGATGGATCCTGGGAAACAGAGAGAGAGCAGTCAGCACCACCACTGGCGGGGGGCTGTGGAGGTCTGAGGGTGCCCACAGACTCCAGGAGGCAGCAAACACAGGAGGAGAAAGGAAATGCTTGTCTAGTCTGGTGGAAATCCCAAGCCTCAGCATAAGCCTTGGGCAGTGCCAGGATTAAAAACCAGGTGTCCCTTGTCCTGTCTCCTGCTCTGAATACCAGGCCATATCTCCTCAGGGATGGCAAGGAGGTTGCAGATGAAGTCTCTGCAACTCAGCAGTGTTGCGTCTGGCTCTGCCTGCTCCAGGATATCGACTGTTACAAACTTTATGCTCATAACCTCTATTTTCTGTTTCAGGTGACAGGAACCTCCTCCTGCAGCCGCTGTAACACTCAGGGTGGATGGTGACCACCAGGACCACGTGGCAGCAAATGAAGGGCAGGAGGTGGGGTTGCATTTGAAACCCTGCTATTGCCACCTTCCTGTAACATCGCATTGGGAGGATTTGTAAAAGGATGTTGCCTGTTTGGAGAACGCGGATCAGGGACTTAAGTCTGGTGGCTGTGCTGGATCGCCTGAGTCAGGACACCTGGGTTTGTTTCTGCAGTGCTGCCAGCGAAGGGCTTGCAACCTTGCGTTGCTCCGCCAAACGGAGGCAAGAGCAGCGCTGCTTAGCTCCCTGGGAGGCTCCGGAGCTCGACTTCAAAGTCAAACCTACCTCCTTGTACGGCCAGTGGGCACCCTGCTGTACCGACACCGCGGTGTACGGACACTGCTGGCATGACCAGGGCAGTTTTCCTGTTCACTACAGCCCAAACACCACCAGCACTGCCTGTCCACGAGGCAGACGTTGGCTGAATGGGGTCTGATCAGCAGCATGGAGACCACTACGAGTGCTTTGACAGTCCCTGAGCTCATGTATCAGGCAGGAATCGCTCTCCTCCTGAAGGCTCCCGGTCCCCTGGCTGAGTCTAAAGGCAATCCCTCCTCCCCAGCCCCTTTGTGGTGCTGCTTTACTGCAGTTCTGTGTTGTTTGAAAGATCGTTTGCTTTTTTATTTTTTTGGCTGCAGGATTTATTGTCCTCATTAGCTTGAAACCCAACGTCTGTTTCTACATTGCTGCTCCATGTTAAAAACACAGCTATCCATCACTTCAAGAGATCTCGCCCAGAGGTCAGGGAACTTGAACCTATGACAAAAGCCATCCAGACAGATTGCAGTTGCATTTCAGAAAGAGATTTGTTGTTGGGAAGAAAGAAAAGTTAGTGTTTAATCATTTTTCTTTTGGAGCTTTTCTCCAGAACACCACAGAAAGAGCAGCGTAGCAAGCTTCCCACTCCCACCCCACCCCACTTCTCCCTAGTTCTTTTTTGGGCTCTCCTACAGCCAGAATTTCAGAGTGAGTCTGTGCTGTTCATGTGCTAATCCAGGCTTTACAAAATGTTTTTTATGATGTAGAAAAACTTTGTCATAAAATCTGTCACAAACATGGTCATAAAATCAAACCCCTATGCTCTCCTCCCTGTCCTTAGTTGGAATTCCCTTTTGTTGAAAACTTTCCATCTAGTTCTCATATAGGAAACCAAAAACCCCTCTAAACTGCATACTCGGGAACACTGAATATCTCTGGATTTGTATATTTTTTCTCCTGTTTTTCTAGTAAATCAGGAAGCATCTAAGACCAAAACAACACAGTATCTGGTCATCTCACAATATTTTCACTGTGTTGTCACCGAAGTACTGGGAGAAGACCAGACATCCTTAACTGACGCTGAGAAGTCGGTGAAACACAGATGCTAATGTGAGTCTCTACGTGCTCAGTTTTACTTGCACATAACTTATGGGACTGTGACTTAAATCGCAGTTTGGTCAGCTCAGGAGTAGCACAGCCCTGGTGACACTGGTTGGGTGCATGTCCCAGACCAGGGAAAAAGCAAGCCCCTGACATATCCATCACTCAGGTGCTCTTGGGGAGAAATTTGGGAAACATGAGAAAGTTCTTCATCAGTTCTACCCACCCCTGCCAACATCACAGCAGTTTTATACTGGTATAAATCCTGATTTACACCCACTACAGAGATGAAAACCATCCCCAGTAGTCCGGCCATGAAACCCAACCTCTGTTTTCTTTGCTTAGCAAAGAATTTGCAGGTGAAATAATAATAAATACTGAGCAGAGAACATTAACTGGTGTCCAGAGAGTTTGAACAAATACAGAGTTACTTCATCCAAGGAAATCAGAGCAGATCTTGCCAGCCCCACCAGGGTTTGCAAACCCACTACTCATCTGTCCAAGCAGTTCTTACATTTCAAACAACGTTGCATCAAAGGAAACCAGGCTGGTAAGTTCTTGGGAGCTGCTCAAGAAGCACATGTGCTTTTAGGGAGGCAGATTCTTTCTTATTGATTTCCCCTTCAAGCCAATGCACACAACAAAAGAGGTGGAGGTGCTAGAAAGGCATTTTAGGGGAAATGTATTTGGATGCAGTCGGGTAAATGTATACTCACAGGCTCTGTGTAGCTTGTGATTCCCTGACTGCGGGGTCTCTGCAAAGATTCATTATAAGGCCAGGCTAGGGGGGCACTGGAAAGTGGTTGCTAATCTTTATGCTCCCAAAGAAACTCCTGCATCTTTGAACTCAAAGTACCGTGCTAAAAAGATACCGCTCTGAGACTGAAGACTGCCTGAAACAATAGCTGTAAAGGAGCTCTGTCAGAAAGTAATACCGACTCTGGCCCAGATTCATGCTGATTTTATTGGTTCGTAGTTATGATGTCAGGGCTGATCGCTTACTTCAGCTTGTACCCTTTTCCTCAGATAACAGCCTGTCGTCTACCCTCCATGGCTCAGGAACCCCACTTCTCCCCAGTCAAACACCTGACCCCCCAGCTTTTTCTGCTGAAAAAAAGCAGTGATGTGATGAAAACACACAACTGGGGAGCGTGTGGGAAACTGCAGTCATGCTGACAGTACCGAATCGAAGCAAGCCCTGGTTCAGCCCGTGTTTGGCACGGGTTGCTTACTCCCCATCTAACCACCACGCGTACCTGCCGCCTCATGGTTTCAGCTAGGAGAAGGAAGGGAAAACTCCATGAGCAGTACCTCTTTGGGATTTGCAGGGATACGTTTCCATCTCCACCTTGTGGAGGGGAAAAGGGGCTTTCGCTGGCATCACAGGCCGGAACATGTAGCTGTCGTTGGGCAAGGAGTGCATGCGGGAAACAGAGATCTTGCGGACTGTCAGCAGGTTTTGAGAGTCCTGGGGCCTCAGAGAGGCTGCGCCGCCCTGCAAGGCAAGGAGACAGGGAGATGGGGTCATTCAGCATCTCAGTGGTGAATTTACAGCGATCTCCTCATCTGCTTTTTCTTTTAAAACTGTATGCAGATGTTCCTCTTGGCATCTTACAGAGTCTGCAGCCCTGGTGACTGCAACGGGATACCAGAGCTGTGCTGTGCTAGCTGAGTAGAGCTCGAGTTGCGGCTGGAGTAAAATGAGGCATCAATGACCCACCACTAAGCCGATTCTTGGACACTGCAGAGAAAAAGTAAGGTCCAGGAAAATGGGGCCCACCCTCTAAACACATGAGAAAACCAGCATTCCTCACACCATTCCCCTCGGATTTTCCCAGGGATGCTTTCAGCCTGGCCTGGGTGGGGATGTCCGTCTCCTCAAAGCTACCCTGGGACAGATGGGCAAAACTGGCCAGTCCTCGGCCACACTGACCAGGGGTACCAAGTGTTTCTGGAAATTCCTGTTTTATCTCCCCAAAACACACATACAGGCAGACATTTAAACATGGACATTAACACCACTGCAAACCCTGCTGCCTCTCTCCTACAACGGGGAGCATTTTGGGCACCACTGAGCCCAGAAGAAGACAGCCCCACGGCAGAGGGCAGAAGGCGACACCATGGCAGCGCGAATGTGGTGCTGTTCGGGGGTTGAAAAGGGATTTCTCTGTGTTTGCTCTCACTGTGAAATGGGTCTGGTTAGAAATACCTGGACAGAGCACATCAACCTTAAACTTGACCTCTCACTGCTTCTCCGAGGCCCTTGTCACTTCAGGCACCTCACAGCAGATTTATCCTGGCGTCTTAGGAAGCTTTAGGGGCTCAAACAATGTCTCTGTGGTGCTGACGGAGCAGCTGTGAGAGGCAGTGCCATGACTTGGCCAAGTGTTGGGGGACGGGGAGCCCTTGGAACAGGACCTGCAGCCTGGCTCCTGGCCCCGAGGTTTTGGTCCCAGACACATTCCCCTCACAATTTACCCTGTTATCTAAAGTACGACTAATCGCTCTGGTTTTCCTTTAACGTCAGCCTTCCAGTGACTGATTGAAAACATTTTCCCAGCTGCATGTCTTAAATTAAATGTATTTTGCTTTGCTCTGCTGGGCTTTTTTCCCTCTCTGCTAGCAAAATCTGAGCCGGAGATCCCTCACTGGATAGTTTGGAGGTCACCAAGGATCTGGTTAAATCTGTTTTTTTCCATGTAGTTCTGGCTCTTTATTTCCTCAGATTCCTAAAGAGACACATCCTGAGACAAATTGCTTGATGCTTTTACCCTGTTGAGCTTGGCTGAGAAGATGGTGGGAGGATCAGCAGCGGTTATTTGCAGGTATTTGGCGTCCAGCGCTGCCTGCTGCCTTGCCCAGCAGCCTTCCAGGTGCAACCCAGGTCTCTCGTCTGATATATTAATGCACCAGCAGGGTGGCTGTGCCAGTTGGCCTCTGGCCATTACAACTAATAAGCTCTATCAGCATCACAACACCTGAGCTGAAGGCAGGTGGGCAATTGTTAACACCCGGGTGCCACACAGAGAGAAAAGGTCTTGCTCCACTTGCTCAGTAGGCTAACAGAACGATCACAGTGTCTAGTAACAGTTCATCTTTACAGCATCTTGCATTGGTTGTGTCTGGCTGGCACAAATGAACAGAAATCCCTTCTTGACATTAACAACTGCAATGTTTAAGGTTTCAGCTATTGAGATCCAGTAGAGTTAAGGATGTGGGCACATTTCAAATGGCTTCAAAGCTACTGCAATAAGTATTTGAAATATGAAACATGGCCAGGAAGCTCGTTGGCTCACACCTGGTGAGCTGCTCTCAACAGCTAGGAAGGTTTGGAGACACCCCACCAATGCCACTGCTGCTCCTCCTCTTTAATGGGAAACACCTCACTCACTTGGGAGCCTGATCCCATGCCCTGGAAATCAATGTGGCTCCATCAAAATCCATGAAAGCCCAACCTGGACCAGTGCTGCTGGGACTGCACATGGTGAACCCTGCCTGCAGGCACCCTGGGGGCTTGGGAGGGTCCCAGGCATCTGGTAGAGATGTGCAAGGTGGGACCCTGCTCACCATGGGACCCCTCTCAGGCCAAGTAGAAAGGCAATAAACTGACTGCCGACAGTCTTGGTGATGCAGCTCAGAGGCTCAGTTGAGCACCTTTAATCGTTTGAGCCTAACTCCTTCCTCTTGTGTCTGGGAATCAATAGTCTGTTCAAGCTCTGATTTTGCTCTGGTGCAGAGGGAGCTCAAGAAGAAATAATCCTGCAAATACCTCCACAGGACATGACCCTTCCTGGGTGATTAAACAGCCAGAAGATCCTCTGTAAGCAAAGGTGACTGGCAGGATGCTGTGGAAGAGGGAACACTGTAACTTCTCAGAGGCCTGGAGCCAACAGCCTACAAACAAGCCATGGGCAAAATTCCCAGATGAAGGACTCCTCCTGATCCCTTTCTGAAGATGTGTGTCTTCAGCACTGTGAGCAAGCTTAGCCATTTCTCACAGCATCTGCGGTGGGGAAGGCAGAGGCAGAACAAGGGCAGGTGTAACTCCCTGCCTGTGCCTGCTGATGCTGGCACCCCGGCACAGGCCAGCTCTGGTGGCAGCCAGGGTCATGCTGTTGGTCCCTGTAGAGGTAACAAGCTCTCAGCTCTGCCAGCAGAAACCCAGGACCCCTTGCAGTTGTATTTACAAAGTTGGAAATTTTGCCTGTCCCTGAAAGATGCCTTCCCTGCGATCTCCCTCTGAGCCTCTGCAGCTTCCAGGTGGCCAAGCCAACGGGCACCCTGCAGAGCTGTGGACTTCCTTGAGGATTATACTTTCATATCACTCATCTTGCACAAGGAAAACCACATGGTCATCAAGACCTTAATCTGAGCCCAGAATTTGCTTGGAGACGCTGTGAGATACCTGCCACTAGAAGGTGCCTTGATAGTCATGACAGAGGTCAGGTAATGAAGGGGAAGATGGCCCAAGCCTAAAGCAGATTAATTCTGGGTGGCCCCTGCAAGTCCTCTGATGACAGCAAATGTGCTCCCCATCACAGTCAATGTGCATCTTCATCACGGACCGAGGCTTGCATGTTTCTCACGCCCACCGTGTCCACATCTGGAGCTCATTCACCCCAAGGAGGGTACTGTGCTGCAGCGGGGCAAACTGTGCAATATCCTTATGCAATGCGAGCTGGGCACCAGTTTGTGGTGTGATCGGGAGGGACGGAGCAGAGGGGGCTACAGCCCTTCTTGTCTGCTGGGTGATGTCCCCAGAGCATCTCCTGAATCCACAGCTCTGGTGCTAGCTGAAAGCCTAATGTATTGATCTGCTTAGGCCTTTGTTTCCTCAATACTGTATCATAAACAAGTTCTTACAGGACAGAGGATGGAAACAACTGTTGTGGCTGTGAAGCGACAGGTTTAGGACAATTCAGACACCACCACTAGTTGCACAGCACCAAAACACAATGCCACAATGCAGAAACAACGGCACGATGTCATTCACCTCAGCCTTGTGGCCTGGGGTTTTGTGGGAAGGTGTCAGGACATGTTGGGAAACAGAGCAGAAGGACGGGATTTCCATGATGGGAGTCTCTGCCCCCTCCAGCATGTCTGAGTCTGGGATGGCTAAAGACACATTCTCACAGCTCAGCACCTCCTTCAAATTGGGGAGATAAAAAGCATCAGTAGCAGAGCAAGGCTGGGTCTTAACACTCGAACATGTTTGCCCTGTGGCATTTCCTAGTTGCTCCATTCATCCAGAGGAGGAAGGAAAAGCAAAGCAAATGGGCTGCCAAAACTGTGGGCTGCCAAAATTGTCATAAATGGCAAGAAAATGTAGCAGATATTGCAACACCTTCCAGGGTGTCCATGCCACCATAAGTAGCAGGATGAGTCATACAGGGCCCTATGTATTTAACATCCTCAATGCAGCTAGCAGGGAGCACAGGACCGAGCTGCCAGCCACCCATGCCTGCCTGGAACAGCCTGGGTGTCTGAGGGGTGAGTGAGGGCATTGCCACAACCCAGCCCCGCCCCCCCCCCCCCCCCCCCCCCGCCCCCCAAGTGCCTCTCTGCTGTGCAGGGCTGGCGGAGCTGTGGCTTGCAAATCTTCACCTGCATTTGAACAACCTCATCTGCAGGGGGAAATCTGTGGCCAGCTCCCTGCTCAGGCTGTTCTCCCTCTGGGGAGCATCACCTCTCACCCTGCAGTTTCTAGGGCTAAGAGGAGACTCTACACAGCTCCTGATGGGCTCGGAGGTAATGAAAGATGAGAAAAACCCAATGGAAATTAACTCAGTTTGCAAACACAGCCTACGTGAAAGGATGTGCCCTCTCTTCACACAATAAGAAAAGCAACCTGGGTGTTTATGGTGCATTTTCCTGCAGAAACGTCTGTTAGGAACTACATTCAAATAGTGAATTCCCCATTGCCGTGTAACTAAATTTCTTTTTACTTAATAGTGTCTGATAGATTCTACAAAAATCTAATTTAATGTAATTTAGTCTCGAATCCCCCATTGATTTTGTGGTAGATTTATTTGCAATCATGGTGACAAAGCAATTTCATATTCACTCTGAATCGTATGCTGCTGACATGGAATGAGACAATTATCTCACACCTCTCCTTCCCCCCGACTTCTGATTGCCCTATTTCTCTACAGAACTAATAGACATCAGAGACCAGGCAGTGTTTATGTTTAGAAAATCAACCCAGGAACCTCCAGTTTCTTGCTGAGGGGCTCTGAGAATCCCCAGGGTCCGTGTCAGCCGTGCCCTAAGCAGAGCATGAGCCAGTGGGAAGCTGCATGCTTACACCAGCGCCAGACATACCCTCCTGAGCTGCACATCACCGTTTGCTTGAGGGTCCTCTGGAAATCCCAAAGTGGGATTAAAAAGAACCTGAGCAGTGCATCTGCACCTGTGTGAAGGGAATTATGCCATCCTTTGCAGTATGTGTCAGGGTTGACAGTGCCATCATTACGGGCTTTATGAGATTGCTCGCCGGTGCTGCTGCCCATGCTAAAATGACAAGGACCCATGTGTTGGCTGGGAGAGCAGGACAGGGACTGTGGCTATTACGGTTTTTAATTTAAAATTCATGACCTTTGAATGAACTGGAAATGGCAAGAGATGGACTTCCTGCCCTCCCCCAGAACAATGGTCAGGACAGCATCAGCCCTGGCGAATGCATTTCAAGCAGCCTTGCACCTCAGGGAGCCCTCCTGAGATGACTCAAGATGCGGAGGTGGTGGTGACATCTCTGCCGTAGGGGGACCCAGGAAAGCTGCCTTCCTCCCACGCTGCCTCGTCTCCTGCCTCTTTGGCTCTGTGTCACTCAGGATCTGACTGCCTGATGATCAGACAGCAGTGACTGGTGAGAACCATCCCCTGCCTACCCCAAGCACAAGAAAAGCAGATGCTTTGTGTGAACTGTTACCAGGGCTTGGTGCTTTATCTGCACCGCTGACTCTGACTTCATGGTCTCCTGACTTCTGTAGGGTGGTCTGCTCTCCGGGGCCACTGCACCTCCTCGGCTCCCACTGGTGGCTGAGGTGGTTGCTCCTCTGGACATCTCCAACTCAATCTCAGCATCCATCTCAGCATCCTCCTTGGCTTCCTTGTTGCTTTCCTCCAAGTGCTTCATCAGCACTGCCACCACCACGTTGACTAGGACAAACTGTGCAATGAGGACGAAGGTGACGAAGTAGACAGGAGAGATAACAGGCAGGTAACTGAGGCAGTGCTTGTCTTCCCGAGTGCATTCCCGGAGAGTGTCCTGCAACAGAATGGGAGAGGTAAGGGATTTATAAAGTCAGGGGCTCTACTTGGGCTCCAAATACAGAAACATCAAAGATAATCTGCCAAGGGCTGAAAAGCATCCACTAACATATCCTGGACACAACAGCTTGTAGGCACAACTGAAATGAGTAGAAAAAAATGTGGACACCATGCATCCCATCATCTGTGAAGAGGAGGATCCTGTTACATCCCAAAGGCACAGGACACAGACTACATGGTTACTCCTCTCAGCCACAAGAACAGGCATAATTTTCACAACGTATTATATATACATTAAAAAGAATGAAGTTTCAGGTCGGGTGAGACTTAGGACAAATTATCACTTGAAAATACATTTGGCTTTTAAATGGGAAAGTTTAACTTTGATGTTTTAAAGGGAAACCTTTTTTGTTTTCACACAAGAGTTGCCTAAATTTGTTTGAAAGTTGTATCTGTATATCTACAGAGAGAAGAAAGTACCCAGACAGAGATTGCACACACCTTCATGATACCATTCCAGTTGTCCCCTGTTGACACCCTGAAAAGGGTGAGAAAGGCCATGCCAAAGTTGGTGAAAGTTGCATGCCGGCTCAGACCTTCGCAAGGGTTTTCTTCACTGCAGTCTGCAGGAGAGAAAGGCAGAAGCATGTCAATGAAGCCACATTTACCTTTGTTCAGAGCAGCCCCCCAGACCTGGTGGTGAGACCCTGAGCTATGTCACACTGATACATGGCCTCAGGGAGGGCCGCTCACTGGTGATCTCGTGGTGGCCTGCAGCTTCTCAGTGGAGGCAGATGATATAAAGGACAGAAAGACACCGTGGCTTCGGGGGTCCAAGCGGGACATTAGGAAAATCATTTTCATCTGGAGGGCCCAATGGCCCTGGGACAGGCCACCTGAGGGGCAGGGGAGCTCTGTTGTTCAAAGTTTTCAAGATTTGTCTAGACAAAGCCGCTGCTACTCTGAGTTAGTGATGTGGCATTGAGTGGGAGGAGGCTGGGTGGGGGCCTCCAGAAGCCTCTTCCACCAGCATTTTTGTGATTCTCTTGACTTTACCCCAACAAGCAGAGCCCACACAAAGAGATCAAAAAGGAGGTGGAAAGAAGGAGACTTGCTGGGCTGTCTCAACAAATACTGCTCTACATTATCCTTTGTCTATTAGCTTCTTGATTATGTCCTTGCCTTGATTATTTTTTACAGGGTACATTTACCATGAGGGATATTTCACTGAGATAAAGTGGAGCAATTTGACATTTTCCCCCTGAGAATTAATATACTAATGAATGTAAATAGAACATATGAGATATCCCTCTTTCCATAAAACACAGGCTCATTAAATATTCATTACCACAGGCAGCAATGTCTCTTGCTAGGGCATTTCACTAGTAGGTACTTATTTCAGAGGCAAATAGGAAGGAAAAGCACAAAAGCAAAAAAATCCTACAAATGACCAGTCTTGAGAGAGCGAGGGCTGATGGTTCTTGTGGCTGACATGGACTTGCAGTGATCGAGAAAAAGAAGTGAAAGTATTTCCCAGTTAAATCAGGATGGGAAGCAGTGTGCTGACCACCTGCAGCTTGTCCCAGACAAGATCAGGGCTTTCCCAGTCTCTGACCACATGCTGTGGTTACCTGAGGGCTGGCATCGGCAAGGTGTGTGCGTAGAAACCCAAAAAGGATTCAGAGCAGCAGAACGTGCCTCTATGAATAAAACATTTTCCACCTTTGTGGCTGAACAAATACATAGCTATATATCTAGATATGTAATATAAACCCCACAGTATTTCATTTAGGGTGGATGCAGAACTAATTTTTTTCCAGAATTTGTTGGAGACTGAAAAACAATTTTTCTTTGGTTGAAAGAAATATTCTGCTTTCAGGCATTTGTAATCCAAGCAGAGGGCTGGACTCATAAAGGGGATTAATGACAGCCATAAAACCACCGCAGAGGAAGGGCCCTTCTGATGCTCTTGAAGCCTTAATTGGGATGCAGACATTGAGGAGGCAGACACATCTCCTCTGAACAGCATGTTCAAAGGCAGTGACTGCTTTGGCCTGGCTAAGCTGGGCAAGATAGTGCTATAGTGTTTTCTCTCTAACTCCACCTGATTATTTTTTTTTCTTAGCCATGGACACATGCATGATCAGCTCTGCAGTATCCTCAAGCCAGAGGAATAAATGATGCTGGACAATCAGGAACCAGTGGATGCTTCCTGAGTTATGCAGAAAGAGGAAGGTGATGCTGAGACGAATGGACAGACAAGACTTGGGCAGCTGGAAGAGCAATGTTAGCCAAGTGCAGAAAACTAATGGAGTGTGGTAGAAGCTCCGAGGAGGGACATGTTTATGGTGGCACCTCTCCAGCACAAATCTGACTACCATCCAGCTTTGCAGACTCATGTTCTGTCTTAAGGAGCAAACTTCCATCTTTGTTAACACAGCCATGTTGGACAATTATATTTAAACAGTAAATAGTTCCTCTACAGTATTACATCCTCATGTGTCATCCGTGACCCTGAGATCAAGGGAAAACCTTAATCTTGAGACCGTGAGCTGTGGAGCTAAGGAAGGCCCAGGAATGATAAAAAGAAGAAAGGAAACAGCTAGATATCAAATAAACACCAACCGGATGAAATAAATTGTGTCAGGCACATTACTCACCTAGCTTGCCAAACAATTCCACTCCCAGGGCAGCATAGATAAAAAACAGGAGCATAAAAAGTAGGCCAAGGTTCCCTACCTACACAAGGAGAAAGCAGAACAAGGGTCAGGCAAATTGAGGTCATGAATTAAATTGCTCCATAACATTTTAAACACAATTAAAAGAGAGACTGGTGGCCAGAGGCTGATCATCATCTCCCCTGGCTTCCATCACTCTGGTCCCCTTTCACAGTTCTGCTTTAATAGATTCAGAGAAGTCTCCCATGTGGGGGAAGGAGCAGATACTTCAACGTGCAAAGCAGTCTCTGTGGCTGGTGCCTCTCCCATCACCCTTCCACTCACCCGGGATGCTGCCTTCATCTCTAATTTGGCCAACCTGTAGCTGTAGCCCCAGCGGCACTTAGCACTGCACTTCAGTGCAATGGTAGTTTAAGTGACCTGCTCCTCTGGTTTGAGTTTTAAGGGCCTTTCCCTTCTGTTTGCCAGGTTTGAGACTCTGAGCACGAAGGCTGAGGGTGTCAAGATGTGACACTAACAAGACATGTCTCAAGCCACAAGAGGAATTGCCTGGTTTTCAAAGGTGTCGCTGGCCTGAAGGGCTTTCAGAAAAGGAACATATGCTCCAGTAAGATGTAAAGCTCTCCTAGCCTTGCCACTTTACAGATATTTCTCAACAACTACTTGAATTTTAGCTTCCGGTGTCTCAAAAGAAAAGCCTTATTCTATATACAAACACTCAAATGCAGGCACCTTGCAGTTCAAACACTGTGCGATGTGCTACTATTAGGTATTAACATGCGCTGCAAGGTGGCTGAAGGGGATGTAATAGAAGCGCAAGGATGCTAAAGGGAGAACAAAGGTTCTTAATAACAATGGCATTACACTTAAATGTACTGCAGTCAATCACTACATGGGGTCTAAACCTTTAAACCATCTCAAAGAGCAGATTTTTTTGTGATTCAGGCAAAGATCATGAAGGGCAGAGTAACCTGACCAGCTAACCGCCTGCATTTTACCTGCAACTAACTCTGGTGACATTTACCTTTCCTGCTACTTTTAAATGCCTCGTGTCTATCAGCTTGTAATGGAGATGGAGCAGTTGAGTTCTCCAGTTAGACATGGTGTCACAAGCATCATAAAAATGAACTAGGTGGTGATTCAGGCAGTCAGGCTGAGAGATTCATGATCCCCAAGGTATCTTCTAGCGAACTCTTCAGTCTGAGAGAGCTTTCTTCTCTAGGCAGTGCAGCCTATTTTATATATATATATATATATATATATATATTTATGTATAAATATTGGGTATTTTGACCATGCAACTTAATTTCATTAGAAAGGTTATCAGTATGATACCTGTTACCATAAAAATTAACAGAGCTATCACTTATGAAGTAGGGGTTTTTTTTGTATTAAAGAAATGGGAATAGTCAAATCAGCCAGTGGAGACTGTAATTGCTGTAACGCCTAAACTGGCTACTACACGTAGAGCTTTACAATTCCACTAACATTATTACCATACTCCAGGGAGTAATATAGATAATACAGTGATGTGGATGGCTGGTCTGGATTATTTCACCTGCATGTACTGTCTTCTGGAATAGTGCTTCCCTAACTCCTGTCTGCTAGACCACTGATGGTTTGTAAGACATTAGAAGGCACTCTGCAGATTGACTGCAAATTAGAAAACACGAGAAAACAGGCATATGTGCAAATGCACCCACATACACTGCTGGGGAGGCAAATGAGCAAATAAAGGGAAAGAAAAAAGTTTTCTAGGTTGAGTGTATATTAAAACCTGATGTTGTAGCACTGCAGAAGAGGGTGCTGGATTTTTTTCAAAGAAGCCTATAAGCTGAATATTTTACTGCTAAATATTTTACTGCTATTTTAATGCCTAATAAATCAGCGTGCAAACTTTTGGCATTGATGAAATTCCAAAGAATTTAGACTAACATCAAAGTTATTACCAGATTATCAGTCAAAACTATTATCTATCTCTCAACATGCAAAGCATGTTATGAGCTGACATTCACTCATAAACAATTTGCCTCCTATATATGTGCATTTATAAAAGATTCTGGTTTTTTCTGATTTAAGATTGTGACTAATTACTGAACCAACATGTCTCATAACAAGTCCTTCAAAGACCTGTTTACACTCATGGGTTTGCCGTATCTGCTCAAGGCATCACAGCCATAGGCACACTCTACGAGCGCTGAGAGGCGTGTGTGCTAATGCGGTGTCTGCTGGTGTCTAAGGCTGCGTCTGCCCTTGGCTGACAGCAGACACATGGGTATTTCCAAAGCTCAGCTGGTGCACAGGATCTCTTGGGAAGCGACGGAACATCTGAATCTGATTTGGAAACACGGCTATGTGAAAGAGAGATGTGGGAGACAGCAGCAAGTGACAGATCCTGGGATGGATGATGGGACCACCTTCACTGTTAAACTCCATCCCACCCTGCACCTAGGCATCCAGAGCTGCTCCCCATGTGCACAAGAACAACCTGGTGCCCTGACCACCCCCTGCAGATGCAGCATCCACATGGATATGTGCAGGCAGTTGGTGGCTCCTGAGGTTGGAGAGGGCAGCCCACAAACACCTGATGCTCAAGAGAAGGTGGCTGAGCAAAATGGCTCACCTCTTGTTTAGGTGCTTCAGCAGAAGCTCTTGGTCTATTTGTGTAGCTTCTGGCTGTGCTAAATCAGTACAAGCCAGTGCCACATTTAATATTCTGTCAGTGCTAGCCCATGGCTCTCTGCTACATGTCCCTCAGAAAGGAAAGGAAAGGAAGGTCCTCTTCAGCCCATGGCCTTCTCCAAGGCCTGAGCATGGAGAAGGACCCAAGGAATGCTCTCAGAGACGGGCTGAGGTGGAGGCAGTGAGGTCAGCCAGTGGCTGCTGAGTAGCAGCGAAGGCAGACTATATATATGTCTGTGACCTTGAGTGAGTCATTCCTCTCCTGTAACTCAATGTACCCGTTTGTAATACCCTTGTGGATAGGTAATTAATATCTCTAAAGCACTTCGAGATCTACTGAGACCAGACAAGAAAAAGATCGTGCATGAATCATGTTGCTGGGAGGAATGGGCCAGGGCAGGAGCACGTCCAGGCTCTTTTCTCCAGCAGCCAAAGGTTGGGATGCCTGTGTGGGACTCTCCATCAGGGACAGGGATCCAGCTCTGGTCAGCAGCCTCAGCTTTGGCAGCCAGTCACCCAAGCAGGCTCTGAGAAGTGGTTCTGCTCTAGCAGCACCGAACAGGTCAGCCCATGCTCTGTTTATCCATCAGACTCCCCCTGACTTGGGCTGGTGCCTTTGGCTGGGCAGAAAAAACTACAGATAACCCCTCTCTCTGGCAGCCAGTGGCTATCCATCATTTGCTGTGGCTCCAGCATTGAGGGGAGGCTGTGGCCTATAAGGAGTGAAGCAGAGATTAAGAACATCTTGGAGATGTTCTTGGTGCCCTAAAGTACTTCAGAGAAGCTACAAGAGAAGATGGAGGTATTGGTGAGTGTGTGGTTCTTCCTGGACATTAGCTTTCTGGCATCCTGGCTGTCATATACTGCTGGCAAAAGTGTCTGTGGGCCTGGGACAGGCACACAGAGAGAGGCAGAGTCCTCCATCCCACCCAGAGGAGCAGGGAAAGCCTGTATGAGGAGCTACCACCCTTCACCACTGTGCATCCCAGCTGGACCTGTGATCTACCATTGCAAAAGCCCTGGAATAACCCTGCTCAGCAGTAAAGAAAGAGACCCTTCTCTCCAGACACCCAGAAAACCCCTTCTCCCACCTCCCCTGCATGGTCTGGGGAGACTGGCTCTGATTTACTCTTGCAGACTTCACTGCTATTAGTATTTTGCCTCCTCCCAAGTGAGTCTGCAGTAGCTAAACACCACTGCATGTCCCATCAGAGTTCAATCTCTGACTTACACCAGTAAGAAGCACCTATCTGCAGGCAGATAGAGCAACCGTGCCAGGCTGTGTTAGCTTGACATGCAAGTGTGTTGCACTGATCACATACAACAGGACACCAGTCACCTGGGCATTATTGCTCCTCTGTTGCAGCATCAGCTGTGTCATCCTGCCCAAATCCTTCTAGATCCTGCTGGCCTCTACTCTCCCTGCTCTGGGAGAGGTATTGATGAAATATGTGTCTTCTGATGCCCCACTCTTGCAATGGCTGGCTGAAGCACAGTACAGTTCCTTTTGTGTTTCTTCCTGCTCTGACATCAATTATTTCTGTATCACTGGCCCACACCTTGGCATCTCAGTTGTCCATGCAGGCAACGCATACAGCTCGCCGGGACGGCTGTCAAGAGCAATTTCTCATTAAACTAAGCCCCTGCCAATCCTTTCCAAGGACATGAGTCCTCCTCACCTTCCTTCCAGCACTCTCTAGCCAAAGCAATAATTCTGGCAGCAGGAAAACGCGGGCTAATTTATGCACTAGACCCAAAAGAAAATGGACACATTTGTCCACTTGGAAAACAGAGGCCATCCGTATGAATTCCAGGACTAGTGGAAAGGGCCAGACAGACAACTTTGGAGGCTAAAGACATCTCACTGGTGCAACCACAAGGCCACTAGCTGAACTGAATGAGCTCCCATTTCTGTGTATCCACTCAGTCCCACAGAGCCCAGTGCTAACAGCCAGCCCAACACTGGTTTCTTTACCTAGTGATTTCTGCTTTGCTACTCAAATCTCTCAGACATCTCTGTACTTCTTTCCAGTGTGCAGCACAGCACATACCTACCTATCTTCCAAAATCTGTCTCATCTGCAGTGCTTGCTGCTAAGACATTTCTAATCTTGCTCTCTGAACTTCACAGTCACTGTGGGTTTTCAGCATCTGGCAAAAGCAGACTATTGTTTCTGTCCCACAAGTGCTGTTAGACAATGACAGAAAACCTCTTCAAAAGCTGAAGTTGAGATAAGCACAGGAATTACATCACCAAGAAGAGTTAAAACTCCTGGACAGGAGCAAACTACAGATTCTGTCCTTCAGGGCACTGATAGAACAAGGAGTTCTTAACTTTCTTCTTGGCACAGAGTCCATCTGGGGGGAGTTCCAAGCTTTGAAGTCAAGGAAGAGGTATACTGTACAGTTCTGCAATTAATTAATGTGCCATACAGAGACCAAGCGAGAAAAAAGAAGGAAAAAGAACTCAGATCTTTTGATAGGAAAGTTCCACATTTTACTGTTGTTGGCCCTGTAGAGCCAGGATGGCAACTGGACTGGATTCCACTTTGCCTCTCCATCAGGCAGAGCACTGGCAGCTTAGCACTGACTGCAGGTTTTCTTACTGGCAATCGATACTGGAAGTGCTGTGCGTACTGAGCTGGGCTGCTCCATAGGGTGGATTCACTCACACAATGAACATTTTAACCCAGCCAAAGTTACAAATCCAGCAGTGAAGTGCAGACCATGCTACAGAAAGGGTGAATTGTACTTTGGAAAGCAGGGGATGTGAAAAGGACTAAAAGGATTACCATCAAATAGGAGCCTTACAGAGCAGACATTGCTTACAAAACCGATGCAGCCACCAGATGTATAAGCAAGGGAATATTCAGCTGAAGCATGAGTGGTATAATTCACTATATAGCCTTAATGGGGCCAGAGCTCATAAAGAAGAGGAAAACACTTGAAACAGGTCTTGAAAACCTGCTTCATACCGAGAGATTAAAGGAATTCAATGCTGTTCTGTTTGCCAGACTGGAAGATTATTTTATCTCTTATTGCTCCAAAAAGGAGACGTTCTAGAAGAAAAAAAGCAAATTTACATCCGATGAAAAAACATACTGGGCTAATTCAGACTAAAAACACTGGATTCTTTTAACAGAAAGAGTAAACTTCTACTGAAAGAATGTACTTCGTTGATAGGGGATGGCTGGTTCCCTAGCACTTTGATCCTTAAAACAAGACCAGGTGGCTTTTAAAAGACATGCTGAAGTTCAGTGCAGAGCTGCGTGGCTTATGTTATGCTAGGAACAAGCCCCTGCCACCACAGGGGAGTTTTGAGGCTGTGAATGGCAGCACTGAACTGGCTTAATTAGGACTGGCAATGTCTAAGTGATGAAGTCAGAGCTGGTCACACTAGTGCAGCTCTTTTTAGCTGCTCAGTTTAAAGCAGTGGATCTATTTCAAGTTTATACCAGTGTAGCTGATTTTAGCATTTCATACTTTAAAGTCCATGGCAGATTTTGTTTGTCCTCCACAAGGGTACACTATGAGGGTCCACCTTCAGACCTGAGGCCGGTAGTGCCTTTCTAGGTGACCGTGGCCTCACTACTAGCTCAACCTCTTGGTCAACCACCTGTGAGACTGGAAAACCTGCATTCTTGTTTGAAAAGGAGATACTGCCTCAAGACTGCACAGTAGTGGGTAAAAGAGCCAGTGCTGCACAAGCACCAATGGCCTCTGGCAGGAATGTGATGCTCGATTCACACTATCCCAAACATTTCCTGGGACTAAGAGGGCATGGAGGTGGTGGGCAGAGAAGATGCCTTTTTGAGATCTTTCCCTGACCACTTTTTCTCTTTCTTGCCTCTCCTCACTTGTTCTCCCCAACTCCATCTCTTTATTTTCAAGAGGCACCATAGAGAAGATCTCTGAACTGGTAGACACAAGGTTACCAGACAAGCACGATGCAGTAGGGGAGGAAGTCTTTCTGCACTGAAAGCAGCAGCTCAAGGTCAGTCTGAAGTTCCAGAAGAGGAGATTAACCCTGTACCATGACAACTTCAGTCTTGGATCAAAATGCTACCATTTCTCCAAGTTTGGGGACAGCTGGCTCCCTAACTGTTACTTAAGCTGTATCTACTGCTGAAGAAAACAACTAGGAAGCTGATGAAAATCACCCAAAAGAGAAAGAAAAAAAACAGTGCGCTGCAGTGACAATACCTTGTCATCACAAGCCCATAAATGGACATTCTACATACACTAGACAAAGAATTTCCCCCCAAACCTTAATGAATAAACATCAAATTAATTTTTATTGTCATTTAGCAGACACATTCAATGAGAATTTTCCAGCTGTGGTTTTAGGCTGCTACATAAATTGGAGTAGGAACTCTTCCCCTGCCTTTGAAATGAAAGCTGCAACTTTATGAGGAGTGATTGTTGTTGGAGAGGTCTTCTAAAACTTCTCTTCTCATTTTCTGAATTTCACTGGAGGACAAAATGGCATTTTTATCTGCACAAGATCTGCCTGGAATATCCCTGGGGATTCCCCTTTTAAGAAAGCCTTTGGTTTGAATGTGAACTGCAAAAAACACTCCAAAGAAACAAAAAACCTGGCCTGCAGCCACCCTATTGTTTGGGGTGGGGAGGGAAAACAAGGAGTGAAAAGAAATATGCTCTGTAATCACGGTGCTTTTGAAAGAAGAAAAAAAAATAGACACAAATCAAGTGCTTTCTTGAAATATCAAAACAGGGATCAGGTTGGTAAATACCATGCTTTAGTCTCAGCCAAAATCCTTCACTGAAATCTGGATACGAAAGGGAAAATGCCTCAGATTAGAAACATCTTAATGGCACTGATGAAAATTAAATGGGTCTTTCCAAGAAAAAGAAATTCCCCTTGTTTTCCAGGTCATTTTGAACAGATCATGGATTTCTTTGTACTTAGCAACTAACTCATAGGGGTATATTTGGGTAATTACATGTACTAGTTCTACTGATTCTCATAAGGCCACAAATATTCTGGAAGAGATGTCTACACGGTGTCTGTTTCTGGCCAAGCCACGGCGCTATCATCCTGTCTTTGAGATGTGATCCCACTGCAGACAGCTGGAGCGGATCAAGATGTGACTGCCCAGCATGGTGCGCTGCCATCTCCCTGTGCCTACGGGGCTGGGGATCCCCTGAATCTCCCAGTCCATCCCAGGACAGACTACACTGCCTTTTACACAGAATGGAGTGGGTCCACTCATAAAGCTCCTTCCAGCGACTCAGCTGTGGGATGTTTTGGAGGGGTTGATAACTTGTCTGACAATGCTTGTGCCTCCTAAAAGTGCTGCTTCTGAACTGCCAGCTCAGAGAAGAAGCCTGCAGGGTTCCTCTGCCTTGTTCTTGATGGCCTGGCACCTCATATTGATACTCACTTCTGTGTAAAGCATGGCAGTAAATGCTTCCAGTACTGTCTGGTGGGATACAGGGTCCTCGTGATAAATGAAAACGAAATATGTAGACAGCTGAGCTGACTGTAAAGACTGAAAGGTCTCAAACCACCAAACCCACAAACTAGCAGAACACAGCTTAAATAGCATAAGTTTTTAAAACCAAAGGAACCCTAAACTTCTTGGAATTCTTCAGATGTGCTTTAGATCTTTTTGAGGGAGAAGTGCAAGTCAGCAAAAAGTTTCCTTCTTTTTTTCAAATAAATGGATCTATGAAAAAGTGGTCCCAGGAACTGAACACTTGAAGGATCCTATCAAATATTGTTAAGACTGGCAGCATCTTTGTTCCTCTTGCAGCTCATGAGAATATGGTGATTTGAGACCTCACTTCAAGCTTTTAAGATTCAGGAAAGTCTCCCCTTGTTTGCCTTTTAAAGACTGCAGCTCCTCTGTCAATAGGTCTCAATAAATATGCTTGCTCCTGTCTCACAAAGAAAACTGCTAAGTTGGAAGCTGTCTTACTTCCAATGCTTTCACCAACAGCTTTCTCTGCCTATCCTTGTGTTTCCTGAACTTGCTGTGAAATCTGTGTTTTATAAGAGCTCTGCCTACAGCAGCTGGCTCTCTGTTAACTCTTTTTCTGTAATTCTGGATCTCCCATCTAGCACACACTATGTGAGGAGGATATGCCATGCAAAACTCCGCTACCGAGGCACCGGTGGCAGCAGAGAAAGCTGATGTTCTCCCCAGGTGACTTCTAGTGCCCACCAAACACGGTGGCACAGAGCCGTCCCCAGGCCCGAAAGGCATAGTCCACCAAGGGGAACAAACTGGGCATGGATGAAGTCTGGGGGCTTACCTGGGGAAGCGCTTGTACCACTGTGTCCAGGAGCGCTCGCATCCCAGTGGCCATTTTAAGCAGTTTCAGCACTACAATGAGAATCAAAGGCTGGTCAGCAGGGCTGGGAAATATTTCAAGCAAAATCCATAATGGAAATCTGATTTCAAAGCTTGTAGGGAGGGTTCACATCTCTCTTGCATCTATTCATACAGATGGCAAGCTCACTGTATCCTGGCAGGGCTCACAGAACATTTGAACATCCCAACTACTTCCCACACCAATTAACGTTAATGACATCAGTAAAACAGACCAAAAGCCACAAAAATTCCAGCATGCCCTAGCAGGAAAATGGGGGAGTGATGGGGAGACAATCAGTGAAGAGCATCATCCCAAGCTCTGATCCTGCCTTCTCCACCACTTCCCACTCTTGTCTGGTATCAGTATAAAAGGTCTGTGATCCCAGGTTTGAATTGGAGGCCAATCTAAGATGCCACTGGAAACACTCATGAAACCCCACCTAGATTGTCTCTGAATTCACATTTTGCAGCCTCAGCGCCTAACTGTTCTCAGGTCAAACTGAAACAGCAGGAGTAATAGCCAAAGGCCAAATAGCCAAACCATTTTCTGACGTGTCTGGAGTGATGGCTGGAGACCTATGGAGCAGGCCGTACCTCTTGCTATTCTCAGCACCCGCATGATGCGTATTATTGTGGGATTGATGGGCAGTGCAGCATTCATCTCAATTTCCTCCAGTGTGATTCCCACAATAGATAAGAGAACTATAGCCAAATCCAGCTGATTCCACCTGACAGACAAAGAGGAAGCACACACACACACACAAAAATCATACATGGACAGAAATGCAGGAGTAGAGAATTATTGGCTAAAAACAAGCACAAGCAAATCCCAAATGCCTCTCCTCTCTCATATCCCATGATCTTCTGTGTGGTACAAAACCAACTCACTGCAGTTGGCACAGACAGCCTCTGAGCCACAAGCTGTGACTGGGAAGTGTCCCTGCCTATTGCCCGGTCCCTATTGTCCCCCTGCTATCCGCTCAGAGCCACTTTCAGGGACAAGACACTAGGCTAGAGGGACCTTTGATGTGATGTAATACAGCTGCTCCCGTGCTATGTCACCTGTCTCTTGAATTACTCCACTCGAGTATCTCCATTAATTTATAGCCTAACACTTGTAAAGGGCCTTCCACAGCAGCACTTGAAAGAAACAAAGATGTGAAGAAATGGAGTGTCTTTCCTACCCAGTTTCCCTCAGAAGCAATATTGCTCATAGCAGCTTCCAGCCACTCAGTCAAGATAAACGAAGCAAACAAGCTGATCTTGTGAAAAAAGTGTCCAATCTTACCCTGCTCTCCAGCAAGTCACCAGACCACATCATGCTTTCATACATATTTGCTTCTGGCTAAATGTGAGGCAGAGTAAGATCCGTAGGTCTCTGCAGCTGGGATCTGAAGGCGGTGCGGCCGAACACAACTACCTCTGCCTTTGCCAAAGGTTTTACAAAGCTAGCAGTCTACCAAAGGACTGGTTTGGACTGCAGAGGAGACTTGTTGTGAGGGGCTCTGTCACCTTAGGTTGCCAAAACAACACTTTTGAGGACTGAATTGATGCCAACAGGTTGTTTCTGACCTCTAAGCTGAGCTGGTCAGACCTGGTGGAGAGGCAGATAGTGGGGGAAAGAAATTACCTAGAATTTTGTAACATTTCCTGAATTCCTTCTGCAAAGCAGTTCTTAGAATGTTTAGTTCCTACATTTGCACCTGTGGAGAGACAGCCCTTTGCTCTTCCTTGCAAAAAGCATGTAGTACGATCATAGCAATGCTACATTTACCCAGCATCTGGCTTTGAAACTGGGTCAGGACAGCTCTATTCCAAATGCACAGGAATTTAAAATACTCTCACCTGTCCTTAAAGAACCTTCGAAAACCAAATGCCACCAACTTCAGAACTGCCTCGAACACAAAAACTATGGTGAACACGTAGTTGCAGTACTTCAGGGCTTCATCCAGGGACTGAAAAGAGAGACACCAGTTAGACAAGACCAAGCTATCCTCTCCTAGACCCCCTGCGGAGGTACTGGCAGGCACAGGGGTGGCATAGGCACAGAGCTGCAGGAAGCAAAGTCATAAAAGCTTGCAGAGATCAGTTACAAAACTGCATTAAATCACACAGCAAAACTCAAACAAAGGATTAGACACTGATGCAAACAAAAATTCGTAAGCACTAACACTGGTTGTGCTAATTCTGTCAAGGGCTATCAAACCTCCAATTTCAGTGCATGAACTGTTCAGTCTGGGTCAGAAAAAAAATTTTACCCCTTCCCCATCTAATGTTTACTTCTTCTGAACTGCCTAGCCTTGGATAGAATAGAAGCCTTGATGCATCATCTCTTTATTTCAGCACGGCAAGCTTTAGGACAATGGCTTTGTTTAAAATGCTCAAAAAAAAAAATAATGTTGGAGATGGATTAAGTCTTGCCTTCTTGAAAAATGTTACATCTCTAGAGTCAGACAAAGTATGTCCATATTTGGTGCAATGTTCACGCTCTTCATAGAGCTGCTCTCGGAAGTCAGGAATCCGCAGTGTTTATACTTGAAGATGATGAGTGTTTATAATGGATTTCATTGGAACCATAGGCCAACAATAGCAAAAGAATCTTGCTGCGATCTTAAAATAGATAGTTGCAGAGTGAAACAGCTCCTTGGTTGGGTAGGGATTTGGGGAGAGGAGGGAGGGAAGCGGAATTTAGTTAAATCTAGTATAGGTCTCTTACAATAAGAAAATGACAACAATGAACATCAAAACAGACACAACTGGAAATAAAATGCTATCGAGGAGAGTGCAAAGCAGTGTCTGCTTTGTTGACAGGGGAAGCCTCAGGCCACAGGAAAGCTCTCCTCGTCACATTTGTGTGATGACTGTGCTTTGCTGACCCCAGATATGTGGGATGACCATGCACTGATTTTTTGGGAACAAGAGCTGAAAGTTTTTAGATGTTGGCATTCCTCAATTCACTACTATCCCTATTTTTGTTCCAGTGCCTAAAATAAATAGAATCATAGCATCATTTAGGTTGGAAAAGACCTTTAAGATCATTGAGTCCAACTGTTAACCCAGCACTGCCAAGTCCACCACCAAACCACGTCCCTAAGTGCCAACATCTACATGCCTTTTAAATACCTCCAGGGATGGTGACTCAACTACTTCTCTGGGCAGCCTCTTCCAATGCTTGACCACCCTTTCAGTGAAGAAATTTTTTCTGATATCCAGTCTAAAATGGCACTTAAAAGAATGTGGGACAATTTACTATTTCATCTGAAACACACTGCCTGAGCCTGGATTCTTGTATCATTTGTGATGGTTTGCATTCAGATTTACAACGCTGCATTTTACATGAACATAAACCAATTATAAGTAAGACCTAATCTGGATAAATAACATTTATGTGCAAAAGAAAGGCTGTTATGCAAAGGAATTATGGAGCAGAACAGCACACGGTCAGCTGGTGTAAAACACACACGTTACCCTGTGGCTTGGTGCCGCTCTGGCTTTGCTTCCAGGAGGCATTTGCAGGTTACCTGGCAGACCATGCAATACTAGAAAAATAAACACCAAGTCTAGAGCTCCATGAGTGATAATGTGATAGAAGATTAATATATGTGGCAAATGGACAGGCTATATGATTTATGCCAAAGATTTTCTTGGGAAGGAATGATTTTATGATACATAAAGAAGGGTTGTACCTAACAGCTGATTTATTCTAAATTCACTGAGGAAAAGGAACGTTGCTCTGCATGCATTAACTTCATGCTTATATCTCTTAGTGGAATATGCTAAAACTCTGGACTGTTTTACAGTTTGAGGGTGAGTCACATCTGGTATTAGGAGAGGAAATATTCGGACTGGTCTTCTTCTAGTAAAAGCTTAGTTCACTCTCTCTTAGCCTTATTCTCTGGGTTTTTTAAGGAACAGCAGGGAAATTGAGGTTTTGGCTGAGGCAAGGGGCTCCCGGATGGTAGAGCTGCCCTAGAGTCAGATGCTGAGGGTGGAGCCTGCCGAGGCTTTCAAACAACAGGGACTGGTCCCAAGGAAGCAGAGCTGGCTGCAGACCCCGCTGCTCAGTGGTATCCCAAGGGAACAGGTCCCCTGCCCTGGGTTTCACAGCTGACACGTTGCAGGGTGGCTCTTACCTTTGGCTGGTTGTAGTGCTCCATCGACATAGTGATGACATTGACCCCAATGATGAATGTGATGAAGAGGTCGAGGTAGTGGCTGGTGCAGAGGGTGTGAATGTATTTCCGCGCTGGGGAATAGTCAGCGTAGTAAGGCCTGCGTTGGGCTTCTGCAGAAAAAGAGAAGGAAAGGCAGTGCAATGAGTGCAGCAGGGCAGCCAGTGCGACGTGGCCTGCGAGTCATGTCTCACACACACCTGGCTGGATGCAGGGCACAGCCCGCAGGAGAACTGATTCAAGCAAGCCCTACGAGATGGCCAAGTGATTCTACCTAGCAGCAAGGCCTTCAAGAACCGCAGTGGGGTCATCAGGCTGAGCCAAACCTCTTGTCCCTGCAGAAGGGACCTCCACAGCTTTGACAGCCAGGTCCTTTTTTCTTCCAAGCACTCTCTGTCCTTACTGCTCTGTCTCAGGCTAGAGGACAAGCTCTTCACATGACTTGTCACAAACCAGAAAAGGTGAGAAGCAGGATGGAAATGAGACCCAAAGCCAAGAGAAAGGCTTCAAACCCAGCAAAGCTTCAACTGCAGTTTAGAGGAAAGGCTTATGACAGGTCTCGTCAGTCTGGACTCTGATATGCATGTCTAATCCTGCTGATGTCAGGCATGTTCCATGTAGGAGATGAACACGACCTGAGCTCAGCTTCTGCGACAGAAGGCTTTTGGTGTATTTTAAAGGCCTAAAGGAAACAGCAATGCCTGTGGCACAGTAGGGCACATGCGTGAGGGTTAGTAGCACACAGGAGAGCATCAACAGCAATGGAGCGGGGTGCTTAGCATTTGTCTCTACAACAACTATCAGCACAAGCTCCTCTGGAAATATAACACCAAGGGCATAGTTGCATCTAAAAACACACTCAGACTATGACTTTTATATACATACAAGAACTTGATATCCCTGCCTCTGGTCATGACTCCTTTCTCCTTGAAATGGGGAGATTTCTGCACATGGACCAAGCTCCTGGGGCTGTTCCAAGGAGAGTGTTTGGACACTGTGACCAAGCTGTATTCACTGCGTGCGCCTCTCTTAAATTAGACTGTGACCACAAGATGGCTGTGGGCACTCAGATGGAGTCAAATTCTTTTCAAACTTAAGAAATGTAAATATTCAAAGAGTGTACTTAAGGCCAAAGTCAGCATTACTGTAGATTTTGCAACTGAAAGAGACATGTTAGGTTCATACTAAGTCAGAGCAGGAGTGCTCTTAACAGAAAGGGTTTTTTTTTGCAAATGTTGCAGCAACTTGAGCTTTAAGTATATGAGGAGCTAGGAAAAAGGAGTTGCTTCACCTTAAAAATAAGGAGGGAAGTAAGTTCAAAAGTACTCAGTGCCCCCCCGAAATGTGTCTTCCACTCCTCTCATCCTGCTAATATCTTTCAGATGGAGCGACTCTTGAAAAGTGGGCTTTTTTTTTTTGGTAGCGTAACTGATGCCAGATTAGAGTCCAAAACCCTAAAATAAATTGGATAAAGGGAAACTGAATCTGTTACTCTCTTTCAACTACTATTTTTTCTGGTAGTTAAAAGTGGAGTGGAGGTATTTGGAAAACATTTCCTTCTGACCAGGGTCACCTAGACTTATTTTTTCTGCTAATGGGTGTGGAAAAACAAGATGAAAGCAAACACAATTGTTTTTGAATGTTTTTCTGTTGCTTTCATGTGCTTTAGTCCTACCAGTCATTTTGGACTGGCGGGACTGTCTTGGCTACCGAGCTCAGATAATCTTCCGATGTGTCTAAAAACCAGTAATAAAAACACTGCAGTATGATATTTACTTAAGCCTGCACAATGTGCTTTCATGTGTTCTCCAGATTATGACATACTTTTTTTTATTTTTTTTTTTAAATGTCTTCTTGGAAACACAATAAACCAGCTTGTTGGGAGGTCTAAGAATACCCTGAATAGTCAAGCATTATATTAAGGGACTACTTATTAGTGACTAATGGTTGATCAATGGATCTTAGAAGAACATTAGCAGTGATGGGCAGTGCGTGAATACACTGCCTAGCAGCACATAAGGAAAACAGGCTGTAGGTGACTGCAAATGCTTTCTAACCTGTCCAAATGCAGCCATTGATTAATTATTCAGCCTAAGATCAGGCTTTTATTATGTTTTATAAAGTACTTATATACTTTTAAAGCATAATCACAAGAAGACATTTTCCACTGTAAAGCTGCTGAACAGAAAACTTTCCAGGCTGCCTGTCAGCAACACAGCTCTCTTTTTATATGGGCTGGATATAGAAATATAAGAAGGAACCACCTAGCCATAAAGGTGGGCCTGTTTTATTGTGTGAAAGCATCTCAGTGGTCTGTGTCTGTATACTCTGCCAGTGCTCAGAGCTGGCTATGCCTGGTAAACTGGGTGCTCGGGAAAGTTGGGACAGGTTTAACTTGACCTGGGATGCGGGAGCTCTAGGACTGCCTTACTCATTTAGGATACACTACCCCCCTGAAGCCAGGTTAACAGATGAAAAAGAAATTTCCACTGGGGACACACATACAAGGACAGTCTGGGATAAAGTTGACAACGCTTTGAAACACATGCAACAACACTGTCATGCTCAGTGCAGTAACCCATGCAATGTCCATTAGAGGAGATACTGCTCATGCGAGGCCAATGGTAGTGAGCAGGGGTGTGCAGGGAGGACAGGCCAGCTTCTGCTCTCGGCGATGCTGGTGTTGGGTCAGGACAATCCCATGAAGAAGAGGGGTTGCAGCAGGGTGAAAGCAGTGAGAGATCAGCCACACAGCTTCACTGCAGCTCTGACCCACTCTGAGCAGGAGGGAGGCTGTGGTTCATTGCCTCAAGGCCCCCAGCTCTGCTGGATCACTGTTCATCCCTGGTCCCTTTAGGAACAGGAGTTTTACTTCAGTCAACAGCACAGCAAGTGGCTCTGGCCTCCTCTCAGTTCAGACACATATTTTTACCTCTTAGTGAGACTATATTATGTTATTCTCCCCAGTCTGGGTAAAAGCGTTCACTGCACACACCTACTGCTACAGCCTGCTCAACGAGAGACGTGGGGTCTGCAGGAGAACAGTGGACCATGGGGATGTGGGCACAGCAAACAGGGGAGATCTAATGCATCATTAATTACAGTAGCCAAAATGCAACCTGTACCTGGTTTCTCCAGGGAAATGTTTTTTGGGATGAGACTCCAACCAACTAGCAGACTTATATCAAACACAGACAAGTATCCCTTCATCTGCAGCTGATGGTTTGAGTTGGTGGAAATGCAGGAGGGAAAGGAGAAACCATCAAACACATGCAGAAGGAAAACCACAGATCTTTCTCGCCCCCACTTCTACATGTTGGCTAATGTTTGAATCTCATCTCTCTGCAGAGTATTTAAACTTCTTTGTTTGTGATTCTGCTGACATGAAAATTAATGAAGCACTGTCTTCTAGCTTAAAAGCATTTAGGTTGGCATTACAATTGTTAGCTACAGCTCCTCCATTATTCTCCTCTGCATGAAACATTAGAAAGCCCTAATGGGTTTATATGCATGCTTGGCACAGAGAAGCTCTATACCTGCAGCTGCCTGGAAAAATAAGCAAGACGGTTTGATAATTCCCTAGTTGGAAATACTAAACACTCAGATATGCAACGCCCAAAACGTTAGTTACAGCTCGAATGTTTCTGCTGGATACAGAGATAGCTGTGGCATTGAGAGGATGGACTAATTTAAATACAACCGTGTGCTGCCCACAATTGCTCACCCCTGGAGAGAAAGGCTTAGACTCAGTGCTTTGAAAGGCATCTCTGCTGGGTCTTAAAACAAAACTGGCCTCTTCCTTCTACAATGCCCAGATACTCAGCTCTGTGTTGAGAAATGCCTCAGAGAAACATGGCAGTGGCCACGTTCATCTCATACAGAGTGGAAATCAGGAAAAAGCATTTCCTTCTCCAAGTTCTCCGTTTTTGGGGTCTTCCCAGGGACAACTGACTTGCTGATACTCTGAAAGACACCCTCTGCTCCCCAGCTAGGGCCTCCCCCCAGCTATGTCTGGCATTTCCAACTCTTTCTGTGTTGCCTGCACTGCTTTCGGCTCCCAGTGTCACCCAGACCCTGCTTGCAGCCTTGGAAGCCCAGAGCACTGCCTGCGTTTGACCAAACATTGCGCTCTGCCCAGCGAGCCAGGGCTGCTGGCTTCACAGCAGAGACAAACCCGTTGGATTTGGCCCCATATCCTGAATACAGAGGAGACCAAGCCTATCCATGTGGTTTTAATCAAAAACTTTAATGTGGGGAGGCTGGTTTTGGTCTATGTCTTCTGAGAACCTCATTAAAAGGTTAGGAGCTGCAGGATTATTAAATTACACTACACTTATTAACACAGTAGATACAGTGGATGGAGGTAGTGACTGCGTCAGAAAAATATTCTCATATATCTTGAACTTGTACCTTCACGCGAAAAAGTACGCTGTGCAGTTCTGCCTTTGAAACCACAACAAATGCATTTCTATGGTGTGCTAGCCCCTTGCCATCTTTTCTCACGTGAGCAGAGTTAACTGGCAAACCCAGCACCTTCTTTCAGTGCTGGCCCAGGCCTCAGCTGTGTTGATCGCAGCCCAGTCATGACAGCTGGACCCTGTGGCTGACATGCTGGGTCCATGAGCTCTGTTGCCGGAGCCTCGAGTGATGTTTGTCACAGGAGCAGAGAGTCAAGGCACACTGACAAGGGGCACGGGGTTTTACCCTGTCCCGATTCTTTTGTGGAAGTGGCTCTCAGATGGGAGACAAGAAACTTTTTGGAAAGGTCTGAGGTGGTGCCTGACAGCAGAGATGTGGGCTGAGAGGGACCTTCCTGCCAGGCTCCTGAAAGGCCTAAAAAGTACCCCAAAACAGACAACGGATGATTCCCCATCCCTCCTGCACGGGGTCTGATGAAGGAGCTGTGTCCTGCTGCAGGACTGTCCCCTCCACGGAGCGATCCCTCTGCCAGGGTCAGAGCTCTGCACACAGGGTCCAAATACTGGACCCAGCCTCCAGAACACAGGATTTGTACCCAGGGCCTGCTGGGATGGCCCCCACTGATAAACAGAGGTCTAACCCATTTCCAGGCCTGAGCCCAAGCCCCCTGTGGCTTAATGGTGCGTTTCTGTGTGTGTAGGGACCTACAGATGCCCAAAGACCCCAATACACAGAAACACACAAAGAGGAAATCACAGACAGGACACAGGGCACAAAGACAAGATGCCAGGCAGACAGGGCGAGTCCAGATGGATCGGTGTTGCTCAGACAGTACATCTGTTAGCTGTGCTGGATTTTGCTCTTGTTAACAGCCCTAATTCTTCCTCCCTTATGGTGTCTTCAGGCCAAATGCCAGAAATGGCAACTGAAGTAAAAGCAAGGCTCTCTGCTAGGCTTCCTAAGGTAGGCTCCTTGCTACTCCACAGAATTACTGGTCTCCTGTACCCATCCTACCCCATGGCAAGTGGCCTCTTGCCCACTCCTCCATACTAGTAAGACGCACGGTGCTGGGGCACACGGGAAGCTGGCCAGCCTGCCGTCACTGTGCAGCATCCCCCATCTACACGTGCACATAGACACCCCCCCACAGAGACTCTGCCACACATGGCACCAACCACATCTCACATCTTTCTGAGTCTGCCACATTTTTTCACCAAATCTGTCATCTTGTAAATTATGCAAGAGGTGAAAACGTCTCCCATTTAAATTAAAAATAGCCATTAAAATATAAAAAGTAATGTGTATCAGATATTTGATTTCACCTTGTTAACAACTCAAATTTGGATGCCAAGCTGAGCTGTCCATGTGGAACAGAGGTGGGTAGAAGACCTCAGAGCCAGGCAATCTGAGGTAACCACCTGGAAGCCCAGCACATGGCCAAACGTTTAGCCTCACAGTTGTTATATCGGACTTGATCACCTTCCAGAAAGCTGTGTTCCTCCCTGCGTGCTCTCAGTCAAATGTTACAACCCACATCTGTGCAATGCCTGGGTCTGCGGTCTGAAATATCTCCTTGACTCTATCCTTTGAGGTAGCTGGATAAAGGAGGGGCAAACAGTCTCCATCACTTTGACAGGGACTGGCTCTTTTTGGTGTCTAAGCAGTGAGCCACAGACGAGCGTGTAATAAGATTTGCTTACTAATCAGGAACAGCACTGGGATAGCACTGGCTGTGGTTAAGCTAGCCCTCCTCACCTGTGCCCCAGTCTATTTTCTCTAAGGATGCTGAATGTTCTTTGCAAATATGCTTTTGTGTGTGTGGTGTGTGTGCACATGCGTGTGTGCACATTGGGATAGAAATAGTGGACAAGCAGGAGGACACTTAGGAGCTTGAAACTGATTTCTTATCGTGCTGGAAATGGTGCCTTCAGGACCTCCACTTCTAATCCTAGCTGCAATCTCAAACTCAAAAACCAAAACGTGAAAAAAGAAATGAAATTGCATTTGAACTCTTCTAAATTTCTGCAGAGATCTGTTTGAAGCTGGCTAGTTTGATCTAGATTTTCTTTTAACCCAGCTACTTAACTGACAGCTAGCTAAAATGAAATGGGCTTGGCCTTCACTGTGGAGACCATGGTGCAGACATTTAGTGCTGAGGTCTGCCATGGCTCTAATAAAGAGGAGCACAAGAGCAGGAGAGGAACTCTGAGGGATACAGCTGCCGGCCTTCTGACTCATATGTGGATGGATGGAGGAAACTGTCTGGGGTTTGTACTAGCAAAGCCTCCGACTGCTACATCTTTAGAGCCAGACAAAAGGCTATTTGATCTAACTGCAGTTTTCCCACCTGTAAACGGATACCTATGGCTTGATGTGGGGGAGACACTAGCCATTTGTCACAACAAGATATTGGGTCTTACGCAGGGCAGCACAAGGCTAGGCAAAGAGCCACAGGACTGCTGCAGCAAGCAGGGCAAGGAGAAGCTCTCAAGCCTTATCCCTGACTAAGCTCATCTCTGATCACAGTGGCCAAGCCATGTTCCCTCATTTACCTCTAAAAATGCTTGCCAGCATCTAAGGCAGGCTATCCTTGTTCATTAAAACTGGCTGGAAAGTCAGCATGGCTGGTTTCCTGGCAGTTTCTCTGGAAATACCCACCAGATGCTATAGGCAGCTTGTTCCTAATGGAGCCTGCCAAGGAGCGGTGGGGATGAGAATTAATACATGAGAACCCCTGGGAAGGTTTGGGTCAAGAAAGCAGCACAAGCTCAGGTGTTTTTCTGCTCTGGTCTGACAGTCTCTACTAAGTCCACTAAGAAGCACATTTTGGCTAAAGTCCTCCTGTTGCACCCTAACAGCCCTGCATCTGCCCAGTATCTCCATGTAGACTGTTTGCAAGGACAAACCCAGTTCCAGCACATTGCTCAGCAATAAAGGGCTCCCCCAGCGTGTGATGGGGCAAGCATCTCTTGTAATGGACATCTTCCAGAGAAGAATTTTCTGGACAGCCCCATCTTGGGGCTCCATTCCTCTCCCCAGGGCTGTCAGTTTGTTCATACCCTCATGCAGCATGTTTGTGGCATGCGGGGCCATGCGCTAGGACTCTAAAAAGCATCACAATTATTGTGTCTAAGAAAAGAATTAATAAATAAAACCACCACCATCATCAGATGCAAGCAGCCCCTTAAGTCAGAGGGCAACCCTTGGGACTGGCCTTCACGCACACAGTAAGCATTGCAGCTGTTTACTCACTGCATCCCTCAGGCACACCGCAAGCTTCCGCTCGGTGCTTGGGACACCTTTGCCTTGCAGAGTGTGATAGAGGACTCTGCTTGGAGGAGGATTTTTCTCCCCAGCCAAGTAAACAGGTAATGCTTCACATCAGGCTTATAGAGGACAATTCCAGGGTGGTGGCTACCCAAGACTTAAGGTGCCGCCGAAGAGGTAATGAAGCAAAACAACCTCTTGAATCCCATGGAAACAAAACCAAAGGAAAATGAAACTCTTGCTTTGGGAGCAGGCAGGGCTCAGAAAGATTTTGGTTTGTAACGCAGTCTACCGACCAGACAGGTATATCTCCTTACTCCTGCGCTTTTTCTCCAAGCGTCTCAGCCGCTTCTCCTCCCGACGTCGGGCCTCCTCTGCCTCCTGGTGCTGTCGGCACTTGTGAAAGTTCTCCACCACCACACCCACAAACATGTTGAGCACGAAGAAGCTGACGATAAGCAGGAAGGAGATGAAGTAGAGAAGCATCCAAGGGTTATGGTTCTGGATGGGCTGGTGACGTGGGGAATTAAAAAACAAGAGAGAAGAGACATAGACAAGACGTGTATAAGTCAAGATGTTGGGCACTCTGTAGCAACAAGACAGCACAGTACCCTTTTGTGGAGAGGAGGAGAGGACTGGGAGGAGTTAAAAGGTTTTTCCCAAAACAGTTTCCTCTCATTCACTTTCTCACCGACTAAAATTTTACTTTTGTTGTAAAACCTGTCCTAGCCTCTGCAAGTTGGCTTACAGGATTTAATTATTTTGGCATTTATTTCATACAGCTTAAGATAAGTCTCGGTGGATGTGCATCATCACACCTGCAAGATCATTTTAGTTAAAGGTAGGGTCCAGATTACTTTTTTTTGAGATGTGGGCTCATGGTTAATGTTTCTCAGTTGTAACAAGATCTTCAGAAGCAGGGGAAAATTAAGTACAAAGTTAAGTACAAAGTTAAGCTACCTTACTGTAGCTCTGATGGGGTACTTAGTCATCTAAGACTCTTGACTTTGCTTTGCAAATGCTACATAACACACAAACTTAACAATGTCTCTTTCACAACATTCCTGGTTGTTTCCCACATTGTGGAAGTTTGCTCTTATTCATCATACCTTTCACGAAGCCACAGTGCTATGGCATGTGCGGCCCTCCTCAAGTAACATCATTCTAATTAAAAATCCCATCAGTGCTTGTTTGTATACTACAGGGCACAGCCACTGTAAAAGCTACTCAGTGGAGAATGGAAGACCTTGGCAGCCCAATGGGCAGGCAAGACCTCAGGACAGTCCTATAGTGCTGCTTCTTCCTGGGACGTGAAAAACAGCAGTCACCCAGGCACGAGACTTCTGAGAGCAACAGGTCTGGACTCTGCAGTACATTTACCTGTTGGTCAATACCCACGGCATCCAAACCATCGTACATGATGTTCACCCAGCCATCTTTGGAGGAAAGGACAAACAAGGACATGAGGGCCTGTAAGAAAACAGACGAACAAACAAACAAACAGAAAAGATTGGCCTTGCATTTTAGTCCCCAGAAAAGAAACTAACAACAGACACTTCTCAGCAAAACCAGCCCACAACTCATAACACATAACTGGCCTGGAGCTGGTGGAGAATTACAACTTGTGGCTTGCTTTTACCTGTTTCCATATCTAGCTTAAAAGTGAGCAAACTACAGTCATTAATGCTCCTTTTCCCTCACATGTAAGCTGACTTTTGCTCAGACACAGCAGGGTTTCTGGTCACCAAAGCATGATTAAAAATCAATATCGCAGGCTGGCCCAATGGTATGGGGTTTTAAAAAGCAGTAATATATCCCTGTTCCTACTGTGGGCTGTCTTGCTTTTCAGCCAATATAAAATACCTTATTTTTTTTCATTTGCAAACATAACAGCTAGACGTCAAGAGACTAAAGTGGCAGCTGAGGTCCACACATGAGGGACGGCATGCTGAAGCAGTGGCTTTAAGACAACACTCCTATAAACAAGGAATTGTATAACCCTAGGAAATCTGGCTGCAAGAGCTCAAGAGGTGACCTGATCCATTTTTACCCAGCTAGGGTTGCTTCTGATAGATGAGTACCTGTGTCATTCTTGAAAACTTCCTGTGGTGGAAGTTCCACATCCTGCTTAAGGAATACATTTTAAGTGCTCATCCATTAAAAAGTGGTACAGAAAATCCCTGCAAATGAGGACTTTACCTGTCCCAGATTGTCAAAATTGTACTTCCGCCGAACCCATTTGTAGCGTGCATTAGTGCAGTCAGTCTTTGTAGTGATGTTTTTTACATCAGGACCATCACAGTAGTAGAACTTGCCTTTAAAAAGCTGTATTTGAGAAGCAAAAAAAAAAAAAGAAAAAAAAAAAAAGAAGTAGTTTTGAAAAGTCTGTCCCAGGATCTATTTTTCTTTCCCCTAGTAGAGTTCTTTGCCAATTTCAAATTCCTTTCCTTTCCTTCCAGCTTAGATACCTATGTTAACAGACGTGGCAGGAAGACACCTCTTGTGGAACATCAGGCCCTGAGACATTGTTGTGTATTGCCTCAGACGGAAGGTGATCTTGGAGGCCAGTCCTGCCTTGTTGGGAAGATGACAACGTCCCTTCCAAGGAAAAGATATTATATATATTGTAGCACGCTATGCTGGGAAGGATCTTGGGAATCTGTCTTTTCCTTCCCCTACTTTCAGGCAGGATTAGCTGGTGCTGTGTTGTTCATCAGGGAGGACTCTCTTCTAATCCCGAGAACCTTCCAATGAGCAGATGCCAACCCCATCCCAGAGCATTTCTTCTAGGCCCTGTCTCTTATTTCCTAACACCTAACTGAAATCTTCCTTTGGAGAGATTTAAACTCATTACTTCCACCTTAACCCCAGATGGCAAAGAAAACAACTTCTCTTTTGCAGCAGTCACTTACAGATGGCCACGGTGGAGGAAATACTCTACCTGGACCCCTAAAATCCCAAAGATAATGAAGAAAGCGCAGCAGATGAGAACAATATTCCCAATAGGCCTCAAGGAGGAGATCAAGGTTTCCACCACCAGTTTCAGACCTGGGGCTCTACTGATGACTCTGGAAAAAAATGGCAAAATGATAAAGCTTTTAATTTTTATGCATGCCTGTTATTGTATGGTTGCTTCTCCTCTGCTTGGGCTGCAGTAGAGCTAACACAACCCTCCTCTACCTGCAGGCAGAATTCAGAGACAATTAGTGACTTATTTGGACAACCAGAACATTCACGGTCACATTAGATGAAAATAAAAAAGTGTAAGACACCCTGTCAGCAGGGTGTTGGGAAACTGCTTACTAGTAACAGTGAGGAGGGAATACTCTCTATGAGCAGAATATCACAGAGGTGCCTGCTGCAGGGCTATTTGTACCTTACTCAAGAGAGCTAATCACCTCTGAGGTCTCTCTGGTCCAAGCAGAGGGGCACACACCAGGCAGGAGCCTGCTTCCTAACACAACATGTGTAAACAACTTCATGGTGATACTACAGAGTGTGTCTTGTCTTCTTTCTACAGGCATAAGTGCTCACCTGCCCTGCTGGCCTGGGCCCCATCATAACTTTTCAAAGTAATTTCAATTTGTTCCCTAATTAGTTCCTGAACTGACTCTTAACTAACAGGAACATGTGATCAACAGCTCCACAGCCAAAGGGTCACCCATTAAAGAGCAGCTTGCTTGCCTGCTGCGAGGCCATGAGAGGCCAGGCATGCTCTGAGCACAGCCTGAAGCATGTTTTGGGTATTACGGAGAACAAGTGTTTTGCTTTCCTGTATGAGTGCCTGGAGAATGGCTCTCCCATGGGTGTCTAAAAAATGTGTTTGCACACATAAATGTAACTAGCCGAAGCAAGCTTTCCTGGGAAGGTGGGTGTTTTGACTGAAGAACATAAAAGTTTTTTTTTCAGGAGGGCCTGCAAAGGGGAGAGGGTATGAGTCCTTGCAGGTGGCATCAGCTTGCACAGTTAATGATGCTTTCATGCCTGTCAGACAGAAAAGAGGAGAGTGGTGCACTGCAGGGACAAAGCATTTCAAATAGGGTCTTGTTTGGCAGCAAATGATGTGGCAGTCTGAACTGCACCTACAAAGTGTTAGGAATGGTCCCTGGAGTAATCCCAGAAGAGGCTGTGATAAGTGGAGCTGTCGTGAGAGGTGATGAATTCCTCTCTATTAATAGGATCTGGCCTAGTTATTCTCCAAGACCAATTTCCTTTTTTTCCTTTTACATTTACTTACGAACTGCCTGTGCCCTGATTCCTGTTCCTAGCTATGTGTGCTAAGTGCCCCAAGAGCCAGGCCAAGGCTTGTCCCGGGTGACCCAGAGTGGCTCCTGGTGAGGCAGCACTGCAAGGAGACCCTGAAGCCACCAGCAGAACAGAGCGTGGGAGCAAGAGAAGCGACAGAAACACTTGCAAAGTTACCTGTCACTAAGGAAATACACAGCAGCAAATAGCTGTTGCTCTTGTGGTCATGGGCCTAAACATGATTGCCTCTTCTTATTACTCTCACAAGCAAGCAGCTTTTAATCAGAAAGCCTACAGGTCTCTAGAGGTGCCTATGTTATTTCCCCTGAAATGTCACGAAAAAAGGCTTGTGTTTCTTGCCAAGCAGGATGGAAATAGAATAGGAGCTGCAAGTTGGTAAAAATCCCCCAAGCATTAACACCCTCTGTTATTGCATAATTGTGAAAAAAATACTAATTCTCTTTATTCCTTTTCTGAAATACTGAAAGCATCTCACCTTCCTCTGCCTAGCTAAATTGTTCTGCGGTAATGTTAGATATGCAGGCACGGGAGAGCAGGTATAGATGCTGGAGCTTATCAAATTCATGTCAGCACCTGTTCAGTCACAAATTCTCTCCCAGCCAACACGACCTCTTTGCTTGGGAATGACTGTGAGGTTGTGCAGTTTAACAAGGAGCCAGACTGATTTGTAAAACAGTGATAAAAATGCAGTGTGGAGGAGGCATTCACTGCACTAACTGCCTGAGTATGACAACACCTCTCACTCCAAACTCCATCCGCTCTTTTCCATGCTGGAGAAGATGAATTATATTACAACTCATTTCACTGTTTTCAAACAGTTTCACTAGTTAAGAGCTCCCCAAAGATGCTTCTACCCATACTGTGTTTCAGCTTTTTGTGTTACTAAGCAAGACCTTGACAGATCATGTGCATGTTTTCAAACTCTTTGATCTATCAACACAAACAGCCACCCTGTCGGTGAACATACCGGAGAGGTCTCAAGGTCCGCAGAAGTCTCAAAACACGAAGGACACCCAGGATCTTGGCTCCGCCTGCTGACGCCATGGAGACAATAATGTCAATGATAGATACGAAGACCAAGACTCCATCCAGGACATTCCAGCTGCTCTGCAGATAGGTGTTCTCCCCAGAGAAAAAGCCAAGAGCTACCACCTACAGCCAGGAGAAGAGAGACATTTAAATCTTCACCCAGATCATAACTTTGCCATGTTTTGTTTTTTGCTAGGCCTTACTATGGGCTGTGGGATGAAGATGTAATTACCTTAACCATCATTTCAGCCACAAAGATTGCAGTGAAGATATAATTAGAAACACTTAGGAATATCCTTTCCTGTAAAATGCAAAACAACAAAAAGAGGCAAGTTACTTAAAGATGCTAGAAAACAAACATCTTTCATCTTGCAGGGTCTTTCCCTGACAAGACTAAGATCTGGATGCTGGATCAAGGAAGAAAACGACTCAGGTACTCACGGTGCTGTGTGGGTCTATGTCTGGTCGCTCCAGTGCTATAGTGATGCAGTTGAGAAATATGAAGACCAGCACCACATGATCAAACATTTTGTGGGCAATGACCTTCTGGCACATCACTCGGAACCTGAAGAAACGGTGGGGAGAAAAATGTCCTTCAGATGTTTAAATCAGCAAGAGACTCCCACCTGAATGTCCCATCCCTGAAAACCTTCAGCAGCTGTGCCACCAGCAGCAGTCCAGGTGGTGAGCTAGTGTCTCCACAAGCTTCAGCTGTTATTATCAGTGCAGTAAACAAGATGTAATAACAGCTATTATTAATGCTGGTTAAACTACACTTCATAGGCAGGCATGGAGTGAAACATGCAACAAATCTGCCCACATGCAATGAAAGAGTTACCTAAAAATCAGGAATTGGATTTCTAAAACTCTCAGTGCTTCTGCATCAGAGAGGGATTTTTCTCAAGGGAAGTCTAGCTAGAAATGCAGTATTCCATTACCACAAAAACCTGGTGGACTGGCATTTCACTGGGATTTCTTACCGATTCTGCGGGGAAAACAAGTAGAGGGACCAGTCTTCGTGAGTCTTGCACCACTGCGGTTTGTAGGGCTCCAGGACTTTTCGAATCCGGTAGCAGTAACTCTGGATAGAAAAGAAGAAACACCTTTTCTTCCTCTTTTATTTTCCTGCCTCTTCCACTTTCACAGTCCTTTTGTGAAAGGGGGCAGTACATGGCATTTCATAGCACCTGTAGGCAGTCGTGACTTTTGGGACAGAGCCGTGGCCAGCACTGTCACTTTTATCCAACAAAACAATGAGGAAAGGGGTGGGAGAAAGGGGCTGCACATGGTGAGATATGAACATGACAAGGCAAGACCTCTAGGCAGGTACCATTTTGAGATCCAAAGTTGTGCCAAAACCAAAAAGGCCTCAAACAACCAAAACGTTAAATAGAAAACATTCCTTCTAGACTTTCAAGCCTTCAAGATGCCAAACAGCTCTTGTGAGCAAAGACATTAGCTAGTTGTGCCTACAGCTCATTTTTGCAGGCATCCTGGGCAAGTGGGACAATCTCAATCAGTCCAAAACCCTAGGCAAACGCATACACATCCCCCTGCAGTTTTACCTTCTAAGAGACCACTGCAATGTAACAGCCCAACCCATTAGCCAAAAAAGAAAAACCTTTTAGGAAGTGGAGGCCCATCCCTTGGATCTGGATTCATGTTTTCTACATCAGCCATTAGGCAGTAACACCTTTCCAAGCTGATTTTTAATCAGCCTGCTTGGAGTGGAAAAGCCACTTAACGCATGAACACCCGATTTCCCCGTCAACTCACATCCTCCATGTCATCCTCATAGTCCCCAGAATCCTCCTTGTGCCCGTCGACATGCAGGAAGAACTCGTTTGGGACATGAACCATCTTGCCGTTGCAGTCTTGGTACTCAGCAGGCAGAACGGCCATGGGGCTGACACTGAGCGAGTGGCGCATGGTGGGCAACTGGAGCAGCTCAGGCAGGTCCAGGGTGCTGCGGTAGTCCAGGGACTCTGCCCGGCGGTGCAGGGAGGGCCTACTGATTGTGCTGGACTTGGCATCATCAGAGTCATCGTCTGTGCTGCCTTTCCCCTCCCCAGAGAGCAAGGACTCTCTTTCTCCTGACTGGTTCTTCTTCTTGAGGCTTGGGGCTCTGCCCAGGCTATTCCAGCTTGAGCGTCGGCTTCCCCAGTTGCTGCTGGTGCCCCAGTTGGTGCAAGGGGAACTGCGGAGGCTGGACTGAGAGCAGAAAAAGACATTTAAGAGTTTGTTTGCAGGAGGAAGCCAAAGGATATGGCATTTTACCCAGACTGGAAGACCCCTCACGTTGCAAGTTCTCTCTTCCCCTTCCAGCTTTCCTCACTGCTCCAATTTCATCATGCCAATGGCTGGAGATGGGAGCCAAGCACCCAGCTAAGCCCACACTGAAGGTACTCGTTGAACCACACCTGCAGCACAGCCACCCATCCCCTGTTCTGCATTGCCTTCCTACTGTCCCGGCAACATTAATTGTGCATAAAAACCGAACCCAAGCACTATTGCTGAAATGGCATTTTCTTTCCTTATGTTCAAGTGTTTTCAGCACACAACTTCCCTGGCTTCCAAAGGGGCTCTGGCAACTGAGTCACCCAAGTGTCTGTTAGAAATTGTGCCCCTATTTGCACTACTTTCTCTTCAATTTGCTGCATAAGGAGGTGAATGAATGTTTCTCTTACAGCAAATTTCTGGCACTGATCAGTCTGTCAGTGCACTGTGGCTGGTAGGTGGTTGCCAGGATGAGAGCGCTTCAGGTCAGAGCAGAAAAGCTAGAAGGAAAGCTCTTTTTCCCTCCATGGCTTCCTCCCAGCACAAAACGAGGCAACCTTTTCCTTCCTCCTCCCTCTCGGTGTTGGCCAGCTCTTCTCTGACTGCTTCATCTTCCCTTGGCTAGTGGCACTGATGTGGTCTCAGAGAAAGGATTCAAATGATGAACAACCCTCTCCAGCAACTCACAATCCCATGAAACCCCCAGGCAAACAACAGTCATCTCTATTTTCTTTTCAAAAGAACTACCTTGACTAAGCAGCTTACCAAAGGGGATAGTGCCTCTGTCTCTGTGTGAAGTGCCTTCACAGTCCGCCGCCTTGATTTGAACATGATATTGCACTTACAGAGCAGAGGAACGGGAGAGATAAGCAGCAGCAGAAATCCACTTTGTCTATTAACTCTGCTCCCTCTGTTTTCATAGAGCCACCCTCCCGCTCCCCTGTAGCAGGCAAAATGCAATCACTGCCAAAGCAGTCAGCTCCAGCCAGAACTCTGCTCCGTGAGCTGTGCCTGGTGGCAACTGGTCAGCTTATACCTTGTTTCCTGTTTCCCCTCTGATGGGGCTGCTGTACTGTAACTGGAGCTCAGCTGCTGTGTTGGTAAGGTCAAATGCTTAATTTCCCTTGATACAAGGTGGGTTCAAGGTCACTGTGGGGGGAAGCAGATCTCACCCTCACTGGAACACCTGATAGCTTCTCCAAGAGACCACAAAATGGCCAGTGTGGTTGGCAGAAGTTGCCTGCTCCTCCTCAGAGGGGTTTGCTGGAATAACTGCAAGAATTTACGACTTGTCTCAGGTTGTGTCTCTCCAGCAAGGTGGCATGGACTTCCAATCAGATAATGGGCAGAAAAACACTGAATCCCAGTACATCCCCGTCTCACCTCTTCATATAGTCACTGTCCTTGACTGTTACATTGTCACTGTTCTGCCCCAGCATAGCACACGATTCATTTCTCCCTCTTATCTCTGTTCTCTTCCTGCCTTTCCACATACTTCTCACCTCTATCAACCTCCTTTTTGTTTTCCAGCAATGTCTGCGTGCACACACCCACACACTTGCTTGCAGGCACTTGAGGGAGAGTTGCTAGCAATAGGAACCTACCAAGGACTTCTGATCATAGCTCAAGGGATCTAGCGAAGCATTACTCCCTCTCCTTGAGTCCACAAAAGTGTGCACTGAGTCCATGTGTGGGGAACACTTCGGTGTGGGCATCGGTGTGGCAGCAGTGCGCATGATTATAGGAGGTGGCATGCTTCCCCTGCCCTCCAGGTGTCCATTTGGGGTGACAGCAAGCGAGTACATCTTCATCTCTGGAGAGAAGGGGAGAGAGAATACAAGGTGAACGCTCAGCTACAGCTACAGAAATCACTCTTCAAAATGGTCATTGCCCTTTGGGTCTTCCAGGAAGTCTGCCAAATGGAGATGAAATGTTGTAGGCAATAAGATCTCTCCCACCATGTTGAAAGGCAAATGTCACAACCTTTTAAGAGACCTTCAGCCCTGCCTGGACTTGGAACTCATTGCTCTCCAAAGGAAGCTTCTTTCTCACTGTTTCTTGGGATTTAGAGAGTGAAAGTTTTGGGGGACTGGGAGGGTTTTCAGGAAAAAAAAGGCTAAATTCACCCTAGGGAGTTAATCTCTTCTCCTTGTCTCGCACAGAGATTTTTTTATGCAGTTCTGATGTGCTCAAAGTTCCTTCATGGGGAAGGCGCTACGAAAACGTTAGTCATTGTCTTTAGTCACCTGTCAGGGGACAGGAAATGGAACTTGCTTTTACACATTTTAGAAGAGTAAACCTCTTGTAACAGAGAAATCTAATGGCACATCCCTGTGGTAATTGCAGAAAGCATCTATTTCAGCTATATGGCAAGTACAGACCGGAAAAAAACTATTCACACTGAAGACAAACCAGACATAACACATCCAGCCCTATGGAGTGCTGTAATATGAAAAACCAAAAGCCTAATTTCAAACACAAAACTAAAGTTGAACTAACTTCTGTTGTATTTGGCTTATTGGGTTCTGGTTTAATAACTGCAGAATTAGTCTTAAGGAGGGGAAAGTATGGGAGCATCTGTGACCAGCAGGAAAGAAGTACAAATCTGTAGTGAGAAATCCAAGCGAGTGCATTACCCCTGCTATTTTTCTTCCACTGGCTGCTTCTGTAATGCAGCGTGCTTCTATTGTATCATCTGTTTAGATGCTGGCTTGTGCACAAGTACCTGATCTGCACCACAGGAGTCCATGGGAACACTGGCATTCACTCTGAGGGGTGGAAGATCCAGCTCGAAATTTGATAATCTGCAATACACATTCCTCTTGCCATGTATCTGTTTACAGACCAATGGCACTGTAATAGAATTGTTTATGTCCTTATGCTGTTTAGTTGCCGGTTGGCACCTATGAGGCTTATGGAGACACACAATTAATCATGGACTTTGATGGCAAGTTTAGCCTTGTTTTCTGTTCGTGTATAACCCGAGAAGCGGTGACAATATTTCTTTCCCCTAGAACTCTTCTATTTGAAGCTGCTCAGCAAATAGCTGGTGCAAGGCTGCTGTATAGTTGGTGCCATGTGTTAGTTGGTGCTGTGCATTCCTTGCCAACTATTTGCATTGGACATTCATTTGATCGCTCGGTGTCCGGAATTTGTTGCTTCATCTGCAGACTGAGCAGCCCATCACCTTGCTGTGACACAGCTCTCTCTCAGCTTCCCCAACAAATTATTTCTGCCCTTTCCTCAGCTGAATTCCATCTGCTCACCACAATCAATACCATTTCCTTAGCTGAAGCAAATCCTGGCTTAGAAGCATTTAAAGTAACCCTAACAAGAGCACAAGCTGATAATCAAAGTACAGAGGAGCTAAACCTGCTCCTGTTCGCCATCATGCTAGTCACGCTGTTAAAATGTGTGATCCCCTCTTGTTCCCTGTCTGGTTGCAGACTCTACAGAGTGAAGGCTGTCACCTACTATTCCATGTTTACTGTACACTAGTACAATGTGGCCTTACCTCAAATCAATTGCCAGACCCTCCTGTAACACAAATGAGCAGCAACATTTCCATCAATCAGACCTCACATAAATGCATTTGTGTGAGAAACCAAAAAGAACAGATGAGAACATGATTGATGTGAAAAGCTGCTGAGAAGTAGTGTGAGAATACTGCTGTCAGCAAACCATTCTGTGGTAATGATACATAAGAAATGATGAGACATATCTAAATATTCTGGTATAGTTTAAATTAGAAAAACATCTGTTTAAAGGAAATATCAGTGCTCATTTAGCTTTCCCAACACTTTTTGCATAGCTGCTCTGTTAAGATACCTATCAGATTAGTTGCCAAATAAAACTGATTCTTCCACTTTCCCCCATAAGTTTCTACAAAAAGATGACTGCAGAAGCAGAGTTGTAGCTCTCAAGTGTCCCGGGAAAACTTAGAGACAAAATCCTACCTGTTGCTCGGAGGTCTTTTAGCTTCTCAAAATCATCATCGAAGTTGGCTGATGTCTTGTCCTCATCTGTGTCTGACCTATTGGCATCACCCTGCAGAGAGGAGAAGGATCATTAACAGACCCAATTAATCTAAACTTTAGCACAAAGGCCATTTGTATTACTTAGCAGCTCAGAGAGACCTCAGCTCCCCACGGTTAGTTTAAGTGTGGCCCCAAGAACTAGGAGGGCAGAATGCTGAATTCCCTTTGACACTGTCCTGGGGAATGAGCCCAGGTAAGTCCTTGTTTTGATTCATTTTCGTACTTGGACAGAAAAGATATTGTGATTGCGACTACTGTTCCTGCAATGCCATCATGATGTTTCCTACACTGCACCCAGCCTCACTGAACAGCGTATCCCAGGGGAGAACATGAAAGTGCAGCTGTAATCAGAGGAGTGGCTAAGAAAAATTGGTATTGTGAGGTTCCATATTTGCACTCTCCATGATACCAGCTGAAAGCACTTAGGTTTTAATGTCAAAGGATTTCGAAGGGTTTTTCTTCTTTATTTGACAGCACTGTAAATTTGACTTAGATCTGAAAACCCAGTTCTGATTTGCTTTCTTCATGCTGGCTGGTAATCGAGATTGTATTGGGAAATCTCTTGGCAATATTGAAGCTGAGGCAGAAGGAATGTGGCTAGCTTGCCTGGCAGCACAGCATCATCTCAGGACAGAGAAGAGCCAACCACCCTCAGACTGGCTTTCCTCCTGGAAGTTCAGTTATTTTTCCCTTTCATATGTATCTGCCTCTGCTACCAAAAATGATCAGCCTAAATAATGTACAAGCCTGGGACAGAAGACCTCTCTCTCCTCTGCTGGGTGAGGTCTGCAGAGAGGAGAAATTCTAGCAGGCTGCTGCCAGCATGACTGGTTTGATCCATCAAGTGCAAAAAAGCTGTGCAAATTGATAGCAAATGGTTGGATTAAAGCAGCTGATCCCAGAAAAAGGAGCACAGTTCCTTAACTGATGCCTGAACAATCACCATGGTTTCTAGAGACGTGGTGGTGAAGTGGCAGTGAACTTAATTTCATCTGTGATGTATCGCTAACTGGTGCAGCCAAAGAGACAGGATGACTGAAAGGCTTAAGCTCCTTTATTCATCTTCTCTGTTTTGGAGCAGAAGCACTAGTGCAGAGTAGATGAAAGATCTGCATAATTTAGGAAGGTTTGTCTGCTTTTCCAGAGCAGCTCTCAGGTAGATTTCAAAATGACATGGGAACAATGTAAGGACAAATATGCAATTGCACTCCTGTTTGAAGTCTTGTTTGTTGTCCTAAGCACAAATGTACTAAAAATGGTTTTGTGGCCATTTAAGCTTATTCTCTTCTAGGGATACTCCTGCCAAACTTGCTCCACAGGCAGATCAGAACCTGAGATCAAGCAGAGACTTTGTACTGCGATACACAGTGCGACTTTTAGAGTTCTTGCTGAATCACCACTGATAGCTCAGGGCTTAGAGCAGCTCTGATGTGCACCCTCTTAGCTGCACAAGTCTCCCAGGAGTCACTCTCCATTGAAGTAAAAGAAACAACTGAGCAAAGGGAGAAGTGCAGTCTCATCTATAACTGCTAAGAGCATCACTCTGTAAGAAGGCAAAGTCTAAAAGGCCAAAGCAAGAATTTCTGCCATATTCCCAACATTCCAACAGAACCAGAGATGACAAAAGAAACCCCAGCTCCACTGATACTTCTTCCTGGGAGTTGTCCAAGGAGATTGTAAACGTCTTTGGTTTGCAACCAGAACTAAGTTACACATTTATAAGTGCAAGACCTGAACTGAGCCCTGGTAGCTAAAATACAGCCCTCAAAAGGGTTTTCTGTAGCACAGCTAATAGCTCACTATGAGACAACTGACAAGCCCATAGGCTTAATATCAGGGTTTCTAATAAATGGGAGTGCAGAGCACAACATGCCCTGCAAATGTCATGCCTGTGGTTGCTAGCCTTTTCTGAGGCAGCACTGAGTGAATAATACAAGTTCTGAAAACTACTCCTCGCACACATTTAAATCATGGTCCATAACAGCTCCAAAAGGAGCCATTAAGCCTGAGCCAGAGAGCGACAGCCACTTGGCAAGGTCTGTAATCACGCCCTTGGAGAGTATTGCATGAGGCTGCCCATTTCTGGCTTCACATTAGCAGGTGATTCAACCTTCCAGAGGGCAGGTAAGGAATGGGATCTACACCGCACAAAGATACTTGCAAGCTGCCAGGTTGCTGAGTGGACAAAGCTTTGTTCTGCTTTAAAGCAATCAGGAACAAACTGCTGTACAAGGGCTCTCTGCGCCTAAATGCAAGACTGCTTGAGCATGAGCAAGTTCCAGTCAGTCAGGTCACGCATGTCGGTTATCAACCGTTTGGGTCTTGCTGGCATGAGCCAGATTTGCTGATTGGTGGCATCTGAGGATATCTTGACACGTCTGGTCACTGAACACTCTGAGCTGCCATATGGTCAACAGTTGCTTCTGCATTCAGTTCAGGAAAATCTATTACTTTAGCACAGACTTTAGTCTGTTATGGCCTGTGTTGTTTTCTAGCAGAATTGAGGTCCAGCATAACCACCCTGAATACAGCTACAGCTCTCCTAGAGGAGATGCCCTTCTGGGTTGGAAGACAGTAGCTACTGCAGAGCCTGTAGAAATACCAGCAATTCCTTTGCTTTGGTCTTAGATTAGTGGCTAAAATGTCCACCTCCATCTGCAACAGGTTGCACTGGAACAGGAATATGGCAAAGGTGTTATCCAGAGCAAAGCCAGGATATGGTGAGACTACTGACACTGAGAAAACTACACAAATTTGGAAATAAACAGTGTCAGCATGAACGCCAGTCACTGACACATGGAGTGCAGGCTTGTTCTTGAAGAAAACCTTCTTGCTCTTATTGGTCAGCTATGCTGGATCTTCAGGGCATGGACCACATTGTTGAAGACATTAAAATGCTTACTAATGCAGTGCAGAGCTGTTAATTTTGAAAACGATGAGCTGGACTACTGTCTTTTCTGTGTGTGCAGGTGGCACTCACCACCCCCAGCATCCATGAAATAGCCCTGAGCGACATAGCTCAGGGTTGTTTTTTTCCAGACTGGGGTTTGGCTCCTGTTGTTTCAATTAATTTGCCTCTGCTAGTGCTGTGAGGAAGCTGGGAGGGATGTTTTAATAATGAATCTATGCAGGCATCCTTGAAAGACATAAATGTGGCTGTGCTGGCTTAAGCGAAAGGAATTTTTAGTCCATGAATATTTCAGTTATATTCCATGGTCAGTGAAGGTTTGTCTAAGTGTGATCTAAACACAGCAACTGAGAGCATGATACCATTTCTGGGGAAAAAATGAAAAGTGAAAAAAAAAAAATCCTGTAAAAATTATTTCTTTCTCCTCTTTCCCTTGGGAGGTAAGGCAGTGAAAACTAAAGCCATTTTCTCATTTTCTTTCCGAGTCTGTGTGCCTCTGAAGCCAATCTAGCACTAAGAAAACTTTCCCTTCTTGATGGTTGCAGAAATAAAGTAATAATTAAAATATCCCAAAGCACAATGTAAGCCCTTTCAGTGCCACTATTCTTAGCTTTAACCGGGACTGGATGATTTTCAGTAAGTCTCAAAATCATTTCCATTTGCACTAGGAATTTGAAAAAAGTAATTTTTTTTCCTGGATAATATATATGTGTGCATACATAATTTTATTTATAAACAAAACAGATCATCCTCACTTGAAATACCCCCCAAATGGACTTGCTGTGATCTGAATGGAAGACGGAGAAGAGTGGGATAGGGCAGGGGATGGCTCGTTTCATTCTCTCAGAATGCTGAAAGTAGATCTGGAGTCGACTTGCTAGTGGGGAGGAAAACTTAGGAGACTGCAGGGGCTCCCCACTCACACTAGTGTGGCCTGCTGCTCTGGATCATGTGGCACAGGATTGCCTGCACAGCTGCTAAGGTTCCTGCCTAGTTCAGATCAGGACATGGCATATCACTTCTGACTGAGAAAAAAAATAATTTCTCTAATCCTTTCCATGTGAGTCCAGATGAGATGCCTGCAGTTTATCTAAATTCCCTGCTCATTGACCTGATACAGACATTATTTTCAGGTGTAGGTAAAAATCTCTTTACCATTTGTATGTCATACTTCATCCTATGTATCTCAAAATATAATGTTTGTAACCTTGCAACACAGCTTTTGAACAGCTGTGCTACTAGCCTCAAATAACATGTAAGGGACAGAGTCACAAGGAAAGGCCTGGACTGAGAGCCAGTTCACATCCTGCCTGATCCCCATGACTAGCGCTGGCTAGATACATTGAAGGCCTGAGGCACACCATAAAGAAACACAAAACACAGGGAGATTTGGTGAGCTGAATTAATCCTAAATTATTTCCTCTAGGTCACACAGAAGACGCTGTTGCAGATCAGCCGAAGTGTTGGTCTCCCAAGTCCCATGGGCCTTATTTGCAAAAATAGTTTCATGAGAGCTTCATGTGCCCAACCTAGCTAATCTACACTCCGTAGGTTTAAATTTAGGGCTGCTTGCATGGCTAGATGTTTGCATTGACATGGGTTCATCTCTGCACTCTTGCCTACACATGCTTCTCAGTTTTCTCCTTCCCTCTGCTCAGACCTCTTACCTCTGCCTGGAAGCCTTCTACCAAAATGGCAACAAGAAGGTTGAAGAGCACGTAATTGCCGAAGGTCATCAGGGCCACAAAGTAGAGCGCTGCCCATGAGGATGTGGATGCCATCCCATTGTACAGGACCACGTTCCAGTCCTCTTGAGTGAGGATCTGCAGAGAAGTGAAAGGGAAGACTCTCTAATTACTCCACCCCTCTCACACTCAGCAGCTGCTTTCAAATACCGACTCATCCATTTCTTCCTCTCTTTTTGACCTTTTCTCAGCATAATCATTAGCAGGTTTCATGAGACGAGACAGCAAAACAGCCAAACCTCTCCTTTCGGCAGGAAGATCTAGCACACCACTGCCCATAGAACTGACTAGTTCAGGTCCTAGATATGGTGACAGGAAGGATGTACTGGTACGAGTCCCATTATTTGGTGGCAGTCTTGCCTCCTTTAATAACCATCAGAAGATAACAGACCTGAGGCCAGAGCTGTTGTCTCCTTTCGGGATGCTCTTTATAAGGCATCTGGAGCTGAAGGAGAGGGTAAGGGACATGATGTTTGATGAGATAAATGACACTGGGTGGCTCAGGAAACTCAGGGAAGCAAAGTGGTTTCCATTAGGTAAAAGCACTGACAAGCTGGGCAAAAAAAATACACATCTTTGCAAAGCCTTGCTCCAAGGGACCTTCCTCAGGGATTCCATTCTCCTAGCTTTCCTGGAGCTCAAAACTCCTGGGGCCTAAGAAAAATGGATGACAGATTCATGTTCCACATTAATTCATGCTCACAATGAAAACAGCCTCTAACCTTCCTAAAAATGAGGTAGCTTTGGGGATAGGAATGCAGGCAGCTGCACTGAGTCATGCCACTCGTTAACCTTCACGGGATGTAGGACTGAGCTCTAGTGCTCTATGCCAACTGTTTCCCAAGGGACTGTTAGAATAAATGCAGAAACCTGTATTTATGTTGGTAAAAGAAAAATGTGAGCCTGTAAGACTAATGTCGATTTGTCCTTGCTCCTTTGTAAGATGGAAAACTTTGTAAGAAGTTACATTCTTCACAATGAAGACACTGGACTGGTTTCTACCTTGAATGATACTGTGGTGAATAGCTACTCCACATTTAGAAACTTAGCTTAACATTGTTTACATTGTGCTCCACTTGCTGTACTTGGGTTCTAAAGACCGAGCTTTTAAAGATAAAAGACTAATCTTTATATTTAGAATGTCCTGGGAATAGCAACTTATTGCTCCATTGTGGAATATGCCTGTAATGTCAAGCACATAACAGATCTTGTCTGCAGAGGAAACACAACTTTTTATATAAAGACTTTCCCAGTACCTCCAGTGCTGATTTGTGACAAGATTTGTCACTCTCAGTTAATTAAAAATGTTTGCAAAGTGTGTTTTTGGGGCAGCAGAGGCAAGTAAGGAGACAGAGATCTACAGAACAGGAGCAGAATGGACAGCAGTCTGTAGGTCTTGGTCTTACTGACTATATTAAAGAAAAATAAGGGTGGATTTCCAGGCCTTCTTAGACTTTACTTTTACCAACAACAGACATGCACAGTGATGATTTTGAGTAGACTACTTCTCTATCAGGGCTTATAGAGACCAGCTAACTCAGAAACACAATCAATTTGCCCTAACAACTCTACAGTGCTATTCCAGTCCAAATTTGACATCTACTGGAATAGTTTTGTTTTTTTAAAAACTGAAATAACTTGCCCAGGCGGTCTGCATTACAACTTCCCAGAGGATCCAGAACTTACCTGAAATACGGTCACAATGGCCCAAAGTAAGGAATCAAAATTCTTTCTATCTGGAACTGTGTCTCCTGTATCAGTTTTCAGGCTGAACTTGCATCCAAAAAGATGCATGCCGAGAATGCTAGTGTGGGAAAAAAAGGAGATGGAAGAAACACATTGTTGTGTCAAATATGGTTGCAGGGAGGATTGCAATAGTTTTTGAGACCCTTTTCCATTCCCAGTGTTTTGTGTGTCAGTGGTATTGCCCAGAAGGGCTCTGCTCCACCACTGACATGATAGCTGATCAAACCCTGTCATTTGGTTCTTCTGTGTCACATTTCATTACAATGGTCTACACTGAAGTAAAACCAGGGATCTCCTTTGTCTAGAAAATTACAAACTATATTTCCAGCTCCCTAATTCAACTGGTTTCCAAGAAGTCTTGGAGTCTGTACAACCTCCATCTCAAATACAACACTGGTAGAGTCCAGTTACTGACAGCTTCCCGAGACACAGCTAAACGAGCCTCCCAGGTACTCCAGAGCAATTGTTGCCTGTTTTTATACTTCATCTACAGAATTACAGTAATGCATGAAAAACTGAAGCTGAAAAGTGGTAAATAGTCTGTTGAGTGTCTGCTTGTCAGTCTACTGTGAGCACTTTTACCATGTAGGCAGCCTAGCAAATGCAGCATATTGTTATTCTAATCTACATATTACTTAAGCAAGCTGAACAATTAATCAGAGAAGAACTGCAGTCTCTGGCACCTGAAGATAAAGATGAAGAGCATAAGCAACATGCAGAAGGTGGCTACATTGTCCATCGTCTTCATCAGGACCACCAGCTGTCGACGGAGAGCGGGCATGAAACGCACCAGTTTCAGCACCCGGAGCAGGCGAAAAGTTCGTAGCACAGAGAGGCCTCCGTCTGACTGGCCGATGATCTCCCAGACACTGCAGGAACACCAGAAGGAGAACTATAAACAGCAGTACTGCACAGTAATAACTCTGAAAATTCTGAGCAGGCTGGTTTCTTACGGGATATCACACCACTTAAGCCCTAAAGGGATAATTTATGTGCCTGCTACTTTCTTGCTTCTGAAGAACACCTTCACTTCCCAGTTGTGCAGACACACGTGCTTATGCACAGCCTGTATCTGTTATAGCTGGTTTCTCAGTTCTTTAATTCCCTTGCTTTCTGTGGCTCTTCATAACACAGCATGTCTCCTGCTAGTCTGCATCACTACAATCCCTCATCACTCACAAGCCTAGCCACAAAATGCGGATCACAATTTTGTACCAAGCTAACATCCAGATGGATTTACATTTGTAGGGTGGGTTGGTTTGATCAGGCCACAGACTGGCCTTTGTTCTGGGCCTCTATTACTCCTCACTTCTCTGAATCAAAGGGATGGGCCAGCTGAAGCCAAGAGTACTATCCTGGTTTACACTTCTGTGTCTCCCTTGCCTTCTGTACCCCACATTACTGATGGTGCAGTGAACAGTACTGCTAAAAAGAACCCCAGCACTGGGAGGTGCTGCACAAGCTTCTCACACACATGCTGTGACATCCCCAGTTTAGGCTGGGACAATGTTACCCTGGGAGAGGACAGCAGAACAGTGCCCTCTCTTACCCTCCTGCTTGCCTTATTCTGGCCTAAGTTACGTGTGAATTTCGGAGCGGGAGGGCACATTGCTGGGATACGGACACACACAGTACTCCTTTCCCAGGACCAGCTATTCTGCGCTTCAGTGGAAAATTGACCACAGTGCCAGATGTGTGGCGTAAATAGACTTTGTTCTCCATCTGCCAGGTCCATTTACTTTGGACAGCCCTCTTAACAACAGGAATCCAAAAGACCAGCATAATTATAGCACATCATAGCCAGCAAGCCCTTGATTAACACGTGCCACGCCATTCCTGTTCCCCATCTTACTTACTCCCCAACTGGTCTGAGCCTTTGGCAGAAAAGCCACAGTGGAGAAAGAACTGGCACTGACCTGATGACAACTATGATCCCGTCAAAGATGTTGTATGGGTTCTTGATGTAGCCAAAGAGGCCAAAGGCAAGGAGTTTCAGGAGCATCTCCAGGGCAAACATGCTTGTGAAGACGATGTTACTGATCTCCAAGGCATTGGTCAACTCATCCGGCTATGGGGCAAAAAACCAACATGGTCAAACAGATGCACAGAGGAAATGGCTAAAGGCTGGTATGTCCCTCCTGCCCTGGGATTTGTGCTAATGATGCACAAATGCTGCATCTTCCTGTGCTCCTTCTGGAGAGCCATGGAGGCAGATAAGTATCTGAAGAGAACAGCCGATAAGCTTCATGGATAGTCCCTGGAAGTCTTACTGGAAATACACAATCCCAGCCCATTTCTGGAGCAGATGCAGAACAACTGTGCCCAATACATGGGCCGAAAGAACTAAAGCTATACAAAGGAATGAGCAGGCTTGTTCGCTGCTCCAAGGTACAATTATCCAGGTGAATGGCTAGTATGGTTGTAAGGCTTCTATTTGGACCTGCATTGGTCAGGCTGTTTTTATTATATTAACTCCATCTGAGCTTTAGGGACACTGCTATATCCAAAACAGGACTGTTGTCAATATAGCCCTATTCATACACAAACAAAGCACTTTTCTTGCAGACATCTCTTAAGAGAATTTGGAAAACAAATACCAGTCAAAGTCAGTAGGATGAATAGATTTACTTCCCTTGAGATACTTGTCTCCCTTTGGAAACTGTCTTCAAAAAAACCCAAGACGATTTTTCCTTCTGAAGTTCTGGTTGGTAACATACAGCAGATTTTGTTAAAATGACAGCAGTATGGCCCTGAGTGTCAGGATTCCCCTCAGGATCAGTGTGAGTTTCTATGAGTGTACAAGGCTGCACGCAGCTTAAATCCAATAACTTACTTTTCTATTCCTCTCCTCTATCACCAGCACCAAATTACCTTGGGCTACAGTCTTGCTTTTCAGACAGAGCCTTCCCCTCCTTGGAAGCACAGCAACGTCTGCCCAGCACGCAGGCTCCAAAACGTGGCACAGCAGGGACAGATGCAAAAGGTGGGATGGCGTTTGCTCACTTATCTACTGCCTCACACAGCAACAGGCTCTGCAATGCGCATTTCTAACGCTTAAGGCCTGTTCCTTTGCAAAAGAAAATGAGCCTTTTTCATTTCCTCAGTGTAATAATATTGTCTAGAAAAAGGTGTTATTTTCATATCTGACTCATCTCCCGACTGATAATAGCTTCCTTTACTCCCCATCCATCATTAGACAGTATGTTAAAAGTTGGCAGTCTCTTGGGCATATTGTTGCATTATTCGAGGCTCCGAAGGGAGAAGACCATTGCAATACTGTGGCACAACCACATTTAACTCCACGCTCTGCAAACCGAATCCTTGGCAATTGAAGGAGAGGCTGAAAGAGTTAACTCAAATGCAGGAGGAGCCCACACATCCCCTACTATAGGCAGGGACAGTCTGTGGGCTGCTAATGAACCATCATTTATAGGCTAAATTACTTTAGGCAATAGACTGTCTTTTGCTCAGCCATTTATCCAGGAGAAAGAGCACTAAGAGCCTCAGTCCTCATGATTATAATCCGTATACGCTAATTACTAACAGACACCAGGGGAAGGACAGTGCAATTTTTAGTTCTTCAGTCTCTAGCAAGGAGTGGCCCAGATGGCTGCAGAGTGCCTCTGAACAGCATGATCAGGGGCTGCCCTCCTCACACCTTCCTTGCCACAGGGCCAGTGATTCCTTCCCCAGCCTCTGCACTCATCCATCATATTCCCTTCCCTGATGATGCCAAAACAATCTGGGCAGAGGTCTTCCCTTTGCAATGAAAACACAGCTGATGAGAAGGGCTGCTCTAGGATGGCATCTAACCAGCTCCCCAACAGAGCCTGAGCCTGAAATAGCCCCGTGGGCTCCCAGGCGTCTGTCCTGCTGTAAGCCACAGTGGTGATGGGGACACCATGCTTGCAGCGTCCTCGAGCTATTTGTCAGGAGCAGCACACAGCTGGCACGTTTGGTCTCCCCTCAGCTGGGGTTATATAAGGGCATTCTTGACAAGAAGCAAAAGAACTTGCAAAATTCTTGCATCCCTCCAGGCAGCAGACTGAGGGCTCCTTGGGACAGGGTGTTCACAGCACGCCGAGTATGGCTCGTTAGCGTGTTGAGGCTGGAAAATTAATGACACAATCATCAGCGAGGAAGCTGCAGCTTGGGCGTCTTTGAAGGGACAGGGTTGTTCTGTAGCACTTTCTGCTGGGAAACAGAGACCTTGCCTGGTGCTGCCTATAGTACCTTGTAGTCTGCAATACAGCAGCAGCTGTTCTCCAAGTTCACCTTGCTGCTGCCAGATGTGCTGCCAAGAGTCACAATTTTATAAAAAAAAATGGGATAGCTGGTGATCATTTCAAAATCCCTAATCCTGGAGTAACACAAGTATGACAAAACAATCTCAGGAGTCATTACTAAAAAAGTCATTGTCCAGCCTGGAAATCCTAAGCCAAAAATCTTAAAAAAATCCTCAGGCAAACTAAAAGAATTTCTAAGTTGTTATTATCTGAAATTCCATGTTTTCTAAGCCAACCCCAAGATTTTTCTGTGGCCTGTTGAGCACATGGCATTGCAACCAGTTAATCTGCTGATATCATTGCCTGAATTGATTTGCCAATTCCCTTTGACAATTTGGTGCCCCTATTGCTTGCTCTCCAGCGCCGTGACTTGCTTCATAGAGGAGTTCAGAGAGTACAAGAGAAAAGCTGCAGCAATCTCTCAGGGGAGGGAAGGGAGAGAGGGCACAAGGAAGAAGGAAAGGAAAGGACCAAGATGTGGCCCAGATGGGATCATCGATAGCAGTGATGAGGAGCTGATCCAGCAGATCAAGAGCACAGGGGGATGCCTGGGCAAGGTTGACGGACAGCAGGCTGATGCTGCAAAGCCAATCATGCTTTAGACAAGAAATCTTCATTATTCTTTAGTGATCATACTTGGTGCGAGGTGGAACTAATTTGATGACAAGGAGTGCTGTAACGAGAGACATTTGGAGTGCAATCCTGCAGTGACACGGAGGCAGAACCCACTGGGCAAAGACAAGGATGGATAGCTCTGCATGCTGGCTAGGCTGCTGATGTGAGCTTTTGTATTATTAGAGTGGAAGCTGAACAGCAGATGAGCCAAGCATTCAGCGATACAGCCTTCAAATGTAATTACCTTCTTTCAACACCAACCGGAGCCTAGAAAACAGCCTGCCATAGATACTTTTATGGCTTATGAAATGGTTTGTTGCTTAGAGCACAATTCATTTCCCACTTCTCTCACTCACTCCCTGATGATCAAAGATCTAGGAGGAGGGTCAAGGAAGAGACACTTGAAAGCCAGGATGGATCTGGCCATTCCTCTGGAGTCAGCCACTAGGAGACACTGTTGTTTTGTTCAAATTTAAGCCAATCTCAGAGCAGGAATTTTTCCAGAAGCCTTTTTCTTTGGGGGGGCGGGGGGGGGAAGTTGATCTACTGAAAACAAAACTTTTCATGGCAAGGATTATTTTTGTCAAACTTCCTGGCTGGAATAAAATGAAGTTGCAACAAAGCTTTAAAATCACTGCAATGTCTTGTTTTGACCTTCTCAGAAAAGAAAATGTCAGGCTTTTTGCTTGAGATGTGGCTGTGTCACAAAATACAACTTCCTTTCTAGCAAGGAATGGTTAACCAACAAAGGTTGGCATCAAAATGATGCACTTCCAAGACAGTAGGTCTAAAGCGATATTGTTGGCTCTTTACCAAATACTTTTAAAACCTTAACAATACTGACAAGGGAAACTACTTGCCTACCACAGGGCTCCAAACTCCATCAGTGAAAACTTCCTTCTTCAAACAACAGTGAGAGACCATGACCCCTCATTAGCTTTGGATATCTCCACATCTTTTGCTGCTGCAATGATTGACCTTTACATTGGTCCCAGACTTCCAAGACAGGCCAGGCCAATGGCAATCAGGTGGCATTGCACGAGGCTACAGAACACTCAGGAATGCCCACAACAGATGAAATACAGGAGATGGTGGGCAATGCTGTCCTGCTGGTATGAGGGTCCAGAGTGCCAGATGTGGAGGCTGGAGTGGGAACTGCCATGCTGGAGACAGTCAGCAAAAACAAGCACAGAGAGTTGTTTAATCCACAAGTCCTAAGCAACGTTCAAAAAAGGTTCACATCTGAGAACAAATTTTATAGATTTCAGATTCAAATGAATCCTCATGCTTTGGCTGCAGGAGTAAGTTTCCCACCACCCAAGAGAAGGGCACAGACTGTATGGGATCAATTTGTAAGAGTTCAGCATCCTTGGATAAGAGTTTAAAGTAACAGTTAGCCTTGACTCCAGGCAAAATATGTCCCAGGAAAGCACAACCACCTCTGCTCACTTTGAAGGCCACATTTATGCTGAGGAATATTTCAGTGATTCAAACCCATGTTTTTATTAGGGACAAACCTCAAACGTTTCAGCAGTTCATTCTGAGTTCAGATAAACAGACAAAAAATCCTTTTCTAAATAGTTTGGGTCTGAAAGCCTTGGAAGACTAGTCTCTTTCTGAGATTCTGATACTTCTGGTTTTAGCAAGATGCAGCACAATCCCTGAGCCTTCCTGAAACTGGGAAAAATTCAGTAAGAGAGAAACTCACAATGGTCAAATTATTGATGGTGCCTACAAGCAGAGGACGAAGAACAGGAGTAGGACTTTGCAGCCTTAGATTCTTTTTATGCAACTGAATTACTGCAGTTCCTCAGAGAAGCCAGTATCTCTTTGTGCCTCTCTTTTCCTCCTGACCATCTTCTACCTTGTGTCTTTTGATTGCTGTACCCACAGCCACCTATTTTACATAGCTTAGGTCCTATAACCAGCAGGACGGCACCATGCCTTGGCTGGGGCGTGTTTTTGCGCTGATACTGAGTAGAAATAATCATTACTGCATCACATTGGAGAGAAGGGCTGTTATACACCTGGTTCTTCCTGCTGAATGAACAGGGAAGGAAGTTTCTGGAGTAAAAGACGTGCTTTGCCTCAAACCTCCCCCCTCCAAGCCCAAAGCAGCCGTTCAGCTCCTGAACAGAGAGCTGAGGCTGGCAGAGATGCAGAGGAGTGGTAAACAAATCCAGAACATTTAGTCTCATAAACATCCTTTGCACTTGTGTTGTTTTTTCTCTAGTCCTGAGCCTAAAGCTGTCAATGGGATTTTGAGCACTTGCTTACATTGGCTTTTCTGCTTTATATTTTAAAGTTCAATCTGCAAGACTGACCAGGAAGAGGAAACATAATGAACTGTCAATTTGTGCTCAGCTTCCGGGTACGCAGTTATTTTTTCTCTTCACCACATTTTTGAGAGACTGTTGTCTTCCAATTACTCCATTAAAACAGATTTCACCTGTCTGCAGTCTCTGGCATCATCCCCATTTCACAGAATTGCAGACTAAAGGGAATGCAAGAGAGAGGCAGGGAGCAGGGAAGAAGGCACTCAGACTAATTACAATGAGGTGGAAGAGGGAGGGAAAATCCAGTCACACAACTTTATTTAAATAAACCCAAACCACAGCAATGAGTGCAATACTGGATAACCTGCCCAGCAATGACTTTACTTTTTAGTATGTTCCTAGGTTGCAAAAGCATTTGCAAGCTGTGCCCAAGGACTACAGAAAGGACTGCTCCTGCTACTTCCTAACAAAGATCCAGCAACAGTGATGCGCAGAACACCACCCAGGAGGAACAGGTCTAGCTTCAAGGACCTATTCTCCCTCCAGCACTTGTGCATAGCCTGCTCCTTCCAAATACAAGCTCCTGCTTTCCAGAAGCCAGGCAGTGGTGTCAGCTGTGGTTCTGCCTGACCTATGGTAACAGGGTGCAAAGGCTCTGCTCCACCCTATTGAAAGAACACTTAATTATGGGGATTTTAAGATTCACGTCACACAGTGAGCCATAGGCAGGGTCCAGAGGGGAACGCAATAATTTCTACTTTTCCACTGAAGGCTTTTCCAAGTGGTGTCTGCATGCTGTGCAGATACACAGGTGATACCAGGACACTGGTAGCCTCAGTCATGATGCTACCAGCTGCAAAAAGGTTATAGTCCCAAAAAATCATGCAAAGGGCTACCAACTGCAATTGCAATTCTCCTGCTCTTACAGTGGAGGGGGGAAACACTGCCTCTTGACAGCTCAGCCTCACATTTCACCTTTTCATCTTGTGATGGACATCTGTGGCTGGCTCATCCAAGAGAAGAACCAGCCACCCTTCACAGTCCACCCCCGCCATGAGATCTGCAAGGTGGAAGGAAGCCCTTTGCATCTCCAGTGCACATCGACTGCAATGCATGGAGCTACACTGGAGTTAGCTTTTCCTGTACAGAGGGAGCGTAAAGTCTGCTTGCTTTACTTACTGAGCCATACAGCCTCCTACATAACTAATCTGTTTAACTGATGGATTACTGGGCTCCATATTACATTTGTACGGTTTACGTGCTACTGTGAAAGCAATCGTGAGATGAAAGCCAGTTTTCTGGGACAGATTAAAGCTATGGTTTGGGAGGGATTAGACTTTTTTAATAAGAAATATTGTTCAAAAATTGTGGAAAACAGCTTATATGAGTTTGAAGCCCTGGCACCACAGGAGGGAAGCAAATCAATGAAATTGCTAAAGAGAGCTCAAAATTACAAAATATTCTTCTTTTTCTAAAAAACTAGAACATGTACAAAATATGTGTACAATACCAATATTACGGGCAGACTCCCACTGTGCTAGGCAGTAAGCGTCAGTTTGCAACCCCAGACACATGTGCCTTCCAAATATAGGATGGAGGCTTGGATAAAGCATTGCATGGGACTGTTGGAGGCTGTGTTTAACCCATTGAGAAAGTGTGGAGATCTGTAACCCACAGCTTGTCTCCTTTCTTTCCTCTCCTTGGAGATGGCTGAATTATCCTGGTCCTCACAGCACCCAGCGGTTCCCCCCTCCCCATGCACCGCAATTCACCTGCCTCCAGAGCAATCCCCAAATCCTCTGTACTCTTACAAGCTCAAGCTTTGTATTTGAAACCCTAAGCTGCGTTTCTTGCACGCTTGCTCCTTTCAAATCTTACATCAGACACCAGTTTCTTGCCCATATCCTTCTCCTATAGCAAATTCAACAAAAGAGGAGCCTTAGTCTCCTCAGGCAGGCTCTGCTCATGGGTCAGCAGCTATAATTAACACACACATCACAGGCATTTTGCTACAGAGCAAATTTTTGCCAAAGGACGAGAAGAGATGGGCAGCACTTGCCCTCCTGGGCACAAGCTCAGACCCCTCTGAAGTCAGCCCAGCAACCAGACATGGCATGGGACAGGCTCAAACTGAAAATTCGAAATGCTTACTGGAACGTATAGAAGAATCTGTCACCTGGAGCACCCCTGAGGCTATTAATTATTTATCATATCCAAAACAATGTAATCAGCCATTTAGCATGGGAGTGGATGGTCTACATGGCATCTGGGGGCTGGTTTCTTCCCTCAGCCACAGCAGGTATTTATCACATAGGCAGGGGAACTCTGTCCTGCTGCCCTCAAACACCGCCAGCTCCCACTCCACATGTCTGGGACAAGAGCAGTCTGAACATCACGGCAGATTTCCACTGGGATGCAGAAATGATGCAGTTAGAGGGGCTTGTGTGTCCCGTCCCCCCAAGCTTTCGTGCAGCCTGTGTGGAGGCTGAGCGCTGGTGACTGCCTTACTGAAAATAATAGCACATGCCTGAAACCCCAGGAAATCAGCAGCTCAAGGCACTACAGGCAGACAGTGAATTTCACACCTGAGTAAAACCAAGAGTGTTTAGGCCCATATGCTCTGGGAGTGTCTGCAGGCTTTGTCAAAAGGCAGCCTTGGCTGGGCTGAGATGCGGAACACATTTCACACACCAGTAATGAATTGTAAGTGCGTAGCATGGCTTAACTGCAATAATAAACATGAACATCCCCTGGCCCAGAAACTGGTGAAGGAGTGAAGCTGTGACATCTCACAAGCGGGCACTCGATACTGCAGCAATTATACGCGGAAGAGACAAGTTGCCCTACACTCTGCAAGCTGTATGTTTGTTTTTATTTACAGCTGTATGTTTGTTTTTATTTACAGCTGTTTCATTCTAATGCCTCTGAAGCAATTTGGGAAAAGGTCCTCTCTGAGGGAGTTTTAAGAGCCAGAAGCTCGTAGCTGGAGCAGAGAGCCGTCAGGGAGTGTAAGGGAACGTCAGGGACTGACATCTCAGAAGACTGCTAGCAAATGTGAAGCCCACATTTTGACCTTTATTTTTCTCCCCTTTTTTGCTTGTCAAAGACCAAATAGAATAATTCTGATATTTCTAAGGTAAGTAAACAAACGACCAAACAAAAAACCCCCAAGGAATTTAAGACCTGGCTTCTTTCCTCCTCTGCATTCCCTGCCCTTAAAAAAACATGAAGAATAATGCAAGTGGGCCTTCCAGTTTCTGCATTTGAAAAGATTTCCTTTGCAAACCATTTTGATGTAGTTTATTTACTACAACATAGGATTCTTACTGTCTTAAAATCAACTTCAAACCAGTTTAGTCAACCTAGACTATGGTTCAAACCACAGAAATTGCCTTGCCTTCATATGATGTAACTTCTTTTACTAGAAAAAAATGTTTGATGGTGCTTTCCCATGCACATGAGCATAGCTGAAAGTTATTTATGCTCTGTGGCCTTGGAAAGGGACCAGGGACTTGAACCACGATGCCCCAGCTCCTAGAAGACTGCCCTGGTCACCAAGATGTTTGCTATTTTGAGGTGCCTTCTGCCCTGTGTTTAACAGCCAGACACAACAACCACTCAGAACCAAAAGCCCTTCTCAGGAGGGTTTAGCTGTCATTAATGTCTCTACTAAAAGGTGTGACTTTGTTGAGTTTGTGCTTTCTGATAAAAAAATTAAAATGTTTTGTTGAGAGATTTACAAATGGGTTCTACTTAAAAGTAGGCTGGAAACAGAAGGAAAGAGAGATCTCCTCCTTATGCCTACTGATGAATGCTCACTCTCTGGCTCTGGAATTAAAAATGGAGAATTTATTCTCTCAGTCACCTCTACTCAGGTTTTATGCCTTCCTCTAAATGGGATCCTTCATGTGGAGCGATAACAGTTTAATTGAAGATAGCCGATGGTAATTTTTCCTACTTTCAATTGACCTACTTGATCTCCTAATGCTCTGTGGAATTGCTTTTACCTCTCTGCTCTGTGGCATGAAAGTCACTGCTAATAATTACTTACCCAACTCATATGGTCAGCCAAATGCAAAATGCACTGCTCCTTTCTGGAGCTACAAATAGGCCATCAGTGGAGGAATAGAACAAGCTGCATACAAGTGTGATAGACTTTGGCATTAAAAAAAAAAAAAAAAAGCCATTAGAGTTAATGTTATCCAGCAATGGCTATATACCAAAGTCATATACTCCCTAGGATTTTTGTGTGAATCCTTCAGGTTCACTTGGTATTGACTCCTGGCTGGGAGTGTTTTCTACAGAAGGAACCTTGGCAGCTGCACCTCTGTCTCTTGCAACAAGAGCTATGGATCAGAGAGCCTGTTCTCTGGGATAATCAACGCCGCTGTAGCTTCCTTAGGAATCTTCCCAGGCAGAGGGTCCCACATGGCACAACATATTTGCAGTATTACTTCCCCATTTCTCAGTTTCATTCAGCAAAATGCAATTTCATTTCAAGTGGCATAAATGCCAGGCTGGATTAGATCAATTGCTGTCTTCTCCACCCTCGGGAGGAAAGGACCTGGGCAATCTGAAATGCTATCAACAGTAGTGTACAAAACTAAAGCTACTATTCTTGAAAAGTAGGCCAATCAGCCGGATTATATCTTGATGGACAATCACTTGGTCTGACAGATGGCTGAAAAAATAAGCCTTAAAATGAAAAAAACCACCCAAACCCTATAACATACCCTCCCCAACAAGGCCAGAAGTGCTCACGTTTAGTTATTGAACAAGAAGTCACAGAAGGAAGGAGCCAACTCTCCAGATAACAATCAAGGATGAATGCCTCCAGCAATACACCAAGAGCACTGTAATCTCACCTGGGGAGAGATGCTCCAGAGCAGACTCTGAACTGGTCATCCCTGTTGGCACTAATACACTGATTAGTTTCATTGAAAAAAGAAGAAAAATGGAAATATGCCTGAACTGAGGACAGTGAATACCTAATCATTCCTCCAGTGCTGCGTGCAAGCAAGGAAGTGCCTGTTCAGATTAAGCTTGGTGCCAAGAAGAGCCACAATCACCCCTTCAGTCTCAGCGATGCTGCAGCATCACACGGGAGTATGCAGGACAGGTGGTACCTGTACAGGAATACCAAGGACACGTGTCCCCACTGTACCAGGAGATACCTCTGGCAACTTCCCAATATTTCAGCAAAGGACCTGTTACTTGTACCCCTTCCCTCTTAAGGAGCTGTTAAATATGAGCAGGCTTCTCTCCACGAGCAGACTGCCATCCCACCCCGCATGGGCTTAGTTCCTTTAAAAGCCTCTGGCGAAAATCCAGGGAAATTATACAGACTGAATCATTCCCATCCATATGCTAGTGGAGTCCTTCAAAGAACCAGCAGATCTGTGAGGCGTGACATCTCTTAGCAAGGCCTGTGTTGACTCTCATCCAATATATTTGGCTTATCCCTTGCCATAAAAAAATTACACTCACACAAGGAATTACAGTCACACAGTTCTTGCCCATTGCAAAACTGTCTGTTCTTGACCACTATCTGTGCTGAAGTCAACAACAAATGGTCAAAAATCATCAGTCTAATGCCTGAAATCATCCTTACTTTGCTGGCTAATCACAAAGCATGCATTTAAAAAAACCACAATACATCATTCATACTGATTTTTTTCTTTCCCCCCCCCCTTTTTTTTTTGATATTTAGGCTGAAAATATCATACCATTTCATATGGCTGTATTTCATACCATTAACTAGAAATAAGAGCTAGGGTCTATCTTTTGCTTTTAGATGTAAACTGAGTCACAGGATTTCAAGAGCTGAAAAATTTAAGAAAACACATACAATAACGTGAGACATGCTATAAAAGGATACAGACAAAGAACATGGAAATATGCTGCAGCTTCTTTCAGACAAAAATGAACACAGAGGCCCTGCCTCAAGGAGTTTACGCAAGAAATTAAGGTTAATTGTTGATTTTCTTTGCTAAAATCTTACAGTCACACTACAATTGCATATTTCCGACTGTGCACAGCAGTTACAGGATGCCCATCACAGGTGGCTCTGACCACGTCCATTAAAGGTGGCAAGAACATGAACATCGAGAGAATAAAGAACAGTTTCCACACTCTTTAATTGTACTGCAAGAGGCACCTTTAGCAATGATTACAAGATCTTTATCCACATCCAAGCAACAGGCTCACTCTCTGATAACAGAGAAATCAAAGACTTTTGGGTTGTCATTAGTAGGCAAACTCAATAGAAGTTGTTTACCTCACCCAAGCTAATGGGACTGGAAATATTTAATCAAAAAATGGACATACTCTGTCTATTACTGCCAAGATGATTCAGAAGAGGCCACTTAAATCTATTTTGTCAAACCATTACTCATCCCTTGCTAATAGACCTTTTTGGAGAGTCCCTTTGAAAAATGCACATTCGTGATCTGCGGGCTTGTATACTGGTATTAGGAGATGAGGCACATCAAGAAAACATGATAGTAACTGCTGATGGGAAGAACAAGATGGAGAAGATGTTTAGTCTATATCTGACAAAGACCTTGACTTAGTCATCTTTTAAGCCCGAGAAAGCTGAAGTGACCTCATGGGGAAATAAGTTCAAGGAGAGAATAATTCTTTAGAAAAATTTGAGCAATCTACTGTAATTGACTTCTGAGCACTAAGTGGAAGAAGGGAAGATGGAAGATTAAGAGAGCTTTTCTGAGGTTCGAGGATCTTGGGGTAGAAGAAGAAAACAAAAATGTTGGATGGACATCAGAGAAAATTTGGTGGTGCATCTTACAGAACAGTGGGTTGCTGCCCACCCGAGCCTTCATTTCATTCTGGGGTCACCGAGGGAAGATTCAGTGTCTACAATAAGATGTCAAATGTCAGACTCCCAAGTTCTTTTCCTAAACTAATGTCTAGTCTCTCATGTGGTCCTAAACGCCTATTAGACATTTGGGCACCAGCAGTTCTTTGTGGGCTTCCCTTCGGGAAGTGCAGAGACTTTCATAACCAAGGATGTTCACGTTCTGAGGTTGTCTTAAAAGACATGAAACCACTTATGACCCTGATACAGGAAAAGTTGATCCTGCCTTAGAGCAAGAGGATGGACTTGGTGAGTTGAGCTCAATCAACTGTGATTTTTGTGACACCGGACTCAAAAGATCCCTTGGGTTCTTAGGATCCAAGCCACTGCTACATCTTATCACCTTTTTCATAAGCTGATGATGCTCAGGGACATCCCTGTGAGAACAACACAGCTGGGGGAACCTCCAGCCCTTTTGTGCTCTAGGACTGCGCTTGGTACAGACTCTGCTTTGATACAGTTTCTCTGCATCTTCCAGAAATACTCATGAAAAGCTTAAGATTCAAAAGCTTCATCAGCATGGAAATGATTATCTGCAAATCCACATCTGTAATACAGGCAGTGACTCCTCTCTGCTCTGCGTCAAATATAGGCTAGGAGCCAGGAGAACAAATTCAGGGGAAATCCACCTTTTCTCCCCTCTAGCAAACCTAAAGCAACCCAAGAAATTGTTACAACTTATTTTTGTCCCTGAGAACACAATGCTGCCAACAGCCCAGGGTGCTCTAGCCTGCAGCCAAAGCAGGCAGATGGGAACTTCAGAGCTGCCACGCTGTTCTTGCAAGTGAATTATTGATATGTTCTTCTTAGCCATGAGCATCAGACTAAAGTGGCAATTAAAACCATCCACAATGATCAAAAAGAAAAAGCAAAGATAGATAGGTACAAAACCAGATTGAATCTGTATTTGCCAGCAGCCTGCAGCATGTACTGTTATGACCGGCAAGGAAGGCTTCTGGGTCCTGATCCTTCAGGAGCATCTTTAATAACAGTCTGCATCAGAGCGGGCGGACAGTGGTGAGCAACGTCATTTCTGCTGGAGACCAGGGAATGAGCTGCTCCTGGGAGGTCACTGCCCCATTTTAGCTTCTGAGTGTGCGCAATACAGGCATTAAAACTCAGAAATGTAAAAATAACAACTGCAATCACCGTCTTCCCTCTTGCTCCCTGAGACAACAGCGATTTGTTTTGCTAAGGCAAGAAAGGACAAAAGAGGTCAGAAAGGAACAAACTACACGACAGAGCTGACCTTCAGCAGTCGCATCACTTGGACATTGCACAAAGTGAAAGCTTGGAATTACTGAATGTGAACACAAACCAGCAGGAGAGCTCAGCAACCCTTGCTCCTCCTCACATCAGCTGATTGTATCTTACAGACAGCTATTGGATTTTCACCTGGCAGAATTCCTCGATTTCAGTGGAACTGCCACTGAGTTTGGAGATGGCCCAGTGTTTCCACATCTTCACCTTCTTGACAAAAATACCCAATGAAATGAAATTATATTCAACTACCACTAATATTCAGAGAACAAAATTCACAGAAAATAACTGTGCTGGTTTTGCAATATTTCTCTCATACTTATTTCTAATATTGGCAGAAGAACACAAAAGTCTGGAAAACAGGACTTAAAAATGAGGAGGTGACTTCCCATTACATTTTTCTCATTCCCCTTGCATGAAATATGCCTCACCCCCAAGCATGCCCTGGATTTTCAGTATGTTTCTATTGTTACGAGAACAAATGATTCAGAAAAAAGTTTAGTCATTCTGATTTTACATAATGAAACAAAATCACCGCTAAAATAATGAAATTCAGTTATATTAGCCCTAATAACAGTAGTGCTAATTAAAATTATTGTAATTCACTACTACTAGGAGGCTGCAGTGCCAAGCTGCAGCAGATGTAGGACTGTTGAACACCTGAGAGTAAAGATTCTCCCCAAACTGGTAGAATGGATTTATTTGGTTTTGGAGGTTGTTAGTTCAGCCTTGGTGCGTTGGGCAAAGGGGACTGTTATGCTAACACTAATTACACCGCTAACGGCAACAATAATAACACCTCTCAAATCATCAGCACTGATGCCATGAATGCCAAAGTGATGCAATTCTGTGCTGCTGTCATTTCAAGGGGAGCTGCAAGGTAGAGAAAAGCAAAGGTCAAAGAGGCAGCACACTCCTCCTGATTTACCATCTTGCAGCAATTCCTCTACAGAAGTTGCCTGGTTTGGGTGAAGGGCCAGGTAGCCCTTTCCCTTCCTCCTCCTGCATGACGCCAGGCTGTGCCCGGCCCTTGTGCTCTGCGCAAGCCATGCTGTGCTCTGTGCTGCCTGGCCACGATGCCCCCACCCTGATCCTGTGCTGTGTGCAGGAACCATGTCAGGAGAAACCCTCCAGGCATAGGAGATGAGCTCTGGCTCACCTCACTGCCTGCTCCTCCATGACAGCACCGGGGCAGTGCCCGACCATACCGCAGACCTACTGAATTACACGGCTCTGCCAACCCATTGCCCACCTCACGCATTCACCTGGGGAAAATCTGTCACACAGCGACAGCTCAGACAAACAAACCAACCAGGATTTAATTTGCAACCTGCCTTCATGCCACATTCAAATTTTCCTCCTGGCAGCTTTTCACATCCCTGCCATGGCTCTGACTAGCAGAGGTGATGCTGCTCTTGCAGCAAGAGCCACGAGGAAGAGGCACGCAGGAAGAGTTGCTCCAATGCTCAGCACTAACCAGAGCTCACCGCTGTGCCAGCCGCACCAGGGCTTTGATCCAGCTCACTGCCCTGGGAGCTGGGCCAACCACCCCCTGCTGAAGAGGCAACCCCAAGAATAAGCCAAACTGATCCATAGCCTCCAAACAGCTATGTCAGTGCTCATACGAAACAGGCAACACAAGGTTTTATTTGTAGCAAGTGGGAGTGAAAGAGAATTTAGATGCAATCTCCAGCGTAGTGGCTTTAATAAACTACTAAAACTAAAACAACCACGTGCAACCAGTGAGCCCCTGAGAAAGCAACTGAGCTCGCAAATGTTTCTACCCTGATGGAAATCCTCCTCATGGGTTCCCAAAATGGACAGATTACAGGGAAAGCTGTCAAATTATTGTATTTCTTAGTTCCCAAATGTGCCAAGGGGTGGGATACACTGTGGATCTCAAGCAATTATTTACTAAATATCAGGACTTGCTCAAATACTTTTGCTTGAGAAGGTCGTGAGTGTTTCCATGGCAATGAGCTATTGCCTTGGTGACCATGGACCTGGACTGGTGCTGCTAAACCACTTCGACCTCTGGACTTCTGAGCACAGCAAGGAGTTCCCTCCTTTGCTGTCTAATGATGGGTTTTTTTATTTCTGAGTTCATCGCTGTCTAAAAGTTGCCTTAGGTGGTTGTGCTAGAGATGGAAAAGCATGAATTACTACAGAGAAGCATCCTCTGTTCATGCCTGTCTCTCTGCTACTGAACCCAGAATTAACTTTTCTATCAGTCAGGTGCAAACCAACGCTAGGTTCAATCCTGGCTACTCCCAAGCAGTGCTGACCCTCAATCTATCAACTAGAAAATTAAGCAGAGGCAGCACAGGATTTCATTAGCCCAGACATCAAAAGTACATTAATCTATATGCATTTAAATCTTTTAAGAGAGGTCAAACTGAGAGACAGTTATGTTAACAAGGAGAAGAAACGAGCTTGCACATTACAAAGCTGCTTTGCACATAAACAGGTATCCTCCTAGGCAAGGAATTTACCTAGATTTCTGTGGAAGAGTAAAAATGCGTGTCTCCCTCCAAACAATCTTCAGATAAACTTTGTGCTATCATTAAAGCTTTATCCTGGGCTCATATAGCAGAAAATTGTTTCATCTCTGCCTCTGAGAACTTCCACTGCTTTTCTTCCCAAATTTATTGTTGAGATACGCACTCCTTTCAAACGACTGGCAGTCCAAAACCTGATCGAAATGAACCATTACATTAGGTTCTTTTTAAATTTGCACAAACCCTACACTCTGCAACTCCAGAGTGGTTTCTATGGAAATGCTAAAAAAAAAGGAATGGCACCTTCTGGGTGCCAAATTTGGCATAGCAAAAGCTTGGGTGAGCAGCAAATGCTGGGTGAGAGGAGTGTGAGGAGTGAATTAGAGGCCCAGAATACGAGTGCTTACTCGGAGCCACAGATAACAGGGGTAAGTTACTGGTTTGGCTGACAGGCGTTAACCAAACTGACAGCTGCATTGAGTATCATGCAGAGTTTAATTAACTGCAGGCAATGGGGCATTAAGACAGCAGACAACAGCCTGCCCGATTTCCTTATGGTTTGAACGTGATAGGGAGAGGGAGGGACGTGAGCATTTGCAAGGCAGAAGTGATCCTCACGCATTAAGAGGTTTCTCAGAAGAGCACTGGAGCTGCGTTTGGCTGCCTCTCAGAGCAGCTCTATCTCCTTAATCTGCAAAACTGGGCAGAGGAGTCCAAATCTTGCAACTTCCTACATAGTCTATTTTAGAATCTTAGAAACAAAAACAACACACAACAGGAAGGATGCCATTACTAGAAATATGTCTGAACTCTCCCACACCCCAGCCCCATCAATCTTGATGGCTTCACCGTTTGCATCATTAAGACAGAACTTTCACATCGCATCCCATCAGGATGGTCCTGCTGGATCAGAGCTCTGGCCTGCCCCGGGTGCCCACCTCCCTCAACACCCATGCTAGGTCCCAGCTTGGCTCTGCTCCGCTTTTCCCAGGCACTGAGTCAGACACAGGAAGGCCCATAGGCATGGCTGAAATGTCACACCTTGTGTTGACACAACTACCTTAAGCCACACAGAGCTCCAACCTGAGTGCAGTGACCCCTGGAGAGACACAGCCATGAGCCCTAAGGCTCTAACAAGACCACCTATACCAAGTACACTATTCCCAAGTACATTTGATACTTTTCAGGCTGAAGTTCTATTTAAACAAAGGTCAGAAGCTGTTTTGTCTTGTTTAAGCAAATCTCCATGAAAATCAACCAACCAGGCCTTCAAACCATACACACGCAGGAGTAAGAAAGCTCACAGAAACAGCACAAATGTGGCAAGAGGGACCAAACGGCACAGTCTGCTCTTGCTCTGGGTAAGGGAGGCAGAGTATCTCTTCCTTCAGCCATGGTAATCAGGACATCTGTTTTTAAGTGAACATGCAATAAATGGTATGGAGCATTGTCTGCCTCCTGGTGAGCGGTCACCCCTGGGATTTGAACATATGGCTGCATCAAGTCTGGCTAGTGCCAGCCTGATTCTTAAACTATTAAACCATCCCCTCAGGCTCTGTATCCTGTACTTTCTGTGTATATTGTACAAGGGAAAAGAATTTGATTTGGGGTTTTGAGAATTTCAAACAAGGATATACAATTAGAAAAGTATTTGCTTCAGATGATGATAAATAACCCTGGACTGGAGAACCTCAGAAAATATCTGTTCTTCACTCACAAAAGTCTTCTGCAGTGCTGTTTTACATGCTTTCCCGAGAGCCCAAACTTGTTAACCTTCATTTCACTGCATGTTTTCAGAGGAGTGACAGCTGCAGCCATAAAAACAGCATTCAGATTTCACGCTATAGTTAAAAAAATCAAATATGTATGAAACCCTCTGCTATTACACGCCGACTAGCAAGGGGAAAGAAAGGAGTGGGAGGAAACCCATATCATTAAATCATTTCTGAAATACAAAAGGACTGCTGCAAGTTCAGGTAGGAAACATCCCCTCCACTGTTAGGTGCAGGGTCTGTCTGCTGGTCTCAGCCTACCTGTCACAGGTTAAACTTAGTCTCACGAACAGGGAGAATCTGTGCATGAGAAAGTAAGGAGCAGAGGCATGTCCTCAGCTATCAAACTCCCCACACTACAGCAAGGGAGTGATACCTGCTACTTTGGGAGTTATCTGCATACGCTGATACTCTGGCATGAGAAGGAAGGGATGTAAATAACATAGTTCCAGCCTGAACCTTAGGAGACCTCAGCGGCACCCTGAAGAAAGGATACAGCTAGGGAAAGAAGAGCAAGGAACAAATAGAGGAATGGGAATGCTTTTTCGGCTATCTTTGAGAAGTGTTTTGGTGGGCTGTGTTGTCCTCAGAGAAGTGGAGAGCCATCCCCTCACTCACCTCTGGCTCTAGGGGATTCCAGAGGCATTTGCAGCTCCCAATAGTCCTCAGCATAAACTGGGATTTCTGGCATTTAATCTCCCTGCGCTTCCACACTCTACAGTTCAGTCCCTTGTACTTTGGCACACATATCAGCTGATACCTGCCAGCACTCCAACGTACCATATTAGTAATTCTGCTTTAAAGACATTCAAGATGCTGATCTCTTTATTTTGGCAGCTTCAACAGACCTTAGCACAAGCGAGAGATCTTCTGCAATATGGCCCCCATAACACAGGCCATTTGCAAGGAGACAATTGCCCAGCAACCCACGCTGCTTTCACACTCTAGAGCTGAAACTAATTTACACAAATGACTTTAAACTGTTTGCACTCCCAGGCAGCAGTGACCAGGGATGAACAATGCTGACAGGGTTGACGTTTTGCCTCTGAACTCTTCACGAACAAAAGGAAAACTCTGATTCTCTCCCATATCGAGCAGCACCTTGTGGTTTGATTTATTTCCTCTTATTGATCAGATTTGGGGCAAGTTGGAGCTGTAAAGTTTCTGCTTAGACTTCGGATAGCTCTGAGAGCAAGGCACTCCCTGGGGAACAAAAAGCCATGGCTTTGTTCCCCCGGTCCCATCACTAAACTCCAGGTAGAGCTCCTAGAAGCAGCCAGCACACTCTGGCTTCATAAACCACCTCAATCCAAACTAACTTTAAAGCATAGACAAGTCCATGTATAGTCATGCCAAGAGTCAGAGAACCACAGGATCCGTCTGTCTGCAGCAAAGTCAATTCCCTTTGGAGTATACAAAACAAATAAAACTCTTCTCTTTCTGCTGCTTTCTTCAGGGGCACTATAGGAAGAAGTTTGGGATTTGTCTGTGTGTGGAACAAGGACAGGACAGGCAGAGAGGAGGTATTCATTTGTAGAGGCTTTAGGCAGGAGAGCGAACTACCAAGAAATGCCTTCATTGGGGGAAAGAAGGCAAGCAGTCTTCCTGCCCCATCCTCCTTGGTGGCAGACTCCCTGCTCTAGCAAGCTTTACCACTGATGCTACAAGGCCTGCGCACAAAGTGTTTTTCCCAAATTGGGAGTCAGGCTGTCTTTAAGGCTGTAAACCAGACAGAGCAAACAAAAATAGAGCTTTAAAAGAATGTATGCAGGCATGCCAAATCTCCTTCATTTTTGAGTAAGAGTCTCACTCCTTTCAGATGCAAGCTTTCTCCCCCACCTCTCAAAACCATTTATAAAAAAGCATCCTGATCTTGTAACAAAAGATCCAGAAGGAGGTTTCAAGGAGACATTTAAAGCTTCATTCATAATTCTGGAAAATCTCACTGTCCCAGATGGAGAACCCTGGCTAAAACCTGAGGAAAATTCATGACTTGGGTTGACAGCAGCAGTAAACATATCTGTTTCTTTCCTTGCAGTGGTTCTTCTCCTCTGGTGTAAGGAGCTAGATTTCTGCCGTGAGCATCTTTAATCCTCTGCCTGCTGATGGGGACAGCTGGCTCTGCCTCTCAGCTCCAAGGTACCCAGAGAAGGCTGGTGTACAGGCCACCTGAGCAATACCACTGAATCTCCACGCAGAGCTTTCAGACTAAGTTGCTGTCATTTCACATGTAGCGCCAGATACTAACTCCACTTTGCTCTCAGGTGTGGCATGACTGTCTTTGCTACACCTTCCTACCGTTTTCTCAGTTAAATCTATTTTTAAGCCTTTCTGTATTTTCCAGGTCTAAAGAGAAAGCAATCACTCACGGGGGGGGTGTGTGTGGTGGTGTGTGTGTGTGTGAGAAATACACAGAAGTGTTAAGTTAAACATGACTATTTCCTTTGCCTCCTAACAGTTGAGAACCACCAAGCTATAGGCACCATTAGTCCATAGCACAGCACCATCATGTACCACCCTCCCCATCCTCTTATCTGCATATCCCCTTGTGTTAGACTCCTGTTGCATTTGGTTTGAATTTGGGCTGTAAACTCAATTTCACAGAGTCTACCTGCAACCTCCACGCATAAATACTGGTGCCGGGAGAGGCACAGTGCTCTGTTCCCATTCCCACTGTTATTATTACTTGTAATAACATCTAGCAGGCCCTGCCTGGGAGCCCCACCTGGCAGGGTAATGTACACAGAACAAAATGCAATCCCTGTCTTATGGAACAAAAAATCCTAGAAGACAAAAGATGGATGGAGACAGACTGGGGGAATGTAAAAAACCAAAGAGACAGCCTCAGCTAACATGGGAGGTGGTATTCCTGGTAGACCAGTGGTTGAATCCTCCTCAGAGCTCCTGAGACAATCCAAGCCATTTCTTGCTTCCCACCACTTCAGAGCACGTTCCTCTCCAAGCCTTGCCAATGATGCCTAAGCATTCTCCTGCCCCACATCAGTAGGTTTGGCTGTCTCAGCCTTTTGCATTTCCTCCTCTGCTAACCCTGCTCTCATCCCCTGCAGCCCAACTGCCTTTCATGGAGGCAGCTGGAAGGATGGCAAGCTGCTGCCATGCGCAGTACCAAAGGCACGTGGGCTGCTCGGAAGGACCTGGCTGGGGCTCTGCATGTTGCCTGCAGGAACCATCATGTCTCTGGAGCCACTGATCACAGCTACCATGAACCAGATGCCCGAGCTCTTCCCTGAATTTGTATGTTATCACTCAGGCAATGGGCTACCAGGTACCCCTGCTTTGGAGCACTGAGCGTGCTCACCCCAAGGGCTGCTTACCTGATCAAAGCCAACCTCCCTCTCACCAAACCCACTCCCACATGAAAACCATTCAGCTGAGAGCCAGCAGGAAGGCATAGACTCAATGCAACTCCACATTCTCTGTTTGCGAAAGCCACCTTCTTCATTACAGGCCCCTGCTCATCGCAGTTTCCTGTTGCAGACAGTGAACACCCCACTGCCCAGCTGTGTCAAGCCTCCCTGCCTTGGAGCACATTAGACCGATTGTCAGCATAACGTTTGAAGCTGGCTGCCCATGGCTGTGATTTACGCACATTTTTGCAATGAATTGCAGCTGGCAAGTGCACTCTGCTTTCATTCTTGGGGCTATATTACACTTGGTTTATTTTACCTGCCAGTTGAAATGCAAACAATCTGTCTACGTTCTATATATAACCACCCGTTGCCATCATGTAAGTTTGTGAAGCATGGGGCTTTCATGGATTCAGTCTCAGAAGCCTTGCAGGGCACCGTGACTGTTTCAGCTGACTCACTGCATGACCTGAATGGAAGAAATGAACCTGGTGGGTCCTGCACGCTGTGGCTACATTGTGTGCATCTGTTACTGGCGTTCTGCAGATCTCCAGTTTCCATGCAACAGCTTATGCTGGGAAGCATGTTGCTATCACCTGCTTAAGAAGTCTCATCTTGGCAGAGAGCAGATGTGATTTATATGGCCAATCCCTCACCATAGAGAACAACTAATGGCGTAAATGAGGGAAAGGAATTGAACCATTGGTGGTGGTAAAACGTGCCTACAGCTCCACAGGGAATATCCTAATATTATTCCCTAGGCTAATGAGCACATCTACAGGAACCAGATCAGACTGCAAACTCCCCTTGACATGCCTAGCTCTGTTGTTGTCCGAACTCCCCTGACTGCTCAGTATGTCAGCACTCAAATGAATTATTACACTCAGTTTCTGCACTGGAGAGGTGCTGTTCCTGTCTGGTAGGAGGCAGAGGAATGGAAGGATCTCTAGTATGCTTTCCCTTATATAGTAAAAAAAATATACCGAGAACATACAATCCGACAGAAGGAAAACAGAGCAGTGGAGGAGTTTGTTAAATTATAGGAGAGAGTAAGAGAGAGAGAAGGCTCCATGAACACGACTCACAGTAGGCTCCCCCTGGAAGGATTTTACACACTTTGCCATGACAGCTGCAAAGTAAGGTCCAGCAGACAAGTGATCTAGCCCTGAGCTGGGACACAGGGCTATCAGCTGTGGATATTTGCCATCAGTTCATACTATCTTGCCTCTCATCCTTGATTCCCTCTATCACGGGAATGACATCTTGCCAGGTGTAAATGCTCTACGTATGAGCTGCTGCTGGCTCTGATCAGAAGCCTTGCAGCCTGAACTGTGCACAGGGGATCCCAAAACTGTTACCAGGTGTGTTAATGTCCCGAGAGAGTGCCTGTCTGCAGAAAAGGGGGCCTGGATAAAGGTGGCCTAGAGAGCACTAAAAAGGTGGTATAATCTTGGAGCACAAAATAGGATGGCAAAACCACCCCTCACTTCCCCAAGGTCGCCAGACAAAACCATTTTCACCTTCCCAAGAGGTGGAGACAGAATTCAGGTTAACACAAGTTGTCTGTTGAATGAGCCAAATTTCTGTCACTCTGCTCCCGAGACCTAGTATATGTTCTCAACATACGCAGCTTTCCTACCAAACCAACACTTGGGGAAAGCCGTCTGTTTGCTGCTGGGACCTCAGAGGGGGAGCAGGGAAAGTACAGTTTGGTATGCAGCTGACAAAGCCCAAACACATAAAACAAAGGAGTACTAAGGGCAGAACAAGTCTCACATAATTCATGCAATAAGCACAGAGGCATTGGGCTGAATTTATACATCCTGGGTTGAGGGAATCTGTTTGCTTCAGGTCCAGCCAGCGTGTGAGTTCTTAACATTGGCTCATGCAAAAAGTTGGAAGAGTGAACAAGTTTTGCTAGCTGAAAGTGAGAATCTCAGATCAGGATAATATTTTATTGACTCACAACTCAAAAGGAATTTAAGCAATTTGCTTCAAACACTGCTGAAAGATTCTCCCCTGCTTTCTGAGTAAGTGCTGAGCTTTCCACACCAAACCAATTTTTCAAGCCAAAATTGACAAATGCTAAAAGAGAACATCACTGGAGAAGCTAGTTGCGGCCTTAAATCACACAGAATTGCTTTTACTCCAGAATAATAAAATGTGCTACTCAAACCCAATACTTCTCTTTCACTGATAAGCAATGGACCCCTGGGTGCCCACCAAGGTTAACTCCAACCTACTCCAGCCAGCTGCTCTGAACAAAATATGTCATGGATGAGGGATCAGAAAAGCAATTAAAAGCTCTTTGAACAGCAACAGCTTGGAACAAATACTAATTTGTACTTCTCTTCTGAAAAGTGAATATAAAATAGCATTTGTAGTGCCATTTGATGTAAATTGAGCCTTTTTATGTGGATCATTACAAGTATCAACAGCTACTTCTGCAAGTTCCTCTGGGAAGCCAAGTGGGAGTCTCTCCTCACAACTTAAATCAGAGGTCCTCATGGATGAATCCAGAGCTCACCCTTCTGCAGAGGTAACACCAGCATCTCTTTCAGACAAATGAACAGGACTCTGTCCTTCTACTGGACAGCTGGGGAGCTGCGAAGCAAGGCAGACTGAAAAAGTAGTAATTATTTCTTCAGACCAGCCAGTGAAGCACACCCAGGAGCTGACACTGAGGAAAAAACAGTATTTGCTTTCAGTGGCACAGAGGCACCTGCAAACACAGCTCCTGCCTGGGCCAGGCATGTCTCCCCACTGCCCCAAAGGCATGGCAGAGTCACGCTTTCAGAGTGCACTGTTCCTGCTTGGTTGCTGCAGTGCCATGGCACGTTCTCAGAGACTCTGGAGAATTGTCAGCTGCAATGAATGCATAACAAAATCATCCAATGTATTGAAATTGCCTGGAAGATTAATGCAAGGATTGCCTTCTTCTTTGTACTTGGCTTTCCTCATCTGTGGGAGTGCTTATTTGTGCTGGAGATAGACAAATAAATAAATAAAGCATGAGAGGAGGGGGGAGGGCGGGAAAGGAACTCCAAACCAGCCAATTAACCTTTGAAATACGAGTTGTGCTGCTGCTAACTAACAGCATCCCGTAACCTCCTAATTACCAGCCATGTACAACGTGGCAGTTGGAGACAGAGCTGGCCGTTAACCCCGCGGATGCGCTGTGCAGGAGGATCCGATTGCCGCTAATGACTGAAGTCCCAAAGAAACTCGCTTCCCATCATCAGCTGCCTCCTGCTACCCGGATCTCCTGCCGCAAACCGGCTGTGCTGCTATGAGATCTTCAATCTGCCTCTGAGAAGAGCAGGACTGATAAAGGACAGCTCTATGTGAATCAGTTCCAGCATCTCCTCATCTTTCCCATGAGTCAGCTAGCTGCTACAGCAGTTATGCTCTTAGCCATAGGGCAGGAGCCTTGCCTAAAAGCGTACTAGGTGGGCTACATGCATTAAATGGGGTGGTGCCGGCTATGTCTGTTAGCCAAAAGCAGCCAGAGTAACTGTGTGAGCAGACTGCTTCGAGCTTCACATTCCCATGAAAACATTTATTGAAGCCGTGAGAGGATTTGGATATGGACAGGTCTCACTCAGCTGGAGGCAGCGCCCAGGACGGCAGCAGTACAGACACAGATCACCTTCCTGCCGTGTCAAAAGGTGCTACCCAAGTGCTGCCCACAGCACATGTGCCCCTTGTCCTGCGGCTACGCTAAGGGCCAGCAGTAAAGCCCGTTGAGTTTTGCCTCCAGCCTGACCTTGCAACCTCGATGTCCTCATCCGGAAGATACAGACAATAATGCTCGATTGCCTCAAGAGGGCTCCGTGAGACTTCTCTGCAGAGTGCTGCTGTGTCCCGGGATGGACACACCAAGGACTAGTACTGCTCTGTCTTCCATGCCATATGTTGTTCAGTACCCTCCAACCCTCCCACACACAGAGAGCATTTATGCCTCAGCTTTGAATAGCACTCCGAAATAAAAATTTATATGGTGTGCTCATCTATTTGCAAAGCCGCTGAAGACTCTGAGTCTGAGAAGCTGGAAAAGAAAAGCAAGGAGCCACTAAGAATTTTTTATAGAAGAGATTGGGCATTTCCTTACAGACAGTGAAGTTCAAGGAGTGCTTCCCTGTGGCTGCTGCACTGATTGCAGCCCAGTTCAATGGCTGAAAACAAGCGGCAAGACTTCAGACCAGGGAACCCCCTTAAGCTGTTCCACCCAGAGCAAATGTCTCCATGGCAGGTGATGTTTTGCAGGGTGTCAAGGCCCAGGAGTCCCCTGCTCATGCTGCTGTCAGCAGGTGCAGAGCACAGGAGGCTGTCCCAGTGGGAGCCCCTGAACCCTCCTCTCTGGGTAACACTGAACTGCTCAGTCAGAGCAAGGAAAGCAGAGGAGAGTCATAGAGTAGCTATCTTTGTAGCAGCTCCTAAATCCTTATGACTTGGGGAATGGCCTCCAGGTTTACTCTTGGGAGGATGGAAGAGAAGATGATGGCAACACCCACACCTGTTTAACAGCCTGGGGAAGGCTCACACCTTCTCACCTTGTAATACCTGCTCTGAGCAGAGGTGTGGAGTGACCGGGCAGCATCTACCACTCAGTAACCCGAAAGCTGTGATTAAACTGTTTTTCCTGGCAAGCATATCCAAAACGATCCATTCTCACCTCCCCCTCTGTCCCAACACCACGCTGTGGGTTCATGACAGCTTTGCTCAGGCATCTCCCCCTTATCTCCACACAAAGCCAGCCCCCCACCCTGAGTCTTGCAGCCAATTCTTACACAAGGAGGGTTCTGAGATCTGAAATCACCCCGCATTGCTCACAGAAGACCCACACTTTCAGGCCAAACAGTCTGGGAGCCTAGAGCCATTTTCTATCGCTTTCAGAGAGTGCCTCAGCCTCTAGCAATGCCATGGAGGTCACTCCATTGATAGAAGAGGGCTTGTTCGAAGCTGGGCTCTGACAGCTCCATGGCTCATTATCCCCGCTGCATACCAGAAACACTTTGCAGTCAGGCACGTGGAGGAACTTTTACAGGTCTCACTTCAAAATTCCTCCCTTTTTACGGGCCCATGCTGGGCAGTGCCTGTGAGCAAAGCTGGCGGGAATCTGATGCTCTGTAGCCAAAAGCTTTGGAATCTTTATTGCCATTGGCTTTGAGATGGTTTAAAGCAAATCTTTTACAAGGTAAAATCCAATATAAACCTGATGGCTACAGTTCTCCTTTGTTAGTAGCAAGGATGTAATTATCACAATTTACTTTTATATGAGCAATTGTGGACAGACTCCATATGATCCCTGGGCTTTCTCACTGCAGCGTGCCTAAGGTTTTCCCCCAGCACCCATCAATGGCAATATCCAAGGACTGACAAAGCTGTATCTGCCTGACAAAAGGGTATCCATGCAGAAACGCAGCCGCCGCAAGGAATGAATGGTCTATTCAAAGCCTACTGACAAGGTGTATTTCCTAATTCTAAAACTTGTGGAACAACTAACCAGACAGAAAGCTGACAGCGACAGCTATTTCTTTGTTGGGTTTGGACACTCTCTACTGTAAATGTGAACTAATTTATTGTTGAATGGCTGAGGTTCATGTGTTTTAGCTGAGTACTTGCTTTAGATAGGATAGAATATGGGGGTTTAAAGTACACAAGTAGAGAGAAAATAAAGTAGCAGCACTCCAAAGTATTTATTGCTGGGGTTCCAAGCAGAACTTAATCCTAGGAAATAGTGGAGAAGAAAATGCAGAGCCTCTTGACCTGCTTTTGGGTACACTATGCTACTCTGTCTGCCTTTCCTGCTCACTCCTGAGCGGACAGACTGAGGCAGAGAGGAGGAATAGCTTTATAAATAACCTTGATCTGGTCCTGATCCTGCAGGGGAGATTTTGGGAGAGCACTGAATGAGCCTTTCACTATCCATCTCACAGATCATCAGTATGAGGATCTCCTGGCCTCACTGGGATGCATTTTCCACATCTGATACAGAGGTGTCATGAGAAATTCCAGAGTCTTGAGAAAACAGTTGAAAGCAAGCAGTTTTTCTGAGAAAGAAAAGCCCAGAAAGGCTTAACTTTCCCCAGTGACCAACTGGAGATACTCAGATGACTCACCTCCTTCTCCTGTTGCACAGCCCCTCAAGCTCCCATCAGCCAACAACAAGGACAAGCTGTCCTCAGCTGCCAGCACTGCTTTCTGCCATTACCATGTTCAGACTAATACTGGGAACAGCACAATTTCCATTTCCTCCCTCCAAACACTTAAAAGAAAGACCTACTTGGACCCTATGAGACCAAATTAAAGATTTTGGAGCCCTCAAGGAGAAACTTAACTTTTTTTTTCTTTGCTGCTTTTAGCATTGTCTGACAGTTTAAGTCTTTAAATAAAGGCCCAGGATCAAAGAATAAACTTTTGCGTGGGTTATTTGCATTACAAGGTACACTATGCACCACCACCATCCGACCAAAGGGATATTTCCACCAGAATAATTCACGCATATATGAATAATTCAGAGCAAACAAGCAGTCAGGCTCTAAGCTGCCATGTCCTAACACATTTAAACTCTCCACACCTCAGCAGCGCTGCCAGCCACCTTCCAGGCTTTTCTTGCACAGAAAGATGCTCCCACTCATCGCACATCTACAGGATTACATGTTTATGGGGCCTCAGCCCCATTTGGTATTTCCAATCTACATGAAAACCGCTTGCTGCTCCTCTGGCACGGCTTCACCAGAGTCACCCCCAAGCCACCACGCCAGCAGCACCTGAACCCACAGAGCCTCAGGGCTCTGCAGGCCAGTCCCACACCCACCTGCTCGTGGTACTCGATGCCCATGCTCAGTGTGTTGATGAGAATGGCTATCATAATCCCCCGGTTGAAGTACTTGCTCTCCACGATCCTCTTCAGCTTGCTGCCGAAAGCCTTCCACAGGCGGGTGACCTTGTTCCTCTCCTTGGGTTTTTTCTTCTTCCTCCTCCTCCTGCCCCGCTGCTGCTGGAGCTGATCTCTGTGGTCACCGTGCCGCAGGTCCTGGGTGAACTCGTAGACGCCATTGCTGTCGGAGTCACAGCTGTCAGACTCGCTGAAGGCAAACTCGGGGTCCTCCAGGAGGCTGGCACAGAAGGGACAGTCCTGCAGCTCGCAGGTCAGCGTGCCGCCTGGTGGGCTGGGCAGCGGGCAGGCGGCGCTCAGCCCTGACAGCCGGCTGGGTGTCCGCTGCAGACCTGCAAGGGGAGACAGACACCATGAGCCACCTCACACCCTCAGCATGGCGGATGGCCCTGTGCCCCCACTCGGCCAGCCCTAGGCCTGTCCGGGGCAGAGCAGCTTCTGCCGCATGCTCAAGTAAATGTAATACCCTAAAAAGCTTTCTAGCCATCTGCCTTACCAAGCAGCTCTTGCTTTGCATCATTTCCCCCTCTGTTCCCTTCTCCCCAAGCCCTGATGCCCACCCTCTAGCCCCTCCACAGATGCATGGCAGAGGGGCCTCTCTCCATACAGCATGGCAGCCATTTTCTGCACTGCTGCTGGGGGAAGACTGACTAGCACATCTCTCACTTTCAATTATTTTTGATTACATGTGACCAGGCTAACATCATTAGTGGTAATCTGAGCGCTATCAAGCTGTTACACCCAATTTAGATAGCGCTTCCATTTAGCTAATAATGAGGAAGGAGAGGAAGAAATGGACCAAAGGTGGCTACAGACCACAGATCACAGCTTGGAGAGTCACGTAGTCCCTTCAGTCTCCTTCATCCCACCTTCAGCCTTTAATAAAGCTCAGGTGGATTCTTTGCTTGAGGCACAGGACTGAGTGTTCAGGGTGTTTTAAAATCAAACACATTGCCACATGTTTTGTGGTGTGAGGAGAAATGCCGACTGCCCTCGCAGAGGCAGGGTACAGAAAAGAGTACGGACAACGTGTATCACGGATGATTCGAGTGGAACAGGAATCAAATTTTATTCCCTCATATTTAGGAAACAAATCCATAGTTTCTTCATATTTAGGGACCGGATATCAATGGCAGAAAAAAAATCCCCAACGTGAATGCAAGACCGCGAGCATGGAATCCTTCCTACAAAATGCCATTCAAGCATCAGCAAAAGCTTTCCTTGAGCTTCAGGGAAGTAAGGTGAGGGGACAGTTCTCCCCTGCAACATGGGCCCTGTCTGGAGGTTGGATGGGGACACTTGGATCAGGTTTGGGGAGACCAAGCAAAAGGCAGTGGATGCTCCTGGCTCTGGGCCCAGGAGCTTGGAGCTCACCCAGCAGTAATGCTGCTGATTTCAGCCACTCCTGGCTGAATATGTCTTTAAAGAGAAGGCAGCACCAAACAAAATAAAAGCACCCTGTTAGCTTGAAAACTGAGTTGTGACAAGAGTCAAAATACCTCTAAATACCTCTTCCTTGTTTGAATGTCACTCAGATATCACTGGCCTTCAAAACAGCCTTGCAGGAGAGGACTGTCCTGCTCCCGATCAATACGTCAAAGACATCAGGAGGATCAGATATATTTGCCCCTTTACTGAACCTGCAAGCAGCACCAGTGCAGCACTGCACATTAGTACAGCCTTTCCGATCAGGACTCATCTAACAAGGAAAGACTACAGCACAGCCATGGTAGCACAGATAGCAGAGGTAGTGGGCTTGCCAGGCATCTTTTAATGCTATCAAAGTGTTAAAAATTATATGAAAAACACTGGCGCCACAGATGTCTTCAAAATACCAGAGTCTCCTTGGCTGCCTGCTAAAATAACCTCACAGCATTACAGGGCACGAGAACAGGGAGGAACAGGCTGTACTTTATGCTGTTCAATTCCACAACAAAAGAAGGGAAGAGAATACTCTCTCCCACAATTGCATCTTTCCCAGCAGACACCAACCTTGTTTCCAGCTGGGACTGTGAGTGCCCTGGCTGCTAATGCCTCCTTAATGCTCTCAATTATCACTTGTGTACTCTCCTTGCACAAGTCTTGCAGTGAACAGGCTCTGCTTGTTGACTTGTAAGAGTAGAGATAGAATTAAGTGAAACAGCTCTTTACCCAAGGAGGCTGAGGCCAGGAGGGCTGGGAGAGCTTGTGAGCCCACCTCACCTTCCCCACCAAACACAGGGTAGGGATTTAACATGGCTCCTTTGCCAAGTTTAGGCTGGGATGGAGAAACATGAGATGGGAACTGTGCCTGGCAGAGCTACACTGTCACTTAAAGAGCCTCTTGAAGCCTGGAAGACACATCCATCATCCCTGCTGTATGAAGGTGGTTGCAGTGCAGAAGTGAATCCAATTTGGCCCTGTTGGTGTGGCAGGAGGGGCTGCGGCAGGAGTGAGAAGGAGGAGTGGAAGTGGAAAGAGCCAGAGCCACAGAGGGGAAGAGCTGGGGACTGACACATTGTGTGACAGGGTCTCCAGATGGACCCAGCTGACTTGCTTCCCTTCCCAGACCCTGTGCTCCTCAGGGTGCCAGATAAACCGCTGCTCACCAGCCAAAAGCTGTGGCATCCACCCCTTCCCCTAGATATGACCACGCTTCTGAAAGAGACAAAACAATTTCAGGAGATTTTTGGCATCCTCTGGGCTGAAATGCCTCTGTAAAAAGAGGATACTATAACTGCATTATTAATAACAACTCCATCTAACCTCTGCCTTTCAAAGAACCACCACAGGCTATGTGAAAATCTCCTAAGTCATCAGAGCAGCCCTGGGATGTCACAGCTGGGACTGAGATCCACAACTGGGGCTTTCTTCTCCTGAAGAGGACCCCCACAGCAGATCCCCTTGCAAGCATGAAGAACCAAACCTATGATTTAAGCACTACCTTCCAAGCAACAGCTCTTCGGCTCATCCTTGCTTTCCCAGTTCCAGATTTTTGCAGAGCCTGGGCTTTTATCGCAAGGTAAATACACATTCTCGTAATAACTTTCATTAACTTGCATAGTTAAAAACGAACCAGTGATTCATATAAAGCCCTTGCTTAACAACAGAAGAACGTTGCAACTAACCTTGCCCCCTTCTGCCCTCCTGCTAAGCTCCCAAGCATACAGAAATGTCTGCCGAAGGCAAGTTCTATAAACAATCCACTTTACCCTTTTGTATGGTCACTTGAAAAAAAAATTAACAAAGACAAGCCACCCAACATATTTGGCAAGCAACCTTTACTGTGACACCCCCAACCCCCAGCTAGGCTTGGTATTTTTTCAGCACATACATCACTAGGATAAATATTTGTGTCCATGCACACACAGATAAACAGTTTTGGAAAACACAGGGATTTAAAAAACACAGATGATGAGTTTGGCTTGAAGAGATTAAAAAATAGAACTTACAGCTTTTGACTTTTTACTGTTTGAGGGCTTAAGACCCTATTTTTCACCCTATTTAGCTCCAGCCATAAGGACCAACAGTATTTTGCAAAACAGAAACCTATGTGTTGCATGTAATCACTATTCCAGCAGTGGCTGACTTACATGCAAAGGGATACAAAACTACACTAACTAGCAGTGCTGGTGTGGCTGCAATCTGTACAGATAGGGATGGGACAGAGGTACAGAAGAGTCCCCAAGACGTTCCTCATTCACTGAGACTGAATGGAGCCCTACATCTGCAGTCCTATGTTTCTTCTGCAAATGGGGAAAGACGAAAGGAAAAGCCTGAGAGCTGTAGCTCTGCTACACTGCTGCCTTCACACGCATCCTCTGAGGACCAGCACAGAGCAAGACACTGCAGCAGCCATGAGCTTTCCTCCAAACCTCCTGCTTCCTCTTGCCAAAAAAAAAAAATAAAAAAATCAGAGGCTCAGGGGCCCCATCAGAGCAGAACTAGGGGTTGCTAGAAGTGTCTGGTTTGAGTTCATTCAGTGCCTCCCTGTTTTAGATTTCTTATGTTTCCTATACTTTATGCTTCTCCACCAGCTTCCACCTGCTCTTTCAAGGTACCATGTACAAGCAGGTGGGGATTCTCTGCTGGCAGGTCTGTTATTCACCAGAGATGTAATTCCAGGGGCTGCATAGATCTGTTTTTGGGTGGGAACAGCGGGAGAATCTCCAGGACATTGCTAAGCACATGAGAGCAGCTCAAAAACACATGCTTTGTAACCACAGGAGAGTGGCCTCCAGCAGTGGCCTGAACTCACTGACCATCCTGTCTCCTGCTTTACCCAATGACTGCATTAACAAGGGTAGAAGGACCAGAGGTCTCAGTCCCTCAACCTGTCCTACTTTGGGCTTCAGTGCTCAGTTCAAATAGCATTCACAAAATAGTCTCCATATTCAGCACCCTACACGGCTACAATCACTAACACCTTAACTCTTCAGCCCTTTGCACAGTTTTTCTAAGAAAAAACAAAAATCAGCTTGTTTGTCCTTACCATGCTCTCCTACCAGTTGCTGTAGCTTCCCATAAGAATCCGTGCTCAAGTTTACAGGGCTATTAACCATGGCCACAGGTGAATTACCATTCTTCTTTCCTTTGGGAACAGGAACAGAACTAGCTTTGCTAGTTGGAGAAGGCAGGATGGTAGGATAGTTCATGCTGCCATGGTTGGAGAGTCCGGCAGTCAGTTTGATGCTTGCAGGGACATTGGAAGACTTACAGTTCACTTGTGGTCCTTCAACATGACAGTCTGCATGGTAAATGCTGTGCACAGACTCCGAATCTGGAGGAGCAGGGCTCTGCAAGTTGGGTGATGGAGAAGGAAGCATCAATTGGCCTCCAGGTTTCATTACCTTGAGTTCCAGGTCGCAAATCTCAGGGTTGGAGCGTGGCCCCCGAGGGCTCCCATTGCTGATGTGATAGTGATGATGGTGGTGGTGGTGGTGATGGTGGATGAGGTGGTGTATGGAGGTGATGCGCTTTTTGCCTCGGTGGCTTTGCCCATTTGTGGTGCTGTTTGGGTTAACTTTTTTCCGGCGCTTACTCTGCCAGTTATTATACAGGCGTATTGTCCGCCGTTTCACCTTCCTGAAGATGTGGCAGATGTACTTGAGCAGCTCCTCGTAGCAGCTACCTGGCTCTGAGAAGCTGGCAATTGTGCTGTCATTGGAGAGATAACGGGCCCGCTGCTCCTGCATCAGCTGGTTCTCCCGCTGCTTTGTTTCAGAAAACTGTGTTGCTATCACAACCAGGCACAAGTTAATCATGAAGAAGGAACCAACCTGGAGAAAACACAGGGAAAGGAATTAGCAGGGACTTGACAAAACAAGGCATGCTCTTCACCACCACATGCTGTCTGGGCTTGAAGCATGGTTCTTAGAAATCCCGAGATTTCCAAACATGCCAAATCTCAGGGTCTGCTCACCAAATGTTATGTCAGCATGTGCCTGAGCTGCTAAATTTGCTCCTAAGCCCTGTTAAATTATCTTGGCAATGGCACAGAAAGCTGTTAACAGCAGCCTTCACCACTTTCCTTCCCTCAACAACGATGACATTTGCTACTAACACAGGGTGTATGAAACACAACGCAATCAGTTACCACCACAAAACAGATCACTAGGAAAGACCTGGCCAGTCTGCAAGGAAAGATGGTCTGAAGTTCCATTTGTGCTGTACTGAAACAGCCTCTTCTCTTTCTCTATCACTGCACACCCTGGCACACCCTTATTTTGAGGAAGACAGTCAAGGTCCATGCACCTGTGACCTTGTACTCTTCTATTTCACTGACACAGAGATATGCATCTCCAGGAGATTCAGTGCTCCTAAAAAGGCTTGATTTATTGTCTGGTTGAGTTGATGTGTTCTTGGGTGATACCAGCTTTTCAAAATAAAGTCCCAAGGACAAGAATGTGAAGTGACCTAAGGCTACATCCTTCCCTCAGCTGTTGAGTCCACAAACTGTTTTTTTACCAGTTGGGCTTATAAATCAGCCAAAGGAAAATGTCAGCTATTCCCATCAGAGAATCAGTGCCCTTAGGCGTGAAAAGGACTGACGTCAAGAAAGTGCCACTGTCAACATGGCCAAACTGTGCTGTGCTCAGTAGGAAACGTATGGATTTAATCTGGACCATTGTCTGGTGAATCCTCAGGGGAAGCTGTTGGGAGATGGTTTGCAGTGCTATTCTCCAGCTTGTAATATCAGCCTGGATACTGTTGGAGAAACAGCAAAGGTGCCTTTCCCAGCTCCAAGTGACTTGGAGATTAGTCACCTTCTGGCTTTTCTGCAAGGATCCATACGTAGAGAAGGGCCCAAAACGGTGGAGTTTGGATCTACTATGCATGGCCCATTGCTAAAGGCTCAAAAATCACTGGCTTCAGAATGCTATCCATTACCGGAAAACTCTCACACTGCTCTGATCCAAGCCTTTCCCACTGGTGGTGGGAGCTGTGGTGGTTTGACTTCCCAAGGCCTTTAAAACCACACTGATGAGGACAGTTATATATAAAGAATATCCAGCCACAAAACCACTTTGAAGCGCCTGCGTCCCATGTCCTGCCTGACATCTACATGGTACTTTTCCCTCTGGTCTCCTCGTGGGTTAAATACTTAACTTTTCCACAGATGTAGACCCCTGGAAAAGGTCATGCCCACTGTAAAATGGAGAACCTCGCTACCATGGGATGGCAGCTTCTGAAGGTAACCTCCAGAACCTCCAGTGAGTAATACTTTGTTTTTTAGGTACAGCAGCACCGTAAGACCTCAGAAAGGTGCACTGCTGTTATTACTGTTATTTAAAGGGCTCAGGTGAAGTTTAATAACTTGAGGACCCTTCACTGAAGTGAGGTGTCCTCTGGCACACTGAGGAGGCTAAAGGAAGGAAAGCTACCGCCTCTCCACTTTTTGATCTGATTAGCAGTTGCTTGGCCAAGGCACAACAGTCAGGACACATCAAGGTGACAAGACCAAGACTGGGAAAGTAAGAGGGAGGGAAGACCATATGGCTCGACAAGCTGTGACTATGCATAACATGTGACGCTAAAAAGGGCTGTCGTAGCCAATAATCTGTCCCCACAACCTGCATGATTATGCTTTACGGTGGGAGGAAGGTCTCCCGCTCCGAATCCTAGCTGGCTCTTCCCGGTGAAAAGCTCAGGGACCAACTTTACCCCACAAGGACAAAGAACGAGAGCATCTTGCAGTTCATACTTACTATTATAAGCAATATAAAATATATAAAATTGTAAAAAGAATGTGCATCCATCACATAATACATGATGTCAACCCATCCTTCCAGGGTTATAACCTACAGGAAGACAGAGAAAGAAAGCGTAAGAACGAAAGTCAACCAAAAAGTTAGTAAACGTCAATCTGATAGTGCTTGGTACACATCACTCCACAGAATCTCTCAGGATCCATCCAGACCTGCTGCACTTCTTTTCCCAGTTGGCTTAGGATAGCAGCAGTGTGTGACCAAAGGACTGGCCTGAATCTGGTACAATTACATGATAAAATATTTCAAGAAAAATCTGAAACACTAGTTCTGAGCCAGTGCAAAGAAATTCCAAGGAGGGATTATAAACAAAAAAAAGCTCTGTGCAGAGATCTGGGCTTTTACCTCAGGCTCCTGGTTTTGTAACGCTACCCATAAAATTCCTAAGTTTTTAAGTCCATTTCGTTTCTGTAACACCAATTTCTTTGTGATTCCTACTGGCTCACTGCTACAATGCATCACCAGTATCAGTGGGAAAGCATCTGAATGGAAGAGTTACTTTAATTAAATGTAGAACTGATTTCATACTCGTTTTCTCAGTCTTCCTTCCACTAAAAAAGAAGCTGAGGATTTAATTAACACCACACAGGCTGTGTGCAGAGCAAAGCGGATTCTGCCATGTAATTTACACTTTTTATTTAGATAAAACATACCAAACTCCTAGTGCTGTCTTGCTACTAGTCCTAGAGCTGAAATTCCAGCACAATTTCAATCAAAATCAAAGATCCAGTCTGAATTTACTTGCACTGACGTACTCTATATATGCCAAATGTGAGCCTCGGTGGTCCTAGCATAAACCCAGAACTGCTGCCTGCCTCCAATTTCAGTGGCATCATTCCTGATTTAAACCATCTTTGCAGTGAAGGAACTGTGAATCAGCTTGTCGTGAACAAGAAAAGGATCAACCCTTATCAGTGTAGAGGACTTTCTGTATGGTGTGTACAGAAAAGCCGATCCATAAAGCACTTGTTGTTGAGACAGTGAATAAAACAATGTCCTTGGCATAGCTGGAGCATCAGGGCAAAACACTTGCAGGGAAGTCAGGCATGAATCCTTGCCACTTTTCTCCTGTTTTTTTTACTCAAGGAGCTGGAAAAAGCTCCTAGATACGGATCTTTGGTATATGACCACGTCTGCAAGGGGAAAAGCATTGCTGTACTTGCAATCATCAGTACTCAGTTTCCCTAAGACTGTCAAGAGCACCTTGCATCAGCTTAGGGGTGCTGGAAGAGGAACACTGCCTACTCTTGATTCCTCTCACCCTAAGTCAAACATGGTGACGTCTTACCAGCAAGTTTTCAAACCCACCTCCCATGTTGAAGCACGCATAACTTAACACCCACCACGCAGCTGAGTGAGAAGCAGCCAGCAAATACATCTCCACACTAAAACCAATAAACATGATCTGCCAAGGAGCAGGTAGAAATTGTCCCTGCAGCTGTTCTACTCTGTCAGCACCGCTAAAGACTTTAAGCCATCAGGTCTGATGACATGCTGGCTGCATTCACACAAACTGCACCCACCTCTCCTGTTCCTCATCACATGCCTTAGATACTCTTTCATATCGCATACTCACCGCTGGTTAGCAACATACAGGTATCAGACAGCAACGTTATGGTTCCAGGGGCATGGGTTTAACAAAACCAAAAAATCCTTTTGGTCAGCCTGAACCCCAGATATCAATCTGTGGTAGAAAGTCTTCAGCAAGAGACCCATTTTTTTGGTGTGGATGCAAGTGCTCTCATTCACCCTGGAGTCTGAGAAGGGGTTAAGCTGCCTGGGCAGACCCAGGCAGTAATCAGCCTGTTCAGCAGTGTGAAACGGACAAGCAATCAAACTGGAATTGCCCTTTTCTGCCTTTCCTTTAACACGGTTGAAACATTTATAGAGCACAGAGTTCTTTTCGGCCACATCCCTTGCCTGTGTAGGTTGTGCACTGCGGCAACAGATCATCTCTTGCACTCAATGCCTGTGTAGGTTCATGGGGAAGGTAGAGGGATCGAGTTAGGAGGTGACACAAGGCTAAACCACATCACTGCCAACTACCCAAGAAATAGACTCCTTTGTGCTGTTCCAGGTTCCCTCCCTTCCTTACCCTCTATTTGGATGGGCACTTCAGAGTCAGGCTGCCACAGCAGGTACTCCATCCATTTACACTTGGGTCTGAAAAATGAACCCAGGGACTCCAAATGTATTGGATACATCTCTTCATCAAATTTGCATTTGGCTGACAATTCTCAAATCAAAGGTATTAAAACGATTGAACACATAGCCCTCTTTACAGAAGGAGTTACCTGAGGGCTGCTGTTGGGCTTCTGGCAGGCACTGCCAGCTCCCCACCTGGGAAACAGCTGCTGAGACAAGAATGAGGGCCAACCAATATTTATAGAGGTATTTTTCTTGCATGCTAGACAGCACTTTCAGCAAGAATCAATCAACACACCACATTTCTCCTCTGGAGGGCTGAAAATGCTCATCTGTCTCTCAGAATATTTAAGATGTAATTAGAATTTGCATTATTTACTACTCACTTGTAAACCAAAGGGATACAGGAGGGATAAACAGACTGCTGGGCTTTTGTTCTCCTGTTTGATGTTTTATGGATTCATTCTTGGACTCCTCACCCAGTATAAATGCAGCAGTACCTAGGGGAAGGGTTCCTGAGCTGCCGAGGATTAGACAGCGCTAGCAATCCTGTAAGAGAGTGTGCTTACAGGCCTCTGTCTTCTTTTTTCAATCAAATAGCTCTAGAGAAATGCAGGACGATACACATACATAGCTACCTGTCTGGACTGAAACAGTGTCAGTGACCATTACAGCCTGATTCTTGCCATGCTGTGGACTTCTTGCCTGCTGTCCTTTACAGTGCTCCAAATGACTTTAGGAGTACGTTTTTACCTACTCCAAGAGCTCACCGCATATCCCCAGCAATGCCTTGGTGTAAATGGGAACCAGACCATTTGAATTTGCCAACATCTGGTCTACACAGCACAAACTAAACTCTTTTACTCTTTTTGGAACCAAGTCAAAGGCATCTGCACTGGTGCAAGGTTTACTGCTGCAATGCACGGTTTGATCCTATACACTTACGCTCAGACCAGATGAGCTCAGAGGGAAAACTAGCAATTCTCGCTATTCTCCCAAGAACACGGATATATTTTTTCAGCATTGCTTTGCCTGCTGTTCCTCCCTTGGGGCACCCTGAATGCAATATCACCTACTGTGCTAAGCAGAAATGACTTCCTCCTCTCTTCACTTTCCAATCTGATTAACACAGTTGACTGCAGCTCCAACATTTGGCCCTCCAAGCCCTTTATAGATGTCTTCCAAGGACCTGGAGCACCTTTCTTCTGCTTTCCAATCTCAGCAATCCAGTCTCAGTAATTAAATTCTGTTCAAGCCATGGTTGTTCACAGACAGACATATTAAACAGTTTCTCCAAACATACCAGTTCAAAGCTTCCAAAAATGCAACATACAATTATTTATCGACAGAGATAAGACCGCAAGAAACAAGTTTCCTAATTCTGCTCTGATGAAAAAGATGCGCAAGATACGTGGCACACTAAAATTGGCAGCTGCAGGGAAATAGCTGAAAGATTCAATTAAGATGATTGGCAGGGTTGTCCTGGAGGGTGCTGCCAACTGTAATCACATGCTGCAGACCCAACGGGAAAGGAGACTGCCCCCTTTGCATGGGGAAATGATTTTGTCTTCAAATGACTGAGACTCTGGGCAGAGGACAAAGCTGTCCTCCGGCCCAACAAAGATCCTGTATGATGCTCAGTATGATTCTCCTTGCCTGCTCATTCAGTTTTTTACCTCTTACATGGCACAGGCAAGGGTGTGATAAATCATTTGTCTCCCTTTAATACCTATGAGGCCACGTACTAAAGCCCTGAGTCTTCTGCCTAATCTTCTCTCCCATCACTACAAGAATTTAACAGAAAGCTCACTGAGGTGAACATGAAGACAGATTTTTATTTCATTGATCTTTGGCTTAGACACCATTCATGCAGTCCCCAGTTAGGCACTCCCTGGTCCCCATATTAATATGAGCGGTATGAGAGTGGACAATCAGATTTTTATTTTTTTTTAATGTCTTCTGTCCTGTGATTCTGATCCTCCTGTTTTTTTCACGCCACAGTAATTTCATCAGTTGTAACAAAGATGCTCATCTGATTTATGGTAGCATAATCGGGACAGAATCAGGTCTTTAGTCAATCTAAAACTCCAGAGTGAAAGTCACAAGGGAGATGTAGATTAAAATTAACTCAGACCTCCTCATTGTTCCCAGGGAGAAAGGAGGTTTACATTATTTTTTCTGGGGTCACTTCAGAGGTCTCTGCAGAACAGTTTCTTTTATTATGTCAAGAAGTTTTCATCATAAAAATTCTTGTCTTTGAGCTCTGCCAAAATTTTTGCAAGTTCTTGGCTATAATCCATTCAAGAGCAGGTTATTTTTTGCTTTAGTGTCAGTTAAGAAAACAAAAAAAAGAATCACCTGGGGGGAAAAACCCAACACCCAAACTGCAACCCAAACTACTTTAATTAGCAAAGTCAAACATTGAATTACTTTCTGTGTATTAGAAAGCACTAATGGCTAGTGCCAGATGGACTGTTGCAGATAGAAATCAACCTTGAGGTGCCTCTAATCAATCGAGGAAAGTTTGGAAAATTACTGTGTGAAGTGAAGCTGGAAAGATTATAAGAACAGAACGCACAGCATACAAAACCGCAGCCTTGCTTTGCAGCCTGATCTTTCTCATGGCAATATTTTACTTCTGTGATTACTTCAACAAACTTCATTTGTAGAGACAGTCTCCCTAAGTATGAGAACCAAAATCTCACACTTTGATCAAAAGCCCTATAAAGCATAGCTTTGAGAAACAGACATTTCCTTGGTGGCTGAGTTCAGAATTGCAGGTGCTTGTCCAGCTCAGCGCCTGGCCAAAGCAGGACACACAGAGATACAGAGAAACCCGTGTTTCCAAATCATTTGAAGTGTTCATCTTAATTGACATCTGTAGCTTGCACTCAGCCACCTTTTCTTTGGCCTAAACTGGGTCCTTTGGGGACAAGAGGGGCATTATCTGCATCAAAATCAGTTATAGTGAACCAAACAGCAGCTCTGAGGACTGCCACGATTATTTGGTTTTATTTATTTATCTCATCATTTCCTTGGCCCTGTTGCAAGTTTGTTGTGTGGTGGGGTTTTTTTTGGTTTTTTGTTTGTTTTTTTTTTATAAACCTTATCAAGACAAGATCCAATGATATAAATTGAGAGCTATTAATTACTATGATGGTCTCAGTAAGCTTTATAAGGCCTTCACTATTCATTGCTCTTATCTATGTATTCTGCCCTCCTGGGCATATTGATTTGGCTAGCAAGCACTGACCAGTGAATAATGGAGTATTCCTTTTCCATATACAGAGTGCTTGGCAGCTAATCAAATCACTATTTTTAAAGTCAACTTCCAATTTTAATTATTTCCTCATGACACGTAGCGTTAAGTAACCTCTGTGGTCAAAAAACCAGGTTTTATTATAGTGAGTAAGGAATGTCCTTTGAACAGATGCTTTTCCTTTCACTTTGAGGACCTGCTTACTTTCCAAAGTGACTTTAGCCATTTCTTTATAAATTGAATCTTGCAAACCATGCATCTGCTCTGAAAAGCGGCCCAGCAAAACAGAAGAAGGTAAACTGTGCAACCTTGCATGTCTTACATTTGTGACCTCTCAAATTTGTTCCACAGAAATGAGATATCTGGTCAGTGTTACTAGTTCACAGTGAACCTTGAAAAACAGAGTGCAGCCAGCGTGCAATGAAGTCAAACACATCCCTGTTATTGGTGGCCCAAAACCTCACGGAAGTCAATCTACAGGCTTAAAAATGGCACAAAAACTTCTGCTACAAAAGGAAGGTGAGTAGCTGTCTCTGTTTCACACTAAATAATGTAAAATCCTCATCTGATAGCAAAACATCACTGATTTCAGAGCACTGCTGCTTATAACAAATCACAGCTCAGTCCATATTCATGAGGTTTGATTTACTGTGATAATTATCCTGTCTTCATTGTTTGTGTAAAGTATCTTATGCACAGGGAACTTATTTAACTTATTTAGCTTCAGCAATAATGAGTCCATTATCATAGAAAGTGCCATAAATCAGTTTTATATCAGAGCAAGGCTGAAAGATGAAGAGTCTGCAATGAGGAGAAGGGAAACAAAGCCAGACTGAGATCCTTGTTTACAGATGAGTGTACCATTGTACCAGCAATTATATGAATGACAGCGCTTCTCCAGACACCACTGTCTGGAACACAGCAGTGGTTTAGGGTACTGGGCCAAATGCAAAAAGCAAGGACTTTTGTTATTTGTATATTTCAAATTATATTAGAGACTATTAGGGACAAAGGATGTATAGCTTCAAGCACAACCAGCCCTCTGTGCAGGACAATGACACAAAGCACATTTCAGGTGTCCCAGTGTCTAAGCTTTTTCCATTCACACTAATCAGACTGTGCGGGGTGTCTCTTTCGCCTGGATGGGTCTGCCAACTCAATGCAGTCTGGAGAGAGTTGTGTCGGGACGTCAGGGTAATGGAGCTGAACCTTTCAAGTCTCCCCTAGGCTATCTACAACTCACAGTGCAAGGTGCAACAGCAGCAACTGATCATGGAGCAGGTTTGGGGCAATAAAACAAAATTAAGATTTCCCTGTAAGAACTGTGTTTGATGTACCTCAAGACCAGTAGCCTTTTCATCACCTAACTGGACTCCAGATCAGGCCATGGCTTGCTGCAGGCACTCCTCTTTCTACTCTGAACACAAGAATCTAAGATTGAGGTAGGATGAAACCCTTCCAAAACTACAGAGGTTGCGGTAGGTTTCTGTGCCATGCTGGGTCCCTCCAATACCTCCCATAGGTTAGCAGGCCCTGGCATCAGGATGGCCTCTCTGACTTATGCAGTATGGGACAATTCCTTCTAACCTTCAAAATGAAGAAGATTTTTCAAAAGCAACTAATCCTCTTGGAAGCACACTCTGAGGTGCTTTAAAGGGGCTGGATATTTTTAGATTTGGTATTCAGCATGAAAGCTCTTCAAATGCTGAAAATTATGTTTATTTCGCCAGCCAAATTAAAAAAAGCAACACCAACAAAACTCATACCCCATCATTTCCAGTGAAATATTTTTGGTGATCCAAAACAGATTCAAGTCTAGTGACAAAGCATCATCTTGAAGCAGTGGAAATTAAAAGCTTAGAACTCTTTTCTTGCCAAATTCAGCACAGATAAGCATTGTTGACATGTATCTCCAATTTAAAGAATGAACCATTTAACAAAAAAAGTCCTTTTGGCCAAAAAATTATCTACTCAATGAACTCTGAAAACACTGGGCACCCAGTGTGACAGCTGCTTCTAAAAAACATGGCCCACAAAACTACATTGCATGCATAAATAAAATTGCAGTTGAAAGCCTCAGGCTCTTTCACTTCTTTCTGCTTCAGCATGCCTTTTGGCTGTTCCCCAAAAACATTTAAGACTACTGGAAGCAGAAGAACAGAGGTTGCAGCAGACAGGCAAGCAAGAATATTAGTGGCATCTTACATACAATACTTTTGAGACACTGGAGTAACCATTCCTGAGTTGTCATTTTGTAAGGAACTTGGCTGAGCTACCCTGGGGTCCCAAGCAACTAAGCAAGAAAAACAGGTCCCCACAAAGGTCCCTATAAATATCCATCTGAGTTACAGCCCAGCTAAAAGGAAGATGTGCAAGTAGAAACAAGAAGAATGACCCCGCCAATTCTGTCCTGCCAGTAGGTTCCAGAGCAGAGGTTTGTGCTTACTCTAAAGGAAAGAAATGGTAGAGCTTCAGGTCTTGTCTCCCCACACGACATCTTTTCTTGACTGAGTGACAGTATAGATGAGGAGGGACTCCAAGCTCATTCTTGCACTTGGCCATAGCAGAAACACATTGAAGTGCATGTAATTTTTTCCTTTAATTTGAATGGAAGATATAGTTCCCATTACAGATTTAGCTGAAAGATTTCCAGGCAGGGGAGTAATCCTCAGGGAAGGATTTAAATCGTGATGGACAGAGCCTGAAACAATGTGAAGCGGGCAATGGCTGTGGAACAGATCAGGGCATCAAACAATAGTGAAATGAGACAAATGAACCTTCCCCTTTCCAAACATGACATCTTCCCCCAGTCCCTGTACCTTCTCAGCTGGCCCAGCCACAGGCACAGCTAGGAGGGGTGCAGATCCTGGCAGAAGCAGAGTCAGCAACACGGAGACAAAACAAGCTCCTCATCAGCACATAGCACAGGGTCAAAAATGAATAAATCCATGATTGGATTGAGAGAGCTTACACAAGCTCCCAGTTTTTTTTTTTTTTGACAAGCTAGAGCACAGAAGAGGTAACTTCACATCCAAACAAAAGGGCTATTTCAGCAGGTGGCCTGCAGCACACGGCTGCCACTGCCAACTGCTGCACCTGCTCAGGCAGCCTGCCATTGCTTTAGGAGTAAAGTGTCTGCAGAAGGACAAATGAAGGAAGAAGTGCGTGCATCAGTTCCCCTACTTTCCCACCCCAAGCTGGTTCTCTCTCCTGAGCTGGTCATCCACCTTGGTGGCTGTAACATACTCCTAGCTTTGGTGAGACCAGGTGCAAAGAGGTTCTCCACCTAAGCACCCTATCAAGACAACACCTTGAACTCTTGCTTCTGCTGACAGTTCCTTTAATGCTGCTCTATTTCCAGACATCTTTCTTCAAAAGGTGATTCAGCTTTTCCTTTCTTGGGCATTCTTATCATGTCGTGTGCCTGCTGGGCTGTCTTCAGCTCTTGTGAACACAGCCAGGCTTTTCTTTTTTTTCTTGACAGCAGCAAGGGGGGTGCTGAATGCTAAGCAGTCTCCTCTGAGAATTCCCTCGCTAGGGCCTTCTGATGATGGGCCAGAGATGTGTTACTTGTATGACTTGATTAACTTGTTAACTGAGATGTCTTCTTAAGCAAAACCTTGTAGAAGCAATAGGCACTCAGAACAACATAAGCCAGAAACAGAATCGTGAATCTGAGAGCTGTACCCAAGTATGAATTTCAAGAGGGTCCTTCATTAAGGAAGCCCCTTAGGAAATGCAACTGCTTCTGAAACAAACATGAAGAGGCCATAGAAAAGGTAACTCAGCCACACCAGCAGCGTCATAGCTCCTCTGAACTGCCAGAGAAATATCTCTTATTTGATAGACTTTTTGTGAAATGTCCATGTAATTTTTCCCATACATTTGCTCTCAGCGTTCAGTCCTTACAACTATATCCTGGAAGGAGGCACAGAGGAACACCTTGTTCCCTTGATTTCATCTTGGTTCTGCCTAGCTGATGGCTATAGCTCCTTCAAATTTGCCTCACTGGTTTTGCCAAAAGCATTGCCTCCTGATGTAACATGCTAGTATAGGTCTTACTTTTCTGCAAGTCAGACATGAAATGATCCAAGCGATGTTCTGTGGTTTGCAAAGTAGCCTAAATTATCTCTTCTTCCCAAACCGTGCACCTTAACAGCCATCCAAACCTCTTTTAACAGGATTTCTGCATTCAGGCCTGGCTATACTGAGACTGATGGCTAGGAAGGTGGCAGTGTTTTGGTTGCTGTACTCAGACTGTCAGTAATTCGAATTAAATTGGACTTTGGTTAGGTGGGTAATTCATCATTTGCAGTGTGACAACAATACCTGTAATTACTGCTCTTATTGTTGCGGCTGAAATTCATGTGCAATAAAGGGATCTTAATATCATGCCAAACCTCACAGTTAATTTAGGTTCCATCTCCTTTCATTTATTCTGTAATAAGCTAATTAGTTCACATAATTTGCCATTGAACATGCCTTTGTAACAAATATATACATGAATTAGCCTATTACACAACAAATGAGGGGAATCAAAACATGAATCATTTGCAGGATTACATAAGGAATTATTATCCTTTCAACTAGATGCAGCCATCATCTTTATTCCTTCAAGATTTTTTTATTTGCACTACGTTGGTTCTCCTGTCCAATGCCTCTGACTTACTCTGCTTGGAAGGTCAACAATGCATTTCACTGTTTGGTATGCCCTGCTGCCAGCTCTACTTGCAAGTAAGGATCACTACCATGAGGTTAAATGTCTTTCAGCTTGGCTGCTTAAATCCAAATTCCAGCAGCTGAAAGAACTTGGCCGTACTGCCAGCCTCCTGGTGCACCCTTCGCAGGGATGTTTTGGCGTAGAGATCTTCAGATTTCCCTGTTGAAGTCTGCTTTTGGTTTTGTTTGTTTGCAGTCCGCACAGTATTAAACTGTGCCCTTGGAAACTCTTGGGTATGACTTGCAGTCACTGCACTTGGAAGCTTCCTTCCGAATCTCACCTGTGGGGCTCATTTCACCAACCTCCCTTCTGACAGGTCTTAAACCATGCCAGATTTCCAACTCATTTGGGATAAATCATGAGGGATGCTCTATCCAGCTGAGTGTTAAGATTGCCATTATGCAAACTGGAGGCTTGCCAGACCTTGAGGTTCAGTCCACCATTATAACTCTTGAAAAGTACCACATATTCATTAATCCCCAGAAGGGATCAGGACAATTGGACTTGTCTCATCCAGAATAAAGCAGTGTGCTTTCTGCCCAGTAATTCAATACTGACTCACAGGGAAGCTCCTGAGTGACTAAAACCATCAGTTCTACTTTCTGCACTACTTACTTTAAGTCTCATCTAACTGCTGACCTGGTGGTACACAGCTTCAACTATTAAATGTAATGAGATCACAACTCAATAGCTTTATTTGTTAAATGTTCTCTGCTTACAGCAATTGTTTTGATTTAGCACCCCACCTCTTTCAGTAATTATTTACTCTTTCCATATCAAAGGTAAGCAAGCACCTTACTCCCAGCTGCTGCTGCTTTACCTGGAGTTACATTGTTTTCAGTTTCTAAAAGTGAGTCCTTCTAAAAGGAATAAAGATGTAAGAAGAGGTTTTGGCTAGAAATACTCTTTAGCATTTGGATGGCCAAAGCAGCACTAAAACCAATCATAAACCTCCTGGCAGCTGCCAAAATGATCTATGAATACAATATCCAACTTTGCCAGACACTCTGCTCTGCGCAAAGGAATCTGTTGAAACCTCTGCTGCGGCTGGTGTGTTCTTCCTGGGTTAAAACTGTACATTTTCAGGCTGAGAAAATGAAATACCAACACGAAATGAAAACTTTCAGCCTGCAAAAAGGCTCTGGAAGTAAAACCTCTCGAGAAGCACCCGCTCATTTTCAGTGCACTAGCACAAGCACTCTGCAATGCATTGCCCTCTGCCCTTTCTCTGGCAAGAACATTGCTGCCCCGTGGTGGGAGCCAGACAGGACCTCCTGGGCACATCCATCAAGCTCTGTCAAAGGACTATGCAACAGCAGAAAAAGGAGAATGCAAGTGCATCCGGAGGTCTATCTACTGTTCTTGCTCTGATTTCCTTCTTTCCTTTACTCAACACTCACTACCAGTCACAAATATTCAAAGTTACTATGGCAGCTCCTCTCTTGACATACTAATTCCAGGAAAGAACCAAAGCATTTTAAAAAACACAGCCTAGTAGAAACTTGGGATCTGTCTGAACCCTTCTGGATTTGGTTTTAAGCCTCTGACACCAGCAGCAGTGTGATTCGGGGTATGCTACTGCGACAACACAAGAGCAGACAAGATGCCCAGAGCAAGCAGTCACCTCTTTACAACTCCCAGATGAAAATCTGAAGTTATTAAGTTCCTATTATAATAGGAAACTAGAAGCAAATTCATAAATGGAATCGAGAGCTCTGAATAGGTAATTATTCATCATTAACAAAACTAAAAGGAGAATTTTCTTCTCTTTCAGGAATAGATTTCACCTACACGTCAGGAGGACAAAATAAAACAGGGCATCTAGCCAAAAGCAGAAAGAAATTTGTATTAAAAACAAAGTGCAAATTAAAAATGGAAAACAGTACATGGATAATTTAACGTAGGCTAGCCCTAAGTGACCATAGCCTTTGGACTGTGTAGATCAGTTATCCAGCGTTCTAGAACTACAAATGCTTTGAAAGCACTTCAGTTGGTGGAGTGTTTTTGTCACCTGTAAAGGCTCCTCCAGTCTGAGCTAGAAGCACTTTGGTCTCTAGCGAAAACCTGTATAGGTGTGGATCAAGACGGACTCAAATTCCATGTGAGTAGTCTCTTTGCAGGTATTCTAGCTGGAACAGACTTCTTCCTCCCTCCAGCACACCATACTACCCAGTATAACCCTGTAACTCTAGAATCAAGCCCAAACCAAGCCATCGAGCTAGCTGCTGCATTTTAGAGTGATACTAAGTCTAGCTTAAGGACTTCATCAACACTTTCCATTTCCCGATTCCACAGCAATAAAGATCCTAACTCTCAAAAATCCCTGGGATTTATCCAGGTCTGATTTGCAGTGCTAGACCTTGCCATACTTTTGTCTGCCTCAAGAAGTCTTTTCCCCCCTCTTCCAAAATGCACTGAAAAAATGGCTGTTCTCTCCAGATGCTCTCTTGCAACATTTGTGCGGCTTATTGCCTGATTAATTTACTCATTGTGTCTTTAATTGCAGTTTCACACAGGTGCAAGCGAATTCCTTTCTCCTCTGACACATCTACCAAAATCTTTCCAAACAAAAGATGACAAAACAAAAAGAAACAGAAAAATCTTTATGAGAATCTTACCTGAAAAATAGCTATCCAGGCATATCCAATATTATCAAAATTGATAGCTCCGTTGTGTGGGTTTACATCCCCTGCCATGCATACATTGTAATACTGGTTCCAGTTTATGCAGGCATTCCTGCTGCTGAAGTCAGGGTTGTATAAACTTGGGGTGTAGGAGTCCATGCTCAAGGTGCACTCCACCTTGTACTCCTTCCTGTTTGGGATGTTGGAGCATTTCTGCATGCCGTTCTCACGATGCGATGAGCAGATGAACGGGTTCTCCTCCGCTTCATCTGTTCGGTAGTACGGATGCAGGAAGGTAAGGTTGTATGTCCTGGAGGAGGAAAAAAAGAGAAGGATGAGAATAAATGATACATCCCTTGTTTCAGCAGCAGCTAAAAAGCACTGGTCTCTGTTTCTGGTTTGGGTGTGTTATTTCTCCTTTGCCCTTCAGCCCCATCAGACTGGGGACAGCAAGCCCCTACCTCTGTCTACAAAGCTTTTTGCATCCTGAAAGGCACCAGTGATCTTTCAGTTAAAGATCAGCCTGAGTTTTTTTCCAAGTGAACAAGGCAGCTGAAAGTTGAAATGAGAGGGTATCAAGAGAAAAATCCCAGCAGGCCAGGTGTGTCCCAAAAATCTAGGGAACTTCTTTCTATCTAAGGATTCTAAGATAGCCCTTCTCATGCTCAGAACATGCTTCAGAAAAGCTGATGGCAAAGCAGCTTTCCAATAAATTTGCCCCTCAGCATGACTCTGTGATGAGTGAGCTGAACTAACAAGGAGAGATCCAGCCACAGGCTACCTCAAATTCCTTCTGTACTTACATAAGAAAAACTAAGAGCTCACATTAATGGGAACTGTATGCTTACTGCATATCTGATTTAATTGGCCTGGATAAAGTTTATGGCTCTGTTACAGCTAAGATAAGCAAGTGCTCTAATTGCAGCATAGCAGGGATGTGCCTTTTCCCAAGCTATGCTCTGGGGCAGATCAGCGAGCAAACTGAGCCTGGGACTTTTCATGCTGTTTGATTAGTATTAGTGAGACCCACTGACACGCTGCTGAAGCACTATTCAAAATGAGAAGGTGCAAAGTCCTAGAGCCGACCTTATCTGCTGTGTTCAGAGCTGCAGGGATCTAAGATGCGATATAATCAGTCAGGAGATAAGGGAAAAGACAATACACAATTATACGACCAAGTGAGATATGGGTAGAAGATAAGCAGGTAATTCTCCAAGCCAGGACAGCTGTATTTCTATCTGTTTCTGAACGTATCCAACATTTGGCTCTAATGAGTACCAAACTAGTGTTATTCCATACAATTGCTTGAAATTGCTCCCCGAAACCCTTGAGTCAAGCAGGAGTCACTCAGCTATTGCACTTTGAGAGAACAATTGCTGCAGGGCAGAGCTGAGGGGAAATTAACCCTGAACAGCTTTCCCAGGGAATTTGGTTCTCCTCCATCAATGAATTACTTGAGATGGGTGTTGAGGGTTCATCCAGCTTCAGGAATAGGCAAGAGTATTTAATCAGAGGAATTGGGCATTGTTCACTGGTAATTAAATGTATTCACCAGCTATTCCCCTCCCATTGCACAGTGTACCCACACTTCTAGACAAAACTGCAATATCTTCTTCCCGGTTTCTATGCCTTAGATTCAAGAGGCAAGAAAAACCTGAAAAATGTTTTTCCTCCCAGACTGCCTAAAAGCCTTGTCCTTCCCCTCCCACGAATTGGTTTCAGTTGGAGGAAATTTCCATATGAAACAAGCTGAAGAAAAGGCTGAGTGTCACCCTAGCACAGTGTTTGCTAGTAGATCAGATACTACAACCTGCAGAGTTTGTCACGCAGAGGGGGGTACTGCAAAGGCTTGCAAAGGCTTAAAACACACCAAGGCACGGGGATGAGTCTGGGAGTGCTAGATTTTGGCAGAGACAGCTGGGGAACTTGAGAGAAGAAACAGAGGGAGGAGGAGAAGAGACATCTGAGAAGTGACTTCTAACTCACAAGCGGGAGGCAGCTCTGTTTTGGGCTCAGTGAGTATGCAGAGAGGGGCTTAGTTCAGATGCAAAGATGCTCTGCACCCTCAAATGTGCTGGGGACCTCACCACACCTGGGACATCTCTGCTTACAGCCATAGGGCCTGCCTGAGCCTGCTCACCCACAGAGGTTCTGGGAGGGCTCTGCACCTCGACACACAATGCAGTCCAGGGCAGAACCATGCCAGCCTCACCAGGCCCAGGAAGGACATTTGCCTCTGAAACCTCCAGGCTGGAGAGTCTATAGGTGCGTGTCCCACTAGCCTCCTCCCAAGGAACTCAGCAGCAGGTACTCAGGAGCTCTGAAGTCTTTCAAATAGGACATCGGGATCAATGGTGGTGACGACAGGGGTCTAACAACCCCAGAGTAAGCCTGGACTATGCTGTGCACTGCCTGATACACAAGGCAGTATGGCCACAGGACTCTGGCGTACGCCCAGCTTTGCCAGGGCTGACTTCGCCACTCTTGAAACCAGGATTTTGTGGGTTACAGTCAAAGAACTACTCTGAGTCCCTAAGGTGGTGGCAGGAGAGGTCTCATTTGGTACCGTCTAATCAGAGCACCTGGACCTCCAGCTCAGGCTCAACAGATCTTTGCAGTTCTCAAATCCCCAGTGTGACAAGTCATGCAAATGTGAAACTTTGTTTGGGCAGCTCAGTGCCCAGCCCCGGTCCTTGCAGTACAGACAGCCACAGAGGTGAGTCTCAGACAGTAACCTGCAACCCTGAAACTACACACTGAACATTCAGCCCCTGCAGCAACGCTGTGTGATCTCAGGAACATCCCTTGCTCTTTCTCATTTCCCTTAAAACAATGCTGACCAAGGCTCCCTGATCTGGATGTGCCACTCCGCTGACATACTCTTTTAAACTACAACTGATCTTCCAGGAAAACCTGCTCTAGAGCCAGGTGAAACTACCTCAGCAAAAACTTATTTCCTTCACCACCCTGGAAACAACACCAGCAGCAGAAACCTCCTGATCACAAACACCTTTTGGCAGCAGGCAGGACAGGAAGGCTCAGCGCACCACAGCTTGTGGGCCAGTGTAATTAGGATTCTACCCAGAGCAAAGCCGGACTTGCAGAGGGAGATGGACCATCTGGAGGGATGACTGTGTAATTAGCAGCTATGGCTGCACAAGCTCCTTTCCTGGGAGCAGTTTCATGTTTAGATGCAGACACACACATGCCTGTGCCAAGAATGCTGACCATGGAAGAAGTGCTCAGACTGAATGGCTGATGCACCAGCACGACGCTCCACTCCGACCTCATGCCCAAGCTCCCCTGTGAGCTGCCTCTCCCACCATGGCACAATATACACAACGTTCAATGCCACACGTGACTCCGCATCTGTCTGCCCTCCCAGCCGCAGGACGCTGGCACATATTCATTATTCCAGATTAATCATCTTTATTTCAGCCCCCAGAGCTGATCTCTGATTTCCAGATACGCCCACCCCAGCTAGGCGGGCTGGACAGGGACCCAGCTAGCTAGAGTGCAGTGTGCCCACAGTTCTGCTGGAGCCCATGCACCCAGTTTCATTGGAGAGTAGAAATGCAACCAGGCTGCGGGAACCTACAGGACCAACCTCCCCCTCACGCAATGGTTCTCTGTTCATGACATACTGCAACTAGAAGGGCTCTTGACAAGCCACATACACAGATTTGAGAGGCTGCATGTTTCCCCATGAGTCACTGTTTAGGAAGCCTTGGGCTGAAGAAGAAATACTGCCTGCAGACACAGTGCCCTGGGCTGTGATCTAATAAGCTGCGTAGAGAAGATCCGGGCACAGTCTGGAGAACCAAAAGAACGACACACTTTGGTGGCTGTGGGAGGAAAATAAAACCAGGAAAACAAAGCACAGCTTGACTGCAAAGAGTGGATGAAGGTTGATTTATTTTTGCTGCTGCCTAACTGATCTTATCCTCCCTTTTTTCTGCCTTGCTCATTTTTGCAGTTGCCCCCAAAAATAATTTACAAACTAAAAGTCCTCCCTGTGACAGGCCAAAATCAGTCACATGGGGCCACTTTCTGCACAGCCCTTTTCAAACCCTTCCTTCTTCCATGTCTGCCCCAGGTGCAGCGTAACCACGAGCACCTGGCTGGCTGGGAGGGACCCACACATGCATGATGCTCTGCCACCACCAAGTACAGTTGGGAAGGGACACACCAAGTGGCAGCAAGCACTGCTAATTTAAGACCTTCTCTTTGTTCCTCTGCTTAAAGACCTTTCTGGTAAAACCAAAAAGGGAAAAGAAGGAAGGAGAGCAAGGATGAAAAATGAAATTGTTGCAGAATGAGGGAATCCCCAGTATCCACAAAATAAATCAATTTGCTCTGCCAAGACCATCTACCTCCACGTGAAGGCCGATCGGACTTTCTTGTTACTTGCCAACAGGTATAGTCCAAATAACTTATTGATGGTAATGAATCCACAAATCATGAGACCTTTGTGCTCTGGGGCAAAGACATGAGAAACTAAGCCCTGGAAGGAATCTTGTTATCACATTAGAAAGGATTATCACCCTTTTCTTAGCCAGCTGCCCAGTGCACATCTTTCTCTGGGCTTGCAGCAGCTTTACAATGTATTTTCCTTTCCCTGTCCCTTGGCATGTTCATGTGCAGGAAGAACAACAGTGGGGCAGGAAAGTCCATTGTCTCCCTTGTCAAAGGAGGCCGAACAATTATTCTCTGCTCCATCTTCCCCCAGGCTCAGTCCTGCCAGCCCAACCATCCCATGCAGGGCATCATCCACAGCCACTGGAGTACAGTGTGTGTGTGCTGAACACAATCCTGCTACAGCTGTATGAGGAGCAGAGGAGGAAAGGGAAAAGGTGGAAGAAACTCAGCACCAAGCAGGATCGATTCCCTCCAAGAAGAGGCTGCTCTCTGGAGGAAATCCTGCTGACAACCCAACGTTGCAGCACAGAGTGATGCCAGGAGGAGCAATTAAACAGAACTCAGAAGTACCTTTCAGACAAACTCAGAGCTGTCTGCCTTGGCTGTCTGCACCTTCTCGCAGCTCTACAAAAGCCAAGGAGCCAAAGGCAGTACAATGCCAAGCAGGTACGGAGTTAATTAAGACTGAAGTACTCACATTATAACTGTCCTGCAGCATTAGATAAATACACAGCATTTCACATCTCTCCTGCTTCTAACCCACTGAGTTCCTCGAAAGGCTCCATGAGGGGGGAAACGGTACTCTGCGTAACAACACACAAGTAAGGAGCAGACCCAGCAGCAAGAACCCAGACAAGCTGGGGGTGACCAGTTCCTTTATTTATGGTGATAGCAGCTTATGATGGCAGGAGGGAGCCAGAAGGGCTTCGTGGGGCATACACATCCTGGAGATCTTACAGATAAGCTGCTGGCTTTGCTTGCTATTCCCATGCATGCATACCAAGCCTTCCTCACAGACCAGACCACGCAAAAAGCCCTTGAGAAATTCCCCTTCCAGCTCCCACTGCCAGGGATCTCCTGCACTTGCTCACAGAGCCGTGGAGACCAACCTGGCGCTGCTGTCCCCCAGTGCTGTGCAATGCCAGGGGAAGCAAAGAGGTGTCTGAGCCACCAGGGCCCTCTGGAGCACCGCTCTGGGCTCCAGTGCTGGCTGGGCAGGGACAGCTTCTCACATGCCCTGAACAGCAGTGACCCACTCCAGTTTATTGTTTGCCAACCTGCTACTGCAACAGCCCAGCAACTGCCTGTAATTCTTTCAAAGTCACCTCTCAAAGAGAGTCCTTAATAAAACAACCTCCTTCCAGCATGATACTGCATTGCAACAGTGCAATTTTCAAAGGGAGAGAGAAAGCAGGTATTTTCAGTGCACCTCAAAGAAGTCCCCACATTTCTATCAGAATGTACTATATTTAAAAATAGTTTCCTTACTTGAAGCGGCCAACTTTCAAGGGGGATTTAAAAGAAAAGATTTCAACAGGAAGAAGAATGATGGCAAAATCAAAGTCAACTCTTCCATCTGATGCCTGCTGTAAAGTTGAATGGCCCAGAAAGCTGCTGGCAGTGAGTGTGCAAAGAAGCATGCAGCAGATAAAATATATTTGAATCACCAGTCTCTGAGCAAGCTTACACTTCCTTTTCTCCAGAAAAGCTTTGGGGTTATGACCCTTCCTTGCCTGGCACCCTGGATTGTGTTCAGATGCTCACCCTCACTTTCAAGCAGTTCTATTCCCATCTGGGAAGGTTTGACAGCCCCACCAAGGTGATCCCCACCAATAACTCAGGTCTTCCCCTTCACAAGGCTGTAAAGAAGATCTGAGCCAGGACCATCACCTGCTCAGCCCCAAGCTGGGTGCACAGCATGCCTGTCCATCCTCCAGCCCCTTGCAGCCTGCCGAAGGGGTGGTAAACACTATTTTAGACTGAAGACACCACCACTGGGACTTAGTAGACAAAACTAAACCACCAGAATCTCACTCCCCCTTTCCTGCAGAATGCTACTCTATTTACTTCTAACCAAACCCAGAGCTTAACATTAGCCCTGCATCCCCTGGGTAAAGGTTTTATTGTTTCTGTTCTCTTTGGCAGCTCTCCCTGGAAGCGAATGGGTGGTCAGGGCTCTCCAGCACCAATGCCAAACAGCAGCTTGGCACAGGGATGGAGTGTATGAGGACACGGTGATGGACCCACTCCAACCCAGTCCCGAGCTTGACTTTGCCTGTAACTCCATACTGTCTGCAGGCAGACCACATCTTGCTGCTGGTCCCCAAGACCTGCCAGCTTGGGCTCAAGGCTGTATATTTTGGTCCCTCTATACAACAGCAGGAAGATGCAACTCTGAAATGCATTCCCTGGTACTGCCACTCCATGCTTTTTCCCCTGATACAACTTGCTGTTGGGTATTAAAGACCACTGCAGGGGTCAACCATATCCCGATGCCTGGCACTATGGATTCAGAAGAACAAATGACAGGAAAGATGGGAATAGCTCCATCTGGATTCACCAAAACTTCCACACCAAACTCCAATCAACCTGGGATAGCTTCTAGCTGGAAATGGAGGGACTGGTCCATTGCAGGCAGGTTTCTCAGGTCTAAAACCAACTCAGCAAAACACAGACCAAGACAGTAGCTTCAGTCTGGGTGATGGTACCAGAGCAACCCACATTTTTTATGCTGATACAATCACCACTAGAGCTGGAATAGCCCAGTCCTGCAACAAAGCTGCCCCACAGGCATGCCAGAAAACTCATTTCTCCCCGTTTCTCTGGAATGCTGTAACTTTGTTCACAATAACCCCAACCACATGGCATCAAGCAACAGGAATCGGGCAGAGGCAATGGATAGCCCACAGCCACCCAAATCCACCACTATCTGCTGCTGGAGGGGACACAAGAACCAACACAGAGCTGCAGTGAAGTGGGAAGGAAAAGATCCCTTCCAAACCTCCTGTCCCTTCAAACAGAGCTCCTGAGGCTTAGCACACAGAGCCCTGACTTTGCCTTCCGTGACCCAGACCAAGACCCCGATAAGAAAATCCTGCGATGCTTTTGATGCTGCTAATGGCCATTACATAACAGTCTGCTTAATATCTGTACTTAGCAAACCTTTCCCCCTGTGGTTAATTTTAAAAGCTCTACTTCGCAGGAAATCACACAGCATTTTAGAAACCTGGTCAACGAGATGAGAGGGACTCACTGAAGATAATTACAGCTCTGCACTCCTTGTGCTCAAAGCACACACTGCCTTCCCCATGCAACCAGGCCACCAAGCACAGCTTTAACACCACTCTTCGGGCTTTTCAGTGACAGCTCAGGAGTTACTCTGAGTGAGAGAGGGCCTTGGTGACCTGCAAATACCTGTCATGGATGCAGGAGAGAGCTTGCAAGGTTGGCACAGCTAGATGCAGGAGCAGAAGTGTACACATGACAGACTCATCGATTTTCTGCTCTTCAGCATCTCTGATGGGATGAGTAAGTATCATCAGAGACGGTCTGCAGTACAGCGAAGGGCTCAGAGAGCTGAAAGCCACAGGAGTAATCAGGGAAGCAAGAACAGAACCTGGGGTAGAGCCGAGGGATAATCTCTGCTTGTCTTCCAGACGGAATACAAGTTGTAGACAGCAGATTATTGCAAACAGATATAATTACAGGCTCTATCTTCTCTTAGAGAGCTAGAATTGCCCAGATTAGCTGGTCTCAGGCATTTCCTCACCTCAGAGGCACTGACATCTCCAGCAGTCTCTGACAGGAGCCCTTTGGAAGGATTTTCCCAGGCAGACCTCCCTTTTCTGTGGAAGCTTGCAGGCTGCATGTTGTTTTGATCTTTTTGTTGTGCTGACGGGTTTTAAGGTGTGTCCTTACATTGCACCTCTGAAGGGGCAAATGCAGAACAGCCCAAGCTCAGTATCATGCTGAGGGTTTGCTGGGGAGCAGCAAGAGCTGGACTGCCCCGTGACAGGGGATAAGCCAGGAGCCAAGAGTCATCCCAGTGCCAGCAGCACCTGCACAGACAGTCTGAGCACAGCCCAGGTCCAGCAGCAGGGTCCATCCAAAGCCCCAGGCACAGCAAGTCTTATACCAGATCTAGGACCCATCCAGGGAAGTCAGGCAGGAGCCAAAGAAACCAAGAACAAAAAGCTAGAGACAAGCACACCAACAGCACAGCTCAAACCAGAACAGGGTACCCCAGGCTAAGCTTAAATAGAGCTCCTGGGCCATGGGCAGGGTGTGGGTGGCAGTCCCAGGTGAGGCTCCTCAGGGCAGTTAAGGCCTATTAGCACCCTCAGCACCTGGCAAGGATGCTGGTCCCTGCAACAGCCTAGACTGGAAGAAACAAAACTTAATTTTTGTGTCAAAACCAGCAGGTGATCAAATGTGCTGCCCATCCTGGATGCCTGTCCCAGACTGAGAGCAGCGTACAAGTGTCTTTAATGCATTTCACACCAAGCTTCTTATCTTAATATGCCTGCAAAGATTTGTGTGTTTCAGCAGTATATCCATGGTGCTGTCTGCACCAGCATGCAGACCACCTCATCAAGCCCCTGCCAGGTGGTGTGGTGTGCTAGGTGACTTCCCAGACCCGTACAGTTTTGGGAACTGGCAATTCTAGGAGAGTTGTAATGTGTTTGTTTGGTTTAAATCCTTACATTCCCAGAATCAGGGATCTCAGTTTCCTCAGACAGAGGTAATCCAAACCACTAATGTCCTTCAGGTACAGAGAGAAAACAAGAAAAAGCCACTCCAAACGTTCAGCAACTTGCTGACAAGTGTTTTTTCTCATACAAAAAGTACCTAGCCAGACTCAGAGCCCTGAAGCCAAGAAACTTGCGAATCAAGATGACAGCCCAGTTAAGAGCTGCCATTGCAGCTGTGCAGTGTGGCCACCTTGTGCTCTCACCCACAGTGCTGCTGGATCCAGCCCTGGCTGCATCCTGGCTGGACACCAACCCTGCTGACCGCCGGGCTTTCTCTGGCAGGGGAGAGAGAGAAAAAGGCAGAAAAAGTGGAGGAGATTTTTTTGCTGTACTTACATTGCAAAATTCCTGTCTAGGAAACACCTGTTTCTCAGCAGCCCTGCCCAGAGCTGCACACCGACAATCCCAAAGATGAAGAAGACAAAGAAGCACAAGAGGAGGACGTTGCCTAACATAGGCAGAGTATCTAACAGCAGGGTGACGAGTATTCGCATACCTGTAGGGAGAAGGAGAAAACAGGTCAGAGGAGTCCTTTGAGGGGGAAAGCAGGAAGGCTGTACCATTCCCAGCTTGGTTGTGCAGCCAGTGCATCCTGGGCAGAGGAATTGGGATGTTTACGTTTTCCCCTAGGCCTTAAGGCTGAAAAGGAAGGTAGAGAGTGCAAAAGGCTTAGCAGCAAGTGGGAACAAACAGTGTACGTATCTCCAGAGGGTGGACTTAAGGATGGGATTTTCGGATGTTTTCAATAACGCAGTACTCAACAACACACAAACATGGGCAAAGCTGTGAGACAGTCTTTCCTGGAGAAACACCTCCACAAACCATCAGCCTCTTAAGAAATTGTCAAAATATATATCTATAAACATATTGAACATCTCTCATGAATCATACAAATTGTTCCCCTAAACAATACATAGCCTCGCGTAGGATGATAGCTGTGGCTGCTCTCTGAGCATCCTCCCTGGACACCTCCTCTTCCACGGAGGACTCCTCTCCTTGCTGGCTACAGGACTGCCAAACAGGGAAGGCAAGGGAAAATTTGACTTTTTTGAGGGGGAAAGCACTGTGCAAATGTTTCTTTCTTGTTGAGGAATGAGTCAACCTTGCAGAGCCTCAGCTAACACTTGAATTCCCATTCAGCACGTTCCCAGCATCGCTGCCTAGGGGAGAGTGGGCAAGGAGGCAAGGACTGGGCTGGCACCTGAGGGCTGCCCTGTCTCTGTCTCACACATCAGGGCACCTTTAAACTCAAGGATAAAACAAGAATAAAAGGTGAATAATGACTTGCAGCTCAGTAGTTCAATAGAGGTTAAATGAACCTCTGAGACACTGACCAGCCATCATTTCAACATCTGATAACTGATGAGGGGAGAATTAATGAAAAGCGGAAGAGGCAAAGGCAAATACTAAATTATAGCAAAGAACAAAGCCAGCAACCAAGCCCTGGGGTGCCGGCACTCAGCAGAGAGCAGGGCTCCAGTTTATGGCATGGTGGAAATCAAAGTGGTTGCTGGGTAAGGCGAAATTGCCACCTTTGGAGGCATTTTATCCCACAAAAATTCTGATCTACAAACACTTTTTCCTGCCTGCCTGCATGGAGTCTTTTCCCTGTTCATTTCCCCTAGCAGGATGCTGCTCTCCACCACTCATCCCATTTGAACAGAGCCACGTTTACACTGACACTGTCTCTCTTCCCCCACCAATTTCTACACTGGCTTCTTCCCTCAGCCGGCTCCCAAGTCATACCTGATGCCTCTCCTGCTAATTCAGTGATGATGCTGGGCTGCAGCCTGGCATCTGTAGACCCCAGAGATGGGTGCTGGGAGGAGCAGGGTCTCCAGGAGAGAAGTGCCCATCTGACCTGGCACCTCCCAGGCTGCGGCAGGCAATGCTGAGCCCCATCGTGCCGCTACACCCTCCTCCTCATGTCGCTCTGCCAGCGGAAATGCAACCCAGCCAAGCAGGGCTGAAGCTGACATTACCTTGTCAGCATGGCATGAGTGGATAAACTACCCTGGCCAAGAAGTCTGCACTAATAAATAATTAGGTGTGAGTAATAACCTCTGCATCGCAGGGCAAGAGCCTTTCAAGGTCTCCATGCCCAGCTGCGTCTTGGCTCCGGCACGGCTCCCTGCTGCTGGCGCCGGCAGTGGGTGCCTCTCCAGAAGAGCCGAGATCTGGCGCCCAGCCCCATGCCAGCCCTGCCGGCTGCTCTCCAAACCCCATCCCGGTGCCGCCCTGGCGCCAATGCCACCCTGCGGGGAAGGGACACGGCACCGGCAGCCAGGCTGTGGCAGCAAGCACCACGGGTGGTGTGGGATGCCAGCCAGCATCCCTGCCATCTCCTGTAACCGCAATGCCGGTGCCAGCCACAGGGACAGCACCAGCCTCTGCTCCAAGTGCAGAGGGAAACCCAGAGCAGGAGGCAAACGGTGCGTTGATTTTGTCATGCTTGTTCCCAACATGTGCTGTCACAGTAAGCCCCCCAGGAGCACATCCCACAGCACTGCCCTTCAGACTCGCCTTGCAAATCTATTTTGGAAAAACAGAAAAGGCTCACTTAATTCCCACTGGAAAGATGATGCTGGGCTTTTCGCACACCACCCCCCCACCCCCAATATCCTCACTCTTTTTTTTTTTTTCCAAAAATGGTTAAAATTTATCTCTCTGTGCCAGACAACTTTTTTCCGCTCAGCTACTTTTGGTATTTTGGGTTGTTTAGTGGCACCATTCTCGAGATTGAATCCATCTGTTCGCTATCCGCTAAGGGTGCTCTGGGCTCTCAGCAGAATGTCAAGTGTGCCATGGGAAAAGAGCACGAGCATCGGTTAGGCTGAAATGAGGATCAGCATTTCTTTTCGTTCCCATTCCATGTGATGCCTGGTTTAAACAACATAGTAGAAAAATAAAAATAAAGCAGTGAAATGGATTTGAAAAAAGTGACCACTACTACAAAAAAGCCCCTTACTGCATCTCCTGCCAAACATACAAATTGCAGGAATTACATTTTTCCAGTCATTTTCAAAAAATAATTTCTAATAGAGATGATGTTTTTATTGGCTACGGTTCTCCTTTCTTTTCTTAACAAATAAAATAAAAATGAAATAATCTTGCGGGTGAATTTATTGTGCCTGGAAGCGAAGAGCTAATAGCACTGGCTGGAACCCAGGAAAATGCCCAGGCATCACAGGGATAAATTGCCAGGCTATTTCTCATAGATTCTTGCTTCCCCTGTGCTGTGACTGAACACCAGGCTCATCTCTTCTGACCTAGCTGTAATTTGTATCTGCTCGACATCCTTTTGTGACTGCCACTGAGCCAAAAAACCCGGCTCCTGCCAGCGGTGCGGTGGCCAGGGGGGTGTTGCTGATCTGGTGCTGGGGATGGTACGGATGGGGCTGAGCGACCTGCAGCTGCACCGCTGGCTGGGGCAAGGTGGATGTCTGAGGTCAGCCCCAGGCTAAGCTGTAGCATGCCCATGGATCAAAGACTAGAAATGTAACTCTGTTATTACTGGGAACTGCAAAAATACAACAAAATAGAGGGCTGTCACTATCCATTCTCTGCACACCCTGGATTATATCAGTAAAAGTACAGAAGTTAAAAGTGTATGGAGTTAGTGTCTCATAAACAAGTAAAGGCTGTGATTATCTGCCCTCCAGGAACAGAGATATTTCTAAGAATACTAATCCTGCCCTGGCACTTGTTCAAGACACGGGCAGTGTTGTAAGATCAGCCTAGCTGCTCATCAAGCTGGGCAACTCAACTCCGAACATGGATTGAGCTCTTTGGATTTAATCTCACATACTATTAACAAAAAATTGAATATTTTCTATTGCCTCTCTTTTGAAAAAAAAAAAAAAAAAAAAAAGATCCAAATGGCAAGTGTAGCAGAAGACAGCCTAAAAGGCTTACTTCAAAGCTTCAATATCAGACTTCTAAGGGAAAGAAACACAAGCTGGACATAGATCAAAATTTCACCTAGACTTGGAGGCATTTGGATCCCTGGGCCTCGGTTTAATAGGCGTGTAAATCCTCAAATTCCCATGGCTTCTGCTCTCAGCCCAGCTGAGTCCCAGCCTGAGACTCCCACTATTTCAAGGGAGAGCTACAAAGGGCTTTGTGGATTTAAATAACTTCTGAGCCTGGTTCTCACCCCAGCCTGAAGCCTCAGCAGAGCTCTGAGCTGAGCACGTGCCAGCGTCCCTCTGCTCCTCCCCATCCCAGCGAGGCCATGCAGCCACCATGCTCAAAATCCTGGAGGAAAACTTTCTGTTGTGCTTTCCGGCTGCTCCAATACCCTGGTAACAAAACCTCATTAGGAAAACAAAGCCCCGGTGGGTTTCATTGTCCCTTTTAGCCTCTCATTTCTTTTTGCCTTGTTTTTAACTTCTAATGATGTCACTGTTGAATGTAGAGATTTATTATTATTTTTAAAAGAAAAATCCTGAAGAATTTGAGCTCAGAGAGAAACTTCAAAGACTCCTGTGCGTAAACATCCATCTGTTCTGTTCCTTTGCATGTTCATCTGAGGTACTGGAACCAAAGCCCTTCTGGAGGAGTTTGTTTTGCTGTGCCTAGCTGTGCAGACATGATTGGCAATTAATCTAGGCAGGATGTTCAGCGAGGACCAGTGGAACTGTGTCATTTTTTTTACAAGGAACCTCTATGATTTCCATACAATGCTGTTGCATTTTGGATTGAGTGGATTTTGGTTAAAAAAATGATGCAAGCACTATGAAATTAGTACCTTGCAAAAGATTGCTCAGCAGACAGCTGATTCCAGCAGGAAATTATTTCAACTCGTTGGTTCATTTTTCAAATTGGATTTAGAAGACAAGCAGCTGAAGCCACTTGAAAATAGATTTAGGGCCCACTTGAACTTTCTATCATGGATGAACCTAATTTTGTTCTGCATGACAGCAGACCCTCTGTGGTATTTTACCAGCAACAGAGGCTGCTGCACTTCTAATCCTGAACACAAAGAAATGGAAAGACCTTAAATAGCTGAGAGGGGAAAATGAACCCATCCAGAGCAAGAAGATCTTTCTTATAACTGACCTTTCCCCTTTCTTTATAGGGACTTCATTATTTACTTTACACTAGGAGCAGAGAGTTACTTGCCTCAAAGAACTCATGAAAATGGAAAACAGCCACAAAAATTCCACCCCCCAGGTATAAAATCTACTTGCCCTTTACTAACACTGAAAATCATAATACATGATCTCTGAATTACCATTCAAAATCAAAAGAAATGAATTTGCTCTCAGCAGCAGGAGAGTAGGCTACTGCTGCAAGGTTTAGCAGACAACGCTAGCTGAAGTAGCTGTAACCCCCTGGTTTTCCCAGGGGGTGAGCCAGGAGAGCCCCAACTGCAGCTGTGTGGCTGTGGTGCAGCCAAAGGGGTGACTTACTTGGGACCCTGTTAATGGCTCGTAGTGGCCGAAGTACCCGGACGGTTCGGATTGCAGACAAGCTCACGTTGTGTCCGTCCAGAGAATACTCCATCATGCTGCAGGGGAAAGAGGAAAGGCGTCAGGATGTGGGATGCTTGTTGTCTGGGCATGAGGGTGCTGGGGCTGCCTGGGGTTGGGGCTGTTGCTGCCTGCATGTTCTGGGAGTCATCACCCATGTGTTTGCAGCACATGATGTGCATCATGCTGTCAATAGGGGATATAAGGGATATTTCAGCGTCTAAGAGGCTGAAAATACCCACAGGAGCAGCAATGGTGCAGGGGCTGGCAGGCAGGTGTGCTCCTGGGCTAACGGGCTGCAGGCACAACTAACACACCAGAAAGCAGGACTTGGCATGACAAGGAGCTCCAAAGTTGGGGCCACAGAAACTGGGGCAGAGGGGAAGCCCTTGACCATCTGCTCAGCTTCCGCAGCTCTGTTGCTCTCCTTTTCCATGAGCTTATCACACTCTGGCCGGCAGCGCATCCACGGCATTCCCAGGGAGATTACTGCACAGCTCCATGCAGCTCCAAGTCAATAAGATGTTTCTGATATTACACCCCCTACTAGCACCCCAGCGTATTTTCACACCAGCTTATCTCTCCCCCTATGACAAAAATGTGAATAATCAAGCCTACAAATGATGTTGAAGTAGTTTGGTTTCCATTTTACTATTAAGAATAGGGAACATTTTCTTTTTCATGCTCCATCTCCATTTCACATAAACATTTCTCTCCCAGGCTGGGAAGGATGTTAAGTCAGTTTTCTTGCTCTTTTATAGCAATGAGTGGCAAATGTGTGTAGTGTTGCTTTTTTAATGGGGTTATGGCTAGTTAGCATGGCTGTAATTACAATTTATGAGTTTGACTACAGGGAAGCACTTGTAAATATGTCACAAATCTCTCACCACGCCTGTTCAAATAACATAACAGCATCAAAAGCAACCCTGCGAGTAAGCTGTTGGATCCCATGGAGAAAGAGCTTTTGTTTTGCTTTGTTTTTTTAAAATAAACAAACAGATATCGAAGGAGGAAGGCAGATACGAGCTGAACTGCTGCAACCATGCACTTCAGAAGCCTCAGTGGAAAGAGAGATCTTGCAGCTGAAGCATCCTGCAGCCGGGATGGACCAAAATTGCTATGTGCCATCAAGAAGCGACAGCCGAATGGACTGAAGCAACAGCTGAATGGATTTCAGGCAACAGCACAGGGAGGTTTGGTTTCGGGCCAGCCTTGCTCAGGCACATAATTGCCTGTGTGCCCATGCTCTGCTCTGCTGGAGCCTTGCACTCCGTATTTGATGCCTGCCCTGCTCTACAAAGTTTAATTGGGAATATCTAGATGTTCTGATGTTTGCTTCTCTTTCGTCTTTGTCCTGAAGCTGTTCGGTGTAAGCCTGTGATATCATTGGCATTGCACTGAGGTGACTTTGTCCTGTTAGCCTTAATTTGCCATGCAGAGGCCAAGGTGATTTTGAGTTGGTTTTGGTGATAACCTTCCAGAGATTTTTTTTCTTTTTTTTTTTCTTTCCCTGAAGTAGTTAGTGAGTCTTTATAAATCAAAACCACCTTAAAGCTTGTACGTAGGAGCTGAGCCGGACATGATGAATAGCTTTAAAACTCAACACGGCACAAAAACAGGTTTTAAATCTAACATGTGTTCACTAAGCAGCCAGAGCAGAGCAGTGGGAAGCAGCCCGGAGCTGCACGAAGGACCACCCAGCGCGAAAGCCATCGGAAATGCCCGTTCACACCTGCAATGAGGGGCCTGGAGCCAGCCCCAGGTGTCTGCTCTAAACAGACCTTGCAGGAATAGACAAAGCATTGTTTAAAGTCCCTGAAGTGAATAGTGCTGAAGCCTGAATCTGCTTGCTGGCGTGGTCCCAATACAACACACTTGCAATTTATCGGGTGGCTGAGTAAGTGAATTTTAGTGTAACTGATACAGTTTTTGAACTACTAATAGCATGTAAAAGGAGTATGAAATGCCCCAGTGGGAGCTGGTTTTGTACTCCAGAGAGCTCATGCAACTATTAGCATATTAAAGGGCCAACTCCAGGGGCCACACTTTTACTTGGCCCTTGGAGTTTCAATGGGGCTGATAAAAGATGAATAATTCAGGATTTGAACTAGAAAACAGACTTTCTGACCCTGATAATTTGGAATTCTGTGATACTCCATCTAGGATTTGAAAGTAAGTCTCAGGGGGATCTGCACTGCCCACCGAAGCCAACATGAAACACTTGATGGATTCCAGATTAGACCTTCTCCAAGTAGTGAAAACATTTGAAACCTTCATGAAAAAGTCAAAGGTGCCTTTGTCAAAGCCAGGCTTAGGGTGTTGTTCTCATATCACACTTGTAAACCAAGAATACCCTGGAATGCCCAACAGAAACTTGCTGGAGCTGGAAATTTTGGTTATGCAGGGACTGGAGGTCTGGGTGGACTGGCATTTGGTAGGTGATTCTCTACAGCCTCTGGGTACTAAAAAGAAGGAGGCACAAGCCTTTGCAATGTCTTCTGCCATGAACGGTTTCCAGTCCTTCAGCTGTCAAGTTAAAGATGTCCAAAGCATATCATATGAGCCTGCAGAGTCTACAGGGACTTGAGGCACAAGGAACGTCTCTGGTTTCAGATCCTGTGGACAACATTTTTGATGCTCAAGAAATGCTCTCAACCTGGCTGCTGGACAGATTGAAAAGTTGTAAGCTCCATTCAGTCTGAAATTTTCCTGGGTACATTTCTCAGGCAAGGAAAACATTAAAGGCCTTTCAGTGCTAGAGCAAACTTCAGACACAATCTGTTGCTAGAGGCAGAAGATATGTTTATTTGTAGTTTCCCGGCTTACCCTCCGCTTTCTTTGGTGTACTTGCTAATAAGCCAAATCAGCTTATTTGAGGAGACCGAATGGGACAAACAAAGCAGGCAGCACTGCCTATCACTTGCTTCCCTTCTTATCAGAAAAAGCCTCAGAATAACTTCAACACATCCACCCACTTGCTAGAAAAAGCAACTCTTATTCCAGTCGTGTGCTCCCTGCTAAAACCACCTCCAGTTTTTGGAGCAGACACTGGATCTGGTGGTGGTGGGAGAGGTGAAGAACCCCAGCCCATCACACAGCTCCTCCTTGCCTTCCACCAGTGTTAGTGGCCAGCACAGCCTCTCTTCTGAGAGATGGGCAATAACGCCACAGGTATGCCCTGTGAATCATCTGGAGATGGCCCAGGATCAGCCAGAGAAAGGGCTGTTCCTCTTCTCATCTTCAGCCTGAGTAACGCCAGACTGGCAGCAGGGCTTCCCATCGAGGTCTCCTGGTGCTTCTGCTGTTTTCATTCTTCTCAAACACATTCCAGCCACAGAGGGTGGGGAAATACACTGGAAAACTACCCATCGACTCACCAGCCACCTTCCCCCTTGTCCCAGGTGCTAGTGAATAAAGATCCTGGTGCCAAACCTGGCTCCGTGGTATGAGCAGAGGGCTCAGCCTTTCTGCCCACAGGTGCTATTTTATCCTCCCACTTTGCTGGGATGATCTGGTCGATGATGTGGGGAATCTCTGCATGCCCATCAGGAGAGCTCATCCTGCAGGTTCAGCATGGGGAAACACTGTTGGCACGCTGGTTACAGATGGCAGATTTCTGATCCCAAGTTCCCCCTGCAACCACAGCCTTGTTCTTCTGCTACTTCTGGCTTAAATGCTGCAGCGCTTTGGAAAGAAAAATAATTAACTGCTCCTTTTGTTGTCCCTGCTGTTCTTTCTTAGGCTGTAACTGCACATGGGTTCAAAGGAAGCTCTGCTCAGGAGACCTCATGTTTTATTCAAACCAGTAAGGCCATTCCTAATTGTATTCAAGACAAATAACATGGAGCAAAACAAAACTCCATTAGTGCAGTGAAGATTGTACATCACTAATGTAAGGGTAAAAATGCCCCAACATATTACAGGAATGTTCTAATTAACCCCAGGCTGGTCATTATAAACTCAGGAATTCAGAAATAAGGCAGAGCTCTGTAATTAAAGCAGCCTGTCCCTTTCTAGGGTATACTTAGCAGGTAAGAGAGCCTGGCATTTCTAAAATCCATGTATTTATAGAAGAAAGTTTTAGACTTGCCAAGCTTTTAGTCCACTCAGTTTTCCCCTATGGGTGTGAGGGAACTGGTGTCAAAAGCACCCAGATCTTCCTTATATCTGTTTATTAACACATCCTGCACAAGCAAGAAGCTGTAGGAGACGGTGTTAAAATGTAACTAAGAGAAGTTTATAGGAGGCATTTGCATGCACTTGTAATTTGGGTCAACTTTTGGCTAGCTTCTTCCACTGGGATTTCAAACTTCTGAACCAATTTTTGGGCTAGGTTCTCCTTGTTTGGCCAGTTTCTGTCTCTCTGCCTCAGTAATGGTGTCACATAGCAGGAGTGGGGCTGAGCTGCTATATTTTACCGCCTGTTCTGGAGACAGCAGTCTTAATCGCGATCACTGGAACATTCTGGCCATCACAAGGACTAGATCAGTGTGCGCTTGATTTGACAGAGATGACACTGGCGAAAAGATTGCCATGGAAAAGCAGATGGCTTTTGCCCTGACGTGCATACCCCACCCCATCATCTGGTGTGGTTGCCAGAGGCGACACCAAATGAGCCTTATGAGACTTTGCCTTGGCTTGAGCCTGGCAGCTCTCACAAGATGCTATGAATACTGGCCAGGACAACCTAGAGATTTGGCTCTCTGGGGACTTCTTGCCTTCACTGCAAAGAACAAATTTATGAGGTTTTGTTACTGACCCCGCCATCACGATGAAGAAGTCCAGGCGATTCCATGTATCTCCAAGGTAACACTTCTGCCCGAAGATCCCCAGAGCCACCATCTTGATGACCATCTCCACCGCAAAGAAAGCGAAAATGAAGTCGTCAAATGCCTGGAGACCAGTAAAAGATTATTACAGTCAGTTCTGCTGTGCTCTCTTATCAGGGAAAGGGAAAGCAGAGACGCGAGCACTCCCTCCGCAGCGGTACTCTGTACACCCTGGCAGCTGCTGCAAGGCAAAGCCCTGGTACCAAAGTGCCACCTACTGAACTCAGAAATCAAACCTGCCATACCTGATGGGTGACGGCAACCCCTGAGCATAGCTCCTGGGTCAGCCCACTGCCTGGGAACCATTAGCAGCTTCTGTTAATCTACCGGCAAAGATAAAAGACGTGGCTGTTGTACAGGTTGGGTGTTTTTCTTGGCATTTAAAGCCTATGCATCCAACAGCAACTTGTGGTTGGGTCCATGAGGTCTTAGCAACTTGCAGTGGAAGCTGTGTCTGCAGACTGGGCAGCTCATACCTCCTAGAAAGAATTTGTCCCATCTAATAGGGAGATGTAATTCACCTCTGATGCCTTCAGGACTCCCAAAGGGATCAAGGTTCCTACCCATGGACCCAGACACAGCTGGGAGTGAACGGGCACATCAAGCAGAGGCTGAAGCAGTAACTATAAAGGCAGCTCTGCTGCATGCAAGGAATGGCTGGAGTGGTTCCTTGTGGTGCAGAGGCTCAGGGCATCCCCCTGGCAAGCCTGTGTGCCCAGCACAGGAGTCTCTTGATGAAGGCCAAAATTTTGGGGTTTAGATTACTGCGAGAACAAGAGAAAATAAAGGTGTGTAATTGAATCCATTGGTGCCCTATAGAACATGCCTCAGCCTTTACTTAAAGAATGATTTCTGTAGGGTAGTGGGGAGTTGGACAGCTGTGATTTCTCCAGTCTTCCTGGAGACTATAGGTACCTGAATGAAATGTGTATGCACTTGAAAATACCATGAAATAGACTCTATTGCAGATATTCTTCTACATGTTGCCTGTAAACTTGAACATCGGGAGATACAGATTGCTCGTAAATCATGTGCAGAGGCTTTGTTGTTTTGAATGACAGAATTGGTAAAGCACAGGAACTTCTCGATCTACAGACATGACTGCTGCTGTCCAAACCACTCTCTTAATGACTATACTGTTTGCTATTGTGTCTCTGACACTTCCATTTTTAGGTCTGAGTGGATTAATGGTAAAATTAACAAAGCATCCACATGGAAGCCAAGTTCCCACTGCGCATCCATGTACCTCTGCGTGGCTGTGTGTGAGCATCATCTTCTCTGGCTGTTGGCTTTATCAACCAACCTTTCCCTTGTTAAACTACACAGAAGTTTTGCTCCATTATTTCAGTTCATTTAATATCTGGCATCTGAACACCTCCAGAAAGAAGTTCAGGTTTTCTACCTCATGTTCTGGCTTTCATTCCCTGCTGCAAGCTGTGACAGGGTAAGGGATAATGATGGCTTTACTTGCAGCCCTTTCCTGCCTGCAAATGCATCAGGATAACACTTCAGGTTTTGCAAATATACTCAATACGTTGTCATCATTCAGCCTGTATTAGAAACAGATTTGGTGCCTGGGCTCCTTGCAGGCTGTTATGTGTATCTATTCTGGGGAGAACAGACCATGCAAATCGTGTGATTGCAACCTGATTAAATTATGAATAAAAGGAAGCAAATAATAAGCATTCAATAATGTCACCTCCTTGTCCAGGCAGGATTCACTTTGTCTGCCTGGACATTTTGGCAGGGATTGGCATCCCCCAAAGCCCCACATGGGCGTATACATGCAGAAAACCAGCAGGCATGGGGAGTGAAACCTTTCAGGAGAGATCGGACACCCTCTGATGGGCTCTCTGGGGCAGCTTAGCCCACAGCTCCCTGCAGTGTGACATTTTCTGGTGAAGGAGATGGACTATCCACCTCTGGGTCCTGCTCCACTCCAACCCTGAGCCTGACCCTCTGAGGCGATCCCTATGCTGCATGCAGCTGGTGGCAACATTTTCTCCAAAACTGATCTCGTTCTGTGACAAACCTCTAGTGCCTTCTCAGCTCAACTGGTTTACTTGGCTCTGCATTTAAGAGATCCTCTTCTAAGACTGAAAGAGGGTTTGATGGTAAACTCTACTATTGCTGGCATTTGCAGGCAGTTCTGGACCAACCTTTGCAAGAGGCAGGAGAAGCTGGTTGGAAGGATCCCACTGGCATTCCTGTACTGCTGAAATGCTCAAAGGGAAGTAAAGCAGCAGATATATGCAGGACTCAGCTGAACCAAGCCTGCTAGCACTACCACGTGTCAGTAGTCCCTGCCTAGGTTGATGTAATGCACTAGAAACAAGGAAAGTTGCTTCCAAGCCTGAGAACCGAGTTGCTGCAGGAAGCCCAGCGCCAAGGTGCAGCCCACACACCAGATGATGCTGGGATGTGCTTCCAAAATGAATCCTGTGGGCATATGGCAGCGAGGGGATTGCCAGGACACAGTGAAGGATGAAATGACAAGTGTGATGCCCCACTAAGCTTGGGATGGCCAGCAAGGGCCTGTGAACTCTGTACAGGTATGCATTTCCCAAAGGGCAGTTAACCCGGCACTCGGCAATGCAGCACTTCAACTGCTGGGCTCTGCTGTGGAGGACAGCAGGCATGGCCTTGTCCTGTGCCATTGTGTTCATAAAGAAGGGAATTAAATGTCAAAGTCACCAGTGCTGTAGTGCACAGACCAGACTGCAGCAATCTGAGAGATGCTGGCAGTGAGCTGGCTGGGGTAGAACAGACCAACTGCAAGCAAGAGGTTCCCTGTGGCATTTGCCATCCTGTAGTTAAAAAGTGTTCAACACCTCCAGTGGGAGCTGGATGCCCAGTTTTGAGCCCCCCTAACCTTATCAAATGTGTAGAGAAAGGATCATGCTGGGTAAGTCTAAATCAGTCAGCCTTTGGGTCGCATCTAGGGCCAGCAGGTCCCCTCAGAGGACAGGCTTTGCATGCCGAAGTGTGGCTTATTGGGAAAATCAGCCTTATGGGAAGGGCTTTCATGGCTGGATCCGGGGGGAACACAGACAAGATGGGGGTCCCAGCTCCCAGGACGGTCACCCCCCTGCATCCTGCACGTCCCAGGCAAGCAGGGCTGCGTAGGATCCTTACCTCCAGGATGGTGCACCGCTCCGACTGGCACTCCACATCCTCGCAGGGCTGGAACATGCCCAGGGTGACGCAGTTCAGGAGGATGACCAGCATGCTGATGTGCTCGAACCAGGTGAGAGGAAGGTGTTAAGGAGAGCACACACTTCAAAGTCAGGAGGGGGGGAGCTGAGGCACCGTGCTGTTTACACATCAAAAAGCCTTCACTCCTGGCACAAGCAAAGAAGAAAACACAGCCAAACGGCCCAGATTTGCTGAGGTTTGAAGTTTTTGGCAACTGAGGAAAGGGCCTGGGAAAGGATGCTCCTGTTGAGATGAAGGAACAAGCCATGCCTTTCATTTCCTACACAGCAGCAAAGCCAGAGAAGTGCAACCAGGCGCACAGCTATGCTTTCCCTCTCAGGTCCCACACACTTCATCCTCTTCTCTTCTTCATGCATGCCCAGGGCAGCTGAGAGCAGAGCAGCCTCCATCCTCCTCCCACAGCAACTTTTATCTACAGATCTCAAAGAGTTTTAGCAGTGAATCACCCCACAGGTCTGCCAGAATTAACTCTTTCACTACCAAGCTAAAGAAAGCAAGACAAGGATAGATTAATTAATTCAGGCACCACCACCACCAGAAAACCCGGCTTGTGCCTGGTTCCTTGCTCCAGCCAGCGAGGTTTCTCTGCTGGTTTCCGTCTCGAGTCATGAGAAAATGTGCTGAATACAGGTTACCTCATTCCTACCTGGTTTCTAAGTCTCATGGATCTATAGAGTCCATTTTGAGTTTTACATCATGACCGAGGATGAAGGCAAAACAAAGCCAAGCTGGTGGCACAAGTTGGTAGCACCAAGGATGGCATCGTGTCGGGATACAGATATAAACCAGGACCCAGGGTGCACAGCACGGGCTTTGAAAGGGAAGGAAAGGGCTCAAGGCTGGATGTCTCCAGGCACCAAAAATCCCCCAGAAGACCGTACGCTCTTACAGGACCCACCAGTGCTCAACTGCACTACTATCAGTAGTTTCAATGTAGTAAGTGGCGATTTGCATCACTTGATTGTTGAAAAACAGGCCCAAAGCTTATGATTACTGCTGCTGGTATGACTATTAAAAATAATAAAATAAGACTTGGGAGAACTAAATAGGAGTTTCACAAATTAAGCATGAATGAGAGATCTGTTCTTAGGAAAATAATTGGAAACATCTGTGTATGAATAAACCCTTATGCTTTCAAACACACAAACATATGTGAGCAAGGGATCATGCAGAAAGAACCACATAGACATTGTCTTATTTCTGATAACAACAGTTCTTCTGCTTTGGAAACCTGAACAAAAAACCCTTACTGTATTTACCTCTGCTGCTTTTAGATATATTTTATCTGGCATTTTATTAGTTCAGTGTAAGATTTATGGCAGCATAGGATTTGGTGTGTACAAGGCTGCAGTCTCAAACTCCTTTTGCATACACACTCTCATTTACCCAGATTAATAGAAAAAAGAGAAATCAGCAGGGTCTGGTCCTGCAGCTTCCTGAAAACCTGCAACCAACCCACTTCTCATTTTAGAGAGGGCCTTAATTTAAAAATTCAGAGCTAGGATCACCTTCGAGCCCATGCTGGGGACCAAACACATCAGACTTGGAAACGCAGTTGTCTAAAATGGAAATGCATAAAATCAAATAAACAAATTAAAACAAAAACCCAGGTCACCTTGTCAGCGATGCAGAAGGAGCTGGAGCAGGCAAAGCTCATGGCCACAGCCCCAGAGGACTTGTGCATTGCTGAAATACCAACATTGGTTTACTTTAATTCCTCCCTCCCTTCAATGATTTCTTTCTGATTTTTTTAGGGGCTGTTTGGATGCCCTTCCCTTTTGCCTAATTAGATGCAGAGTAGCGATCTTGCTCCACAGAGAAAATAGCCTGCACTGGACCCAAACAAAGCCCAACCCGTGGCCATATCCTACTTACAATATTTGCATTGCTTGATGGGATTCATGTGGAACTCCCTGTAAACAGGGCTCCTGTGCTATTCCCAGGGTGCCTGCAGTTGCATTCATTTCAGTTATTATACTTGCAGATAATTTTTTCCCTCTAAAGTAAAAAAAATAAAAGCACCTGTATTTTGAGCTGTTAAAAAAGGTGTAACTACGCTGATGCATTAGGTCTCCTGCTTCCCCCAGAGGAGGGGAGCACACTGGCCCTGTGCCTGGTTGCTCCAACCTTGCTCCTGCCCTGGGACACTGATCATGGGCTTGTGCCAACTCCATCCCCTGCTGCTCCAGCACTGGGGAAGTGTACAATGTAGGCTTTTCCCCACCACAAGGTGATAAGGCTTTTGACCCACCATCCACCAAGGGTTGCTGGTCGTGTTCCTGTTCTCCGTCCTGCTCCTCACCACCTGAGCCCCTGTTTCTAGCAGAACTCATCAAGAATTAGATTTTGTTTTCCATTAGAAAACACTGATTTGTCAAAAGTGAATCATCAGCAAGGACCGGTTTTGATGGCAACATTCAATTAAGACAGACTTTTTTTTAAAAAATATGGAAGAATCTGTCACTTGAAAGGCAGAAGCACAGCCCATTGCTGAAGGGAGTCCTCAGGAGCATGGGAAACCCTGATGGATACCAGGGTCTGCCATGCCCCAGGTGCTTCTGTCTTCTGGGTTGGTGCCTGTTTGCTGCTCAGATCACTCTCATAATGATATAAAATGACAAACATTTCAAAAAGAAATTTTTCTGAGCAGAAAACCTGCCTGCCCTCTGGATTTGGCATCTGCCCCTGATTTTTGGTTTCTGTGGAGTGACTGAAGCCTAAGGCTGAAGATATTTGTGGGATGAAGCCCCTGTTCTGCTGAGCTACCCCGGACATTTGTTCAGGCACTCTGCTCGTCAGATTTCTAAAAAACTTCCTTCCTTTATTCTGAATGATCTAATTAAGTTTTTTATGGTTAAATAATCACCTGCAGGAGAAGAATTGTCACTGGAGTGGAAACAAGTGCCTTGATTCCTTAATGACAGGCAGAACCACCACTGTCCCCTATCCACCTAACATCAAAGCCAAATTTGGTGTATTTCAGGATGTCAGAAGAGTTGTTTTAATTTTCTAAGAGAAAAAGAAAGGCTGTCCCACAGCTTTGTGGTCACAGGTGTTTAGAGGCTGTCAGCGTAGTCAGCAAGGCTCAGCCACGACTGTGAGATGGAAATGACAATGCTGCTGCATGTAGAAAGGAAGGAGACAAAAGAAAACTTGTGTTGCCTTTGAAGAAAAGGCTGAAAAGATGGAAGAAAACCCACTGTAGGGAACAGTTTTGCTTTGGCTGGAGGAGGGAGGAGGAATCCCCTGCTCAGGGCTCAGACATTTTCTGGGGATGCTCCTGTCCTCCTGTCATACCCGAACCCTTCCCGAAGGGATGCGGCTGAAGGGGTCTGAGCTGAAAGGTCCTGTCCCTGCTCAGCCCTTCCAGCCCACCTTCTCCTCCTGTGCCTGTGGCTCCCTCGAAGGCATTAAGCTCCTGCCCTATTTATTTTCACATCTGATTAATGACAGTGAAATCCCTAATTTGAAAGTGGGATTACCCTGAGTGGTCTGCCCCAACAGGACTAATCCTCCCTCCCTCCGGTACACAGATATTCAAGGGAATTTCAGTTCATTGAATTTCAGTTCACTCCCCACTTCGTGGCTCCTGGCTCCAAGGAGCCCCCAAAGCTGTGATTTAACACCCTAGAGCCCCCCAAAGCCACCCGGAATTCAGCAGCCATGTGGATACATCCCAAAGCAAACCCCTGGGGGGTGGGAGATGCTGCTGCTTTTCAGGATGGCATTACAGAGAGCACCTTTGTGCAGCATCCTTCCCATGAAGCCTGGGCCACTTCCAAATGCCCATCAGGAAAGAAAGGTCCCATTCTAATAATTCTGGGAAAATACCCAGAGGAGAAAGACAGGAAAAGGTGGGAAAAAAGTCTGAGAGCAGCCCAACACTGGGCCTGTGTCAGCAGAAATAGCAGAGAAGGGGCTGGGGCAGAAGTCCCACGGCACAGAACAGCCTCGTGGGTGACCCTGCAGCATTGCTGCACACCCTGCCTGGCTTTTTTGGCCATCAGGAGGTCAAGGAAGGTGAGGGATGGTGACACCCAGCTCAGCCATGCAGGGCTCTGGCTCACACCCTGAGTGGCACTGGAGATGCTGAAGCTGCGATGGGTTAGGGCTGGCTTAGGGCTCTCCTGGTCCCCCGGCAGCAGCAGTGGCTTCGACCCGCTAAAACCGTGACTCTGCAAAAATGGGTACTTGTGAGTTACCATGGAAACTGCTGCTCTCCAGGCCACCGAAGCACCACCCAGTTTAAAAGCAACCAACTTCGCAACTAGGAGATTTGAAAAGCAAAAGATGCAAAGGGGAGATCTAGACTAACTGCTGGAGGCAAAGATAATTGCAAAAGATTTGCTTAACATTTCTTCCTCTGCCACAAATTCCAGGGTAATGACATCTCAAGCGTATCTGGGCCAAGCTCAAATCCCCCAGACACCCTTCAGGCAGGAGCTGGGGAGTGGCAGAGCCCTGTCCGCCCGGGGGGAGGGTTGCTTCTGGCCGCACAGCACTGTGTGCAGGATTGACACAGTTTCTTACACTAAAATCTAGTCCTGAGTTTAGAAGTAGCATCACAGAAACCAGGCTCTGCCCCAAAATGTTTTTGGCCCCACCTGCTGTTAGTGCAAGGGCTGATGCTGATGCTGTCCTGATGCCGGTGCTCTCCAGCAGCTTTTCAGAGGGTTTTACTAAAACCAGCTCCAGGAAAAGACCAGGAGCTTGAGGATTAAGAGCTCTGGTTGCCAGAAGATACCTCTGCATGGGCAAGACCTGCTTTTCCCGCTAACCTCTGCTGTGCCAACATAGCTGGTAAGGCCTTGACTTGATTTTAAAAGAGAGATGGGAATTCAAGGGTGTGTTGAAGCAGTTGCTCAAGAAAATCTTGAGTGTTTCCAGCAGGAAAACCAAATGGCATGAGCCCAGTGCAGAAAGCTGAGGCTGGCTGGCCACTCGTCGACTCCCTGTCACCTAGCCACTGGTAGCAGTGCCAGCGGATGTGTTTGAGGAGTTGGCAACCCAAAATAAAGCTGTGTAGGAGCTGTGCCTGCGTTCTGCCCAAAGGAAGTGCTCCCAGCACCTCCTGCCTCTGTCAGCAGCCCCTGCCCTCTGCCACTGGCAGTGGGGTTTGCACAGCTCCTCTGTCACCAAGGCAGTGACACAGCAAGACTCTAATCTCCTAAGGAAATTACCGATTAATTAAGGAATCCAGCTGACAAACACAGAAAAAAAAAAAAAAAAAGTCTTCAAAACTGCCGTCTGGTGGGTCCAGAGCAGAGCGGGATGTCAGAGTCAGTTTGCATCTTAGGATGCAGAGTGGAGTGAGGATGCCTGCAGTGGTATGTCATTTCATACCATCAATTTGTCTTAATGCAGCCAGTGTTTCCTGTAGACAAGTTTGCATTCAGCCTCGGATTTAAATTTTTCTTTTCCTCTTTCCCTTTTTAAAGCAGTGCATTTGTGACTTTTTGCATTACTGACCTCAGGCCCTAAACCAAGGAGCAGAGGAATGGGGCAGACTCCGGTGTCACCACAGCACCTCCGGCCAGCAGCACACAGACCTGCCCACGGGTTGCAAGGACAAAACCCAGAGGGAGAACATTAACAGCCTGGCATGCAGACCCTCACATTTAGCTTTGGAAGAGACTTAATTCCATTGAGTTTATGGCAACAGAACAAACCAAAGCAAAAGCAGAAATAACCAGTGTCCTCGCTGAGCTCAGCGCTCCTGCTGTATTTTGCAGCCATTTAGTCCAACCAGTTTAAGCACAGATCTAAGTACAGTGAGAGATCAGCTGCAGCCCAGCCTGACAGCTCCTGACATCTCCTCTGGAGATGGTTTGCACACCATGACATGGATGGTTGCAGGCAGAAGCAAAGAATGACTCTGCTGCACTGAAGAATGCCAAGCCCAAATCCAGCGTCCTCCAGCTCCTTCCCACCATAAACCTCTGCTTCTCAGCTGAAAGAGAAAAGCAAAATTAACTGCAATGATGCAACTTGGATCTCCGTTTCACACATTTTAGCCAGCAAAACAAAGTGGATAGTTCGTGTTTCTAGAAGACTTTCAGATCCTTACATATTTGTGGAATGCTGTAAGGGGATTTCTTGCACTGTAGGTTAAAGTCTAGTATTTTCTTTAAAAATTTAAAGGCCCCCTTAAATACAAAAGTGAAAGAAAAATAAACTGCTTGTCTTGAAGACTAGGTTTTCAATATCTCTTTTAAAATTGTATAGGTACAGAGTAGACTGCCATGCCTGCAACCCTGGTTTGGGTCTCGTCCGCTCCGCATCGGTTATTTTGCCACCCCAAGTAACGCAAAGAGAACTCCAGTGACGTGGGCGTAGGTCAGGCTCTGACGTACCATAACGCAACCAGTCTCCTTCACTGGGCAGCTCAGCCAGTCTGCACCTCCCCATCTGCAGGGAGATGCTCTCTACCATCCGTCACTCCAGTTCTAAAAATATTTCTGCCATAAACACAGTAAAAAATGCCAGGACCACATTACCACTGTGTTGCAAACTCCCTTGCTTTCACCCCATGCCTCATGAAAAAGGACATGCTGCTTCAGATTCCCAGGTCCTTCACAGGGATCAGTCTCAGCTTCATCTAAAAGTTCCCCTCCCTAGCCCCAACCCTCATTTCTAAGTGCCCAAGTTGGAGAGAGGCAGGAGCCAAAAGCTTAAGTGCCCAGCAACTGAAAAGCAGCAAGACAAGATCATGGCACTTACTATTTTCACATAATCTTATTATTTTTAAGCCAGTCAGGGGATTTTGGAGACTTAACCCATTATTTTAAACACTCGGATTTGGCAGTATGGTGATTATTACTGTTATCGTATCCGTACGTACTGCACACGATGCTGAGGAATAACACAAAGCAACAAAAGCCAAGTTATAGTTACAAGGAGAACATATGTTTACAGAAGGAGCAGCCAACTGAAGTTTCAGTTTTTATAGTCTAAGATGTGACTAATGCACTAAACATACATACACACTTATATATATACACACACATATCTGAGAGACGGGGATTTTTGGAGTGCTCTTGGTGAGCTGGGTATGTACTGCTCACCAGAGAGCAGCAGGACTCGGGCATGTAATCCCTCCTTTGCAGAATCGCAGCCTTATTTTGCCTTTAGCAACAAGGTTGGTCGGAAACCTGAGGACCTGCTTGTAAACCACCCAGCCCAGCACCTCGAGTGCAACCAGCTGCAGGAGGAGAGGCAGGAGAGGGGCTGGGTCCTCCAGCTGAGTGGTCCAGCAGACCCCGAGGCCAGAAGGATGCCCACATCCTTGGTCAGCCCACAAAGCAGCTGCTCCATGAGGTGGCAACAGGGCTCCTGCAAAGCTATGGAGCATTGAAGCACTTGCAGGAAAAAAGCGATGGGGATGGGGGGGGAGAGCAGGCGCTGGGGTGGGCACTGCTGCTGCCTTGTCCCACCGAGCCTCACAGCATCTGTGTGTCCCTGTCCTCTGACTGACCACTCTGAAAGGTCTGGGTATGGGTGGGAGCTGCTCCGGTGCAGAAATACTGAAGTACCTAGTGCCTGTTTTACTGCTGTTTAGGGGTGCTACCCAAATACCAGCAAATTACAATAATAATGCTTCCCATCCCTTCATGCTACCAGTAACAAAAATAGCTTTAAAAGTCTGCAGTATCCACCTCATCCTGTATGCTAAGTAACGGAAACCAGTCCAAACTCAATGATATTTGGTAAATAGGAGTGGGAAAAAAATAAAAAGAAAGAAAAAGAAAGAACAGAACTGGAAGAATAATGAGTCAGAATAAAATTCCCAAGAGGCAGTGCTGGCTGGTGCTGGCATAATTTTAAGGAACATTCTTACTTTTAAAAAGTTGATTGATTAAAGCTATTTTTAGTGCCCATACTGCACTGGATCATTTGGGTGCGTTTGCTTATGAATTGTAAAACAAAATGAGGCAGCCATACTTCAGAAATATATACCTCCCCAACAGCACCACAAACACGCAGACCAGAAGCAATATTTCAGCCTGAAAGACACCAAGTTGGCACATGTCTTTGGAGATGGGACTGGCTGCAGAGAATTCTTGTTTAAGAAAGGATTAGCCTGAGTTACTGGAATAATTGCATCCCACTAGTTTGTTATAAAATAACCATAACGGGACTCCAACCCGGTACCAGCCCCAAATGGATCTTGAGCAACAGGCTGTTCTGCTGATCTGCTGCAGGGTATGCCTTTCTCCCCCAAAATGCGAATAATTCCCTCTGCCTTGCACAGCCAGAGATGGGGGAGCTGATTTTGGGGCAGATCTGTCCTTGCCAGATGATTTTTGGCTGAAGCATGGCAGGTTGCAGCCCTGGCCATCCCAGATGTGCTGTATGCATTGCAGCCAGGGCATCCCAAACCTGTAACACTCCCCTGTTGCGATGTTCATCGTCATGCAACGCAGAAACCTTCCCGCAGCTCCCGAGAGCCTTGCACAGCTCCCTGCAAACCCCAGACCTGCTGCACAGTGGCTGTGTTCAGTGCCCAGGTTTCCCACATGCCCTTCAGATGCCTCCTCTTTCATTTTGGCACTCTGGGCAGCTGAAAAGAGTATTTGCACCTAAGGTAAAAAGCACCAAGATGTTGGCATTTGTCCTGCCGCGGAAAAGTCACTCGTGTGCGACGGAGCCACCGCTGCAAATAGCCAGCGGTCCTCAAAGAACCCACCCTGACTGACAAATCTTGGTAGTGACTGTAATGCAGAGATCAAAGCTGTTCACAGATCATTCACTGGCAGTAAAAGGAGGCTAAATCCATCTTATTATGCACCTGAAATCATTCACCTTGCTCAAGCCAATCTTTTGGAGCCATAATGAATTTAAAAGCAGTTAACTCCAGGTCCTTGTCATGTGTCATTTGTCAGACAGCTTCATTTTCCTTGCCTGTTGTCACAGCTTTGTAAGGCTGTTAAAAGACAGCCGATGCAGCAAGTCGCAGCTATTGGGGATTAAGCTTCAAACTAAAAGGATGCTACAGGCATAAAAGCACCTCGAGGGGTGCACATGCTCGCGCTGCCTCCTGATGCGGCTCAGTCAATGCAACACTAATCCTCCCTGTTCTTGGGGCTTTCTGAGCATACAACCAGGCTCCGTAAAACCTGACCACTACCATTGCTCTTCCCTGCCACGTGCCTTCCCAGCACAAACCTGTCCCGGCAGAGCTCACACCTCCCAAACAAGCTCAGCAGGGAAATCAAGGCAATGCAAATCATTGCTACGCCCAAACCCAGAGGAAAACCCCCTCACATCAGCCTGCTGGCATGCATCACCCTGGAAAAATCACCTCCACTGCCTGTGTTAAATTAGTGCCTGTTAATACCCAGAGTGATGATAGCAAATGGATTTAGCACGTCGTTAAGGCATCCTTAACTGCTGTGAGATGCCCCACAAGCAAACAAGGTTGTATCGATTAAAGTGACATAGAGGGACTTTGGCAGACCTGTGCTGTGCCAGGCTGGCTCGGGAGCTGCCCTCTGAGTTTTCATTTTGATTATATGCTGGAAAACACCACCTTGCATGATTTAAGTTCTGCAGCTGGAACCCCATGGCTGGCCCATGCCAGAGGAGTTGGGGTTAGCATGGTTTTCTTGCCTGTGATGATGGCTCTGAAGCCCTTGAGCGGTGGGTTCAGGCCACCCAGGAAAGATTCTGTTCCTGCCACCTCCATGTACTTCGATAAAATCCCTGAATAATTCAAAGGCGTTATTGCTGATTGACGGCACTCGCAGATCTCAGGGCCAGAGATCAAGTCCCTCCCACTTCATCCAAAATAAACCCAAATGATCTCTAAACACATCACAACCCGTTCAACCACCAAATCCACTAAATCCACCCAAATGAGAGCGTTTCACACTCACTAAATTCCCAGCTATCATTTACCCAGCAAGGAGACAAGGACAGAAGCAGTGTTTTGCCTAGTCCGCTCCGCCTGCATGACTCACTTGATTAAAATACATATAAGCACCTATCTAAGAAGTGACATGTGAGGGTGAGCAATCAGAGCAGGTAATTGCTTGAGAGAGACGGGTGCGTGGGTGGGACGCCAAATCCTCAGGAAACGGGTCACGGAGGGCAGAAAGCTGCAGCCGCATCCTCGGGGGTGGCTCAGTGTCATGGCAACTCGGGGCTGCCGCTTGGCTTCCCAAAAGGATGCTGCTGGGGGTGTCCCCCTGGGCAGGAGGTTGAACCCTAAATATCTCCTGTGCCAGCTTTGCTTGGTGGTAGGCGATATGGGAAGGGGCTGTGGGGAGAGGAGGTGGGAGATGTGGTTCACCAGCCGCCTGCCACCAGCCCTGTCCTCTCTGAGTTCGGCTCACACATCATATGAAGCGACAGGCTACTGCTTCTGGGGTTTGTTCCGCTTTCTGATTTCTGCTTTCTGTCTGTGGGTAAATACAAACGTGCTTTTCCTGTGGGGAGACACACAGGGGGGTTCAGAGTAAATATCACTGGCCTCATGCAGCTGCCGCATCAGCAGATCTGGACCAAGTGCAGCTTCTCCCATTTACACCAGTATCCTGGTGAATTAGATGGACCAAGGGGGGGAAGCAGCTTTCCCCGTGCCCTTGGTGCTGAGGACTAGGAGCTGTCACCTGCAGGAGACCATGCAGCATCCCTTCTGAGGAAGGTCAGTGCTAAGATGAAGCCACTCCAGGGCTGCAAGTCCCCTGGAAACATGTCACCTTTGCATCCCATTTGCCTTTTCCCTACATGTGCCCGTAGCAAAATGCATGCCATTCCCAGCCTGCACTCAGCTAAATTGCTCCACCAGCTCGCTGCCTCAAAAACACAGCCCTTGGGAAACCAAACTCAGCTGGAATCCTGAAAATAAAGAGAAGATGATGACTTTGTCTTCTCTGCCTCATCCATCCAGCCAGGGAGAAGTGCTTTACAAGAAAAAGCAAGCAAAGAAATTAATCTTTGCAGAAGCACCGTGTGGTGGGTAACACCCCCCACCCCCACCCCCCTTTTACAGATGGGGAATATGAGCAAAGAGGTTGGAGGGATGGTTTGCGAGGGCCAGCACTCCTGCTCGCAAGCCCCATTTGCACCCACATAGTGCAGTATAAAGTAAAGGAGACAAAACACCCCCCCCATGTGGGTCTTCCAAACTGAGGGTGGTGTGGTGTGTGTGTCAGGCAGAAATTGCACCCCATCCTGAGCCCTCTGAGCCTCCTTCCAGGCATCATCCAAGGCAGGACCTCAGGCTGTGTTTGCATTAGCAGGACAGTAGCTAGTATTTCCCATGGAAATATCACTTGTGGGGATGTGGCTTTCTAGGGATTATCAGATCAACTGGCCCGAGTAATGCTCTCACAGCAGGCACAGGACTCTTGTGCCCACTGCCGATCACCTCCAAACCCAAATGCTCCTCCAGGTTTCTGAGGGCAAATGAAAGGTCAAAAGATAAAAGATGCTGGAAGAGCAACAGTTGTACTTTTTCTTTCCTCTGTCCTTCACTTCAGCTACAGACAGAGCTGTGTGGGACTAAGGATGCAATGCACCCCAGCAGCCCTGGCGATAGCGGGAACTGACCTTTAGATGACTAGAGTATGAGAAAAAGCTCCCGAGGGACCAGTGACCCCAATGCCACTGTGCTTGCCCCAGCAAACAGCCCACAGTTCCCTAGTGCAGGCTCCTAGATACTCGCCTCGTGCCATGATGACCTATACTGCAATAATTTTAGTGAGAATTTTGAACCTGATTCTCAGGAAAGAGAAAAAGTGTGGTTTTCTTCCCTACCTTAGATGCTTCAGGTGTTTTACACACTGTTAGTGCCCCACCATGGCTTTCATGGCTGGTGTTTGCAAGGGAGAGAGCAGCCACGGAGATTTTTTTCTTGTTTCTATGACAATTCAGCTATGTTGGGTCCAACTGTTTTTTAAAAAAGGTCAAGTTTGTAAAAAAATCTTATCTGCTGCATTTCAGCCACATCTCCCCCTGTGGCCCCAGCCCTGGCCAGTTCTGCCATTGGGGTCCTGGGCTGAGACACAGGGACACACAGCGGAGGGGTGACTTACCCCCAGCAGCCCGCAGCCAGGATCGATCCTGTCACAGCCTCAGAGTAGCCTAGGGTGGTTTCAAACCCCTTAAATATTACATTTATTACCAACACTGATCCCTGTCTTAATGAGCCAAACTGCACCCAGAGAGGGATGTTTCCACCAGCCTGATCTAATCTCCCTCCACTTGGCTGTTTCACGCTAAAATCGGTCACTCACATTAAAACATTGTTGCCTTTTCAAATTCAATGTGCCCTGTAGCCTTTATCCAGGATTTCTAAATATTTGCCGTCACAAGAGATCAGTCCCAAGAAGGTAACAACTTGGCAGGGGGCTTCTTGGCTTGGATTTGCCTCATCCCTGCCCATTTCCAGCCATGCCTGCAGCAGTTCCCTGCGTGGCCGGTGTCCATACCAGGCAGGAGAACCAGCCACCATTAAAAGTGATGATTTCTCAGATGGCAAACAAGGCAGAAATTTGGGGCATGAATTACACAAGTGCTGGGGCTCTCCCTCCAGCTGGGTATGAAGCATTTAACAGCTGAGGAGGGATGCTGTGCTTCCACACCACTGCTCCGGCCCCCACCCTGCCCCTCCTCGTCCCACTCTCACCCCATGGGTGATTTAACCAGCGACACCCTCAAAACCTGCTCGGCCGCCAGCTGCCTGAGGAGCCAGCGTTTTCCGTGCATGGATGAATCCTCATCCTGCGATGGGATCTGGCCACTGGCTGCTGAGCCGCTGCACCCTGAACTTCACAGGCTTTTGGAGAAAGCCAAAACACTCTTTGCATAGAGGGACTAATAATAATAATAATGATGATGATAATAATGATGATGATGATAATGATAATAACAACAACAATAATAATAACAGCAATGAAGCAAATGGTCTGTGGGATAGCACAGGCAGAGGATAAGCGTGGTATTGGGGAGGAACCATGACCCAGCCCAGGGATCTAGGGCTCATCACGACAGCGGAGTCCTGCTGCCCACCACTCAGGGCGGAACGGGATGAGTCACTGAGCAAACACCACGAATGAGCAGCAAATGGCTCCAGCACATCAGAACAAACCTGGTCCTCTGCTCATGCACAGAGAAAATCAATTCTGTCAACATCAGGACAGCAGGATCTGAGACAAATGGAGGCAGCGAGCGCGGCTGGGCTGGCTCCCCTGTCTTTGCAGCTGGGATTGCCACCCTGAAGGTCCCTGAGCCCTGGCTGCTCGCCAACACCAGCTCTCATGGCCTGGCAATGGGTTTGCCAGAAATATGGTCAATCAATGTTAAAACTGGCTGGGTTTTTTTATTTTATTATTTGTTTGTTTTGGTTTTTTTAAACAGTATCAGCATCAATAACAGAAGCTGCCCTTCTTGCCTCACATAGTTAATGCTGTGTCATAAACTTGGCTGCCATTATCGATATCAATGTGACGTCGGTGTCCATGTAAATGTCACTTGGTAGCAATAATGTCAACGCTGTGGTCCCCAGGGTCAATAAACAGCAATACCAAATGTCATCCAGTCGGAAAGCATTGAGCAACTGGGAAATGCTAATACAAAGGTAAAAATCAGGGATGCACACAGGGCATTAAGTTTGTTTAGATGAAGAAACTAATTAGTCCAAAGCTCTGACAGTGTCTGGATTCAGTCTTACTTCTGCTGTAGCTCCTGCTCTTTGCTGCCGCTGTGGGCAGGGGCTGCCTGGATGCTCTCTCTGCCTTTGCACTTTCCCTGGGTAGAAAATCTGCCCTGACCAGCACGTGCCACCCCTGTGCTCCCCAGGGATGGCTCCCAGCTGCGGTCGGGGACAGTGCAGGGCACAGGCACCCACCGCCTGCCCTGCCAGCCCAGCAGAGCCTGTCAAGGGCCAGTTCCTGGCATGCATATGGATCCTGGATGAATTTACGCCATGCCATTTCTAACGATCCTTCCCGGGGTTACTTGAGAAGTAGAGGGGAGAACACATTCTGGCACGGCCACCGAGTGGAAAGGAACCGCGGCCACTGCCTGGTGCTGCATTTGGTGCACAGGGGCTGAGGGAAGGGTAACCCACTTGAGCTGGCAGACTGCTCAGGGCTCGGAGGGTGGCTTCAAAACAGCAAAATGTTTCTGACTTGTTGGCTGTAACATCTGCTCCTGCTGTGTGCTGTGCTGGGGAAGATGAATACATCCAAGAAGTGTGGCTGCTTTGCACAAGAAATGCCCTCTTAACCTAACTGATGATGTTCAGATGTGTTCACTGTAACTCTCATCTCATGCTGGAGCTCAGTGAGCAGTTTTCTCCGCTCGGCTGGTCTCTGCGCAGGGTCTGGACAGCTGTAACTGGTCTCAGGAAGGCTTTCAGCCCTGCCAAATGCCTCAGTGCATCCAAAAGGAAAGAGGGGCAGTCCAATTTTGAGTGAGTAAAAGAACACAGCCGGGCATTTGCAGCGGTTCGGCCAGCCCCACAGCACTGCATCTACCTGGGGCTTCCCTGCCTCTGGGATGCAAACAGCCTGGATGCAGCAGCAGCACTGCCCTGTCCCGGCTCTGGAGAGGAGCCATAGCCAAGCCATTGGGGGATCTGGGCTGGTCATGGACCTGGGCATGCACAGAGCTAAGCGAGGTGACAACTGGCAAAAATAAAGGACAATAATAATTGCAATCATTAGAAACAGATGGGATTTTGGTGACTTTCATCACTTTCCATTTACCACCTGCTCATCTGCTCATCCTCAGTACCCAAGAGACATACCTGCTACAGCACAGCTTTGAGAATGACCGTGCTGACACTGGAAGCCCCCAAGATCTGCCCCAAGACAGCCTCTGTGCTCGCTCTTCTCGTCAGGACAGCTGCATATTTTAATTCAGCTGCGGGAAACCGAAGTCCTGTTCCCTAAAAGCCAACCGCTTTTGCAGCCAGGGTCTCATGATAGATTTGCATAAGCAGCATCTGTCACAGACAGATGAAACCCACCTGTCTCAGCATTCCAATTTGATGGATTGACCTGCTCTTTTAACAGAGAGTATTACTGGCATAGCAGAGACTTTTTTCTTTTTTTTTTTTTTCTTTTTTTTCCCTGACTGCAATATTGAAAAAAAAAGGGGGGGTGGGTAATAAAACTAAATCCCCAATCAAACACTTCATGTTATACTTGGATCCATGGCACATTCTTCTGATGAATAGAGGCAATTATTTTTCAGAATAATTTAAGCAGCTTTGAATCAAGGGGCAGTTTAGACTGACATTTAAATGAGCTCAAATTTAAGGAAGCTGTATTATCAGCTAGTGATTTTCTACTTACTGCTTTAAATAACTCCGTGTCCCACGTTTGCAATGTAATAACTCCCTAAATTACAGCAATCTCAGGAGGCAAAGGATTTTAATGACAGAGTGACCCGCTTTGTCATGGGAGGTGCTCTGGGCTTAGGCAGGTGATGGGGATGCCATGCAACAGCACAGGGTCCCCATGTGACTGGGGACATTCCAGTGCCAGAGACACAGTCACAGCATCCCAGTGCAGGATACTGCTGGTCCTGGCAGCATCGCAGTGTGGTTTAAGGGACTTTGGAGTTAACCTTCCTCTCCCACCCCTCTCACCCTCCCCCAAACCTTCACATCGCTATCGCAGCATTTATGCTGTGTGGTTAGGTTTCCCCTGACAAATTTGGGTTTGGCTGGATGCCTCGGTGCTTTTTCTCTGCTTTGCTGTCCTGGATTAGCTGGCGAATGATAAGGACTGGCGAGCTGAACCTGAACCGCTGCTTGCTGGGGATGCCACGCAGCTCAGATGCCTTTGAGCAGTGCCCTATGGACCTTCAGCTAGTAACACTGCAACATTGCTGAGAAAAGGACTTTGCTAGGGAGACACTGGCCAGGAGCAAAACTAACTGGAAATCCTGCCTGAGGGTTCGTTTGTCCCCGCTGCAGGTTTGGATGCCTGGACAACCATTTCCCATTGACTCCTGCATCGGTCCTTGCCCCTTCCCTTGGGCTGACGCAAGGGGAAATGTGTTTCTGGATGGCTGAATGAATCCCAGAGCTGCGACACATCATCTACTCTCCTGTGGTTTAACAGCTATAATGCAAATATAAATACGTTCCTCCCACTTTCACAAGGATGTTCTTTGTGGCTTTTCTATCCTGGGAGTTAGCAGCCTTGCTGTTGTGGTATCCAAGAGCCTCATGATCTTTAACGGCTTCTTTGCATGAGTAATGCATTTACATGCATCTCACCCAAGATGATCTTTCATCCTCTCTATGAGCTTTCCCTCCCTGGCACAACTCTCCAGTTTTATTCCCTTTTATCTGAGCTGTAGCCTGTGCTGGGATGACAAATGCAGCCCTTAATGCCAAAGAAAATGAGGCACATTTCAGATGCAGCACTTCTGAGATAACAACTGATCCCAAATACGCCAAAAAAAGGGGAAATGGCCCCAAGTTTCCCCCTGGGAACCTGCAGGCTGCCCCACAGGGACCAGCTGCAGGATTCAGGGGGACAATGCCATACACTGCAGGCAGCAGTGAGACAGTCCTGGCTGCTTTAGCCATTGCAGGTCTCTGTATTTCAGCACAGCTTATGGGAGCTTTGGCACATTTGGAAGGGATGAACGGTATGTTAATACAGTAAAACTGAGAAGCATGATGATTTTATAACAGATTTCTTGAGGTTATGGGACATAAAGCATCCACCTCCAGATCTGGATGCTCCAGGCCCGGTACATCCAGCTACGTGATGCATACATTTAGTAATGGTGTCAACATGAAAAGTCTATCAGTTTCCCCCTTCCTCTGCTCTACAGCCTGCTCCAGTAAAAACATTTCACTACCAGCATTTTGGCAGGGCTCACTGGTCCACTCCAAGCTCAATGGGAAACACCCTCTTCAGTGCCTCCCGCCCCACCAGCTATCACAACGGGGTGGAAGGGGCCAAGCGGGAAGAAATCGAGTTACTCTGGTCCATGGTGATGTACACATTGCATCACCCGTGACAAAACCAACATGCCAGCGCCTGGTTGGTACCCTCACAGTGGTGCCCCGATCCCTCTGTGTGGCACCCACCGCAAGGCACCAGGGCTGGGGTCAGGCCTGTTTGATGTGCGCACAGGGGTGCCTAAAACCGCCGGGTGATGCAGGAACAAGTGGCTGCCTTGCACCAGATCGCACTGTTGCTCTGACAGATGGAAAAACAGGGGACTCAGAAACCATGTTCTACCCACCCAGTTTTGAGTTGGGTTAGAAATATCAATTCCTTTTTTTCCTATCAGAAAGAGTCTGGCCCTGCGACTGAATCGCTAGGTTAGAAGTTGATTTCCAGAAAATGTTTTCTCTGCTCCAAAGACGAGCCAGTCTTAAAAAAAACCCAAAAAACAACAACAAAAAAAAACCCACCAAAAAAAAAAAAAGCAAGGCAGCCTCTGAACACCACCTTTGCTAGGGATGGAGACTGGGCACTGCGCCAGCATCCTGGTGAGAGCAGGACTTACTGCTCCATGCCTCACAACTGGGCCATGCTAGGAGATTGCTGAAAACTGTAATTGTGCTCAAGTGCAAAAGGCAACAAGCCAGCTCCTGGGAGCCTCAACCTATCTCCTTGTGTACAGTCCTCCAGGCACTCACTCCCGCCCAGCCAAGGACTGAAATCCTGCAGTGGGGACCACAGGGCTACAGCAAGGGGATGCGCAGTGGCTCTGAGATAAGGGTGCTGCAATGGGAAGGGGCAAATGTCCCTGGAAGTGACTTTTGCAGCCATCTGCAACCAGCTGTGACCCTCACAGCTGTCCTAGCTGGCCACACCAGCACAGCCAGGCTCTTGCAAGCCAGGAAAAAACCCCAAGAGACTTAATTTTTCTCTCTGCTTGCCTCTGTTATCTCTTGCTTCTGCCTCCAACTGGAATATTATCAAAATAAACAAACAGTGTATCTCAAGATAAAGCTGACAGAAAAAAAGAATGGGTGCTGGCCATCCCTTTCTAATTGAGGGAACACAAGCCAATTCTCCACAGATTTTCGGGCCACACAAGGGTCAGACAGGCAGTCTCTAACCCAGACCTCCACCACCCATTTGCCTAGCCAAGCTTTGATGGAGAGCTAGATTTTTCTGCAGTCTCAAAGGATTACCTTTTTTTTTTTTTTAATTTTATTTTGGTACAACACTGTTTCAATTTTGTGGATTTGTTTTGGAGGCTTTTTTCCTTTCTTTCTTCCTATTTTTTTTTTTTTTACCCCCATCCCCAGTGTTGATTAGCCGAGCCTGGTATTACATTTGCTAATGATGCTTTGTGCTCAGCACCACAGGGAGAAGTGCAGTGCGCCTGGTTTGGAGACCATGAGACCTTTGCATCCCAACACCGGCAGCACTGCTGAGCCTTCTCTTTACCCAGGCTCCTCATTACTGTAATGCTGATTAACACCTGCAGTGCTAATGAAGCAACAGGGTCAGGAGGGACTGAGGCAAAAGGAGGGGGAAGGAGAAGCAGACCCTGAGGGAATGGTGCAGGATGGGGCAAGGGAAATCCAAGGGATTGAGTGGGCCCAGGGCACCAGCTGCATCCTGAAGGAAGGGAAATGCACTGCTGCATTATCTCAGAGTTACTTTTTTGGGGCTTGCAAAAGCTGTGCCATGCTGGTGTGGCCAGTTAGGACAGCTGGTTGGGTGACAGCAGATGCTGAACAAGCCATGTCTATCTCCCACCTATCTCAGAGCTACAAGTGGGGAGAAAGCGGCAAGCACTGGGGCTGTGAGGGCAACTCAGGGGGGCTCACAGCATTGGGGGGGTGGGGTGTCAGGTTTGTGTCTGGAAAGCAGCTCCACAAAAGCCCAGCTGAAAGCAGTGAGCAAAAAGTGATGCACATCTCGCCGAGGACCTGATTCTTCCCTCTACTGGCATGGTCCAGCCGGCCTTGGGCAGGATGGGCTGGGGAGCCCACGGTAAGGATGCTGCTGGAGATGGGCTTTCCCTTCCAGCTTTATTTAGCCATGTGTTGCAATCCCCAAATATCTGTGCTGGATGGAGAGCCCTTCAGATGCAGGCAGCATGGCATGCAAGGAGCTCAGGCAGTGCATAAATCATCCAGGTCCCCAACAAAGCTCTTCTTTCTGCATTTTTTTTTTATTTTATTTTTCATTTAAAACCTATCATCCCAGTCAGATCCTCCCCACTAAGCACCATCGAGCACGGAGAGGAGGGGAGCGAAGGTGAGCAGCGACACGGCTCCTCCCCAGCACTGCTCTGCTCCCCCTCCCTGGATGGCGACCCATCAGGGAATGGCCCCATCCATCTCCCGCTCATGGCTGACAAGCGAAATTGCTTCACATCCTCCCTAAAACGCATGGAATGAAACCATGATCTATTTTAACACATATTCAAGGGGACACTGTCAAATAGTTTAGATCCGAAATGAGAGATTTTGTAAACAAACCAACCAAACAAAAGACTTACAAAGCTTGATATTAATAGAAAAGTTATTGGGCTGCCTTTTTTTTTTTTACACAGCAATAAAAGAAAGCTTTTTAAAAATTCCCCCTGCAGTGTTTGCAACCCAAATAAAACAACATTATTCTGACACATGAGAAATGACCCCACCGGGGAGTGGGAGCTGCAGAGAAGGCGTGTGGAGGGCAGCTCCAGGAGAGGTGATGCAAAGCTTTAACCCCCTTGTCCCCCACCGTTCCACCCTGGTCCCAAAGCTCTCCTACCTCAGCTCTCACAGCCTGGAGACCCCCCAGCCTCAGCAGGGCTCCCCGGGAGGATGCTCCAGCAGATGGGTGCAGACACCCCCTGTTCCTCACAGGGGTTCCGACACTGCCTGCAAAGCCAGCACCAGAGAAGCAGAGCCTGGGTCAGGGATGAGCAAAGAAATTTGGGCTTGCAACCAGGACATACATCGGTGCAATCCCCCCCTCTCCCTCCAGAGCAGGCCAGGCTGGAAAGCAGCCAGCTGCCTCATGCTTCGTTAAGCTCCTGATCATTAGTGGTGGGTACTGATAGCTGCAGCTGGCAGAAAGTATCAGCTGAGGGGCTGGGTAGGTGTTTCCTAGGTGCTGCCAGAAGATGCTGGCAGGCTGGGCCTTGTCTCAAATTGGGGACCCCCCCAAAACAACCAGGCTTGCACAGGGCTTACCCTGTCACAGTCAGCAGGGATGGCACATCGCAGCTCCCCTCCCACAAAGGAGGGCTTGGAGGGGTGAGGAACAGCATTATCACAGAATCATTTAGGTTGGAAAAGACCTTTAAGATCATCAAGTCCAACTGTTAACCCAGCACTGCCCAGCCCACCTCTAAGCCCTGTCCCCAAGCACCGCATCTAAGCATTTTTTGAACACCCCCAGGCATGGTGACTCCACCACCTCCCTGGGCAGCCTGTCCCAGTGCCTGACCACCCTTTCGGTGAAGACATTTCCCCTAATATCCCATCTAAACCTCCCCTGGCACAACTTGAGGCCGTTTGCTCTTGCCCTGTCGCTTGCTCCCTGGGCGCAGAGACTGACCCCCCCTGCCCACAGCCCCTGTCAGGCAGCTGGAGGGAGCGATCAGGTCCCCCCCGAGCCCCCCCTCTCCAGGCTGACCCCCCCCAGCTCCCCCAGCCACTCCCCACAGGGCTTGTGCCCCAGCCCCTTCCCCAGCCCCTTCCCGGCTCTGGACATGCTCCAGCCCCTCCACGTCCCCCTGGCAGTGAGGGGCCACAGCTGAGCCCAGGGTTCGAGGGGCGGCCGCACCAGTGCCCCCAGTACAGGGGGACGGGCACTGCCCTGGTCCTGCTGGCCACGCTGTTTCTGACACAAGCCAGGATGCTGCTGGCCACCTTGGCTACCTGGGCACACTGCTGGCTCCTGTTCAGCCGGCTGTTGACCAGCACCCCAAGGTCCTTTCCCACCAGGCAGCTCATCAGCCCCTCTGCCCCCAGCCTGTCGCGCTGCCTGGGGCTGGTGTGACCCAAATGCAGAACCCGGCACTGAGCCCTGTTGAACCTCATACAGTCGGCCCAGCCTGCTCAGATCCCTCTGCAGAGCCATTACTTAGGTTGTGGCTGTTGGGAATATGGGATGGAGAGGAAGGGGGCGAGAGGAAGACAGTGGTTGATGGTGGGGCTGGCGGATCACTGCCAGACAAGCTGCACAGCACCACTGCTGGGGGCAGCCAGGAGGTGATCAAAGCTGCCTGGGGCTGCCCTAGGACAAACCAGCAAAGCCATTCCCAAATCCTGGCCCCTGCACAAGACCCAGATGCTTTGGGAATGGGCAGACACCCAAATATCTGCTTGGGTGTAAGCCCTTAAAAAGCCCAGCTTGGTATGGCAAAAAAGAAAAAACAACACCACAAGCCCATTGCAGTTCATCTGGAAGGTCAGCGTTCGGCAGTGAAGCTGCCCATGGGTCAGCAGTGCCCGGTGCAGGCACCGCTCCATCCCAGTAAAACACACATTTCAAGCCCGAGCGAAGGACCAAGTACTATCAGCTCTTTCCAGAGCCACACAACCTGCTGAGGGACAAAATAAGGGGAAACCTTGAAAAACCACAGGAAGCTTAAACAGGGGTGCTGGCAAGGTGGGGTGCATGGATCCTTTGCTTGGAGACGATCTGCACATCGCAACGCCTCACCTTCCAGCCGCTCCAAATGGGAACGGGAAAACTTCAAGCCAAGTGTGCTGGGGTGGCCAAATTGCTCTTGTGTTTTCTTGATTTTCCTGAACTGCACTAAAACGAACACCTGAGATGCCCTGTGATGGATGCAGGCAATGCTGCTTTCCCCTGCAAAGCCCTTCCCAATACACTCACCCCCCTGTCCCTGCAAGGTTAAAGGGAAAATCTGCTACAGCATGCAAGGCAACGGGCAGGAGCTCTTACAAAGAGGAGGGAGCAGTGTATTTATCATGAGGCTTTCTGACTGAATAAAGTGACTCAGATAACACATGCAGGCTCTGCTCTGTGCACACTGCAGCCTGCTTGTGGCTACCCCCAGCTCCTCTGTAAATGAAGATAAAGGGGCAAATCAGTGATGGATTCCATGGGGCGCTCGGGCTCAGGGAGCCCTTCATACCCTCTGCACCCCTGCAAACCGGGGCACCCACCACTGCCACAGCACATGGACCATACGCCATTGGGGATTAGACCTGCTAGGAAAGACCAACCAGCTTCACAAGCGACTTAAAGAGCTGTGGGATTTTGCCTTGATGGTGCAGTGGATCCCGATGCAGCATCGGGGATGGAAGCACAGCAGCCCAGCTCTGCCCCAGCTTGGGCAGCGCAGCTGTTGGGGAGATAACTGCATTAACCTTGGCCAGCCCAGGTTCTCTTAACTGCTTACCTTGGGTTGATGCTGGCACCGGGGGCTAGTGGGAAAGGGCTGGGGTTTTATTAAAACCAGGCTTGTTTTTCATAAAATTGGAGATTAAACTAATAATATTACTCTGCTGCTGTATAAACCTTTACGTCCTTGGGCTTTAATAAGTTTTGCAATGGAGAGAAAGATTATCAGCTGTATTTTGGAACTAATGGAAAACAGCTTGGGTGCAGCAGCTTGGGTGAGCGCAGGAGGGAGGGGTGAAGGGACCTGCCCCCCCCACCCTGCAGCTGGCTCCTGTGCCACCCAGCACTGATGCTTCTCCAGCTGTTTTGCCAAATTCTGTTCTGACTGATGCTGAGGGCAGTGATCCCAGCCTGCTCTGAGCTACCTGCAGCAGGGCAGCTCTGCAGGAGCAAAACTACACGTACCCCACAGGCAGCGGGGACCCCGAATGTCAGGGTCTTAATGGCCCAGTTCTGCTCCAAGGTGGTGTCACTGCCACCGCAGCCACATTTCTAACCCTTCCTTGCAATCCTCACCCCGCAGCACTGCTGCATGGAGATGGGAGCACGCAAAATTCCTCCTCAAATGGAGAAGCCTTGCTCCCTCCACTTCACCTGCTGGCAGCTCCAGCTCTTTGGTGTCATACAGGCATGGGAGACACTCGGAGAAACCACGAGCAAAGCTTTGCCTAGCCAGGTCCCATGCTGGAAAATGAAAAAGGAGTTGCAATTTACACTTTAAATGAGTTAATGCTCATGAAGTGCTCTTGTATCCGTGCAGGCAGTTGTCAAGCCAATGCAACAAAATGCTAATTCAGCTCTGCAATCAATGGTGCCTTTCTTGGAAGTGGCTAGATAATTACGTCTAAACAGAAATGAGTTTTTAAAAGAGGTAAACAGCTGAAATTCATTACCTCCCTCTCCAGTTCTTTGGAGTAAATTGGTGACATTGGCAAATGCAGGAGGTCGCTGGGGGTGGCCCATGGCCAAGTTCAGGTACCACTGGTAGCCGTGATGCCTGTTTCAGGGAAGGACATGATACCACGCTCCACACTGGATTTCACTGGCATGAAGAAGACTTACAGCACCAGAGGATGCAATTATAACCAAAAACGCATCAGATGTAAGTCTGACCCGAGTTGGACGGGGGTCACGTCCCCAGCACTGACCCATGCAAGCCCCTGTGGAGGGATGTGCCTGCAGGGAACAGCAGAGCTTGGGCCAAACAGAGCTGCAGGCCACCAGCCTACCCCCTGATGCACCAGGTCTCTGAAAGGATATTTATTTACCAATGTCTTGCTTACCGAAGAAAAAACATCAGTTAGAGCTATTTGGAAAGATTGCAGCAAACTGTGGTCTTTCCTGGAGAGATAATTACTCATCTGGTTTCCCCATCTAATAAGCACACTTCAGCAATAATGAAGCCCCTCCTCAGCACCACTTACAGCTTTCAAAAGAGCATGTCAGCAAATCACCAGGAAAAAAGTCACAGCCCTGGGACGCACAGGGATGTTAGCAAAGCTTTGCGGGAAATGCTTCAAACTCAACCTCTCAGATTTTTCCCAGGTGCGCAGACACAAACAAGACCCACAACGCCCACAGTGAGCAGCCAGGCACAGGGCTGGGCTTAGCGCTTGGGATGCCCCCCCTTCCTGCAGCCGCCCCCGCCACGTGAAAACCCGAAGTGTGTTTTACTGGGAGCACACGTGCCCGACCCGGGCTCTTAGCAAGTGTTCTTGCCAGCAGAGCAGGAGAGCCGACTGGGAAAGCAGGGCTGCGGGGGGCTCTCAGACATCAGACTGGCATTCAGAGGCGAGGGTCCCGGGGTCCCCAGGGGAACACCGGCTGCTCGGGGAGTTTGGGGTCTGAGCCTCAGCCTGCTGCTGTCTGTGGGGAAGCTCCCCCTGACCCAAGCAGGATTGCAGCAAGCCCAAGGAGAACTAATACTGACCTGGATGCTGAACCGAGCGTGCGGAGGGGTTTTGGCTGCTGGCTGCTCTTTACTCTGGCTAAACGGTTATAAAAGTCAGTGGCTGTTTGCAATGGAGAGCGATAGCTACCAGCCAGAGCGAGGTGAAGGCTGCCGAGAGCCTCTGTGAACTGGCCTTTAAATTTTGATAGAAACCATCTGGACCTGAACCAGCTCCTTTTTGTGTTTGTCTCCTGAGGGTGCTGCAGGGAAGAGGCTTTTTGCTCAGAGCACTGACGGACATTTTAACGTTAAGCTGCAACAGCGATCAACGGTGTTTAGGGTTTAGTATTAGGTCAAGCACATCTGTAAACTTGACCAGCTCTGGCCCCAGTCCAGAACAGCACTTAAACGTGGCTGCTTCTGTGGATTTTGTCCAGGCTTAATGAGCGGGCAGGACAGTAAATGGGGGGGAGGGGCGGGGAGCCTGATGCATCGGGAGGGGAGGATGCAATGCTGCTGCCTGATGGCAGGGAGAGGATGGGGTCAGCACGGAGTGGTAAGGCAGGAGGGGAATCCCCAGGGGATCACCGGGGGTGTTATTTACCCATATTTCAGAGGCAAGTCAGGACCAAGGAAGTATGTAGTGACAGTAACTGATGGCACAGAGATGATTAAACAGTTTTTCAAGTTCTGCCAGTGCAGTTGTCTGTCTCAGTTTTCTCCTAAAAAGTACTACCTTGGCTTTATTTGCCAATAGCGAATGAACCCAGGGCTTTCAGCTTTAATTAGGCAGTTCTGTGGCAACGAGAAGTTGGCATCTTGAGCAGGTAGGACAGCAGGGCTGAGTGAGGAACAACCCACATCTGGTGGGCCTCCCAGTCAGTGACAAAACAAAGATAAAACAGGGCGTTCAAATAAAAGCGAAGGGCATCGCAGGAGCACGCAGCTGCAGGGAGGTTTCCAGGCTCAGCGCAGAAGCTGGAAAGGAATAAATAAGAGGCCAATGCAGCGATTCCCACCTTGGGCTGAACCTGTTCTGGGCTGTATATGGCAACATCCTTCTCTTGCATTGGAGAATTGTCCGTCATGACATGGGTATAAAACCAAACGCCAGACAGGTGGCAGTTCATGCGCAAGCACAGGGTGGCTGGGAAAAATGGGAAACGACACTCACATGAAGTGGCACGGGCAATCCCTTTGAAAAGCCTTTGCAGTGCTCCTCTGGGAGAACTCGTCTCATGGCTTCAGTACTAATGTACTCAATGTTCGAGTCATTAAACATGCATAATAAACCCAGGGAAATACCTAGACCCATTTCTCTAGGTTAGTTCTGGGCCTTTTTCAGATGTGACCGCAGGGGCCGAAGGTTTAGTTTGCTGGCAGGGGAAGGTGGTGCCGAATTGTCCTTTTGGGAGCTGCTCTGGCCTCCAGCCTGACAGCTCTGCTGCCTTCCCAGCCGCCCAGGAGCGTTCACTGGCCTCGCTTCTCCCGAAAAGGAGGACATCTCAAGGTGTGGACACTGGCACTTGAGGCTCTTCCTAACTTTTCCTTGTGTGTCTCCTCCTCCAGGGATTTTCTGGCAGCTCCAGCCACCAGCACACAGCCAACCTGGTTAAGATCCCAAGCTGCAGTGCTCTTAACCTGATGAAAACCCTTAAGACCTGGTGGTACTAAAACTCATTTAGCGTAGTTAATTGCAGCCGTAATGAACACAGATCTTGCACCCCCGTGGTTTTGATGTGATTGCTTTCTCTACCTGTTCTCATCAAGAAACTCTGGATAGGATATCCCAGGCTTGCTCTGTTGTAGCCAAGAGATGCCTTGGCTACACCTGCAGATGGGTGTGATGCTACAAGGCAATCTCCTCTCTCGGCCACTGGTCCATGGCAGTCACAGTCATGGTGGTACATGAGGTGGGCACACTGCATTGCATCCCTCACTCTGCCCATGGGTAATGCATTTCTACACACTGCTCCCTCCTACCACCCCAGCTGCTCAGCACCTGCGCTGGGAAGGCCCCCCTGTTTCTGTCAATGGCAAAGACAGAGCTCCCCAGCTACGAAGCTGCCCACGTCTGTAAAATCTTGTGTGGCACAGATTCTCAAAATCATCTGGAAGACTTACCCCACTGACCTATAGTGTTTCTTTGAGTTCAGCTGCAGCTCATGAAGCAAACCTGTCCTCTCGAAGACTTCTGTGCCCTTCTCCACGCACTGAATGGAGGTGAGAATAGCAACAGCCTTCTCTTTTGGTTTTAACATCAGGACCAGAGTTTTCCATGTTTCTCATTATAAATACCAGTTTGGGGACCAGGACATCAGCATCTCCTGTGCATCTCTGCCTCTCAATGGCTTCAGCCCACAGCCCAGTTGTACCCAGTTCTCCTGTAGCTTACTACCACACACAGGACATAACTGCTAATGAGCTGATGCTCTGGCTAAACTCATTTTTCACCATGAAGCCATTAGAAAGTTCCCAGTCTGTTTGCAACCAAAACCAAAGCCATACAGTAATAGTGCTATCCCCAACAACAACAACAAAAAAAACCCCAAAAAACAAACCCCAGAATTCTTCAAAAAAATTGCCCCTAACCAGCTCTAAGCAGCAGAAAGTCCCCAGCCTCGCAAGGGGGCTGGCCACCACTTCTACTCACGAGTCAGATTCCATAACCCACTTTTCTCCACCCAAGATGTTGCACCGTCTGTAACACCAGACTCGGCATGACAGAGCCCTCTCTCCCTGTTGTGTGTCAGGACCTGCTGGTTCCTGACTGATGGAAATGACCCCTCTCCCTGGGACAGGACATCATGGTTTGGTGCTCAGAGCTGTAATATTTAGTATTGTTCCTCTCTTGACCACGCTTTGCTGCGGCCGTCGCAGGGCTGCGGTGACAGCGAAATTTGCTTGGCTATGCTGAACAGCCAAACAACTTTTCCAGAAAGAAAAATATTTTGCTGTTTCCAGATTCTGCACTGAGTAAAAATAACTCTCAGTTCCCCTCTCAATTAGTCGAATGTCATGAAATGTGCATCTAATTGTGCCTTTCTTGCCTCAAATTATCTCTGAGAAAGCGGCTCGGTGCCCGGGAGCCCCCTGGTACGGCAGGGCACCACGCCGGGGCTGATCCCTGCGGGAGGGCAGCTAGGATGGGGGCAGCAGGGCAGCCCAGCCAGTGAGGTCTGCAGGGGGAAGGGAAAAAGGGTTTGGGGGAAAAAAGGGAGAGAAAGACATTGCAAAGGCAGAGGAAGGGAAAGCCCTGGGCCACTGTGTGTGTCTGGGGGGGACCGGAGCAGAAGTGGGGTGCAGAGCTGTACAACTTACTTCGGAGAGTAAGACTGAAAATTCAGAAGAAGCTCTAGCTCTAAGGCACGTGGAGAAATATATTTGACTTTAAAAAAAAAGAAATCCAAGAAGAAAAAAGAACGTTTGCTTGTCTAGAATTCATTAATTGCAACTGACTTAAATTTGGGAATTGTGCTTCACTGCCCAATAAACTGATGGAAAATATTTAACCAAAGAATTGATGGGGAAAGCCTGTAATGCCCATCACAGAGAGGCACACCGACACCATGTGCCCGCACGCAGCCGTGCTGCCGATGCGCAGCTCCCCGGTGGCCGCATCCCCCTCGGTGGCACGAAGCCACGTGGAGGAGGTGACACCCACGCTGGCTCCCGGGGAGCCCTACAGCAGCACTTGCTCTTAATTCTCTCTGGCTGTCGTCTCCTTTTTTTCTCTCTGGGCAATGAATAATGAGAATAAAAATGAGAGAGAAAGCGGTATGACAGTCAATTACTGCCTTTGTGATTAACCACCCAAGAGCAGCCCCTGCTCAAAACAGCACTTGATGCTCCTTTTAAGTGAAACCATTCCGCTAGATCCCACGATGGACATTTAAACAGGAAGACAAAGTATCTGCTGATTTATTTTCTTGTTTTCTTATATAATCACAGCTTCCTAAATGTTAATGACTCCACACTACACAACTGCCAGCAGTATTTGCATACGAGCCTTGCTTCTGTATGGGTGAATGCACATCGGTCTCACTAGCAGAGGTGTTGGTGTGTTGGGGGGAAGGACAATATTGCAGCGCTTGGGGCTTCTCACTGGAGGAAAGGAGCCTGCGGCTCTTTGCTGACAAAGGCAAGAAGCTCAGCTGCTCAGCCCCCGAGGGTTTCAGCATGGGGTGACAAAGCTGGGACAAAATGCAAAATGCAGCCTCTTGGGATTCAGGTCAGGAGCCGGGGGCTGCAGGGGGATGCTGAGTCTCACAGCAGCCCTGGGAGGTCCTGCCAGCCTGGACCGAAACACCCAAACTGACGTCAGTCCACCCTTTCCCTGGAAAAGAACACCAGCAAAAAGGAGAAAACTGTTTCTATGGAGAGAGGTAAGAGCTCCAAGGAAAAATTTTTTCCCCAGCATCCAATTCAAGGTTTTGTTATTCCTTATTAGCACATCAGGAAGAGCAGGATACCTAAAGCAAGGAAAGTCTCCCATATCCAGAGACTGGCGCTGCCCGCACACGTTCAAATCACACACTGAAGATACACAAAACTAACGGAACTGCCCACCCAGCACACATTAATCCAGCGCCCCGACACAGCACCGTGCCCAGATTCCAAGAAGGAAAAGCAGGATCTCTGTTCAAGGCGAGCAAAGTATTGAACCTGATTGTTTCACTGCAGATTTCTGCTTGTCTTTGCATTCATTTCCTAAAAAGACCCGATTTCTACCAACTTAGTTTTGACCAGAACGAGCACCTACCCATGTAACCCCATTTGGAGTGCATTTTCCTCCACCCAGGGCTGCTTTTGTATGTACAGAGAAATTTGCGTTGATGGGCGCAGGACCAGCACAGGATGCAGCCGGCGGCTCGGCTTTACAGTGGTGTTTGGGAAAACCACTTTGCGTCTCGGTTCCCCCATCTCTACAACCAGGAGGAAGCAAACAACCTCTTTTTACAAAGTGCTGTGAGCCCAAGTGATAGGAAAAAGTAAAGTCTAGATATCAACGTTGATTAAACTTCAGCACTTTACCCCCAAAAGTTCTGACCTTCCCCATTGTCCTCACCTAAATTCACCAGTCTGGGACCAAAGTCATTTGGCCCATCTCTTCTCCCTGGTTTTGTCCAAACATATGATAAAATCACATTACGATGACCCACGATCACCACCAGAACAAACACTGCTACAACGAGAAATCTCATTTTGGGGTTACATCAGGGTTTCAAACGAAATGTAATCTCTGCTCCTGACATTTGGGTTGCGAGGCAACCTGTCTGTATTGTAATGGCTTTCTCCAAGGCTTCTCCTGTTCTAAAGTCTCGGGGATTCCCTCTGTAATTAGGGATTCAGTTTTCTGACAGCTAAACTTTGGTGCCATACTTGGTGACCCTATTGCCACCACGAACACTCCCGCGCTCAACAGCCAAGCAAACCAACCAACCAACCCACCCACCCCAAGTTATTTTAACCCTTTGGGGAATCCAGCCAACACATTTTCCCTCCCCACAAATCACCTGCCACAGTTTTCATTGCAAAGTGCTGGCTGCGGCTGCCTGACCCCTGAGATACTTAAAACACAGCTTTTACCTACTTTTTTTTTTTTTTTTCCCCCTGGGAGAGCTGCGTCTCCAAAGAAGTTACAAGTTACCTGGAAGTTTATAGCACTGCACTGTAAGATGAGGAAAAATTTTTTTATCAGACCTTGTGCTGGTCTCGCACAGCTCAGAAGATGCCAGCCTGCGTGTTGCTTCCAATAAAATATTCTGAATGAAGGTCCCATTTAGAAATGCTTACGAATATGTATTAAATGATTATTAGAAGCAATGACTGTGCATTCTTTAAGAGCTTATTGTAAATCATCTCGCAATAAAATACAGCAAAAATAAACTCTCAACCACTGATGCTTTAATAAGCTGCAATAAAAACACATATCAGAGCCTGTAAAGCTGCTGAGCATTAACTACCTGCAGCTTTAAGGCACTAATTTAAGTCTGTTCAACACCTTCAGCCTGCAAACACTTGGGCACCCCTCGGGGAGCTGGGAGCAAGGGGATCTGCTCCTGTTCATGGGTGCTCAGCCCCACGGGACCCCTGGTCAGGCAGGAGCAGGACCCCCCCCCCCGCCTGACATTAAAAGGCTGGCAGTAAGGGAAACCTGGAGCATCCCAAGTGCTGGGAAAGGAGAGGTTGTGCAGGGAGGGCCAAGCACCAGGCAGAGCCACCGGTTGCACGAGAAACTTGCTCCTGATAAATTTGCTCCAGGTGAAACTGCAAAGCTGCTGTGTTTTTTCTGCACAAGGATCACAGCACATCTGAGCCCTGTGGCTTGGACAGTGGGCAATGATGGTCAAGTTTGGGGCAGAGGGAAAGAGTCAGGAGCCATCCCAGCGGATCTGCAGCCCTCCCAGGGCTGGGGCTGAGCCTCCTGGATGTAAGAGTGGAGAACAGGTTCCCATGTCACCTTAAAACCAAAACACCAGCAGACAAAGGCACCTCCCCGCACACATCCTGGTTGCAGACAGCCCCAGTCTTTTCAAGCATTTTACTCCCACAAACACCCCTGTCCTGTGAATGAATTCTGCATGAGCAACAGCTTTTGCCTCCTTCCCAAATACAACTCTGGGATACACCTAAAAACACTGGGGTGCAAACGGGAGCTCTGCTCGCCCCTGTGCAAAGTTCCCCCAGCCAAGCTCCCAGGAGCCACCCAGGCAGCTGCTCTGTTCATCCCCTTCTTGCTTACTGATGGCAAGGAATCATTCCACTGAATCATTTTATGGTTTATTATTTCTAGCAAGCCTGAGAAAAGAAATCACTTCATTTAACTCAAGAGATCTGCTGTGCCTGTCTCTCGGGGACATCCATACCGCTGCATCGCATCTCAGCTGAGCTGAGCCACGGGCGCCTCTGCCTGTGGGTGCTGCCCGTGTCGCTAGTGAACCTGGTACTACCTCGAGATTTTTACCTCCCTCTGGGAAATCACAATTGGGTTTGAGTTCTTAAAATTAATGGCTGGTGCATCCCTCGGTCCCTGTTTGCTGAGAGCAATCTGCAAACACAGTGAGAATGAGCAGCACAGTCCACTGACATTTCCCCGCTTGAGCTCTTCTCCTTTTTCTGGTTTCTTACTTGGCAAAACAAGTTTCCACAGAAGATGGCTGGTTGGGTAGCAATAACAAAATCTGGGTTGCCAAAAAAAGGAAGACGAAATTAAAAGGATTTTCACCAGTCACTGACTGGGAATCGCGAGATGCTTTGGTGGGAATCTTCCTTCCGATCCATCCTGGGTTCCATTCTGCTGATCGGTGGCTCTTTTACCCTCTCTGGAAAATTTGTCCATGAAGTCCACTTGTACAGAAAGGACAAACCCCACAGCCAGCAACATCCCGTGCTGGGCTGGTTTCTGTTTATCCCAATCACTGCTTGCTGCTTGGGAGCAAACTTCTGACCTTTTAAATTGCCAAGAACTCCTAGATTACACCGATAACAGTTAAGAGCTTTTAAGGAAAAGCTCCTGGTGTTTGTTTCCAAGGCCCCTTCGATCTCCGGGCTGCCCCTGTAACTGTTTGCTGGGGATTTCAATAGGACACCACCAGTTTTTTCAGCTCCTCCAAGGAGATGGGGTCGGAGTGAAGGGGGAGGCAGAGCATGGGCATCGCCGCCATGCCAGGGTCACTCAGGAAAGCCCCAGCGCTCGGGTCATTTTCAATTAAATTATCAGGAGGATTGCAGCATCCTCCTCTGGTGGGGGTGAGAGAGGAGCAAGCCAAATGCCTAGCTATTTTGTAACCCTAGTTTTTATGAGACTTTATTGCAAGCTGTTCTGAAAACAAACAAACAATCTGTAAGAGCAGAGGAGCTGGCTGAAATGCTGACGGCTGCCTTCGGTTCCAAACAGAAATGGGAAATACCTGCAGACTGGAGCAATTTGCTCCAAGTAATTTTCACTGAGAGACAGAACGAGGTTTCAGCAAAGCAAAGGGAAACACAGGGCAGGTGGCTCATCAGAGCCGCTTTCATGTTGCAAAACTACCTTCCCTCCATCATTTCTCTGAAGAGGGAATTTTGCCTTGCAGGGAGGAGCGGACCGTGCCTGAGCCTGGATGCCAAATTGCATTTTGATGATACCTTTCATTCCCCAAATGAAAAGGACTGGAACAGCAGCTGTAATTTAGCCCTGGTTGCTGAGCCCACCCGATGGAGAAGCTGCCCCACTGCTTCTGGAAAGCCCCCCCCCCTTCCTGCCACCCCTTGCTTTTCTCTGCAGGAAGGGTTTCTATGGGGGGAAACCAACCCAGGGAAGGAAAATGTGTTGAAATTATGCAAAAAGCTTTCACAGCTGAGAAGAGCAGCCCTTCATCTATGCTGTCATCTGCTGTTTAGAGGTAAGCAAGCCAGTCCTCTGTGCGCCCGGGGACACCAGCAAGAAGCTGCCCAGCACGGCTGACCGGGACTTACAGGCAAGGAAGGGTCATAAAAGCACCAGATGTTAATGGTGAAATCATTAACCAGCATCAGTTGTAGCCCAGCACAGGACCTGCACAGCACTGAAGCATCATATGTTCCCTCCAGGACTAAAACAATGCTCTGTCAAGTATTACAGCACAAAACTTGCCTGGCTTCACCTGAGAACCAGAAGTCAAGCATTATTCCCTCAGAAATAGGTCTCCCCGAGATCCTAGTTCCAGCAAACAGCAGCAGCAGAGCGTCCATTCGAGGCAGGGCTATAACGGCACACAGGGGTGGCACTGGGCTGTGCAGGAGGCACCACCGGTAACAACCAGCATCAGAGAGCTTTGCATTTCAGCTGCAGCGCTGCCTTCACCAGTTAGCACTCTGGTAATTGATTAGGCCAGTCTCGATCACCAGCAGGCTGATCTGATATTTGTCTGGCCCGAAATGGGGGGATGCAGTAAAAGACATTTTCTGCAGTCAGGAATTGCGCTAAAGCTCCTTGGGCAGGAGTCTCCTGACTTTCAGCACATGCTGGAGATGATCCCATGTTTCTTGCCCAGATGACCAGACGGGCTGAGGGGTGGCTGTGATGAATGGTCCCAATTTACCTGGACAAAAGAAGCCACTTTTGCATGTTATGGCCAACTTGCACTGCAGGCACTTTGCTAAAAGGTGGTGTCAAGTCTGAGGGCTGGGGATGCTTCAAGGCATCAAAAGACCCTGATAACAAAATCAGACAAAAACCTAGACCCAGAAATCCTCTGTGCCCTTCATTTTCGGCACTTACATAACCTGATGGACGAACCAAGTGAAGAGCAAAGGGCTGCAGAGTGGGGCCTCCTGGCCCCCACGTTCCCAGCCCAGACTCACGGACGGATAGCTGTGACAAATAGTCACATTTTGAGGTCTCCATCCAAGCACCCAACCTGCCGCTGCTGACCGAGCACCATGCGTATGCCCCCGTGTGATGGCACCAAGCTGGCATAAGCATGAATCAGATTTATTGTCTGAAAGGCAGCACAGCGGGAGGCTGGAAGCCGATGCCTGGGGACGGCTGATAGCGGAGCAGCCGTTTCACCTCTGTTGACGGCACAGCCCATCAATCCTGCAGAGTGGCAAACGCAGAACTGCCTCCATATCTATATTAACCCACGCTAATGTGGCAGCCCCGGACAGCACCGGCGTACAGCTCAATCAAAGTGTCAGAATATGAATGAAATTAGGATTTGATGAAATTGCATTTACAGCGTAGCAGTGACAGCAAGGGCATGTGCATCTGTATCCTCTTCTCATCTCCCATGCCTCACCAGAGCAGTCGGAGATAAATTTGCTGAAGGCTCCAGGAGCTCAGCAGTAACAATATATCTCACTTTTCTGTCTTTCATGAGGACACAGCGATGGCTTGTTCAGGAGAGCTTAGGAGATACATGCTGTCAATGAAACCTAAATATCTGCCCATGCTTCCTGAAACGCCAGAGACTGCAAAGAGAAGGGAACAGAAGAAGAACAAACTGCTCAAATCCTGGATCCCAGCAGAGCTACGCTCCTGGACCTGCTGCCCTGCCATCCTCACCAGGATGGTGCTGGTTTCCACCAGCAAAGTCATCAACCCAGAAGCCCTGGTGAGGGGCTGCTAAGAAGATGAGGCTGCACCACGGATGATGAATCTTGGCTCAGGAGCTTTTGCCCAGGGATCCGCTGCCCTGCATACACGTGCCTGAAACCTCAGTGACCAGCTCAAGTTCCCCATCGCTCTTGTTAAAGCCTCCAGTTCAATTTAGCAACATGCATTTAGCACAAGATTAAAAACCTGAGTTTTGCACCCTGCAGTCTGCAGGCACAAAGCGAAAATGCTGCTGAGATAAACACGTGGCACAGAGCCCTCCACAGCCACCATAAATTCTTTTGAAACATTAATATTAATTATTAACTATGTTCCACTGCATTATCTCTTCTCATCCCCTTCAATGCAACTTCCTTGTCTCGCAGATTTGAAAGTGAGTATGAGTGGCATAAAACGTTAATACTTGGGGACAACATCTAAGTAAACAGATAAAAGCATCCCACCCCTTCCTTTATCCGTCTCATGATTTATTCTGTTTTTGCATCTGCCATACAGTTGTTTTGCAATGACAAAGTTGCATCTTTCACAAAACACAGAAACACAAGTCCACTTTGAGTCGTGACTAAACAGTCCCTTGAAGGATTAAAAATAAGGGAAAAATCTGAGGTTTTCTTCCCTGCCAACCAAATTCAGTGTATTAAAATCTGAGATGAAGGCCACGGCAGCAAAGAACATTTTGGAATGGCAGAAAGTATGTGCCAAAGGAGATGTGGTTGTTTCAGGGCACAGGGGTGGTCAGGGATGAACTTTTTGTTGTTGTTTTACTCCGATTTGAAGAAATAGCTTGAAACAGTCAGAACAGACTTGGACTAAATCACCACGGGGTAGATCAGAGGTAGACCAGGCATCTGCTGTGCATGCACTGGATCAATTCAAAGCCCGTTGTCCCTCTTCCCAGGCTCCAGAAAACATGGTTTTACATGGCTCAGACTTCCTCGGGCACCACATTACTGGTTCAAAAAACCAGGGTACACCATTCATTTAAAAACTAATCAGCAAGATAATCCCCCCTGCACCAAAAGAGAGCAGATGTGGCTGACCCACGGCAAAGAGCAGTTTGCAGACGCAGCGGGACACACCGTGGCTGCAGCTCACTGAAGCTGATCCCACAGAGTCATCAAGTCCTCCTACTTCAGATGTTTTATCAGCATCGTCATCAGAAGGGAATGACTTTGGTCTCTCCCTCTCGGCAGCTCTTATCTGCCCTTTGCATTGCTCGAGCCCATTGCTTGTTTGTTTGCTCTCTCTCCAGCTGGAGACAGAGCTTGAACTGAAAAATATTTGCATTCCAGTTCAGAGTCATTGCAAAGGCCTCCAGACCTCTTCTTCCTAAGACCTGGAACATCTTTGCGTTTAAGACCTTATTGGTTGCAGAAAACCTAAAGAAACCCCTCAAAGCCACTTGTCTGTGGTGCTCACGAACAGGGCATGAATTAAAATGCATATAAACCCTGCAAGCCCTCGGGCTTGGGTGAAGCAATCCCATCTGCCGCTCTCGGTGCATTTCTACCCTCGTTATTTCTTTAATTGAAGTGGGATTGCTCCATTGTGGCGAGAGGAATGCAAAAGCCTGCTACCCTTTCAAGGAATCCCAAGAATATTTGCAAGGGAGCTCTGTTTTTCCTTGGTTTGCAAGAAGCTCGTGCCTACTGAGCAATTTTACTAAAAATACAGGGAGTGTTTTGACATTGAATGGTGCCAGAAATACACCCCGGCCACAGTGTAACAGGGGAAGCATATGCTAGGCTCCGTTTCAAGGTCTTCTCCAAAAGCTGGGCTGGGAGGTTGGGGGTGGAGAACGTGCTTTAAAATAGCGTTTTGCAAACTTCTGGGGAGGTTATTGGCAATAGAACATGTAATTCTGGAAACATCTTAGCAATTAAAAGTGACTAACTGCAAGAGAAGGATTTCCCCCGTTACCTCATTTGGTTTTATCAATGCGGTGCCTTCCCCTGCTTGCACCATGCCCTGCACCTCACCGCGTGCAATGCCCCACGTCCCCGCGCGCCTGCACCATCAGCCTTCAGCTTAATTGCTTCTGACAATCTACCCATCACTACCTAATCACTTGTCATCTTTAAGTGGCAATTTTGCCTTTCCTTTTTGTCCCCCCACCCCCTCCACAGTACATCACCAACTCAATTAAAGCTTAGCTGTAAAAATTAACACCTGTATAGATAGAGACAGAGCTGGATCCAGCAAAGGGGCTTTGCTCCCTGATCTGCGGAGCACGGCTCCGGTGGGCACCCGAAGAGCGATCCTGCATTCTTGCTGTTCCCTATATTTCACCGCAAGCAGCTGAGTTTCATGCCATGGAATGCTTCCACCAAGAAACCCCCTCAAACGTGGTTTGTAGCTTTGTACCAAGTTTAGCATCTCTCCTGCAGCGTCCCCCTGATCCAGTTACAAACGACAAGGTCACAACGAGCTTTTGCAAACAAGTTTGCAAAAAAGATGAGCTGAAGCAAACGGGAGCTGAAGCCCCGTGGGCAGGAGAGGAGGCACCGTGCCCCGGCTCCACAGAAGGGCATCTCGGCTCTTGATTTGCAAATTATTACAGCCTGGCACTCTCAGATTTCTTTGTAACTGTGGGGTGCGGGTCTCCATGTAGCACACAGGAGGGGAAATAGCAACACTGCAGCCTCCCTAGTCTCGTCATTCCCAAGGTTTGGGTAGGAAAAAAGGGCAGGAGCCGTTGGGCTTTTGTTAGGGACCCAAGCAGGGAGGAGGAGAGGAGAGGACACGAGGAAGGGGACTTCAGTTTCTCTGGTGTTTTATCTAAATTGAAGGTTACAGACTGACAGCTCCAAATGAGGAATTGCTGAATGTTGGCCTCCTCACTGTCAGAGCCTAAGAAAGTGTGACAGAAGTGGTGAGTGTGAATTTTAATGTTTTATTTTGCCTGATCTTGGGAAAGCTTCCCTCGTTTGCATTTGAATTTCCTTAGTAAATTATTCTGACTTCGCTCCCCCCTTCCCCCCCGCCCCCGCTCCAAGGAACAACATCTGGAGTGTTACAACAATCCCTGCAATTTTTAGGTACTTCTGAAGGATGGGAATGGGTAAGGGGCAGCCCTGCTGACTGACCTAAACAGCAAAAGCCACCCCTGTGTCCTGAAATCTGCTATCAGCAGCCTTGTGCAGCACAGATCAAATGCCATTTAGAGGAGTTTGGGGCTTCAGCAGGACCTCAGCAGAGCTCAAAGTGCCTTCAGAAAATTGAGGAATGTCCCCGTTCTGCCCTGACTGAGCAGCTGCCTCCTCCCTGCCAGGCTCTCGCTCCACACAGGGATGCACACTCAGCAAGGGGCTGGAGAACATGGCTTGGCATTAGCCATAAGAAACAGGGCTGCCACCGCGGTCCTTGGCCTCAGCCGCTTATCAGCATCGTGCCTGGCCCGCTTGCGCTGCTTCATTACATGGTTCTGTGCCAGGTTCCTCAACCTGCAGGGCTTCAAAATTCATTAAAACCTTCAAGGAGTCCCAGCAAAATTAGGACTAAATCTATATGCTAAGGCTTGCAGGTGGGTCAGGGTTCTCCTGCAGCACTCCCAGTATTCCCAGCCCCTTGCCAAGGCTGCAGCTGCCCAGGGACCTTCGCCCAGTGTCTCGCTGTGTTGGGCGCTGATCTGAGGACCTGCGGCTTCCAGGCAGGGCTCAAAGCTCCGCTGAACAGCCCGCCTGCCTGCCGTTTTGGCAGAGGGCTGGTGTTAGCAGTGAGCCAACAGCCACCATGGGGTACAGCTGACTGTATGCAGTTCTCAAGCTAGCTTGACCGGGTGCAGAAACACAGCAGAGCTCGAGCCCCCCAGCATGGTGTGTCTTATAGCACACCCCCTCTCATTTTGCTATAAACCTGTATATAACATATAATCACTGTATGCATCTTCCAATCTAATTTTTTTTTTTTTCCCCAAAAAGAAAAACCACCTAGCAATGGTGTTGCAATCACCTAAGGACAACTAGCTGTACTGGCTGGGGCCAAACAGATCAGTACATACAAATGTAAGCTCAGCAGCCAACCCATTAACTTCCAAATCAATTCAGGTGAGCACTCAGGGAAGGAGTTTTCGCACCTCCCATGCTGCGCCTTGCCAGGTATCCCTCCCCCCAACTCCTCGCCCTTATCTGGTAAGAGGCTTTGCTGAGACAACAAGATTTGAGCCCGTTTTATGCACTAAAATGCTCATGTTGCTGATAAGACTCAAACCGACTTACCAAAACGCATTACCATGAGCAAAGGGGAACAGCAACATCCATGGAAGAGAAAAATCTGTGGAGGTTTATGAGATGCACCAGGACAGATCTGGCTCCAGCAGTCTGGGACCTGCCAAGTGCTGGAGGCAGGGCTGGCACTCGAGGTAACACCGTTACATGCTCGCTCTGCTCCTCACCCATCACTGGGTGATATTTCACTTTGTTTACTAGGAATTGTTAACAGAGTGAAAGCAATAAACCCAATAATATAGAGAGTGAAGTGGTATGTGCAAGGACATATGCTCAAGAAGTTTCTGCAAAGTGGGGCAGCAGTTTCCAGCCCTGGACCTGAGTTTTCACAGAACAGACTATCACCCAGCAACCCTTTGCAACCCTGCATTTGATTGGGTTGGAAGAGAAACCCAGGAGTGATCGTAAAAAATTGGGGTTATTTTCACACATTTCTGTGGAGTGAGTTTTCTAGCTCTCCTGTCACTTCCACAGAACAGTAATTGGATTCCCCAGACTTTATCAATGTCTGTGAAATTTTGAGACGCACAAAACACATCTTTTTTACCAGCAGTTTCTTAAGCCAGCATAGCACTATCAAACTGGGAGCAGCTGACCCCAGCCCAGAGCTGGACCCAAGCAGCAACACAAGGCTTCTGCACGGCCCACTGCTCCTCCATCCTTTCCATCACCTGCTTTTTCTTTCTCCCTAAAATTGCTGGTGGTTTTGGTTGCAGCCTCCACTCGGGAAATGGCAACCCAGACAGCCCTTTGGCCATCGCTTGATTCAGAGAGCTGAGATGTGGAAAAGAAGCTATCAACCCCATATGGATGTGTCCACATGGGCAACCATGCAAATGCCTTTGGGCAAAGCATCCCACCCCTGCAAAGCTGCTCAGAAGGGCTGGAGACAATTTCCCAGTTGCACAACCCTGGGGAGAAAGGTCAGGTCCTTCGCACCCTTACAATTCTCTTTTTCGACAGCTCCCATGACCATGTCATCATTTTTAACACCAGAGTGACCACATTTGAGTGGTTTCTGTGGAAGATGGCTTCTCACACCCTGGTCTGCTCAACGTGCTTCAAAAAGCCACAGAGGAACAAGATTGTAATGGAAGGGAAGCGAAAAGCCATTTTCATCAAGATAATACTGCAGTTACAACAGCCACGCTCCAGCTCAGCACACCCCTCCAGGCTCACGGCAGAGCACGCGACTGGCCGGCTGTGTCGTTGGGATAAAAGCAATGACCAGTTTTAAGCCCTGCTCCAGCCCTGACCTGTTGCCATGTTAACTCATCTCCATGAAAGCCTTAAACGCAGCCCTTGTCATCCGACCGCTTTTGGATGGAGCAAGCGGCGCCGACTTTTCTGCCACGTCACCCTGGCGATTTACTCCCCATAATAGCCTTATCTTTTCCATGGTGTTTCCTTTTTCTGGGTTAAGATTACCGAATGAAAAAGCGGTAGCCAGGTCTAATTCATTGAACCAACTCATTTCCACAGCTCTTACTCCACACTCCGCTTCAGATGAACAACGAATAAGCTTAAAGAACAATACTCACTCTTAATTAAATGGTGCTGCAAAAAATATGCATTGGTGTTGGACCATGGCCATGCTGCTTAAGATTTATTAAATTTGACAGTTTAATATGCTCTGAATATCCCTGCTCCTTCGTAAGTAGTGCTCAGAAAACAGTTTAAATATGCTTTCAATTTAATTATACTTCATGCCTACTTCCCTCGTTGTCAGCAGAGCGGTGTGCCACGAGCTGATCTTGCCGGCAAAGCTCCTGCTCAGACAGGAGGGCAGTAAAGCTGTGCCAGGTTCCAGCAGCAGCCACAGAGCAAAGCAGCGCCGATGTGAGCCGGCACATCCCCAAGGCACGTGGAGGCTGGCGGCCACAGTGGCCACCTCCACGTAGCCTTGGCCAAGGCCACCGAGGCTGCCCTGCTGGCAGGGTCCTGGCAGCTCACGGTGCCATGTCGGTGCCAGGAGCAGCCGCTGCAGCCACGGCAGTGCTGAAGCTCTGAAATGAGCTGCTGGACTGGGGCCAGCATCCTCCCACCATTGGCAGCTGCTGGCATTTCCCAGCTCAGAAACGCACTGGGAGATGAACGGGCGCAGAGCCCCATCCTGCACTTATAGACTCACTTATTGTGCTTCCCTGCGGCACCTCGATTTCTGCTCTAAAAGGGAACCCGGTGTCCAGACCTACCAACCACGAGATGTGCTCTTGATTCAACAAAATACAAGACATACGCCTCACTTCAGTGCTTAACATGCCATCCACCTGACTGCACGCTAAGTCAAGGCTTCAGAAATTAAACACATGGTTAAGAGAAAAGGTCCCAATGAGTGGTCTCAGAATTCATAGAAATAAGGACTTGAAAATAATTCCTCCCTTCCCCAACTGCTTGGACATGTCTTTGAAAGTTGACAGCGAAGAGACAAAGCTGCCAGCACTCAAGTCACTGATAGATTAATTATTCCCACGTTTAGAAGAGAGATACCTAATTTAATCAAACACACTTCAGAAAGCACTAATTGCTGTAGAAGTGACTATCATTTACCTAAAGGGCAGCTACACTCAGAGAAGCAGAAGTGGCTTTGCTTTCACCCCACCACCATCGTCTTCCATTATCTGACAGCTACTCATGACATCACAGACGTGGACAAACTGCCCCATAATTATGAACCATCTTCCAGAGAGCCAGGAAAATAGGCAACTGAAGCTACACCACAACATTTCCCTTTGGTTCTGTGAGCTAGTGGCAGACCTGGCAATGAGTGATGGCTTGAGGGAAACTGCCTCCCTTCCCAAACGGATGATGAGCTTTGGGGATGCAGGCGGAGAGTCCTGGTCCTAAGCCTGGAAGACACACGCACCCTTGCCCGGTCCCTCACGGTTGAAGACAAGCACCGTCGGGGAAAGACCTGAAAAATTACATTTTTACTGATACAGGAGGAATGTGGATTTGAAGAGCTTTGGTGATATCAAGACAGACGTGTGAGTTTATGCAAGCAGACATAATAAGCCCAATCCCTAGATTACTTTCCACCAGTGGAGGATTTTGGCTTGTGGCTTTCTCTCGTCTGTGAATTACGACTTCCTTTTACAACGCCCTGCTATTACAAGGAGTGGCAATAACAACAAGGAGGCACTTCATTCTTCCTATCATCTTATTCTCTCTGCTGCTTTTACGGGTTTCTGCCCTGCACAGTGGATTCATCACCTCGCTGTGCCACGGGCTCAGCTGCTGGCACATCCCTGCAGCACAGCACCTTGGAGCACCTCGGAGCTGCCAATGGGTTTATCCTATAGCACCTTACGGAAAGCTACTTTGGCAGAGATTATCCGCTGGTTAAGCACAAAGAAAGCAGGACATAATGAGGTTGAGTGACTGGCACAAGATCACACAGGGAACTAATCGCTTCTGGGTCCTCCCTGGGGGCTTCAGCATCTGCCTTTCAGAGCGGAGCATGTGCATGAGGGCAATGGAGGGAGGACAGGAGATGCGACAGTGCTGGCTGTGCGATCCCAAGAGCTTTGCAGAGCGGTTACTTAATGGTGGACAAGTCCCCAGCCATAGTGATTCAGCAGTCACCCCACTCCTCCAACCACTGGACACCAACATGCTTTGAAGCAAGGAAATCCTGCGACATTAAGAGCTCCTGCATCACAGGCAGGGAACACGGCACAGCTTAGAGCAATAGATCTAGGGATGGGGCTAAAACCAATTGAAAAAGGCTCCTCTTCTCCACCCTTTAATTATGGAGCACTTATACTACAGTGACCTTCAGGGAGAACAGGAGTTGAACTAAGGACTGCCCGAACTGGCCACCAAAATTCTTCCTTTTATGGCCCAGCAGCCTCACACAGTGCTAAATCCAATATTCTTTGGGAAACTGAATTGCCCAGTGTTGTCATAGGCTGTCCTTATTTAATCACGTTAAAAGCCATGGAGATAGTATTATTCTGGATTAGAGATGAATAAGGCTTTTAAAAACAAACTCAAACCAAACCAATCTGCTTATAAAAAAAAGCATTACAATAAGTAAAAGTCAAATTGTTGCTATCAAATGCATTCTAAACCAATAAAACTTGTAAATGCAGAACTGTCGGGCCATGAAAGGGCTTGTGGAGGAGACAATCTTTCCCCAAGTTGCAGCATTTATACATCATTTATAGCATGATAAATGACAGACAGCAAGTAATTTGGGTCAGTGCTTAAGACATTAAACCATTGCTGCAAACCTTTGGATTTAACAAGCTTTGGGACTTAGCAGGCACGGGATAAAGCAGCAGAAGTTTATATACTTCCAGGGACATTCGTTCTCCCTGCTACGCTGCACCTTGGAAAGTCCTGTAATACAGCACCTCGGTCCCTTTTTGGGGCCGTCCCTTGAATGGAACTTGATGAACAGGGTGAAGATGAAGGGTGACATTTTCAAACTGCCAGGAGATTTAGGAAGCTGAGCCTTGCTGGAGGTAACGTATGCACTTGCAACCAACCCCGGCGAGGCTTGTGGCCCTTGCAGACCCTGGCGAGAGGCTGTGGCTGATGCAGAAGCATTTCTGAAAAACCACGGTGGAGTAAAACAAAGACAAGAAATTAGAAGTTCTGATTTCCCCCCGTTATGGTTTTGTAGATTATTTTGACGAGGTTCCTGTAGCTCCCCGGTGCAGTACTGATACCAGTATGGAATTATTCACTACTGGCATGTGCTACTGATGCATGAACAGAAGCATATTTATATTTTTTTCACTTTTTTTAAAGTCATTATGGGCAGACGCTACATGGGACAGACCAAAGCCTTTGGAGCAATGCCTCATCTTTGTGCAACACTAAAACAGTTGGACTCTGCTACTTCTGATATGCTACAGAATAGCATGAAGTAGTGTGGGGAAAAAAAAACTCTCTGCAGAAAATTCCCAACAAAAAGCTTTGAATTCTTAAAGGAAAGTTCTGAAATACCCAATGACACCAAATTCAGAAAACAAAAAGTGTTCGTTTTATCAATCCCCTTCAGGATTTTTTTAATTGACACATTTTGGAAAAGCATATACATTAATTGAGAGCAAAGAAACCGATTCTATTCAAAAAAGATTCACTAGAAAACTCACTGGTCCTGCAGTCCCCGAAATTGCCTTTTACTTCAAAATCTTGGCTCACCCTGTGCCTGCAATACCGCAGAATGGCAGTGGTTTGATTTTACAACCAACACTTGTTCTGGTGCTCAGATCATCAATTTAAAAGCACTTTAAGACTGCCAGCTGATGTACATCAATATTATATATTACTTTTATCGGCAACAAGTGTAACGACACTGAAAGCCCTACTGTGACGCACACGAGGCATCACAAGATGCCTTCTGCAGGGAGGCTGGAGAGAAGTTAGCAGCGTCCTTGGCCATATGGCTGGGATATAAAGCTCCTCCTAAAGCTGAGGCTTGGAGAAAGCCCAACTCCATTGCAATTTAATCCAGCTCGCTGGGTCCCTGGTTGTTTACCTGATGGGTAGGAGCAAAGCACTCCGGTCCTCACTGCAGCGGGGCAGCAGCATTGGAGCCGCCTTGAATGCCCAATGACCGCAGCATTGCAACATGATGCTGGAGGTGAGACCTGCTCCTCTGGATGCTGCTAAATGATGGGAACCCACAGAAAGACATTTTCTTAATTCTTCAGTATAAAAGGAGAAGGTATTAAATTCCTTCTTATAAATCATAAAATATTTCAAGCTGGAAGGGACCCATAGGGATCACAGAATGGTTTGGGTTGGAAGGGACCTTTAAAGGTCAGCTAGTCCAACCCACTGCCACAGGCAAGGACCCCTTCCACCAGCCCAGAGTGCCCCCAGCCCCGTCCAGCCTGGCCTTGAGCCCTGCCAGGGATAGGGCATCTACAGCATCTCTGGGCAGCCTGTGCCAGTCTTTCACCACCCCCATCTTAAAAAATTTCCTCCTTATATCTAGTCTGAACGTATCCTTTAGTTAACGTACCCTCTTTTAGTTTAAAACCATTCCCCCTTGTCCTTTCAAGGTGTCCTACACCCTGCTGCTCACAGGGAGTCTCATGCTGCATCTGTGCACGCCTGGCATAGCTGTTGCTCCGGCAGCAGTGCTGGGTGCACGGGGAGATGGGTGCATGGGGCAAACTACCCCTGGAGCTCACTCTTCAGAGACGCTCTGCCATGTTTGTTGTTCAGAGATCCCAATCACCCTTTTGCTCACAGGGAGTCACCCCAGTTTCAAAAGCTGGTTTCACACCAAAGAAAAGAGAAACCCAGCACAGAGCCAAGAGCTCTGGCCAGCAGATGTGTGTGTCCCTGCGGCCGCCGAGCAGAGCATCACTGCCACCGCTGAGCTCCGGGGCTGCTTGTTTTAACATGGGTTTACAGGGGAGTCCCACAGCCCTCACCTCTTCTGCTTCTGCTGCCTGATGGAGCTTGTACAATTAATAAACCCCTCTCCAGCTCTTCCAGTGAACCCCCAACCACACATTGGCACAGGCTCAGCCATTCAAAATGCCATTTACTCCCACCAATATTCAGCAACAGTGAGGATTTGGAGACCAGCTTGACATTTGTGATGATTTCTACTTAAAACATTTCGGAACTTAGACATTCCTATGGGTTCCTGTTCAGCCAAGCACTTAAGCATGTATGCAACATTAAGCGTTTCAGGCTAAAAATCTGTCGGGCTGGACACACGATAAGCTAAGTGCTTTCTGAAACCCTAATCCTGCCATACTGTACCAAGAGAGACCCACAGAAGCTTTTCAATAAAGTAAATAATGGTGGTGCCCAGCCACCTCCTCTCCGCTCCGTCAATAAGTGATGCAGATGGAGCTGCAGAGATGGGAAATCCCATTTGCGAGCCATAAAGTTTGTTCTCGCTGGGAAGGGCTGAGGATGCATGCCTCAGCTCCCCACCACTAGCACCCCAACACCTGATGGTGGCCGATGCATGTGTTTTGGCAGGGTCAGCGAAAGGGGGACCCACTGGAGGCACTTTGGCTCGGATCCGGTCAGCAGCAGGGTGCTGGAGCAAAACTCCAGTCAGTGATGCACAGTCTCGCTGGTTGGTCCAGATCTGGGGTGGCAGAGAGGACACCCCACTGCCCTGGTGATGCGTGCAGCTCCGCACCAGCTGGGATTTACTGTTCCCTCCCCTGGGATTTTACAGGGGTCTCCAACAGTGCAGGAGGAGTGGGAGGACTTGCCCAGCCACGCAGCAGTGCTGGGGCAGCATCCATGTGTCTGGCAGCAATGCAGCCTCCATGTTCCACCCGACCCAACTCCCTCCCACCCCGACATCCCACTTCAGCCACCAAACCCACCAGGTATTCCTGGGGGCTTTGGCTCTGAAAGCCCCAAGCGCTGCGCACCCACGCAGTAGGAAATTCAGGTGTTCATGAGAGCATTGTGGGAAGCAGAGCAGCAGCAGATAAACGCAGGAAATACATCTGAGGGCAATGCTCTTGTGCCCGTCCTCTAGCTCAAGGCTTTGCTTCAAAGCACCTGGGAGCAGCAGAGGGACAGGGACAGTTTATGGAAAACATGGGCAGAGTTTGGGCTTTCTCTTAGCTCCCAGCCTCCGAGCCTGAGCTGATCTTAGTCCTCAATTTGGCCTGTTAATAATGGATTTCCATGTTGGTACTGAACTACCACGGTGCACATGAGATGCTGCAGGGCAGGACCCTGGAGCTGGGGTGTGACAGAGCAGGGGCAGCCCTTTGCACCCCATGCTCCGGGCTGACTTCCACCCCTGCCACGCCGCTGAGCTGCACCGCTAATGCAAAGAGCTGTGGTGCTAATGCAAAAAACTGCACCATCCCGGCCTCATGCATCCCATCCCCATATTCATCTTGCTTCCCCAAACCCATTTCTCCTGGCGGGGGAGCCAGCAGCAGCCCCAGGCAACACGCTCTGAACAAACGGGTCACCTGGGCTCACACAAGTGTGATTCTGTTGCTGTGGTTGCTGCTCACCAGCCCCTTTGGAGAACCAGGGAAACAAAACAACATAGAAACCAAAGATTGCCTCTGTTAATGGTCAGGGACCTTGCTGCAACGACACAAATGAGGTTTTGCTTCCTAGTTGGAGAAAACATTTCTGACTGCTTTAAAGTCTGCTCTGGCAAGTGGCTCCTGGTCCCCAGGGAGGTGGAGGTGCTGGCCGTGCCCCGTGCTCCAGCAGCTGCTGGGGGACAAACCATGCAACCCCTTCCATGGTGGGCACAGGGACGGGCTGCTGTAAGCCACCTGCGCCCAATATTTCCTCCTATATTATAAAACACGTTCTGCAGCATCGTAACCAATATCAAAGCTGACTTTAAACACATATTTACTGTGCTGAACAAATACCAAGCAACCCACTGGTGGACTAGCAATAACACTGCCACCTTGTGAGACCTTGCAGGGATAACAGACAGGCTGGGGGTTAGGAGGAAAAATCCACATTACGGGTTTCAAGAAAGGTTCAGATAGAAGAGGGTGAACTAATGCAGGAGAGGGCACAGAGCAACATGCAGAGCACAGGGGAGCCGTGTCTCTCCCTCCCATGGGAAACTGTGAGCAGACATCCCACGCTGGCTGCAGTGCACACCTCTGAGTCCTGCCACGAGAGCAGGGAACTGCGAAGTTTGGGGCTAATGATGTGATTAAAATGAACTGGCAAGAGGTTGCAGGCACCCAATTCAGACTGCAGGGACGGAGTTCACATCAAAGCGGCAAGCTTGGAGTTTGCAGGAAGCAAAACCCAACAGAAACCCTCTGGGGGTAAAAAGCTAAGTGGAGGTAGCTGTCAGGTGGGATACGTGGGCCAAAAACCCCCACAGCCTGAATGTGCAAGCCTTCACCTTAGCGATATGTTTATCCTAAGGTCAGGGATGCTATTGGGGCAGTGGCAGGAGCGGGGTGGCTGCAGGCACCGCTGCCCTGCAGCCAAGGCTCGAGGAAGGGACACGGGAGCGATTGGCAGCGGCCTCCCCACAGCGCCCAATGTGCAGAAAGGACAGAGATTTCCAGCAAAATATCAACTGTGGGGGTGGGCCGCTCAGCCCACACAGCACAACCCCTGCCAGCACATCATCTTTGCCAAGCCCAGGGATAACCAGCCTTCCCGCGGTGCCCGCGCCCGCCTGCCCCGGCCCCTCTGCGAACACCTTTCAACTGCTGCAAATGGGAGCAGAAAAAGGACAAAACCCACAGATAAAGCTATTTTATGCCCAACTTGCTGCTGGAGAACTATTATCAGCTTTCTCTGCTTTCACCTGCACTCTGCGCCTGCTTGTTCCAGAAGACTGAATAAAATAAGATCAAAATAAAATCAAAAGAGTGAGACTGAGAAAGAAATGGCCACTTTCAAATAAGCTCAGCTTGATGGTTTCAAGATCCAGATCGAGCCACAATGGGATGGCCTAGATTTCCCAGCTGATTTTTTTTTTTTTTCCTCTGGCTTCCCAGACTGGAAAAGGAAAGAGAAACCCCCCCATACCACTTCAGTCACTCACCCTCAAAGCAGATGGACAAATTAATAAAATGAGCGGCTGGTAGGAGACCAGAGCTGGCAGGGAACTATAATGAACCCAGATTGCCATGGATTGAACACTAAGTTCATTTCCCCTCCCCCGCTTTTGCTTAAAAACCTTCAGCGTAAGTAATTTTGCACTGTGTTGGCCATTCCTTGGGACGGGGAATGCTGCACGGAGCAGCGGGACAAAAGCCTGGCTGCACCCACGAGCACCTGCTGGAGGTGGCACCAAGCTCACAGTGAGTGATGCTGGGTTGGACCCCCCAAACACTGGGCAGAGCTGCAGCAGACCCCAGGACTGGTCCAGCACAGCACTGCTGCAAACCCAAACCCACCCGGCACGCAGCAGCAGCCGGTCAGGATGGCTGGGGAAATCCAGCCTCATCCTTGGCAGCCGGGTCCAGTCTTAACTTACACGGTAAATCCCAAGGGTTCCCCTGTGTGAATTCCCCGGCACCACGTCGAGAGCACCCGATCCTACCGGTTACTTGATACTTGCAACGTGTCAGAGCTAAAAATAACACCTGCATTTAAGAAACGGGAATAGCCATGCATTTAACGTGCTAACAGAACAGTGCTCACCATGCAATCAAGTGGCTGGATGTAGAGTTCAATATTTCTCCAACACATGTTGTGATCCACATCTGACAGTGGTACCAAGGGAACACTGCTGAAGCATTTAAAAAGTACCTGGCAGCTGCCAAATGGGAAAGGGCACCCTGCCTACGTGGGCGAGCTGAGGCAGCTGCTGCCGTTGCCTGTCTCCCCCAAAGGCGTGCGGATGAGAGCTGCTGACTACCACCTGAGCATCCTTCAGGTGAGCCTTGTCTAAGTCTTATCAGGTGACTCTTTGCACCATCAAATCATCCCATAAACTGCTGGCAGAGGTGGTTGCCAGCCCTGGAAAGCAGCCAGCCCTGGGCTCTTGTTCTTGGCTTCTCTTTTCTGGTTGTTAAACTAAATGCATGGCTGTCTTGCTCCACCCTCGCGTGGTGGGGAATGAACTATTGACTCCAAAGCACTGAGCACCCAGAACAAGCCTGGATAATCAGAGCTCATCCTTCTTCTACTCACGGGCAGCCCCTTGGTTTATTTCTTAAATGCCAGCCCAACTCACTCACTGTCTCCCGTCCCCCAAATTCCCTTCTCCTCCACTTGGCCCTATCGGTACATCCATTCAAAAGCAGCAGACACAGGCCTGTACCCTCAAACCATTCAGTTAAAGTCTCCTGCTTGATTCTATCTGCTGGAAAACCAAAAGCCACGATGCTTCATGAAGCACCGGGAGACCTGAAGCCGAAAGTGCTGTGTGAAACCTGCTGCTGCTGTCAGCAGCCCCTATTGCCCTGCCACCCCCCGCCCCAAGCCCACCTTCCCTGCCACCGCCGTGGCACAATGCGGCTCCGCCGCATCCCCTCCTTGTACGGCTTTCTCCACTGAGTCTGCAATCTGCCAGCCTGCCTTCATTATTAAAACAGAGCTGGCAAAACTTCCACGGCTGGCAACAACAGAGAGCACGGACTCAAAACGCTCGTACTAATTCAGGAACAGCCCCGTCACCGGCAGCGCTGGGTGCCAGCTTGCCAGCCCAGCTCGGAGCTGACCCTGTGCGCTCCAGGGCACCTTCCCCCGAGCCAGAGGCTGCACGGGCAGCAGTGAGGTTTCTCTTCAGGAGGCATTTCAGCGACAGTGGATGCTGAGTTGCAGGTCCTGGTAAAGGCAGTAAGTGCGAGCAGAGAAGCACCAAATAGCCACGTGTCACACCTGACTGCACACACGGCAGCTGAAGTCCAGCACATATAGCACAACCTGGGGTTTGACTTCTGTCTGCTATAAGGAAATGAATGAGCCCATAGATGTGTGTGGGGGGTGGTCTGCAAGGCTTGGATGAAGGCTACCAGCTCACACCACACCAATGGGCTGTGGGAGGGTGAAGGTTGGATGCTCCCAGAAATAATGAACTTGAGCAAATGAGCCCAACAGCATGGAGGACTTCATCCTACTCCAACAGCTCTTTGGGTATCCAAGTCTTCCAGACACGCTGGGGTGAAGAATTACAAACGCCCACTTCTCCAGTCATGCCAGAGGGCTCCATAGCTTCTTCCAAACCTCAGCCAGCAGCAGGGCTGACCTCGGCAAGGTGGCCCAGGCTGTGAGCAGAGCACACAGGGCAGCTGCGTGTCACCGGCAGCCACGCACGAGCCAGACGGCTCTTCCTGGAGAGCAGCTGCAGCAGGCTGCAGCCCTCATTTCTCTCTATCATCACATTTCTGGGATAACGGAGCTGCAAGGCAAGTCTATCGCTCTGGATGACACATTTTATAGTGGGCTGCACTCTTCATAATAAGCCACTCTTTAGGACTTGGCCACACAACTCTTATTATTGCTAAAGTGAGTAATGGACAGAAACCTCCCTGGGCATAAAGACAGGAATTATCTCCTCCTGTAAGCATCTCTTTCCATCCTGGACTGTCAGGCATTGTATTTTCTCATTGCTTTACCTTTCTTTCTCACTGTCACATTCTTATTATATTATCATCCTCTCCCCAGCAGAGTTTCCATAAGGGGCCCCGGTATCTGCACAGATAAAAGCGGCTCCCGACAGGCTCAGGGAATTCTTTCCACCCACTGGAATGGCAGTGGGACCCAACAGGCGGAAAACTGCAAGAGCTGGGATTTAGTCACCCTCTGCCTGAGCGCTGGGCTTCATGGCATGCACGGGGGTCCCGGTGCCAGAGACATGGGGATGAGGTCCCACCAGCTTCTACGAACCAGCTGCTCTTCTGGGTCTTGCTGTTCTTGACAGCATTATTTCACTCAAGGTAAAAGCGATGGGCTTTGATTTGTGTCTTTAGGCAGGCACGCTCCTAACTTATATCGAGCGGGAGAAGAGGGAAGAAAAAAGCCTGATATTATACCCTTATCTCAGCAACAAGGGTCAGCAATTCTTTATACTTGACTGGTGACATGACTTTTCCTTAAAGGCTGAAGGAGATACAATTTCATTTTGCTAAACAAGCCCCGAACAGCTTTTCTGTTATCTCTGTGTGTGACACTGGGAATATGAATGTGTTTGGTGGCAGAAAAGCAACAGCAGCGATGGAGAAATTATTCCTCCTTTCCATATGTCAGCCAGGGAGAACCTGGCACAGGGGCAGGGCAGGGATTCTTCTGCTTTTTTTTGTAACAGTTACTCCTGTAAGCCATAAACCTCAATTTTATAATTTTATATATATATATCACACATATATACCTCAGTCTTCTGGCTAGATGACTTCTGGCATCCTGTGTTGTATGACATACCCAGGTTTTTCATTATTTGCCTCCTTATTGCCCCTCTTTCTCTATTATGTGGGGATTGCCCTTCGGTAGCTCAGCTTCTACCATAGCAAAGGTTGTAACTTTTCTGTGGGAGCTTTTATCCGAACAAGGGAAAAGTGGGTTTGTGAATGAAGCAAAAGCATCCCTGAGAGTTCCCTCTTCGGAGAGGAGCCCCGTTGCCATTTAAAGGTTTAAAATCATTTTTCATTGGTTTTGCATGGTGTTTGTGGGCTCAGGTTTCTCACAGTCAACTTTTTTTTTTTCCCTGAGAACATAAAATATTCACTCCTTCAACTTCTTTCCTTTGAGAGGCGTGTTTCTGTGAGAAAACCACCAGGACCAACTCTGCCCTATCTGGGGCATCTGTGATGAGGGGGACCAAGAGTTCTCCAAGGCACAGGGTGACTTGAGGAGCCGATACCCATTTTTTTATGCAAATAAAGAAAAAAAAACCTAGGCTGAAGCATCTTGGAAAAACTGAACACTGCCTAAAAACCCGGTGCATTGGAAACAGCTCGAGCAAGCACAACTCTGGCAGCAGCTGTGGATGTGGGAAAAAAACCCAAAGTTCAGGGGACAGTGTGGATTACACAGGCTATGCCTCTAAGTGACGGCTGCACGCTGGCCCCAGGAGCAGGTGCTGCTTTACGGAGCTCCACCAGCCATGTCCCGGGGGTGGGGGTGGGGGTGGGGGGAAGATGCTCCAGCTCTCCCCCACCACTGCAGCTGGAGCATAGCAGGGATGACAGGACAAGGAGGGACCTCTTGGGTCATGAAGATGCCCCACCAAAGGCAAACCCACCCTGCAATCCCCAGGAAAACTGGGGGTGGGGTGGGGGGAGTGGTGCATGTGTGTGCCTCCCCCCAGGAAAAGAGCGCATCTCATTCTAAGCCACAGCATGAGAAAACAGCAGCAAACGCCGTGACATGGTGCGTCAGCAGCTCCCCCCACGTTCTCAGCTCTGCACAACGTATATTCCCTTTAATCCCCAAACTCAACACAGAACAGTGAGATAACAACTCGGTCTTGTGACAACCAACAGACGGCTCGGTCAGTGAAAAGCACCTGGCACTTGGGGGGCATTAGGTTGGGTTCGTCTCCTTACACACACGCTTTGGTTTCCCACAAACACACAACACAGGCAGAGCCACGGCGAGTGATTCCTCTGCACAAACACAGTGCGTCTTCCCCAAACCCATTTGTTATTTTGAAATTAGGATTTTTTTCAGGACCCCTCCAGCATCACTTTTTCCTTAAAAGAAACTCAACGGGCGCATTGGGAAACAATTCAGTGCTGAAATGTCTCCCACCAAGCCTGGGAGAAACACAGGCTGCGGCGGGGAGCTGCGATCGGCCACACCACACAATGAATGAACGAGCATAACTCTGAGGTCAGGAGAACCACTGGAAAGGAGCGAGCAAGCAAGATTAAGGAACAGCAGAAAATTATTAACACATAACTTTCCAATTTTTTCTTTAGGTTGCACAGCTGTTTAAGGTATTAGATGCCTATGGATACATGGGTTGGGCTCAGATTTTGGGTATTAACCCCCCATCCCTTGCCTTGATCTGGCCACGAGGGCACAGAGCTGCAGGGTCCTGCTTCTTAGGGTTCACATCTCAACCGCATTCAGGAAAGGGGATGCAAAAGGACCAAGGGAACGGTTTGTGCCTTGAAGATCTGGGGACCTCCTTTCCCAAAGGGCACTGGAGCAGAAAGACAACCTCTGAACATGAAGTGACGGATAGAAACTTGGGGTAGGACCATGCCCAGCAGCTCCTTTGTGCTCCCAGCTCTCCTTGCAGGTCACCACCACTGCCCTGCCCATTCCCTGGCCAGCTAAGCACCACCAGGCAGAGGCCCCAGGGAGGCACCCATGAAACGATGTGCAAAGCTACTGGGCAAGAGAAGCAAAGGGCTTTGCACTGGGATATTGGGTTTGGATGGCACAAAGGGAACCAAACAGCTTTTACCTCTGCTTGAATCTTGCCTGAGTTCTAGACATATGGGAGAGCATCTTCGGTGCCTGTAAGAAGTGCTGACAGCAGCAGCTGAAGACAAATGAAGTAATAAGAGAAGCCAGGGGAGAACTGGTGGGTCCGACCTGATCAGGCTTTTCCTCCTGACAGCACATGAAAGCTGCTCAGCAGCACGAAAGGTGCCAGGTTCTTAAAAGCAACTAACAGGAACAAGGATAAGTATTTAATTAAAACCTCACACACAGCCAGATGACAATGATTACTGCTGCCAATTTTCTTTCTCTAGTTAAATAAGGCTTTACTACCTCAAAATCCAACTAAGACCAACCTGCAAGGGATGCATTTCAGATATGTGCCCAAGTGTTGCTATCTCCTTGCCAAGGCATAGCCCAGCAAAGCATCCCTCTTCTTCCATGGCTTTATCCCCGTTCCCCCGTGCACAGGATAAGGAGGTTACAGGTTTTGGAAAACCTTGTGGCCAAAATAAAGAATCCTCCCAGAGAAACCCATCAGGAAAAGAAAAGCATCAGCTCATGGAGCCACAGCAGCATGGTCTGATAAGCAGCAATAACAACAGGCTGTTTGCGCGTTTGGCCGAGAGCAGTTTGCCCTCAGATGTGGAAAAAAAGAAAAGCAGGTTAAACCCAAATCTAACAGTAACTGCAGATGGGCTTCCTGGTAAATTAAAGGGGTGAAGAAAGGAAGCAGGTCCTCATTCATCAGCCCTGGGATGAACGCAGCGTGAAAACCATCAACTGCCCAGGGAGCATGAGGATTTGTTAGGACTCGAGCCTAAGGAGATCAGTTTTATTTTACTAGCCCTTCCCTAATTACACACCTCCAAAGAGCCTCATTTTGCAAAGCTCGGGTATCAGTCTCCTGCAAACATGAGCAATGACAGGCTCACGGAACATAAATAACCAGCTTGAGCTGTTCAATTCCCTGCTCCCTCTGGACTTGGGCACTGCTACGCCTGGCACTCGACTGTCCCCAACCCACAGCTGTTCCAGCAGCTCGAGGGCAGCTTATCCCAGCCATAAAAAAAGGGGAAAAAAAAATATAGAAGTAATACCTCTACTCATGGAGCAGCGGTACTGCCTTCTCATCCGTGGCAGCAACATGCTACAAGGAACAGCTGAGAAACAGCTGAGTAATTGCCTGGAGAAGGACGGAGGATGGGGAGCTGCGGCAGGGGGAAGCCCTGAAAGATAATACAGGAGTGGGAATCCAGCACACGTGATGTGAGCGCTGCTCCTAGAGGATTGTGCGTTGCCACACAAATCACCCCAAATTATAAGCTTGCAGAACCTAATTTGCAAATGTCGATGCCCTGACTGGCTGAGTCGTGCATTGATATCCTCTAATAACATGTTATTCTGAAAGTGGCCATGGAGAAATGAAGTGCTGGGGAGCAGGGTGCTGCAAAGCCACCGACGAGCTAACCAGAACCAGCCCGCTGTTACGATGGTGGTCTTCTCTTCATGCAACCCAAATTTTTTATTCCCTGCTAAACAGAGTCATAGAAGAACCATCTCCCTCAGCATCCTGCAGAAGAGACCTACCACACGGTGACAAACATTAGCCAGACCTGCCTGTCCAGCTGGCTGCTTGACTTCCGATGATGGAGAATCCGATGGGGATTTATTGGGGTGGGAGGGATGCGCAAAATTTAAGCTAGCTCTAAATTCTTCAGGGAATCCCAAGGCAAAACATAACCCTTCGGAAAACAAACCTTCTGCCTCTGAAAAGCAAGTGCACAGACAGACACCAAATCAGCCGCAGTTTGGGCCACATCCAGCCCCACCTTTCAGTCCAGGTTATTATTTTATGTGAAAGTCACACACCAACCTGCTGCATCTTCAGTTCACCCAGTTACCCTCATCCTTGTGACCCCCACCCACAACCCCCCTCTTTACCAGCGATATCAGTGTTTATTCAACATGTCTGCATCTTTCATACCTTCCCTGCCACCACTTTGTCAAGCTCCCATAACCCAAACCCCGAGCCTTCCCCGCCTAACAAGATCTCATGAAGTCTCTCCCATCCATCAGCACCTGTTGGCCACAGCAAGCGCCGGGGCGGATTCAGCAGCTCCCAAAGGAAAGCCCTGTGAGCAGCACCAGCTCTCTGCTCCCAGCCTCTGCCCATGACAACTTGTTCATTAGGGAGATGGCATGACGTTAACTTGGTGAGCACGGCACACTTGGGCGGCCTCAGGAACAGCAGCCGCGCTGGGAGCGTACCAGGCATTATCCCACCCGCGCTCCATCCCACCGGACAAGCCATCCACGTGCTCTTTCTCCGGGCTGCACCTGCACTCTGTGACACCATGTTTTGTGTATAGCCTCCGGCAACTGTGTTCTGCAATAATTACAACTCTGCAGCCAGGCAGCTCCAGTGATGTTTAATGCCAATTACTTCATAAGCGCTCTTTAATTAATGCTCCTTCCACGCTGCTCCTGACGCTTGCCCTCCGTGGAGCTGCAAGGACCGCTGCCTTTGACAGACTCCTGGTGGGTACGGCTACATGGAATAATTTTAGTCGAAAGCGGTTAGAAGTAATCTCAAGCATGCACACCCGACAGCAGCATCAGGATTCTGCTATTTTTTCAGGTGCTTTCTTAGGGCTGGTACTTCACAACACAACCGCTGCCTTCCTGCATTCTCAATTACAAGCTCTGTTTTCTATTCCAGGTACCATAAGCATCATCTATCTTCATTACAGGACCTCATAAATAAGTTCCCAACTGAAGACCACGCTCCCACTGAGCCAAATGAGGTTTCTCATCATTTGATCAATTGTCTAACAGCTTCTGAGAAAAAAACCCGAATGTGAGCATAGTCGCTGCTTTTCTGTTCAATCAAGGGATGATTAAACATTGTTTCCTGAGCGCAGCATCTGCATGGGAATGAAAAGCCCTTCAGGAGAAAAAGGAAGAGATTCAAAATGGGGGTTTTTCAATTTGCAGTTCATCTCTGGTCGTCCTCAAAGGGCGAGTGCAGGTGGGAAACACCACTGGGGCACTGAGGGGGGTCCCAGGTGGTGGGCTTAGTGGGAAACACACCGTGCAGGGACCCAGCCAGCACAGAAAGCAAGGTATGGTGGAAACAGCAGGGGAAACACAAAGGCTGTTCAAATAGAAGGAAGATTTGGGATCAGGAAGAGCAAAAAAAGCCTCTCGCTCACCTGACAGCACATAGGAAACATGAGGGGCAGCAGCTCCTGCCGGCATCTGCAGTGGGCTGCGGAGAGCCCACGTGGCTGGGGGGGCTGGAGCACTGCTGGTGAGTTACTGGGTAGCCACGAACTTCAGCAGCCCCACGATTCCGAACAGGAATGCAAAACACGCTTAGAAATACAGACAAATTCTTTGCGGGAAGTAATAGGATTCGCCAGCATATACACCAGAGAAAAATTTGGCCCTTCAAGTATTATTCTGTTGTTTAAACTCAATTTGACATTTACTCTCTCTAATGTCAGATTTCTAAATCTAAACACTTCAACAAGATTATTTCCCAGCCCTTCATTTGCCTTCCTTGATTAAGGTTAACTGGTCCCCCTGGTCTGGACCAAACAAACACATGTGAGCGGTGTCAAACGACAGAGAAATTCAAAGGGCTGAAAAGCTTCCAGCACACCAGCCAGCTGCAGTGCCAGCGACCTTGCCACCAAGGAGACCTGGACTTTGGTCCACAAAGAGCTGGAAAAAGCCTGCTGGAAGAGGTTTGAAAACAGGTATGACAGCCGCTGGTGCCTGAGCTGGAGACCCCAGGAAGGCTGGAGGGAGAAGGGATGTGCGGAGTTGCACTCCGCTCCTCTGTCAGAGCAAGGGGAACAGATGGCTTTTCCACTGATAACGTATTATCATCCAAGGTTATTTAAAGAAACTGCCCGAATGCATCTACTGAGACTTAGAAAACCATGTTTCACAAGAATACAAATGTATAAAAGATAAGAGATTTAACCTTATGTCAGCCACTGCCAAGGAGATCACATCATCTGTGGCAGTTTTGGTAATAGATACCACAGGAACAGCACTTACAAAATTATAACTGTGTAACCGTAACGGGTGATGGAGCGAGACTTTTTACCAGGGTCTGTAGCGATAGGAGAAGGGGAATGGTTTTAAACTAAAACAGATTTAGATTAGATGCAAGGATGAAATTCTTTACTGTGAGGATGGTTAGGCACTGGACCAGGTTGCCCAGAAAACTGGAAACTCTATCCCTGGAAGTGCCTAAGGTAAAGCTGAACAGGGCTTTGAGCAACCTGATCCAGTGGAAGATGTCCCATCCTCCAGCAGATGGTCTTTAAAGGTCCCTTCCAACTCAGACCATGCAAAGACTCCCCCGATTCTATAACAGCCTGGATTCAGAGTACCCCCACATTGTCTATAACTATGTGGAAGCGTCCAAAGAGAAAAGGCAGGAGCAAGACACTCATCCCAGCCATTAGAGAGCTGGGGAGCATTCACATTTTGGGAGCTGTCTACAAAGAGAAGACCCTGACCTGCTATGATGGGAACTGCAGCCTCATTTAGAGCAACACAAAACCTCAGCAACCCTGGCGAGGTTTCACACGAGCACCACCCAACTGTACAGAAACCGGGAGTCCCCGGCCACCGCGCCCCGGGAGCTGCAGGGACCAGCAATGGGGTTGGCAAGGGGCTCCCCTCTGTCTTCCCCTGTGTGGGACGAGGATCCCCCCAGCTGAGGCTGGGCAGGCAGGAAAAGCCCAGGAGGAGATGTCAGCTGGGTTTGCTCCTGCACCGCACAGGAATGGCCAGAAGCAAAACGTGCCAACGGCAAATTTTTAAATAGGTGATTTTGGGGAACTAGCTGTGATTTTAGCAGCTGGTTCTACCAAACAGGAACAAACTGTCTCCAGCCCAGCCCAGCGAAGGAGCCTTCCCATGGCTGACAATGGAGCCTGAATGAGGAACCGCATCCCAGGGCCATTAATATGATTTAAGAATGTGCTTTCAATTTGGGGCCCCAATCCTGTCTGCTTCTAGCAAGTGAGAAGTCTGGTTCTCGGCATTTCTTATTTAGTCTCCGGGTAGAAACAGAGCAGGAATTACATTCATCCGAGATTCTTTATTACTTGGGTTGCTAAGGCTCCTTGCATACCCTTGTCAGTTTAAATTTCTCCACAAAAATAATTAAACCGAGTAAAAATTAGTTTGCACACACATGCAAACCCAAAACCAAACAAAAAATCATAACAAAAAAAACCCACCGGTGGGTTTATTTTAAGGGTTCACAAACTCTGGTGCCTTGCTTTGTTGTCAGCCCTGCGGGCCGCATCCTGCATTCCTTCTGCACCAGCACACAGGCTAAGTATGGAGCTATGTTTGCTGGCTGGATTTATCCCTCTCCTCCCAGCACGCGAGGAACGCCGCACCGGGCTCCTGTCCTCACCGCGCGCATCCCTGCCGGCTCTCCCGGGTCTTTATCCGCCTGTCAGCCTGGGAAACTCAAGCCCCACTAAAAATGGGCTTTTACAAATTAAAAGGGAGGTTTAAGATGACAGTAATTGTTTACGCATGCCATCAGGATAGGAAGCAGAGAGCTGAATGCAATTCCCGCTTCAACGGCTGAGTCACAGGGTGAAGCTGGAACAGCATCATCCCCAGAGCATCCCGAGAGCGGCGGCTGGAGGAACAGCATCTACTCACTACAGGCTGGAGGAATGGGGCTGTACAGCTGCCACCTCTGAAATTACTACCACCCTCCCCGACACATTTATCATGGGGCCGAATGAATATTTCAAAGCACTTTGTGACCCTCGTGCAAACACACTCAGAAAATACAACATAAAGGGGGGATGCGGCTTCCCCGCTGCTTTGTGATATGAAAGTCCCTGCAAAGAGACTTGGCACCAAGTCCTGCGTGCTCCTCCTCACACAGGTAAAGCTTTGCAAACAGACTGTGTTTAAATTGCTTTTAGGACCATCATGTAGTTTCCCAAGTTAAAAAACAACAACTCACCAACAACAAAACCCAAACAACTTGTATTTCATTTTTCTTCTCTGCCCTGTGACTTTGAAAGTATGCAAAACATTGCAATCTAAATGACAGGCCCAATTTTGCTAAAAAGGGGGAAAAAATAAAAAAGCAAGAGTTGAAAAAATAAATATAGTGATCCCAAATGATTTGCCAGGGGGAAAATAACCACCCTACAGTCTAGGTCAATCTCACTCTTCAGCAGTTTTTCTATTTGGGGGGTGAAGCAGCAGAGTATATGTGTTAGGTACTCATCTGATCGATTGATTTAATCAAGTTTCTGTTTCATCTTTGGGTTGTTACCATAGTTGCAAGCTGCTGACAAGGTATAAAAGCAAAAAAATAATAAAAAAAAATAAAATCACATATGCATAACAATCTACGAAGTTCCTCCTTTATTGTTTAGATCCCAATTAAATACATTCCCAGAAGGTTTCTAGGGAAGCTAATTTCTAATCACTCTGAAAGGGAGGTACAAACTCGCTCTCAGCCTGGCAGTGCAGGCAAGTGAAGTGCAATCACTGGAGCATTGGAAAAACGAAGAGCCCGGCTCTGAAACACCCCCCCACTACCCCTGGATCCCCCTGACACCCCTGCACCTCTGTGCTGAAGCCCGCTCCGTGGCAATGACCTGCAAGCAAAGCTCAAAAACTAACTCACAGCCCTGGCTTTGCTTTTCGTATCATTTGTGGCTCCCTGCCTAAAACATCCCGCTGGCTCTGTGAGGAATGCCAAACCCACTGGGAAAAAAGGCATGTCATTTTGAACTCAGAGGACAATATAGTTTTGACCTTGCTCAGGGGTGTGGGGAGGTATATACCCACCATTTGCATATATGCACATATATATATATGCATGCATATATCTGCGTATGTATATACCTCCATATATATATACACACACATACACTATATTCCTTAAATAACAAGGAATTGAGTGGAAAAGTGGGAGAAAATACCTAAAAATGAAGCATCGGTGCATTTCTCATTTTTTGAGTTACACCACCACCATCCCCTTCACTACAAATCAAGGCAAGGCAACAGCTCTTCGAAATCAGAGAGGGAGTTTGACACGATCCGAGAGTCACACGTTAGTGCTCTGGTTTGCTGTCACTGCAACACCACAGCCCTGGTCCTCCAGAGCCCCCTTCTATACTTCACCACATACGTTTCGTCCCTATGAATTCAGCAGGACTATTTATGGGCGCACATGCAAACGTGAATTAATCTTAACATGACGGGAAGAACTAGGACTAGCTCAGATTAAAATAAATTGAGGTTTTCTTTCTTTGTGCCACTATGATTCCCATTGGAAAATGTAAATGAATTTCAATTATTTTTTTCATTATTTTGAGGAAAAACTGGCTGTGGGCAGAGGAAGGAGCCCACTCTTTCGGTGGAGGAGAGGATGGGGTGCAGGTGTGGACACAGGAGACCCAGGGCTTGGCCAGGAGCTCCAAAGGGCTCATTCCCTCAGGATGCCTTGGGAGACGTGAATTCTTGTTTCCCTTCCAGCCCTGGATCCAACCAGCAGATAACTGCCTGGCTGAAACCAACTCAGAGAAATTAAGAAAGGACCTAAAGCAACAAACGCTTTTCCAGACTGTCAGTTTTTGACAAGAAAGGTATCCTTAGAAGAACTGCGTGGAGCCAGGAAAGCAATTAGGGGACGCACAGGGACAGGGTGACAGCCAGAACCCCCCACCTCCAAAATCGAGATGAACCCAAGGACAGGCAGCAGTTGCAAGCCCAGTGTTTCAGCACTGAGCCCACCTGGATTTTGGTGCTCGGTGGCCACATACAGCTCCCGGCCACTCTGCAAGTCCTCCTGCAACAGTCCAGCAGCTCTCCGTGGCTGGCAAAGCCCAGGGAAATAAAAGCACATGTGGAAAATCCTCCCCCCATGACAGCAGCACCCATTTTGGCAGCAATTTGGTCAAAGCATCATGTACCCCCCAGCTCACCAGGCTGCCCGCTTGCGATTCCTTCCAGCTGCTTGCAAAATACCTGCGCCATGCAGGATGGTGCTGGAACCCAGCAAGTGCCCGGCCCGTGAGCCCATCACATCAGTCATGTCTCCGAGGATGAGCCCTTCCAGCCCCGATTTCAGGACCATTCCTAGGCTCCCCACACCGTTCACAGCCCTGCTCTCTTACCCAGTGTTTTGCAGGTCTTGTGGGAGGGATTCCCCCTTCCCCCCCCAAGATAAATTTAATCTCACAAGCCTAAATACAAATCTGAATTTTGATAAAAGGACTCACGCTATAGTGCATGGGAAACAGAGGCAGGCTCAGGCACCTTTGCCCTTTTTTTTTTTGTTTATTTGAAACTCCGATTTTCCAGACACTGTGAGAGTTTTCCACCTAGAGAGCTCAGCGTTACCACCCAGCAGAGAACCACCAAGGAACAGGAAAGATGAATGCAAAACCATTTCAGTTAAAGGCCTTTCCCTAAATGGTTTTAATTAGAGTGTTTGGACATACATACAAATAGACCGTTAGCTTCATCCTCTCCACTAAATCAATAGATTTTAACTGCAATTTAGGGGAAATCACTGAATTCTAATTTAAAGGATTTATGAGGCCGTCAAAGAGAAAAAGTTGGCAGCTGGAACCTTTGGATATCGTATTTTGTGAGATAAATAAAGAAATATAAGCTATGTTAAAGGCAGCACAGTCTTTCTTTCCTTCCTTCTTTCTTTTTCTTCCTTTCCTCCTTTTTACACTTTTTTCTCCTTACTGGGCATTTTCCAGTAAGCACAGAAGTATTAAATCCACTCTCTGGGCCAGGACTCTCTACGCACACACACGTGTGTGTGTTTCTGACCCTGAAAGAAAAGCAGAGACATTTGATTTTCCACCCGCCCCACAAGTGCCCACCCTGGTGGTGGGGACACCACTGGGGCGTCACTGGGAAGAGGCCAGTTGAGCTGGAAACAGCAGCAGGGGCAGGTTATGGTTAGGAAATATCGGGGACTGCTGCTGGCTGGTGTTGTGCAAACCCTAAAAAGGAGGTTTTGAGCTTGAAAACTGTCTGTTTTCTAACGAGGCGTCCTTAGAAGATGGACTGGGGATGGGGCAGAGGAGGGGAGTTATGTAACTTGGGTAGAACTGACTGTGTTGCATGTGTAACAAACTGACACTCTTACTCTGGGCTTTGGGGCAATTTCTAGTGACTTTTATCAAAAAGTAAATAGGCCTCGGGAAGCCTCTTCAGCACCTGTGCTTTGCTGGGATAGGTTTCATCCCAGCACACCACTGTCAAGGATTAACTAAACCAACAGTAATCCCCTGGAAATGCTCCCCGCAGTCCTAAACATCGGACTTTTCTAACACTTAACATGTGAGTAACTTAAGAAGTCCACAGCCAAAGGAAACACACCTTCATCGCTGGTGGGTCATCATAATTTAATTTCTCCTTTTTTTGGAGAAACAAATAAGGGTTTGGAGATGTATTTGACTGATTCAATCCCCTTCGATGCAGCAGAGTTTGTAGATTTGTATCTATCGATGCCAAGGAGCCAGGTTTTTGTTGGCTGTAAATCAGCAATACATGCACACCATCCTAGCTAACCGTCACACCACTATAATTATACCTTTAAAGTTATCTCTCAAAGTGCAATTTTACAGAGCATTAATTAAACAGCCTGGGCAACTAGCAGAATAGCCTCCACTAATTTTTATGCTCATCTACCTCCCAAACTCACTGCCCAGGAGAATTAAAGCCAGAAGTTATCGTTTGTGTTTAAATCCACCACACAGAGGGCAGGGAGTGAGGAATAAATACATCCTGGTCGTGCCTTGGGCCATGTTTAATAAGCTCCTGGGAAAATGATGCCCCCTGCTTGGGAAGCACCTGGGAGCGTGCCACATGGGCATCGGCATGGCACATCCATCCCAGGGCATCACTCCCCCCTGCTTGCCAAGGAGCTCAGACTGCCCAGCAAAATCAGAAAATGGGAAGGGAAAAGGAAAAAAAAAAGGGGGGGGGGGGAAGCCATCTGGTGGCTGAGGTCATGTGAGTGGCTTGTCTTTTGTTGTGTCCAAAACTCAAGTGCAGACCCTCCAGATCCCAAGGCAGCTCAGCCTGGTATTTCTGTTGTTCGGGAAGGGATTATGATGAGTCACCCTTTAGCAAAAGTTCATGCAGAGAGGGATGGAGGGGGGGGGGGGGAGGGGGGGGGCACACCAGGGAGATTTCCAAACATGGCAATGTTTATTTGAAATTCAGGCTGAAGCAGATATTCTGAAAGATCTATAGAAAATATTTTCTTGTGATTAAGCTCGCTGGCTACTGGATGTCACCAGCGGTCCAAGGAAACAGAACTGAGAGTGCTGCAAAGCACAGAACACACAGGCACAAAAATAACCCAGCAACATTTTTCCTTTCCATAAAGAGCATTATCCCAACAGAAGCAGGTATTTCACAGGTTGGCTGATTACAACGTGATAATTTGCTTTGTTTAACCAGGCCAGATGTTGTTGGCATCACTTAAACAGCTGTCTCCTGAGCTGCAGCCCAGGCTGCAGCCACTGCTTTTCTGCACCAGGACTCATGACCTGAGCTCATGTCATTCATATCCCACCAAGACAAGGCTCCCAGTGAGCCAAGCTCAGCAGCAAGCTTGGCTCTGAGGCACGGAAAACTCAGAATAATTATGGCAGGTAGGAAGTCGCAGCTACAGCCTCAGCATCATTTCTTATGGGACACACATCAAGGATGGTGGGGGGGAGCTGGTCGGGACTTGGGGAGAGGGGACTGAGCAACAAAGCAAAGCATTAATTCACTGACGGAATTAGGACTGCAATTTTCTTCTCTGCTCGGAGAAATCCCTCAGTCCAAAACCACTCTTCCAGTGCACCACCTAATGCGCACAAATACAACGCGAGCATGCTGCAACGTGCAAACATCAGGCAGGTATTTTGGGCTGGGTTTAAAGCAAGGACCGTACTGGTCCTGCGTGGATTCCCCACTGTTTTGCAGTGGAGATGCCTGTGGGGGCAAGAAAGCAGCAGCAAGTCTCTGCCAGCCCAGCTGGTCCCCTGGCATTTGAACCAGAGCCAAGCCCAAAAGGAGGCAGAAGATATGGGAGGAAGAAAGCTCTTGGAAAAAGTCTGTATTTCCACTACCACAAGAAGTTGGTGTGCTGCTTCCCAGCCCCAGAACAGCCAGCTGAACCACACAGTTTTCAAGTGCAAGAGGTGAAGCAAAACACCAGTTCCTCGACCCTGGTGTGTGTGTACACACAGCAGAGCTGCTTCACGGGATATGGCAATTAGTCATCCTGCAAACAGCAGTCACGTTGCAATTATACTGTGATACCTATAATTACTCCTAATTCATTTAACCAGGAAGTTCACTACCTGATGGAGAATAATTACACGTCAGCACAGTGTGGTTAACGTACCTGGACCATACGTGCAAGCACGGGGTGATGCTAAATGAGCTGTTTGTGTGATGAAGTGCTATTTCAACTGCTGGTAAATGCATAAAGAAAAGCAAAACTTTAGGATGAGGATGCCGTAACCCTCAGCCATCATTGTGGCCTCCTGGCTGCAGGGGATCCCACAGCCAATAACAGCCCTTGGGAAGAGAGCAGAGGCCTCACAGTGCTGTGTTTAGAGGACGTGGGGTTTGGGGGGGATGGTATTTCCCATCCAAGCTGCCCCTGTCTCAGTTGCAAACGCCAGCATTGCATCCCACACCCCCTCCTCACATCCCCACTGTGCCGCAGCTGATTCATTGCCTTGCAAGCCCGATAAAGTTTGCTAAAGAGAATTTCCTCCAGTTTAATATCAATAGATTTCCCACACATTGGGTGCACACACTTCTCCACTACCTTCCTAAATCCTATTTTAAGTTACAAATACATCTGGCTTGGAAATATAACAGTGGAAACGTTGGCTGTTGCCGCACTAAGGAGGGGGCGAGCACGGGGGCAGCACCGGGGTGACACAGAGCCGAGTGTGCCACCTGCCCACGTCCAGGCATGCCTGGATGCGAGCAGACCCTGCTTGCACCAGGCTTTGCATCAGCAAAGAGAGCAGCCTGTGCTCCTGGTTCACTTGGGAAAGGAGATAGTTCCACACATTCAACCCGCTACCTAAAAATGCAGAAAAACTCCAAAGGTCAAACTCCCTCCAGCTTCTGCTCCTCCTTCCTGACCATAGACCAAGAATAAAAATAGCACCTGGTGTAAAACCTTTGCTTTCAGCCTCAGACAGAAAGAGCATCAGCACAGGCAACGGCATCCAAACAGGCAGCCGCAACTGCTTTCGTGGCTTCAGAGGTGGCTGTGGGCTTCCCTGACTGAGACCCCCACAAGGGGCTCGAGGAAGCCCTAAGGAGGGTTTAGCAGGAGCTCTGTGACTTCAAATCTACCTCCACATGCTGCCGACAGCAAACCCTCCCTGGTGCAGGGCTCGTCCTGCTGCATTTGCTCTTCCCCTTGAAGGACTTTCCACCCAAGCAGCATTCTGTGATCTCACCCCGTGCCTGGCGAGGGGGTGTATTGCTGCTGCTGGACCCACCTGCCCCCACTCCTATGCTCAGGGTGTGGGTGATGGGGGCTGGGGCAGGAGTGGGAAGTGCAGGCTACCCAGCATTCCGAGGAGGAGGATGCATTCCTCCTGTTGGGACTGACAGCGACGTGCCAAACCTCCCGTGGCGCAGCTGTCCCTGCATGAGATACCTTCCCCCCGCAAAGCCACGGCTTGAGGCACGCACACAGTGAGGAACGGGGCAGCTTTAACGCTCCTCCAGAGAGCAAAGCTCTGCTGATGCATCACAGCCCTTCTCTGCTGCCGAGTATTCAGGCTTGGCAAGGGCTACGCAGACACTTTGGGATTGCTCCATATTTTCTTGCCGTGATGGGATGCAGCTGGAGACCCCAGCAGGCAGGAGTCCCCCATGCTCCAGCCTCCCCAGGAGATTCTTGGCCATGCAAAGGGAGAGCTGGGGGCCCCAATGCTGCTGGCCGGGGCTGCTGCATCCCGCCACAAGCACATACCTTTGGGGACCACTGTGATGCCCTGCTGGGGGGGATGGAGGAGGCTTCCCACCACCCGACTGTCACACGTGCACCAGGGACAGAAACATCAGCTGAGCCCCGTCAGCTGGAGAGGAGTCATGCTGACATATGTGTCTTGTATAAAAGGAAAGGTTAGAGGAGTGTGGAGGAAAAACGAAACCTTCATGACAGTGCACATTTGACCTTGATATTTTCACCGTCGCGGCCAAGGATTAAACTGTCCTATCTAGTTTCTCTGCCTGGGAGAGCTCCAGTGTCTCGAGCCCAAAGCTGCACAAGGGTGTAGTATGTCTGTGCAGATGTCACCAGTGACAAGGAGAACAGTCTCTCTGGACCAGGATCCCAGCAGAGCCTTGGTACCACTCCCACTGCGAGTTCCAGCACAGCACCCTGCCAGGAAAGCATTTTGGGCTGGCAGCCCCACAGCGGCTCTTGGGGGGGGGGGGGGGGCCTGCCAGTCAGCTGAACTCAGCCCCACACACACAACCATCTCCCAGCCATGCTGCACAGGCTGCCCCAGCCTGGGTGCTTTGCAGGGATAGCGAGAGCCTTTCCTTGCGGAGAGCAGGATGGGGCAGAAAGATGCTTCCCTGGGACAAGGCTACAGGAATACAAGCCACCGCCTATGAACACCCCGGAATTATAGCCAATAAACTCCCTCCCAGCGCAGGCTTTGCTGCTGACACCTTGTTGCCTCCTGCCATGGCCCTGTGGCCACTGAGGTTGGACCAGCAGCCACTGCGGGCAGCTGACGTGCCATGACCTTTGCGAAAGGGAGCAAACCGAGGTTGCTCCAGCTGCAAAGGCAGCTCAGGCTCAGCTTTGAGCGAGCTCTGGCATTGGGGATTACTGTGTCATCACCTGCAATTTCACAGCGGCCAAAAAATGTGCTGGGGATGCTGCTTTCCCTTCCCGCAACACTCCCTTCTCTGTGCCTTCTTCCAGCCGCCCTGGCACATCACACTGCAGCAGGAGAGCTGCTGTAAAACCCCCCTGCATGAGACTTTTCGTGCCCCTGGAAGGACAATTTCAGAAGCTGAAACAGATATCTAAAAGATATTTTGAAATTCTAAGACCCAAGCCTGCTTTCCCCTCTGCAAACCTTCTTTTGGAACAAAGGAAGACCCAAAGATGTACTGTAAACCATAACAAGCTCCCCAGTGCTGCCCCGTGGGGGGCCAGCAGGTGGGATGATGCAGAGATGGTCCCTCTGCTTCCTACACAGCCCAGACCTGCTGCTTCGCTGAGCTGAAGCAGGAGGATTTGGGGATGGCTCAAAACGGGTCCAAATCAGGGAGAAAAGAGCCTTTCCAGTCTAGCCTTCCCATGAGCTGCCTCGGAGACACTGGCCCCACTCTGCTGACCCATCTGCATGCAGAACTTTTGCTGCCAATTGCTCATTAATGCCAGTTAATTACCATAGGTGATTCCTGTAGGTTGGAGTCACACCTGTACTTAAACTCAGGCACTTTAAGTTTCTTCTTACCCGATGCAGTGCAACATACACACACACATCAATAAAATACATCCCCGAATGCTTCATGATCTGAGCTCTCCATGGATGGACACGCAGACACAGAGGCACAAGCTCCTCTCTCCCCTTCCAAACCCTTTTTGAAGCCAAATTTGCCATTGACAGCTGGAAGCAACTGTTAAGAGACAGGGCAAAGCTGGCAGCTATGGTGGGAGCAGGTGCCCCGGTTGTCAGAGGTTTACCCCAGGCTCAGCACCCACCCTGCACCATCACCCTACACGTCACCACTTGTCTCACGCCTGTCACTTCCTTCCCGACCCCTTATTTTACTGGTTGGGATGGGAAATGGAAGAAAACCAGCAGCTTTCGACAACTGGCTGCTGGGTTGCTAAAGTGAGGATGCTCCATTTAAAACCATTGGGTGCAGAATACTTTTCTTTTTGTTCCACTTCACAAAATGGAAGTTTTCTTCTCTTGTAAATTTATTTAAAAATAGACCCACTACCCATTAATGCAACAAGGCTCAAAATGAGATTCTTTTAAATGTTGCCTTATAAGTCCATATTTTCAAGAAGTTTATAGCTCAGCAGTGAACACACATACGCTCAACTGGATTTTTCTCCCTTTCCCCCAACTCCTCCATTAACCACTTTAAAGCTGTGTAGGAGGCAAAAGTAAGGACCTGCTGCTTTCTCCAGCTCCCAGGGCCCCCCCCACCATGCCCCAGTGCACCCCAATAGCCATGGTGCAGAGCAAGGGCAGGTACACTTCTCACAGCCTCAGAGAACCCCCCAAAACACAATTATTAAAATTCTCATAAATTATTCAATTAAAAATTTCTCCAGGAGGGTGGTAGGAGAAGGTTTTTCCACAGCATTTTTCCAGCATCTCCCAGCTTTCCAGGGCATGCTCACGCCTTTCCAAATGGAAAGACAGAAGAGAGCAAAATGACAGCCTTGGAAACCAAGGCTCTTCTGTCGCACAATAACTGACTTTAAGGCTTTTTTTCTATCGCATAAATGCTGGATCAGGCATTTTTGGTCCTCTCTGGTCTGCAAGGCACCAACACCAAAGTATAAAGCTGACACAAACTCTGTATTTATGGCTCTGGTCAGTTGGATAGAAGCTCCCCATGTGTTCCTGCCAGACCTAGACCCAATTTGAGCTGCTGGAGGGCACTGACCAGATTAATCATCACCAAATCACGCCCAAAGTAATCCTGGTCCACAGCAGCTGCAAAGATGCTGCAGCTGGACCCATCCCAGTGCTGCTCTAAGAAATGGCTCTAAAACCACTGCTTCCTTGTAAAGATGCATGTCCCTGGGGGTGTTTGGTGTCCAGACCTGGCTTTGGGGAGAAAACAAGCCTTTCTGCTGCTTTCCAATCCCTTTAGCTGTGCAGGGGGTGGCAAATCTGTTTCGTGTCCTGTGCTGAGTGACACACTGAGGGACAGCAGGCATGATGCCGGGCAGAGGGGCGTGCTGGGGAGCTGGCAGCTCCAGCACCAAATCCTGCTCAGCTGCAAGCCCAGGTTAGGTCAGCAGGGCTGGCAGTTTCGGAGCGCAAATGCAGATTTTGCCACCTCTGAACTGAGATTCACCAGGAAACACTGGAAGATGTGGCACTCCGACAAAATAACTTGGCAGAACTGCATCTCCTTATACTCTGGCACACAAGAGGGTTGCTGTGGGGCTGCTCAGGGGTTTGGGGATGCTTGGGGGGACACAATGACCTGTGACACATGGACTGCTGTCACCAACCTTCAGTCCCAAGCAACAAAAGCAGGTCCCAAAGCTGCACCCAAACCCTGCCACACTCCTTAGCCCTCTCTGGTCACCCTCCTTAGTTTTCAATTCCCTTGAGAGCGTTGGTTGTTTCCAACAACCTTTAGGCAGACAGCAGGACTTAGATCTGCTGGTGATAGTGGCCTCTGAATCCAAAACCCTTGAGTTACAGCATGCACCATCATTTTAAACACGCATTTCAGCATCCATATTCACATCAACACAGAAGGGCCCCTGCATTTCTTACCAGCATGATAAAGAATATGTAAGAGCACCAGAGAAGACGTTGCTGACTGCCGAGTACCTGATTCATCTCTGAAAATGCAAAAAGACGTACTTCTACGATAAACACTGCTATCAAGCGATGTCTCAGACCCGACCAAGGAGAGGCTGCACTGGCTTTGGCTTCACGTCTAATGCAAAGTGATACCATAAATGTATTTTTCAACATCAAAAATTATCCTCATCATCTAATGGGGACAGAGTGGGTTTGTCTGGCCTCATTTCAGTCCTATTCAAACCTGACTGCAACTACGGTTTGAACTCAGAGGGTCTGGGAAAAGTGGAGCAGGGTAAAAGACAGGAGAGAGGATGAAAGAATAAGAGGAGGAAAGGAAAAACTGTGAAAGTGCCATCGTTGTTCAGTGGTGGGATTTTACCAGGGCCCAGTGGATCCAGATTAGGAAAAGCACCACAGAAAAGCAAAAAGAGAGCCCACACCTGCCCACGGCACATGGGCTTATCTGCAGAGGTAAAAATCACCTTTCTAGGTGGAACCATCCAAACCCAGCCTCTAAATGGCCAAAGCCTGTTTGCTGCCATATGTCAACTTAACCCTTTAATTCTGGCTTCCCAAGAGCGAGTTACTCCCAACAGAAACCGCTGTCTGTGGGAAGCTCCAAAAGCTGCAACCAGCACCGCCACGTTCTGGCGTGCGGATGTCTATCCTGTCATAACCAAAATATCCCGTAAGTCATCAGGACTGATGATGCACCCGCAGCACACGTATCCCATGAGAGATGGGACCCACCCCGGCACGAACTGCAGAGCCCAAAGCCTGAGCCTGGCTCCGGCTCCCAAACCATTCCCTCCTGCCAGCACAACTCTCCCAAGCTTTTCATGAAGTAAGACTTTTGTAGGATGTGTACGAGATGATGAGTCAATAGAATTTGATTGTAAGATTAATATTGAAGAATGTGCTCATTAACCCTGCTGCTCACAATGACAGGGTGTGTTGCCAACTTTCTGACAAAGAAACGCAGGAATTAATTTAGTGACTAACTACATGGAGAATTGCATTACTCCGGTATGCTCCCTGTATCCCAACGGGTAAACATCCCTAACAGCACAAGAATTTTCCTTCTGAAAAAGAGGCAAGAGCTCAGCCAGAGCTGTGCCATTGGCTTGTTAAGATGTTTTCTTCCTGTTGCCCTTCCATTCCAAAACCAGTCATTAGACAGCTCCTGAGAACTGGCGTTTACCTAGAATTTAACTTGGGGCTAAATTCCCAGCTGGTTTTAAGCAAATACTTCTTTCCAGTGCCTACTCCTGCCTGAATGTTATCTTGTCTATCTCGGTATTACAAAGAGCTGACACACTCCACCCCAGAGTCAGCTGTACTTCAGTCACCAGCATCTCTGAAGGCTTTGGGAAGCCATCGGAGGTTTTTGGAGAGCAGGAGTGCTGCCTGAGGAACCAGGGGACCTGCCTGGAGCTTCTCCAGTGCCAGCTAATACCAAATACAACGTCCACAGCAGTGATAGACGCTAGCCTGACTTAAGGCTTTGTCTTTGCTGCCATAGGAAGTAGAAAAGCAAACCTCATTACAGCAGAATAGATCACTCACGTCAGAGTCACCTTTTAAGATGCCAGTTTGCTTTTTCTTGCCTGTATTTTTAGTTCTCGCGTACCACAGCAAGTCAATAGTTCAAGGCTGCAAAGTAAGTGGCTTCAAGTCAAATATCCAATTGTTATTAGATAACTTTGCCTCCATGCGGCTGCTGCATGTAGGTGGGTTGCCAGGTTATGCACGGCACGTAATGCCTGAAATTACATTTCAGAGGGGGAGAAAACTCTCCACCACAGCCAGCCAGCCACTGGATTTCTGCCTTTGGGTAGGGTATGGCCAACCTATAAAGACAGAGGGATGAAGAATACAGAAGCACTCTTTATCAGCTTTTCACCTGCCTCAGAGTTGCAATTTGAGTTAAGATGGACAACAAATATCGCAGTACACCCACATCTATTAGTTGCAACAGCTCACCTCTCACAGGGTCTGTTATGGGTCACAGGTTCCCCCACTTGTCTCAGCTACGTTGGGCACCAGTTGTTGCAGTTGGAGCCCAACTCAGTCAGCCCCACACAGGGCACCCATTGCTGCAGCACAAACAAACTAGCAGGCCACAACAAGGCTTTTACTGTCAGTCAGATTCTACTGTCCATGCTGTTTCTCCTTCCTCCAGAGGTCAGACCACACTGCTACTCCTCCATCAGACCCCCTCTCCCACACCTCAGGGCTATTTAACTACTTAGCAGGAACGAGCTACACCTGCACATCATCCATGTCAATCAAACTACTGCCTTCCAGGCAAGGCCACAGCTGCAGATTATCAGTGTTAATCAACCCACTGCCTTCATTCCTCTGCACCTATCAGCAGCTGATGTTAAGAGACATATAAGCACTGTCCTGTCCAATATTGTATCCTGTTCTAGCTGTTATAAATCTGCCTAGTACCAGTCCACCACACGAGCACTGCACAGCCCCAGAGATGATCTCATTTGAATTGGGAAGCTTCACACGGTACCATTGATCTCTGCTAATTAATGCTGTAGCTCAAGCTGGCCATGCTCCTGGCCTCTCCCTCACACTCGGACTGCAACAATGTGAGGAGTTTCTGCTCATCCCCTGTGGAAACAGAGGATTTCGAGCAGAGCATCTTTTTGATGCAAGACCTTTGCTTGGATTTGCTCCACATTGAACTAACATTAAAAGATGCAATGGTTTAATCTCTCAGCCAGTAATTTGGGATAAGGAGACAGCCACAAAAAACTCTTTCATATGGCAAAAGAGACCCTGGCTGGGATATTCAAGGCTCGCTGCAGTCCCAGCTCTGGGAATGACACACGTTGGCTTTCAACCTGTCAGGCCCACCAAAGTCCACCACCTCCATGCTGGCTCAGGTTGGGCAACATCAAATATTGTTCTGTGCCCTGAGAGTAAAAAAACATTCTGAGAGCCACTAAACACGGTGTGGATGGAGCACTTGGGGGTTTTGCCTCCTCCCGTGGAAAGTCATTGCAGATGCCAACAGATTTGGGCACCTCCTCCAGTTATTTGGTCAACTGCTCTTATTCAGCTGAAGATAACAGGTCTTGGCTGTGCAAAGTCCAGGCCAGAGCCCACTGGTGTCCATGCCACAAGACCAGCCAGCCTTGCTTCTGCTGCCTGCCTCTTGGCCCATCATGGCATTGCTCTTAGTTCAAGTCGAGCCACCTGAGTGGGGACTCTGCCTGGGAAACACTTGCACAGTCTGAAATATCTACACCAGCTTGGTGGGCTTGCACATGTTGAGGCAATTCAGTGTAGCACATTTTAATAAGTTCAGTGAGAAGGAAATTACTATCACTGATAGCCCCCTGGCACTGAAGAGACATAAGAATCAGTTGAGGAGTCTGTCCTAGGAAATTATAATCTACACAATTGCTTGGGTAAGCAAAAACCAGGCAGAAAGTAATTTGCACATGAAGTTGGAGCAATGTGCAAAATCAAAAACAAAACAGCCGCAGACTTCCCCAAATCTAAACAAAGAATTCCTGAACATATGCACAGTATAATGTCCGTTAATTTATTTTACCAACAGACTAGGGAACAACCAGTGTCCAACCAGCTTTGCTGGCAAAGAAAACAAGAGAGCTAAAACTTTTGTGCCCATGAAGGACACTGGAGAGGAAGAAACCTTTGGAGAACCTCCATCGTCTCTGCACAGCAACACCAACGACACAGCATGATTATTTAAAATGCCTTTGTACCCCCGGGCCCTCCTCATCCTCAGCATCACCCCAGAAGCATGGGCTCTGCAAACACACAGCAGAATCAAGCTGTTGAGTTTCAAGAGCCTTAAAGGTCATTTAAAATTGTTCTTCTTTGCTTGATGTTGAAAAGCATCACCTGAAAGTGGTGGGTGTTAGAGGTCACAGCAACACAGGGGCTGCTGCTGGCTCTTTGCTAAATTTGCAAGAAGGGACACAACTTTTTAATGCAGCGGAGGAAAATGGGGATAAAAATGGGGATAAAATGGGGATGTAGCCACCCTGGGGGTGCTCTGAGTTCCTTGGGGAGGGAGGTGGCTGGATGCAAAGCGATGTCGGAGCGGGGTTCCTTTGCCAGCATCTCTGCTCTTTTTATTAAGAGTTTTTATGGTACTACAAACGTTCCACTTGCCCTTTGCTCCTCAGAACGTTATTTCTTTGAAATAGGGGAGAATCCAAATCTTATGCAAGTCAGCCTGCATCCCACTGCTGACTCCAGTCTCCTGAGCCAGGCCCAGAGGATGCTTTACTTTTCCGAGTTCCTAACCCATGCCAGTGACATAACCTCCCACTGAAGCATCTTGCCAGGCAGGTCAGCACTTTCCCTCATGCTCAAAAACGTGTTTCACCCCACTTCACTACATTTATTTAGGCATTTATTTTTCCTAATGCATGCTATGCTTTATGTTTTACAGCAACAGATATTGTAGAAACTGTTTACTTCACTTGAAAACCCAGCCCAGTTAAAATAAACAGACAAAAGGAATATCTCATTATTTACTGGGAACTAGAGAAGGTCCATTCACTTTGCAAAGCAGTTGGCTGCAGAAAAGCACTTATTAAAAAAACAAAAACAAAAAAACTGACAACCAAAAACCAAACCCCAAACTCATTTATCCCAGCTTTGCAGCTATTATTTTGCTATTTTTTTCCCCAGCCACACAAATCTGATTAGTTTTCTTTATTTGCAGTATGCACCCCCCATCCCAGGTCCTCCTAAATTGCTTAGTGACTACACACAGGAAGAGAGAAAGGGGAGGCTGGTGGTGAAAAAAAGGGGAACAGCTGCTCTCCAGAGAAATCCTGACACAGTTCACATGAAGAATTTCATATCTGTCAGGCAACCCAGCTCAATAAACAACAAATTCATCTGGCTCGCCTCTGCTGCTTGACAATATCTGTGCTAAGTTGCTGCATTTTTCCCCTCCTCCATACTTCTGCAAGTAATAAAGGTGGCAGCTCTTTGCTCCGCTCACAGGGAGAGTTGCCAGCTAAATAAAACACTGTCATTTAAAAAAAAATTAATAAAATATTCAGCCTGAAGTTCCTTGGTTTCATACATGCCATTGGTTAAAGGCTACTGCCACCCATAACCCAGCTGTTGCCTGCCCTGAGTCTGAGCATCACCTTGGAACCGGCTCCAATCCACTGCTACTCAGGGCATCTTCATGGCACCCACCTCTCTCGATGCCTCCTCTTAATGCTGAGTCACTTAACGGGTCAACCCAAAGTCTCACAAAAAGACCGAAAAAAAATCCCATGAACGCCTATGGTTTGGCATCAGACCATACTTTTTCCAAATCGCCTAATCTCATAACAATGTTCTAATGGGAGAATAAAAGAGCTGGTCTGGACCAGAGCGACACAGAGGTAAAGATGCCAGGCAGTAGCTTGGGAGCTTCTGGTCCCAGTCCCGAATCCCAGTGAGCTGGAAAGCTGTAGCGCTGCTGCTGCAGCAGATATTTCAATATATCTTTGTCCGCATCATGTGTAGAGCAGACTGGGGCAAAAGCAGTTGGTGTTTAACATTTATTAAGGCACAAAAGAAAAAAAAATCTTAAAGAAATATCTTAATGTATTATGAATGGGAAATTTCAAGCTGGCTGGCTGCAAGGGGAAAGAAAAGCTTAAATCAGGATTATTTTTATTTTTTTCACTAGTAGTTATTAGGTAAAAGGGCTATTTATAACTATTTATAGGTGCCTCACTGCTCCTCCCCATCCAAACCCAAAGCCTCTGGCACGACACCACAAACCTTCCCTGCTGTCAGGACGGGAACTCCGATGTCACAAATTCAAGGTTACGGTGTCACCAGCCAAGTTTAAGTTGATGTAAAACCCACGATCCCCACGACTCCCAGCCATCCTCATCTGTTAGGTTAAGGAACACCCAACAGCAGGAAGATGAGGTAACAGAACCAATATTACTGGTCCCTCATTGGATTATTTTCCCCATTTTTTGCACATTGTGAGCTGAAGAACTTTCTCCCTAATCTCTCGCTGTCCCTCGGGAGCCAGGTCCTCAGGAGGCGTGGGGAGAGCAAAGTGAGCCCAGAGGCCCCAGCTACTGCAGGTGAGAAAAAAAATCCAGTGCTCCAGTTAACCCTGAAAAGCTCGGTCCCTGCCAGAACTCACACGGGGGAACCTGGTCTTGTGTTTTGCCATGTCCCATGTCCCCTGTCGCCCACCAATATTCCACTTTCTAGGGTGACAAGCCTGAAATATCCACAGCCACATTACCCTGTAGGCTACCGAGGAGAAAACCAGCAGCATGTAGTATTGCTGATTAACAGCATCACCATGGCATTATTTACTTTAAAATGTTGCAGGTGGGATCCGTGACAGCAGATGGGAGCGGGAAGGGTCCCTGCAGCCCTGGGAGGAGGTGTCCCCCCATGTCCCCAGGGCAACCCCTCCAATTCCAGGGGCTCTGTGGGCTCACAGCTCCTAGCTGACATTTTTCAGCCTCGTAATGCACACACACAAACATATATACATAGAATCATGCAGACATATTCCCCCACCTCACCCCCAAAATAGGGGTGGGATTATTTGGACTCTGGAAAAGTCCTCAAAACCCCTAAAATCGGCGTGTGGCATTGACAGTGCGATGGGACATGCACATGCAGTTAGTTTGGCATCAATTATGGCAGTAAGGACCTTACCCGAGCCCTTCCAAACGCCTTAACGTGAAACATACCGTCCCCAAGTACACCCCTGGTACATGAACAACAGATGACAGCGATGCCTACCCCTTTCTCCTCTATAAGCTTTAAAGTTTTATCCCAGCGCCCTGCAAAGCTTGTGCCACTCAGAGACATGTTGGCAGCTGCGGAGCCAAGTTAATTGCTGCCATCGACTCATTCCCAGACAAATGAATTCATTCATGATACACATACTTTGTGAACATATAAAATATCCTGGAGTTCTCACAGCGATGCACAAAAGCATCAGTGGCTCCAGAGCAGGGTGGAGGGTGCTGCTGTTTTTCAAATGACAAATTTTTTGGGCTGATCACAGATTTCCCATTGAGTATTTAGATGGTGGGGAGTGCCGCATGAAAGCATTCACGCGAAGGGTCTGCTTTTCTCCACAGCTTGCCACTTCACCCTCAAAGCATGTCGTCCAAATCAAAACAAAAGGATAAAACCCTAATTGTCATGAAGTCAGAAGATTTTTGCAGTAATAAACCCCGTTTCTACGTTTCCTTCGATGGGTATACACCAGAACTCCGAATTCCACCCACTGCAAAACCACCAGCCACCTCCAAACACCATTTCCCTGCTTGTTTGCATGACGGGACCATCGGTCCATGGGGAAGCTTCTCCTCCCAGCCAGCTGCAGGTGGACACCTGCGAAACGTCACCCCCAGGCTACCACGGACCTGAGTTTCAGCAGGAAAATATTTGCACCCGCACTATGCCAACACAGACATGATTTTCAGAAACTTCTTTCATCCTTTGGTCAGCGATGCCATTGCTGAGCATTAGTGTGGGTACAGCCTCCCCTGCCCACACGTGGGGGCACGGGCATGGGGAAAGGGAATATTCTTCTTCTTCCCCGCCTGTGCTTCTTTGTGGTCTGACCACAGAAATCCAATAAATTCTGGATGCAGCATGGTCCTGTTATGAGTTTAATGGCATAAATGCTACAATGTAATCTCTGCAGATGCAGGATGCATTGCAGAAAACTAGATACGGATAGTTAGCTTCATTTAGCAGAGGTGGGAGCAGAGCTTTGTATAGCGAAGAAAAAGAAGGAGAGAAAAAGAAAGAGAAAAAGGAGGAGGGAAAAAGGAGGAGAGAAAAAGGAGAGAAAAAGGAGGAGAGAAAAAGAAGGAGAGAAAAAGAAGGAGAGAAAAAGAAGGAGAGAAAAAGAAGGAGAGAAAAAGAAGGAGAGAAAAAGGAGGAGAGAAAAGGGAGGAGGGAAAAAGAAGGAGAGAAAAAGGAGGAGAGAAAAAGGAGGAGAGAAAAAGAAGGAAAAATCCTTAAAAATGAATACGCAATATATTAGCTCAAATCCCACCCGCTCCTGCATTTCAAGTAGACAGAGGTTTCTTCCTTTCAGATTTCTAATAATGTCACAGCTACTTAAAAGCCAACTGCCAGGTGGGGTTTTTATATGAAACAAGTACTGCTCGGTCTTCCTAATAACCTCTTAATTTTAGTTTGAGCCTGTTCCCTGCTGCTGTGAGCGGGACGCTGTAGTTGTACATTTATGCAGAAGTGCTGGGATGCTGCCACTGTTTAGATTACAGCCCTACTGGGAGGTTTCTCCTGGAAACACCCCGTATATGGATTTCATAAGGAGAACAAAAGGCAAGAAGGGAGCAGCATTTCGGACTCGGCAGCCACAAGCATCCCTGCTGTCACCGCCGGGGTTTGCTGGCTGGTGTCCCGGGTGGGCTCCCCCAGTCGGGAGCAGAGGAGAGCCTGCGAGGCCAGCTCGCTGGAATGGGCCATGGGGGACAACTGCCGAGGAAGAAGCAGGAGGGAAATTAGGGCAATTCTCTGCTATTCTCTAGCAAATCTCTCCTGTGATCTCTCAGTGTCCTGACTGACCTCCAAGTCGGAAGTGAGATCTGGCAGTTGCTGCCAGAGGGAGATGGAGCTGGGAGCAACCTACAAAGTGCTACTGGGAAGAGTCAGAGGGTTCACGCGGGGTTGGAGATGTCCTTCCCCTCTTGCCACCTGGTCATTTGATTACTTAACAGTTCAGCACAATAAAACATGCGGTGCTTGTGCCACAGGTTGGAAGGCACTACCTAAATCTCCTTTTCTTGCTGCTTTTACCCTGCCAAATGGAAGGAAACACTGTTCCCTCTGATAAAAACTTGTTGCCCAATTCCCAAACTGTGAGTTTGTTCTTGAAAGTCAAAACTTGGGATGCGCAAATCCCTGGACCATGGTCCCCTGCTGTCGCTCCTGCATTGCTCTTGGGTCAGATCCTCGAAAGCACATTTGGCACTATGTTTTTTAAAGCAACCCATCCACGTACAAACAGAAATCGCCCTTTTTAACGTATTATTCATGTGAAAGGAGCAGGAACTGGGGTGGATTAACTCCCCTAGTTGCATGGTCCATAAGTTCAGGCAGCCCAGGGCCAAATCCTGCACTGGAAATCCATGGCACCTCTCCATATCTATGAAAAGAGCCATTTGGCAAAGCCTGCAGATCCTCAGCTCAACCAGAGACATCTCCCTTAACATCTGATGTTACTTCCTTTGGCAGAATGTTGTTTCATATCTGTTACCCACCTCACCATAAGAGCGAGGCTGTGTCGCGTTTCTGGCAAACTAGACCCATCATCGATCTGACTGATGAGGTCAAACGCTTTCGAGCACTCGGGCTCGTGGTGGTTCCTCAGCCCATCAGAGGAAAACAAGAAAAGCCCAAGCAGGCCAGGCAAGACCCATTCTTAGCAAAAACACAGCAATTTTCACCAAGACCTCTGTAATCACCTTTCTGAGGCAGCAGAGTAGGAGAAACAAGGATACTTCTCCTCATCCTAAACGCCATCAGGGCCAAGGCACCAAAACCCACCCGGAGGTCCCCTGGCCTTGACCACAGCCAAAGCATGGAGGATGGACACACGGACAGGTCTCCCTGCACGAACACTTTTTGCTGATGCCTCCGTCGTTTTTTTGGGGTCCTTAGAAAAGGAGCCGAGGCAGCAGCCAAGAGGCTCTGCCCCACAGCCTGCTCAAAGCACAGGGCTTTTAACCCCCGCCACCCCCCGCCAGACAAGGCACATGATGCTCCACGTCAGTATTAATGCCTTCTGCCTCGTTACAAATTGCATTCGGATAACAAGCTGCTGAAATACCAAAGTTTTCTAAATCTTTCCTTTATCCCTGCTCTCCACTTGAACTATAAATAGCCCTGGCATTTATAGTGGTACAGCCTGCCTTGTTGAAATTTGATTTAAAAGTAAAATTGGCCGGACTCCTTGTTAAATTATCATTGTTATTCATCTTTACAGATGTCCTCCCCTCTAAACACTGTCTAAACTTGAAGCTAAGAGCAGAGACGCGGAGTGAAGTCATTAGAAAAGATTTCCTGACAAACCTCAGGCACACAGAAAGGTTTGGGGCATTTTTCACCTTAGGAGAAAGCCCGGACATCTCCACAGCTTTTCCAAGCCCTTGCCATAGGCAGCCCTGCCCTTCTCCTGCCCAGCTCGCTGCCTTGCATGAGGGAAAGGACAAGGCTTGTGCACAGGCACGTGGCTTGATGAGAGATTTCTCAGATTTTGGAGAAAGTGGTGAAAAATAAAGCTAAACTTTCGTTGAGTTCTTTTTTTACTTTGAAAGCTTCCTCCCTCCTGCTGTCACAGCTTACAGCCAGCTTTAAGCAGAGGTATTTGGGCATCTAACAGAAGCTTTCCCAGTGCAAGGCTCACTATTAAACTCTTTTCTAGTCTCTCCAAGCTGTTAACACTGCCCCTTTATTCCCAGCACTCCCCACATTTGCAGGTGGGCAGTGCTGTGAACCCGTGGTGGTATGATTTCCTTGCAGTTATTTAAAACAGCCAGCACTAACCAGCAAAGCCCTGCTGGGTCAGTGGGTGACATGACGGAGCTCTGCAGTGCCTTTTGGAGAGTCCCCAGCACCCATCGCCAGGCGGGCGCCGTGCCAGCCACCAGCAGGGCTTGGGCTGCCTGCAGCTATGTCCATAGATCCTGTTTCAACATCCCCCCTCTTCCCAAAACACACGACTACGAACAAGAGCACCCATTCATGCGTCTTTCTCAGGGAAAACAAAAAATAATAATAATAAAAAAAAATCACCCGGATTTCTGGCAGAGTTTATTAGCGGCAGAGTTTATTATTGCTCCTGCTGCTGTGACACCTTGAAGCTTTCCAGACTCCATCGGTAGGGTGGGTAACCTTCACTGACGGAGGGAAAACCACGGGCTGGGGATTAATGCCTGCGCCTGGGACTGCAGAGCCCAGCTCCACTCCCCGCACCACTATTCTTGACCTCAGATAAATTACTACCTCTTTCAAGTCTCCAACCTGCCAAGAAAGGACAGTAGGACTCCCCCTCCCCAGGGTGCTGTGAAGATAAATACATTAAAATTTGTGAGATATGGTGTCAGTGGGGCATCATATAAATAGCTCTCGGGCTCTTTCTGCTCCAAACTTGACCTTAGACACAGAATAACTGTGGTCGGTGTGTTGTTAGTGACACAGTGGGAGCTGAATGCATTTATTTAAAGGACTTTCCGGGCTTTAAATTGCAGCCTCTGTTCCTCACATACGTCAAAGGCACCTCTCTTGGTTGGAGGGGATAAGCAGCATCACTGAAGTACACGCATGCCCTTTCTTTACCTCTACATCAGCACTTACTGTACCTTTCCCTACCGTGAGCACAAGCAGGGGTACCAACCTGCATTCAAGCATCCAAATGTCTGTGCCTTATCCGAAGCCTTATCCGATCAATAAGAACAGATTACAGTCATCAATTGCCTTATTCCAGCAGTCTCCAAAATTAAAAACCCAGAAATCTCATAGCTGTAACTCAGGCTGTGATTATTTTTTTAATACCACGGTGCAGCAAACTTACCCAATTGATTTTAAAGATTAGCTCTGATAGACTAATTCTGTATTATTTTTTATGTAATATACACATAGAATGTATGTGAATAGAATGTATGTGCATATATTTTTAGACATCAAAATATCTGCCCAGTAAGGTATTTCGTTAATTTTTATAAAAATCTCTGCCAAGACACATAGTGTGTTTCTGTGCATGCTCCAAGTTCTGGGGAGATCAGGGCTGCTGCAGGGTCCCACAGGGACGCACGCAAAGAGAAGCTGCAGGCTACTGGCAGCACCCACCAGCACCACACCGCCCACACCCTGCACTTGCAGGATATTATCAGGAGGCAGCAACCAAACCCAGCCCCGAAGGACAGCCTTGCACCGGGACCATCCGCTTGTCCACGCGGAATACTCACATAGTGGAAGACAATAGAAGGAAAGGATCAGAGCAAAAGTGCTTTCATTTTTATAAGGCACTCAACCAGCCAATTCACGTTTTGGATCAGGTGTTAATTGGTGTTCTAAGTGTCTGGCGCAGACGGTGCCAGCACAAATATTGCAAATGTCACATTATTTTTGTTTAGCGGGTGAAACGTGCTCCATTCCTGGTGGACGAACCCAGCAAAACTATTCTGCCACCAGACTTGCTGGGAGGGGAGGTGGGGGAAAAGTAATAAACACTGTATTTAGAAATCATTAAGTGCAAGGGACTAAAATGACACATTGGGAAAGCCAGCTCAAAGGACTTCAAGCAAAGATGTTCATAGAAGAGGTGCACAAAGTTCAACCCTGCTTCAAAACAAAAGGAAGAATCTTGCACTGCCCTTCCCAAGCATATTTGCCTCCTTCCCACTATTTCAGGTACGGCACAGCAAGGCTGGTTGGAGCTTCAGTGGAGCAGCAATGGGCATGGACCACTGAACCATGCGCTGGGGAAACCTCCTGGACACCGTCCAGCTCAGTGCACACAGCAGCAGGTCAACTGAACCTGCAAACCGTGAACCAGGATTCAGCTAGCTCCGTCTTGCAGGGACAGAGTGGCGAAAGAAAAAAATCCTGGTTTTTTTATATTTCACATCAAATAAATGCCTTGTTCTCCAGATACTTCGTATAACCTAACCCCTGTCCCACCAGAAATAGCATGGTGACCTGCTTCTTCCCAGCCTGTGCATATAAAATCAGGTTAGATCATTTTACAGGGGGGTTGGGGGGGAGAAAGGGGGACCCCACAAAAAGCTTGTCAGAGTAAAGGTTTGGGTTGAACATCTCCTCTAGCTCCCCTGGGCATAGAGCAGAACAGGTAACTCAGGTCATGTAGCTCAATCAAACCACCCATGCCAAACCCTGGCCGCAGCGGGAGGACCAGCGCCAACCCTGGCTGCGGGAGGGGAGTAAGGGCAAATGCATGAATTGCTCCAGAGAATTCAAAGTGTTTTCTCCAGCAGAGTGGAAACATGAACTGGCCTAGATAGACCAATCTATGGCCACTGTGACGTGGCAGGCACTTCAGGCTCCCTTCACCTGGCACAGGACCAATTCTGGAGGATGAAGGACATCCCAGGCATCCCCATCCCTTAAACCATGGCAGCTCACGCTTTTAGGTCTGAAACAGGTACGACCAGCCCCCGGGTATCAGCCAAAATAGTCTTCGTAGCCAAGATACAGAAGAAAACACAACTCCTATTTAAATTATGCAACATTTAGTCTAGAATTATGGACAGAAAATACAACTTTTAGAGTTTTAGATATACAGAGCAGATCCCAGACCAGCAGCACGTTACTGATAACCTCACGGAAGAGGCTAGAAGACAGAGGAAACACTCTGACTTCATTCACCTGGGGCATTCAATTTCATAACTATTCTTAGGTCAAAAATCCCCAAATTCATACAAAAGCAGAAAAAAATGTAATTTTATGCTCAAGTCCTGAATTATTACTAAAAAAAAGGATTTCCCCCAGCTTAAAACTGCTGTCAGCAGAGCCCAGGAAGAGCACTCCTAGCCAGTATAGCAACAAAGCAATATTAAAAAACAAATTACTGCACTGTTTTACTGTGGAGGGGTTTTCCCATGTCTCGGAAAAGCTGGCTGGATTTTCAGAGGTGACGTTTTGTCAGCTGGGAGGGGGCCGCGGGGACCATTTTGCTCACCGCTGCACAACTCACCATATTACTTTTAATTAAAAAAGGGAAACTGGGATTTAGCTGCCTACTTTACCACCAGATCAAATCTGATTTTGAGCTAAAGGTGGAAAAAAAAAAATAATCTCAGCCATACAGTCTGTAACAGTATTTGACAGAAAAAGAAAAAAATGGAGAAGAAAGGAAATTTGAGGTTTGCTTGCTTATCCAAGGCCACCACCACCGTGTTCTCTGCTGTGTGGTTCTCACCCATCAGAAATACACTCATGCAATCAGATGTGATCGGGTCGGTACATTTAACAAAGTCATCACCCCTCTGGATCCCACCTTGTCTCACAACCCCAACTGGTTCAAAATGTTTCCCAAAATCAGCTCTTCCCTCCTTTCTTTGGTGGGCTATGGGCAGCTCATGCTGTGCTCCTCTCTCTATCTCCTCCGAGCAATTTCTCTTCCATTAATCCCATTTACATCCTCTGTTGTCACCATACCGCTTTCAAAGGTTCAGCATCAATTCTCCCGTGACAACGTGCCTTAACCTCAGTCACTCGCTGAGGCTCCATAGATCAGTTTTAATTTTTCCATTAAAAGACGTGTTTTCATGAATACAAAATTTAATTAGTTAATATGAAACAGGAGATCACAGAACATTCTGGATCTGCTCCTGATCACCAGCATCAGCTGGACAGAAGAGAGAGGGGTGACCCAGCACAACCCAGACAGAATTTGATCTGTTGTTTCTCTCACGCCCACGCAGATACTTTTAATTATCTCCATGGAGCTTAAAAAGAGTAATTTGTGCGGTCACTGTACATATGCCAAGCCGATCCATTTATTCCAATATTCAGTGCTTGCTCCACGGGAGAATGTATCTTCTGATCATAAAAATTCATGAACCAAAAAAACCACCCAACATCCCTAAACCCCCAGATTTATCAAATTAATCCATTGGGGTGGGGTGTAAAAAAGGGGGTGGGGAGTGGGATGACTGATTCTGTCACAAAATACAACCAATACAAAAGCCTTTTGATAGCCAAAATCAACACCTACGGAGGGCTGGAGGCTCCCCAAGATGTTTTGGGTTGGTACCTATGTGTGAGGGTGAGCAGCATGCGCTTTGGCAAGCAGAACAATACCAAGTGATCTCAACCACTGATAATTTATTGATGGGTATCAATGATGCTGCAACAGATTATCCATCGCTGTCATGCTCACATGCCACCACTGCACTGCAAATGGAGAGCAGCACCCTCCAATGATCAGGGGCTGCTGGAAATATTCCCTGCTAATGGCAGCAGCTGCATTCCCCTGATTATTTTTTTTTCCTCCTTCTTTATTTTTTCCCCTTCCATTTAGGGGGTAAAAGCAGCCTTTTCCATGACGCACCATGTCCCGTGCGAGCCTGGCCAGTTCATTCACTCCCAAATTAGCAGGAGAGGGAAATCTGAATCCTTTGCAGTCCATTAAGTTTATGGAAGAGCTTATACAGGACGCAATGCCTGTGATGGGAGGGGGCTGTGCTGGCTGAGCAGCCAGGAAGCTACGCTGAATCTCTGTTTTTTTAAGGATTTGTAATTTTTGATTCTTGGGTAAGGATATTGGGAGAAGGATGGGGGCAGGAAGCAATTTCACGATAAAACAAAATTAAAATGAAGCCATGGGGAAAGGAAAAATCTAATAAAAATATTCAGCATATGTTCATTTTATATTTACAGACTGGTTTTTGAGTCACTCTTATTTTTAATTCAGCATCCGGGCAACTCTGGAAATAAAACTTTAAAATAACCCACACTGAATGCAATCACCCTGGGGAAAAAGAAGAGGAATTAGAGCCTAGAGGTACACAGATATGGATTATTTCATACTTTTATGAACGGAAAATAAATCATCCTGTTGCCTTAGAGCAAGATCAATGCAACGAGGCTCCTAAACACCCGGTGGGTCCAGCACCAACAGTCACAGGAGCAGAGGAGGGGGCAGATACACGGGGCCGTGGTCCCCACACAGCTCCTTCCAGCAAACCCAGGAGCATCCTTGGGATGGGAAGGATCAGCTCGCCAAACCAGCCTAGGCAAAGACCGGCCTGCAAAATAGTGCGATGTGCTGCCGGAAAGTTTTAAGACCAAAATTAAAAAAAAAAAAACCAACCAACCAACAAAAACTACAACCCCCTTTTTTTTTTTAATTAAAAAGAATTGGCTTATTTCCCTAATCGCATGAAAAAAATCAAACAATGGGTAATTAGTATGTGGAACAGCAAAGCTGCAATTTAGGCGTCTCAAAGGGGAGAGCACAACAAGTGGCGGTTCCACCCCAGCGCCTTGTGTCTCGGCATATATTTATTTTCCCTCTTGCTTTGATCTCCCTCGCTGGCAGGATAGCATCTACAAAACTGGAACAACCAACGGCAGCAAAACCCACCACGCAGAGATCAGCTGCTCCGTTTAACCTCCCCCTCCCCGCCCCCCTCCGAACACCCTTCCCTGCCCCCCGAGACCCAGTTAAACAGACAAACCCCAAACGGGGATCAAAAGGTCTGCTCAGCTCCGGCAGCCTGCGCTGTGCCGACTACACTGGGATGTTTTACAAAGTCAATGTCGAGCAATAAATAATGAATCAGAGCTGGGGCGGGAGTAAATAGATTTATACCCTCAGCACCAAGAAGCTCTACAAGACACAGCATTGGAGAAGGCTGGGAGCGCTCGATAATCAGCATTTCAGGCCCAAACACAGGAGGAAACCCCAAACTGGTTAATCCCTCCATAATCCACCTTAATCCAGTGGGAAACTGTGCCTCTTTCTACTGACTGGGCCATAGAAGAAGGTCCTGACTGATCCTTGCTAGGAAACCCCGTTTCTTAATTGCAGCAAGGTCTCCAACCCTGGGGTGTCCCCTGATGTCCTCAGATGAGGGTTACTTCATCCCAATTTCACTGCAGAAATTGCTGATAAGGGTAAGGACTGGGCTGAAAGCCCCGACCTGGCACAATGGGCAAGGGGAACGCCAGGTCTTTGCTGTCCAGCCGAGCCCCCGTTACACCCCAGCACCTTCTGAGGGGTCCAGGGTCTCCAGCTTGGGCAAGACATCTCAGAAAAGCAAGTCCTTGCCTAAGAACTTGATGAAGACCAGACAAAACACTCAAGAAAATCCACACAAAACCAGGACTGAGCTGAGCAAAGGGACAAAGAATTGAAACAAAAAGGTGGCAGGGCTCTCGGAAACAAACACAGCTATTTTCTCCATCAAAAAGGGCTCCAGGTTTGACACTCAAGGCTGGGCCAGTCCCAGCTCGGTCCAAGTTGAGATAATGGCTCTTCTCATTCATGAAGCCACTTCTCAAAGCTGCTGCTGCTTGAAAGCACCAATGAAAACTTGGGGATGGGGCAACCCTGGCTTGGCAGTGCCTGATGCTGTGGAGCATCCCCACATCCCCAGGGACCCCCATTACACATGTGGCCAAGAGCCAGAGGAGCCTCTCAGCGGGAAGGTGACCTGCACTTCACCTATCAGAGAAACACCTGCATCGAGGTACGGATGCAAAATGTGGCAACAACTGAACACTGCAGGGATGTACAACGGATTTCCATTCTTCAGTCTGACCCTGTCTGAATCAAGTATTTGTCATTAGGGAAACCTCTGCGGTATTCCGGCAGCGGGACTACGTGGCCAGTGGGCAGAGGTTTACAAAATCCTCTCTTGCTGAAAGCAAACAAACCGGGGGAGCGGAGAAAAGTGATAGTAGGGGACAGGCTCTGCAGAGAGCCTGTCATATTGGCTCTTGAAATGCCAATTAGAAAAATCAATGTTGCTGTCAATTAAACAGCAGCTGTACTGGTTTTCTTGCTTTTCCTCCCCATTAGCTCCTCAGACCGGAGCTTAGCTTAGCGTGGCCTTTGCTTCAGCAGCGATAAAGCCCTGGCCAGGACATTGTCCCCTGCAGGTGCCAACATGTAGACGTCCTTCACATCCTCACTTACACGAGGTTTAAAAGACACAAGAGGTGTGGACGTGTCCAGAATGCGTCTCGGTCACCTGCTGTCCCCCAAGCCCTCCAGGTTGTTTGGCTGCCATCAGCAGCATGAGGGGCTTAGGTGTCATCCCTGCAAACCCAAGGGACCCTCTCCAGAGGGTTTTATTGGAAAAGCAGCATGGCTGCACCACAGGTAAATGCCTGGTAAGAAACCACAGCCAGCCTCCACTTGCCACCAAGCAGGAGTTATGCGGGATTAGCACCAAAGGCACAGGGAGCCACAGAGGAATTAACCACCGCCACTGAAGCTACCCCTGCACACCATCCTGGTGAGACTGGTGACTCAGTGGAGAGAGAGAGGAAGTAAAATAAATATACATATGTGTACATATACACACACACACAAAATTCTCCTCCCAGTCCCCTTCTGGGAGCAGTTGGAGGTTGGCTGCACCTAGTTCAACCTCTCTACCAAAAAATCAAGGGGTTTATCTGAGGGTTTCTTCCTCTCCACACCCATAAATGATCCACAAATCTTTGAATTCAAGGGCTTGATTTTGATTTTTGAAGGGTTAACTTGAAGCTCACTGTTCCTGAGCATCTCTTGTATCTAGACACATTTGTTGCAGAGTAAACCCGTTGATTCCTATGTACGTCAATCTGGTTTTAAGGTGGGTCCCTGAGAAACAAAGCCGTAATAAATCTGTGGCCTCGAAAGCATCTTACAGCCAGTGTTTCCCTGGGTGGAACGCAACCCAAGCAAGTAACAACAGCAAGAAAAAATGTAGGTCCTGTGAGTTCTGGGACATCAGAAAAACTTCCTAAAGAGAGCTAAGAGCTGCTGGTACCCAAGAGGGCAAGTAATCCTGGAGGGCGACAATCCTGCTGGGACAAGGGCTTCACTTTCCAGCTGACGGGTGCTTCTCCCACCCACGTTCATGCCATGTGTATGTTACTGCACCAAGCCCGACCAGCCATCCAGGAGCTACTTTGCCCCAGCTGTGTCCCAACCCAGAACTCAACATAATAAGACACCCAACAAAGCCATGCCAGGAGGTGACAGAAACTGAGTTACCTCACACAGTGAAGAGCTGCTGATGCTCCTCCTGGAGAGGACCTCACCAACAAACCACCTCAGATCTCAGGGTTTCACCCTCCATTTCCATAATCCTCACCCCTTTGCTCACTGGGGTCCATGGTGAACCCCCGGGGTGCAACTGTGAAGTTACAAAGCCCAAGAAGATTTGGTGACAGCAGCCAGACATCCTCCATCACCTCCAAGAGCAGGCTGGTGGCTTTCCTCCAGCAGGGCTTCCCCATCCACCTGCTCACACCAAGCACCAACAAAGCCCCTCATCTCCATCACAGCCTTTTGGGCCAACAATAAAAGCTCCCAAGGTCTGCACATGCCATTACTGACCAATCAATGCTTTTGATTAAATTATAAGGGAAACCAGCAGGACAAAGATGCAGCAGGAATTGTTAATCTCATTTTGAAGCAAGCTATAAAACACCACCACTTTGCTGCTCCTAAGCACGCCGGTGGCTTCCTCTCTTCCGCTGGCCAACCCTGTGCAATCAAATGCGCTAACAGCTTGCTGTCAAAACTGAGAGAAGATTTTTCTCCCTTGATTCAGGGAGATAGCCCTTCAGGATGAGAAGGCTGGGGAAAGATGCTGCAGCCGTGAGCCAGCACACTGGGAAAACATCAGAAGTCTCCCGGGAATCAGGACAGGACAACCAGTGCTTTTAGGGACACTGAAGGTCAACAGCTGGCCTCAGGGCAAAAGACCACAGTAGGTCAAGAGCATGCAAAAGAGTTAACCGGAAGAGTCAAGCTTAAAAAAACCCAAAAACCTGGTGTCACAAGCAGGCTCCTGCTTTCACAGCATTTTCCAGAGCTGGAATCGCCACCCCGTTCGGAAGCTGCTGGCTTAATTATTTGGCTTATTTATCTGCTGTCCCTCTAAGGCAGAGGACTGGAAAGCCACCATCCTTCTGAAATCCATGGGACAACCTCAGGAGCACATCAGGCACCAGACACCCTCAGGAGCGGAGCCATCTCCAGCAGGACCAGCAGGACCCTGGCGAACACTGGGATTTCAGAGAATCCCAGCCAATTTACATAATTTTATGGGAATAACCTTTCTTGGGGCTTTTCTGCTTTAGCATAACTTCTGAAGTCAGCTATCTGTCTAGAAATCACCTTGCTTTCCTTTTAGTAAAAGCTCCAGTCCACGTAGCCTTATTCCGCCCGAAATGCATGAAGCCAGCCCCAGCCAGAAAGCCACGATGAAAAGCAACATCTTAACATCTTAACTGCTCCAGTTGGGAGGGTTATAGGGGATTGGCTTTTGGGAGGCAGAAGAGATTGACTTTTGGGGGTTTTTAGGTTATCATTTTGAAGCCAGTTTCATCCTTTTGGTCCTGAAAGAAATAGAAGAAACATTTACAAGTCTCTTAAAATGGGAATGGTTTCCATTCAGCATAATGCTTAGTGATTTCACATTTTTCTTTTTGCTTTCTACTGATTGTTGGGTAATAAAAGCAGATGGCTCTACCAGCCTTGGTCCCTACTATGTTCACTGACCGGTCACCACGTCTGAGCATCCTGCTGCAACACCTGGGCTGCACCCAAAAGCCAAATAAACAGTCACACTTACTAGTTTAGTTGGGGCAAAGGTCTGCATAAAATTAATAGCTTATGAAAATCTTTCTATTAACATTTGGTTTTACAGTTTCTCTCATTAAACAACAAAGGCAGGTTCTGTAACACACGAGGATGTGCTGCTAATTCAAACACTGGTCGCACATAAATTTGTTAAAGGATTTTCTAGTTAGTTCTGTTCGATTAGAGAAAGTACAACACCAAAATCAATTTATGAAGTCCATTAGTAGGTTTGCCCCCATCAAGAAACAAAAAACTGTACAACCTTCATCTCACCTGTTCAGCACTATTAAATTTGAAATGAAAGACTGAACACCCTCAGCATTTAAATGTTCTCTAAAATATATGCAAAGTCCTTTTTTAATTATATTTTTCACATTTTGGAGACAGGCTTTGCGTTCCAACTCATTCATGTGTTTTGACAGAAGCTGAAGCGAGAAAATTTGTAAAATCTGGATCATGCTAATCAAAATCATCCCTAGTAATGCCATTGACCCACAAATTGAATCCGGCTTAGCTGTAGGAGGTTTGCTCTTCCAGGATAAGGACCAAAAATCCCCATTGATTAGGGGCCAGATCGCTGCGTGCAAACTGAGGTTCCCGTGGAGGATTCTCAGCCCTCCTAAGGCTCAGATGAGATTTTTCCCCCCAAAAGCCCATGATCAGGACCCTACACCCCCCATCGCCCGTCTGTCCTTCCCTACACCCTCTCTGCTCAGCCGCTGCCTCTCACCCTTGCCCAGCATCATCCCTTGGGATGCTCCTACCCTCCGTCAGGACATGGTGGTTTGCCATTCAGCTTTTCCCAGCTGTGCCTACCAGCCCTTGGGGCCACCACTCCCAGCTCTGCGTGTCACTCATTTTCTTCTGTTCTTGCCAGACTTCTCGCTCTCCAAGAAGTCCTGTGTGCCCCAGGAGAGCTCTCCCATCCCTTCCCCAGCGCCATGTCCAGGTGCCACCCCTGCAGCAACCAGGGTTTGCAGAGGAGAAGATGACAACATGGCACTATCCACCTGGTGCTGACTTGTCAGTGCAATCAATAAAGCTTTGGATGCATGTCTAGCTTTTTATCAGAATAGTTCTACCTTCTTTTAGACTCTTCTAGAGGGTCTAAAATCCAGGAAGAGTTTGTCAGTGATTTCCCCAAGACCATATGGCCACCCTGTGCAAAGGCAGGATTCAAAATTCAAGTCTTTCGACACCTGCCAGGCCATTATTTCCAGCACTGAGCCTTGAGAGATTTTTTTTGTAATCCACCGCCTTTTATCCTCCTCCGGTTATTGAATGTCAAAGTAAACTGTTGTCAGCTCAGGGCTTAATTTCAAATTTGAATATTGGGTTTTTTAAAGAGAAAAAAAAAAGCTCTACTGTAAACAAGTTTGATGGAAATTTTAAAACCCAAAGTAGATGCCAAGAAAAGTAACCATACGGTTCTGTTTTGAGACATCTGTATTGAAAAAATCTGATTATCTTCTGCTTTTCCCCATGCAAACAACTCAGAAGCAGCAAGCCCAAGCTGCAGCCCACTCTCTACTGCCAACCCCCCATCTTTGATTTAAACCTTTCTGCCCATTTACCCCTCCCAGCTCCACCAGCAATAAAAGCAAATGCAAATTTCAGTTGGATTTTGGAGTCAACACTGTTTTGTTAAATGCAACCATATCATATCATTATTGAGGAAGACACAGCAATCATAATTACTTCAAATTACGAAAAGGAGTGAAAAGTCCGCCAGTTCCACCAAGTGTTTCTACAAGGCCTGACACAAAGCAGGACAATCCTGGCACAGGGAGGCAGCGCATCACCTGGCAGGAGGCGTCTGGGCTTCCCAAACTCTTCACAAAAAAGGAAATGCCATCAGAACCTGTTCCTGATTCCCAATCCTATGTAAAAGCAATAAAAATCCAACATCTGTGTGTTGGGATTTGTGTGACATTGTGTAACGTGGGAACAGCACCAAAACTAATCAACAAAATTATCTCCTTGTAAATCACTGCTGTCCAGCTACAATTCTTTGATGTATTCCATAGCTTTTTGCATTTTCCCCCACTACTGAGGTTGAATAAGAAATAAATATCTTTGTAATCCAAAGCTGCAGTTACACCAGGGTGACATAAAGCCCCCACACCAGTAGGAGACCAACCTGAATCCCCTCATCCCACACTGCTGTGTTTCTGTACGTAGATAATACACTTGAAACATTTCCTTCCAAAATTCCGTAGGCATGCAATTCATATATAATAAAAAAAAATTTTTTAAAAAAAAGCAATGACACCACACCCCATGAATACTAATGGAGCATCTCCCACTGTCTGCAGCAAGCACGGGATTTTTCTGACACTGTTCCTTTCGCCAGCTTGGTGGGGACACGGTGACAGCCCCAGCAGGAGCTCTCCAGCAAGAGCTGGACATGAACATGGGAGGGGCAAAGTCACAGGGGCTGCTTGAGGGGCTGCAGCCTCCATCCCGCAGTCAAGAGGAACATGGGAGGGACAAAAGTCCTGGCACTGGGCTAGACAGCCACACACATCATCTTCTCGTGACTGCAAAGTAAAATCCTCGTAAGTGTGGATTAAATAAGGGGTTTTTCTATGTAAAGGTGTCTTGCCTGAACCCCTGCATAACTCACCCCTGCTACCCGCAGCCTCTGAACCCGTGGCCGAGAGATCATCCTTCCTCGGCTGGCTTAAATCAGTCCATCAGCCTGTTCCCGGCAAAACAGTTGGAGCTTCACCCCACGACGGCTGCATCCCAAAAGCAGAGTGATGGATAACCCTCCTCTGTAAATCACGCAGGGAATCTGTGGCACTGAGCCAGGGGTTGCGCCAGCAAGGACCGAGTGCGGCTCGACCGGCTTTAGGGTGGCTGCACGGAAGACTTCGGATTCGTTGGGATTTTGCTGAGGTTCCTTTCCCTACTGACTGATCCACTCCCACAGCACGTGGATGGACCTGCCACAAAGAACTCTTCCACAGGGCTTGAGCAAGGGCTTCAGGAGGCACCTAGTTACTGCAAGACGACTAGTCGGGCTTAATCAGCCTTGGTCAGGACCGCAAAGCTTTGTGTCTGTGGCTTCTGTTGGGTTTATTTGCTTCTTAAGTAATTACAATTAAATCCCAACCTGAAAATCAGACTGTTTCAGTCGGGGGGGAAGGATGGGGGAGAGGAAAAAGGTTTTCCAGGAAACCAGCCCAAATCAGACAGACTTTCTGGGCCACCTTATTTTGCCACAAGAGTTTTGCTGCTGTATACGCTCAGGAATCTCACGCCGTGTCCCATGTCACACAACCAACTCAAGCAGACAGCTCAAGGACTTGCCCAGCTGAGATCTGCAGAAAAGAAGCGTTTGGGGGGAGAGGGGAGACATGCTGCTTGTTTGCTTCTGCTCCGATTTTGCAGTGTTCCCTGTCATCCCCACTGCTCTACTCATCTCGCCGTGACTTTCCGTAGAGGACAGGCATGAATGCAGAGGGACTCTGCAAGGGCTCCACAAACTACATTAGCTTTAAAAAATAAATAAATAAATAATAATAAAAAAATCTGCCTTTCAATCAAGCTAGCCTGAATACCTAAATAATAAAATCTCCTTTCAAGATGATGTGATCAAAAGTGACATAAGAGAAATAAAGGGGGGAGGAAAAATAGAGATTAAAAAAAAAAAAGAGAGAGAGAGAGAGAGAGAGAAACGGGTTGTCCTGGCAACTGACATACCTTTCCAGCACTCCAAGATTATTGGATGAAATAAATGTTTTCTAATTAAATTCATAAAAGGTGGCATTTATCAGAGGGTGACCACTTAACATTTTGTTGCAGAAATGGTTATTTTCTTACAACTGAAGGTTTTAATAATAGTCTGGCTTTGATCTAAATGCAATACTTGCATCCTCTTTTAATTGAACGGAGGACTTTTTATTTTTTTTTTAAAAAAAAAGCTTTAACAATAACAGTAGAAATTGCGACTAAAGTCTAAATCAGTCCTTCAGATTAAGACGATCTGGCTGTGAAGAGCCTCTCACATGTAATGATATAGTTCCACTGTCATTTTCCCGGATTTATAACCCTCTGGTTGAAATGAAATCACACCCACTAAATTGAAATCTGAACCTCACTGAAAAGTTTCTACCAAGCTTGACAGGCTGGGGGCTTCATGCCAATGAGCCAACTGGCAACCTGCAGTCCTGCCCATCAGCCTCTCACCAAGGTCAAGGATGGCAGAACTGGAACGACAGCCTTGGAGGAAGGCTGCCAGATTTAATAAATCTTCCTCAAAGATGACCTTTCTTCTCCGGGCAGTGCTTGGAAGCCAGCAACGGACTGGTGGGAGCCGCAAACACCAGGAGAATGGCAACATCATGTCTGTTGGTGTGGTTTTCCCTGCAAATTTTGGAGTCCCAGAAGAAAGGAAAAGCAAGAAGCACCAGGCTGGGTTATCAGACTCTTAAATAGAAGTCCTGCTGCAGATGGGTTGGCACGCTCTGGTCTGCACAGGCATGACAAGGTGGTTCAACCTGCAGCGTGGAGCGGTGCTATGAAAAGGCAGCTGCTTGGGAGAGAGAGAACAGCTTCAGCGCATCTCTTAGTCTTTGAACTCCATGACCTCTTGAGATAAACAGTCTAAATTAAGCAGCAAAACATTCCAGGCTCCCTAGTAAAGCCATCCGTTTCAGAGAAGCCCTTGGAAAGCAAGGCATCTACCAGAGATGGCCACAGGATATCAAAACATTTTACAGTGACTCCAAGTGGCCTGCCACAGATTTAAACACAAAATGACCCATTTACTCCAAACCTCAACTTTCTTTGGAAAAGCAGACAGCTCTTTCGAGTGCTTCTCATCTAAATAAATCTATTTAGATTACTGCACATACCAAACTGGAAAGCATTGAAGAGCACAGGCTAGAAGACAGGCATTTGATGAAATATTTATCATTCAAAACCAATGAAAAAACAAGAAGGGAAGCATATTTTTAAAAAGGCTTCTTTGCAATATGCAGTTCTGAGGAGGAACACTGGGAACGATAAAAATCCATCTGTGAGGTGTAGCAGGTAATGGGAGTGGATAGGGAGGCAGATGGAGACCTCACCAGCAGGGACCAGCCCCTTCGCAACCCAGCTGTACTGCTGCCACTTCCTACGGCACCGCGAGAAAAGATGGGCTGCAACCAGCCAGAAGCAGTGGGGAAGCAAGACATCACCCGCATGGTCCTTGCCACAGCCAGGCAATCCTGTGAAGGGAGGGAGTGGGGGGATCATCTCTCTTCCACCCGTTGTGCTTGGCAGGAACATCAGAGCAGATGAGAGGAGCCCAGTGACAGCCCAACGGCTGCCTAATGACGAGATGAGATGAGAGTTTTTAATTCTGGAGGAGCTGTGTGCAGCACAGTACTTGCCAGGAGAGCCGAGTGCGTGGGATGGGGAGAACCGCCTGGTGCACACCAGGTCAGGAGGTGACGAACAGCCTCCAGGAGAAATGAAGGGGAAGCTTTTTTGCCTACAGATCCTCCTCTGAGATGCCGCAAATGCAAATAACCTTTTTCAGATGGCAGACTAAAGCATTCAGGAGATATAATCACAGCTGCTGGCACCAGCGTGCAGCTGAATTCAGACTAGGGTCCCACTCCCTCTGTGGAACATGGGAAGAGCACGTAGCGATGGTCAGTCTGGCCACAGAGTCCTCCCCCAACCTCCGTAAACCTGTTCTCTTCAGGGGCTCAAAGAGCTGATGCTCTTCTGAAACAGCTGATGGAGAAAGAGGCTTTTTCACACAGGGGCCTATCAAAGATGACTACGGCCTTTCCACTGTGGCCTTTTTCTCCTCCTAAAACTGATGACCTGAACTGGAGAGATTTCAGTTCCTATCCACATCAGCAGGACACTGATCTCCTTCTGCGTCTTCCCTTCCTGAGGGCAGATTTTTTCCAAAGCTCTGAGTGCTATAGTGGTGTGTGAGACAACCCAGCACGTGGGGACGGACATGGCCCATGAAGTCCTGTGGTGGCTTGTGTACCACAACACAAGGAAAATAAATAAGCACCATTTGCAATTCATCATATTTGCACCACTCATTTACTGAGCTAAAATAAGACAATAAACAGCACTGAGCTGGAGCACGTCTTTCCCACGAGGAATTTTTGTCCATGTGTCTGTCCATCCTCTAATCATACGTGATTCCATGCAACTACAGTGCAACAACTATTACCTAACTGCTGGGAAACTGGGCAGCCACAAACAAAGACCGACTGGCTCTGCCGAATGCCACCCCACCTGCCAGTCACTTGGTGGGTTGCATTTATTTACTTTTCCTTTCCCTGCACCATGATAATTTCACGCTGCCAAGAGCCTACCTTTTCTTTCAGATAAACAATATCAACAGCAACATCCTGTATTACAACACATTCAGTTTATTTATGATCTCTCAATGACTCAATTAGCTTCAGTTTACTCATCTGTGAGATGGGTACAGGATCTCATATCTACTTCAGAGCTACCATCAATCACCAGATAAATTATTCATCATTTTACAAGGTATCATTAGCCATGCTCTTTCATACCTGGGAGTACACACAAAGCTTTAGATGATCACCGTTAATGCTCAATAGCTTTCACCTCAGTGCTAGTGATCCTGGGAGAAATGCCCTCTGCTACCCTGGTTTTCTTAAGGAGCCAAAGTCTGATCATGGAATAAGGATTTGGGATTTCTCAGCACCACTAGTCCTGTTCTTGCTCTCCTGTAGTATTCCAGCCCTCTTGTGCCTCAGTTCTTCCACCTCAATTCCTGAGGTTTGATTTATTCACACCTACAAAGTGCTACCAAAAAAAAAAAATTTGGTATGAAAGGTGCTACAAGAGGGAAAAATACCATCATGTTCAAAGCCCATGATGAGTGGCGACTTGGCTTTAACAGATTAGTCAATACTGCCTGGTGAAAAATAGACTTTCTGATGGATTTCAGTGTCTGCTCTGCCTTGAATAGCAAAAGCACTTAAGTGCTTACACAGAATGCTGTTCCCTTCATTGACAATTTACAGCCAGGGCTAGTGGCTGGGAGAGAGCTGGCATGAGCAGATAAACTGCCAGGCCCCTCAGATATTAATGATCTATTACGCTCCTCTCCATTGCTTGCCAATGAGACATTGCTGATACAGAGGAGATTTCTGTCCTGTTGCATTCATCCCATAAATTAGAAGAAAACCCACATTTTTATTTTTTTTTAACTGTACATTATTGGATCTTCTCAATTGCTCCATTTTTGTTCAAACACCCAGTTTTCCAGTGGAAAACCAGCTGGATGGGTGGAAAACTGTTGACCAGACCTACCACTCCAAGCAATGCCACATATGTGACTCTAAGGCAACCCTCGATGTCAAGGATTGCCAATAGAGCCATGGTCTCTCCTAATGAGTATGGACTACATAACAAGCTGATGGCACCGGGCTTTGCTGGCCACTCCAGAGGACAGTGGCTATCAGGCAATTACACAGAGGCACATTCTCCGTTAACGAAATGCACCTCATTTACCATTGCCACCAGCAAGTTGGGCTTCAACAGGAACGCAAATGTGTTTTTTCTTGCCTCCAACTGCCTTTCTCACAAAAGCAGTTTGCATGGCATGGTGCTGCCAGAACATCAGTCCTATCATGGATAATTAATCTTGGCACAGTAAACCAAACCCACAGTTTTTTTGCAGAGAAGCGTGACCAAGTGGACACGCACACAAATCTGGTGTCAGTCCAGCACGCCGACCACCCAGCGGGACCTGGCTCTCCACGCGAGGTGTCACTCGGGCACCCTCATCTGTCCCCTGTTGTCCCTCCCTAGGAAGCCAGCGCTACCCACCACCACAATTAGCCCATCAGCTAAACCAGCAGCACCAGGTCTAGCTGATTTTCAGAGCTGAAAATCCCCTTTAGGAGGTGAGAAGAGTTTTGGGGGTGTCCAGGATGATGGATGCACATGAGACTCAAAACTCCCCGTCTACAAGGGGTGCCAGGAAAATCCTGGGAATCAGAACCCTGAACTCCTCCAAAAAAATCTCTCCACAAGGAGGTTTAAGCTGAGCTTTTGGCTGTGCTCAAAGACATTGCCCATCCAGAAATCAACAGTGCTTTTGGATGCCAGCAGAGCAGGGAGAGGGACCATTTGGTCCCCACTTTATTTTCCTCCTTTGCTTTCTAGCTTTTCAAAAGTAAGGATGCAGAGCAGAGAGGCTTCTCCCAACTCCGGCAGCATCAGTACCTACTTGTGAGAGCTGCTGTGGGATCCAGGCAACAAGGACTGAAAAAAACTAGCCTCAAAAATTAAAGAAATGCAGCATCAGCCCTTGCTGGCTTGGGCACAGCTGACCACAGTGTGACAATGGGGCCCCATCGCACAGCACCTCCCGGCCGTGGGGCTGCTGCCTGCCCACAGGCACAGAGAGAGCCTGGACCAGAGCTCCTGAACCCACCCACTTTATAACATCCAACAAAACAGTTGGGATCTGAAGCTGAGCAGCTTTCATAGGACAGGTGATGGGGAGCTGAGCATGGCCCTCACCTCAAAGTCCCTCTAAACTCTCCTGGTTCCAGCCAGGGATTTCAGCTCAGGCACTGCAGGATTTGGGGCAGCATTGCAGCATCTTCCTGCTCCAGGCCTCAGGGAAGGAAAAACAAAACAAAACAAAAGACCAAAACCCAACCAACCAAAACTAAAAACTTGGTTTAGGGAGAAAAAAACCCAAGACCAGGTAATTCCCTAGTATAACTCATTCAGCTTGTGCCCCCTCCCACCATCCCACCACCGCTGCGCCATGTGCTGACCCCATGGGGTGCTTCCACCTGATTTCCAAGGGCTGGAGACAGGCAAAACATATTTTTGCGTTTCCTTCTCCATCAGCAACATGTGTGTAACTGTTCAAAGACCCACAAAGAGCCCAAAGCACCCAGCTAAGCACCCAGCCAGCTCACAGGCACCACATCGCCCTTTGAAAAAAAACAACAACACAGGGCTGCAAACTAATTACCTTGCTGCTAATCACCCCGCACCCTGCAGCTGAACCCACCACAAAGAGCTGGAGAGAAGTTCCCACATTTCCCAGGGTTTCCTCCCCAAATGCCCAGCACTGGCTCTCCCCAGCACGGGGCCAGACAGGGAGCTGGTGGCTGGCAGAGGGGACATGGTGAGGAAGAGGAGGCAGCCAGGGGATAGCAAGCACCGATGTGGGAGGCAAAGGTGGCAGCAATGCTGGGCTTTAGGTGAAAAACCTAGCAGAGAAAAAGGGATCAGATTTGGAATTTTTGGTAAAATTTATTCAAAATTGTTTGTTTTTTTTAAAAAAAAATAAACAGAAGACAAACAAACACTCTCCAAACTTGCAGGAGGTATAGGAGAAGGGACTGCAGTTTTCACAGCCTACTTCCACGATATAAATCCCCCTGGCTGACATAATAGGGAGCTTTCTCTGCCCATCCAAGGCAGTGGCCCAGGAGCCAGCCAGGGTATCAGTGACATTCGTTGCCATGGGAACGCTATTACCAGGAAACGTGGCTCAAGGTGGAGAGGAAACCCCAGAGATTCATTAGCAACAGGTTCCCATGGCAACCGCTCCAAACTCATTAATAATTCTCCCTTCCCCCCAAATAAAAACCCAACCAAAAAAAACCCCACTACAACTTCTTGCTGAGCATGGGTGTGAAAATCCTCTGGGAAGGTGATCAAAGGGAGGGGAAGATCCAGGCGGTGTGAGGGGAGCAGCAGGGCTGTCCCCACCACCCACCTCCCCAGCCTGCCTTTTTAACCCAGGACAGAAATTAAAAGCAAGTGCTGAGGGTGGATGCACCCCATTTGCAGGGCAGCACCTGGCTAAGGGTTATGCTGTGGCCTGAGAGCTGCTGCAAAGGGCAAAAATAAGAAGATTTCTCCTTTAAAACTGAGAAGAAGCAAAAAAGCAGGTGTGATGTGGCTCCAGCCCAGCCGCTTTCTCCCTCCCGCTCGCCCCACTGGGCGCTGCCACATCCCCCATGTCCCCTCTATTCATCTCCTGCCAGAGACCCACTTTTGGTGGCTAAATTTGTTTGCCCTGGATTTCAGACCGCAATTCTCTTCTTGTCCTAAAAATGCAGCTGGGCTGCAAGAAGTGTTACTACATGCGAGAAAGGAGCAGAAGGTGGGAAATACGGGCAAAGTCGAGCAGGGAGAACGGAGACCCAAACTCCAACACTGCTCCCTCCCTCCCGGCTTTCCCAGGAATCACGACATGCTCCCTCGCTCCTGAAAAATGACTTGTCTGGACAGGGAATACCCCAGCTTCAAGTTTGTACAGCTCTTCCAGGAAATCTTGCTGTCTTAGACACATGCCAGCTCAGGCATCAGTGAGACAAGTGGGCGTGAGTCTGACTTGGGAGAGGACAGGGAAGGAGACGCAGACATTGAGAGGGCTTGGATAAAAATGTAGAAAACCTCCAAGTTCTCTGCTGTAACAATAAATTTGCTGCAAACAAGGAAACACCTGTAGCGGAACGCTGCTGGGAGCTGAAAAAGGGAAACAGTAAATTATCTGGACCAGAATGCACAGCCCCTGTGAACACCTGCAGAATACACGCTACGGTGTTGGGCAGCATAGAACCACCCCTATTTCTTTCAACAAACCTTTTTTTCCAGCTGAACTGAGGTTTCCTTTATTTACATCTGTTATTCTCTTTTGTGGAGCAACAACCGTTTGAGGGATGGCAATACTTGACCCCTACAGGATAAATATCCCTGGGAGAAGATGCCCCCTCGCATGCCTTAGTGCCTCTTTCAGTCCCCAGCACCCCAGGCAGGCTGCAACACGTGGAGCTTGTGCTGAACTCACAGCCCAGCCAAAAAAGGGGCTTGAAAGCATCTGCCTCTCTTTGTTTTGCTGACAGTCTCCATGTGTTTTCTCAAAACGAGAGCTCTAGCATTTCAAACACCGTCCCAAATCCATAGTTCAAACCACAGCTAATATCAAATCTGTTCCTATAATACTTCCTATGGATTTCAAGGAGACTGCTCGCAGGACAATTAGGTAGTGCTTGTAGTATTAAGTGTTCTGGAACACTTCTGTAACAATAGCTATTCCTCTCAAAGCCAAATAATATTGAATTAACTGTAATAATAGTATAATAACTGAACAAGCCTGGGGGGACAATGTATGGCTTCTATTTTTTCATGTTTGCTTGCTTTACCTAAATGAGATATAATCTCTTTTGATAAACTAATACGAATATCAAACAGATCAAACCATCTCCATGGTTTTTATCCTCTGCAGTTACAATAGAGTCTCAGGCAATATCAACCAAATACATTTCACATGCAAATATTAGATCCCAGCCTACGGCTGTCAAACTTCCAGGAGGAGGTTTATTTCCTATACCTCCAACCTAATCTCTCAGTTAGATGCCAAATAGTAAAATTGACATTTCGGCTGAGCGAGCTTCCCACATCAGAGAACCTGTCAGATAGTGCAGATTAACACATTTGGGATAGATACATACACACACACATATATGAGTTCCTTTGTTTACATAAATAGCAAAATGCATTCATCATGCGAGACTGCTGCTATAAGACAGAAATCTGATAAAATCATAAATATTCAGCTCTACGGTCGTTTCTCTCTACCTGTTAATGTTAGGCCAATGCTTCCAAACTTTTCCCTCTGTAGCCTCTCCTTCGGACAAGGAGATCTCCCTTGGGAATCTCCGTGTTGCAGCAGTGGAAATACATCTAATACAGTTCCGTTACAAGGTCCCTAAGTTACAGATAAAATCCTCTAGCATTTTAAAATCCTCTGAGCAGCAACGACCATAAACGGATTAACTGAACAATGATGTATTCATAATGCAGAAGCACCCCCAAGCCCAAGACAGAACGGGATCCCATCACACTAGGTGTTGCACAGACTAGAAAGCCCTTCCCCTGAAGAGCTCCCACAATCTAAAATTACTTGTTATTTCAATTTTAATCTAGTCCCAGATATCATAAAACCTGGCATCATAACTGTTTTTCCTTGTAGCAATTAAATGACAAAGGCAAGAAGCTACTTCAGAGCCTCTCTTTATTGCAACTGCTTGAGATGCTGTTAAAGTTCATCATAACAGGGGGGCTGAAAAGAAGGAGACAGCAGTCAGCAAATTACCAAGTTGCACACAGGAAAGCCTTCATCTTGGTATATTCTTAAGTCTGTCTTTCTTTTAATTCTGTCTGTACAGGACAGAGTCTTTTTCCCATCACGTGACGAGTCAAAAATACATATACTTGTTAGAATGCAATTTGGATAGACGGAGCAAAGGTCAGGGAATATGCTTTCATTATTCACCATAATAAGACTGTGAGACTTGTAGAAGAAAGATATTAATAGTACTCAAGAGGGAGTTGCTTGGCTAGCTGCTGTGGACAGCACAGCTGTGCTGTGTGAAGGCAGGACTGGGACAAGAGGCAGGGGCTGAGGGTACCCAGGGCCACCCAACATCGCGAAGGATGCCCTGTGCCGTGGAGGGATGCCCTGTGCCACAGAGGGATGCTCTGCAGAGCAAGAAGCCCCCGGTAGCCGGTGGGGTTGGACTTGCAGCATCCTTACAGGGAAACCACGCAAACATGAAACACCCTACTTCTGTAAGTCCTGGAGTCAAGGGAGGTGACTGTGTCTCTCTCTCCTGTCACACATCCAGTGACACGAGCAATGACCCCTCAGGCCTCAAGGACAGAGTCTACTTTAGAAGATAGCAGAGAATGGTGAAATGCTCCTGTCAATCAAGTCTCCACGTCTCTCAGCTCTGATGTGCCTGTGCGGTTGAGGCACACAATAAATACCACCTACGATGACATGTCCTTCAGGAAAAAATGAGGTGTAGAACTACAAGATAGTTTTAGAAACATCTATAGCTTTAACCTAAAGTATTCCTCTAATAGTGGTGTTTAACTGACATAACAAGTGGAATTAAAACCAACCTACCCAGGGTAGGATTAGACTAAAGATTTTAAATGCTACATGTTATGTTCTATTAAATACTGCTGTTGGGTTAATGTAGGTTTTTAGAAATTGTGGTATTGTAATGCCACTACGGCCCTAAAGAGCTAAGCTTCCCAGGACACCTATGCTGCAATTACCTTCACTTGCACAGACTTCAAATCGTGGGGACCCGTCCTCCTCCTGCAAGGGTAGAATTTGAGATGTTTTGGCTAGCTGATAAGACACCTTGCACCTTTTCTGCCCAAGCTGTGTTTTTCCCTATAAGATAAAGACTTCCATTTCAAGGCTATCATTCCAGTACCTCTCACCGCAGCCAAAATTCACTTTAAATAAGCAGGCTTCCAGAGAAAAGAAAAATCAAGGTATTTTAAGTCATTGTATAAAAGAGTAATTCCTTTCCTCAAGGACAGTATTTTATCTGCTGCATAATGAGATGAAGAAATCCCATCAGACTAAAGCAAGAGTTAAAAGCACTGCAAAAACTGCTTCAGGTTCCCAAAAAATCCCTCTGAATCTCTACAGCATGGCTTCAGGAGATGGTTTCATCTTTCAGCATATAAAAGCCCTGCAGGCCTCTTTCGGCATACAAATGGCCTAAAAACACGGGGAAAGCCACATCCCTCCTGAGCTCTGGCATATCTGACTTCGTTAATGATCGTTACAAGGAAGATTTTCCAGAACACCAAAACAATGGGAAATAAGAGTGTGGAGAGGAGGGAAGACAGTTCCTTGTCTGTGTGCAAAGTCTGCTCCAGGGAAGGACGGTTCACCAAACTGTGACCTTTAAGATTGTTTTAAATGCGAAGAAACCCAAGTATTCCCATTTCTCTTTAAGCAAAGCCCTGAATGTATGCTTCAGCTCAGATGCTTCAGATGCCCAACGGCCTCAGCTCAGCATCTGGCTGGCACAAGGAAGCAAACCCAATCCGGAGATCACTCAGAAGTGGCTTATGGATCTCTTCAAACAATCTTTCTACAGGAACAGCAATAGTGACATGGCGAGCCAAAAACTCTCCAGTCAGAGACTCCTAGGTATTTACCTCAAGCCTCTTTGTTTCCAATTTTCAGCAGCCCTGAACATCAGTAAGTCACCAACTTCTGCAGACATCAAGGTGCTCAATGGCCCTGGATTAAACCAGAGGCCACCCAGCCCTGCTCAGCTGATGAGGACAGGATCCTGCCCCTCTGCTCCACTCTGGTGGGACCCCACCTGCAGCACTGCCTCCACTGCTGGGTCCCCAACATGGGAAGGACGGGGACCTCTTGGTGTGGGTCCAGAGAGGCCACCAAGATGCTCAGGGGGCTGGAGCAGCTCTCCTGTGGAGACGGGCTGAGTTGGGGTGGCTCAGCCTGGAGAAGAGCAGGCTCTGGGGAGACCTTACAGCACCTTCCAGTGCCTGAAGGGGCCCACAGGAAAGCTGGGGAGGGGCTTTTGACAGGGGATGGGGTGACAGGACAAGGGGTGATGGCTTTAAGCTGAAAGAGGGCAGATTTAGATCAGCTATCAGGAAGAAATCCTTCCCTTTGAGGGCGGCGAGGCGCTGGCCCAGGCTGCCCAGAGCAGCTGTGGGTGCCCCATCCCTGGCAGTGCTCAGGGCCAGGCTGGACGGGGCTGGGGGCACCCTGGGCTGGTGGGAGGGGTCCTTGCCTGTGGCTGGGGATCTTTACTATCCCTTCCAACCCAAACTGTTCTGTGATTCTGTGAAACGGGCATCTAAAAATCATTCACTCTTATTAAAACTTCCAGCTTTCACATTCATCATATGACTTAGAGCTTTCAAAATCCTTAAGTCTGCAAAACTGGCAGAAACCCAGCCTTCTGCAAGGTCACCACCATGTCCTCCCTGCAGCAGCGTGTCACGTCTCATCCTGAGGCAGGCATAAATCCCACTGTAAATTTTGCTTCTTCCTTCCTGAAAATACCGTTTCTTCCTCAGGCTACTACTTTAATACCAATAACCAAGTTACTGGAGTCACCACAGACTTTTAGTGGCTGAGTTTGGCCAGGCGAAGGGAAGAGCCACGCAGCAGCTGCCTTCCACTGCAGCCGCAGCTGTAACTCAGGCACAGAGCTCTTCTTCTCAGGACCTGCCTGGGGAACTCCTAGCATCTGCACTGGGACAAAAACCATCAGCTTTTGTGTCATAAGTTGCACATTCTGCTCAAGACATGGCTCTGAACCCAAAAGCTGGACATGTTTTTTTCCCCATTGACCTATCACTTGGCCTAAAGAGAGGCAGTGTTTCCCCCCACCTTGTCTTGCTTCTAGGCTTGGACCACGACACCTTCGTCCACATTTCCATTCAATAAAACAATCTGGCTTTCTCAAAGCAAACAACCATTCAGATCAACGTGCTAAAAAAATAAACAAAAAAAATTGCAAACTGAGAAATCATAGATGCAACAGCAATTAAAAAAAATAAATAAACAGGACAGCACATCTCACAATAGGCTTGGCTATTTAGCGAAGGTCCTGTGGGTTGGCTGATGTCCACTTCTGAAACCATGTAACTCCAAGGAAAATCTATGTCGCCTTGTGCTGCTCTTGCAGATGTGTCCACCATAAAGGCTCATGCTGGACCTTAGGTGTGGGTTCCTACCACCTGTGGGGACAGCCTGGGGGTGAGTAACAGGCTGAGTCCTGCAGGGACAGGGGAGGAAGGAGGTCATCACCACGAGAGCATCCCAAAGGTGCTGGCATCCACGGCAGCTCTCTTCTGCCCACAACATGAGGTTTGTCTGAGCTCTGGTGCTCACCCCTGGCTTAGAAACTTCTCTTTTTTGTTTTCTCCTTGTGATGCTAAGGCAGCCAGGCCCAAATTTGAGCTCTGTCCTAGCAAGGCAAGGCACAGACCCCCAAAGCTCAAACTGCCACTGATTTCGATGCATCCAAGATTAGCCCCATTAGACCCGTGGGTGTTTTCCAAACTTTTTTTTGCATACTCTTCAAGTTTCCCCAGAGCATTAAGTCAAAGCTGGAGGATTTAGCAGCAGCCCTGTCTCCAAGGATGGAGAATAAGGAGAAAAGGGTCAACAGTCCCTGCCTCTCCTGCCCGCAGCACTGCAGCATGCCATGGTCTGGCCGTATTTCACACCCCGCATCTCCATGGCACGGCCCAGCATTAAACACAGCTACAAAGTTAGCATTAAAAATAATAGCACCGAGGAAAGCGATAGTTACAGGGAAGGAGAAAAAGTTATGTTTTCTACTGAGACTTAAAGGGAGCTGCTGAGTCAATGAGGCAGAGAGGGAGTGGAAGGGAGAGCTGCGATGCAATAGCTACTCTGTCTTCAGCCATGAAAGGGAAAGATGAACAAATTGGCTCAAAATTGCCCTCCTTAATTTTCTAGCCTGCTGTACATACCTCATCCATCTCGCGGCTTAGCTCGCTCAGCCCGCGCTGCGTTGCTGGAGCCCTCCATCCTCCCTGCCCCGCGCAGACGGGCATGTCCCCTCCTTAACACCCACAGAGACCAAACCACCCAGGGGCAAACCAGCAAGGAGAGCCGAGGCTCGACCCGAGCTCCACACAGTGCCTGCACAAGCAACCTCAGCTCTTCCCAACCTCAATTTTCCCCGCTTTACAGCAATATACATCCTTTCCTATTAATTTGCTCTCCCAGCGCGCTTATTATTTAAGCTTTTGCATTACTTAACTCTCCAACGTGTTTTGAGACACAGTTTGCAGAAAAGGCACTATGCAAAATAAAATTGTGTCTTCTGTTCTAATTTGTTTCAGGGGCTAATTACCAGTTTTATTGGGTTTCTGTGCATGAACGTGTGCTGCATATTATGTACGGCACAGCTGCATACCAGAAAGTGATCCTCTGAGCATCAGAAGTTTCATGCTTTGTTTTTAAAACAGTACGGAAAAGGGAAATAATAGGTGGTCATTAGGCACTGAATAAGTTCTATTTTTCAACCTGGTTTTTTTTTTGCTTTTAGTGTCAATAGATGGGTTTTCCCCACGGTCCCTTCCAAGCCTGGTGTGGTCCTTCAGCCCAGCAAAGCTCTACCAAACACGTACCAGCTGCTCCCAAGCGCATCACACCAAAATGTTGATCTTCAAGACAAGATGAGGATAAGCAAGTTTCAGCAGCACTTTCTTAAAAAGAGGCCTCAGCCCCTTGCAGCCTCCCGGGGGGTGAATAAACATCAGCAGAAACTGCTGCTGTGGGGAACCAGCCTTTGGGAAGAGCGAACCTGAGCTCACTGCAGCAGCTTGCGTGCTCTGCAGCCATGCATGGGCTGCTGCCACGAGCACATCAAAATGAGCTAAGCTTAAAGAGGGCATTATTGGGATTATAATGGGTTTGTTGCTCATCTTAAACCAATACGGAATAATCCCTCTGTGAAGAGTCACCATGGATGAATGCGAAGGGCTCTGGGTCCATGGGACAGCCGCACCCTGTGCCTTGCTGCACTGATGCCAGCAAGAGCCAAACCCAAACCACGCATGGAAACACACTCCTAAACCCGGAATCGGTTTCAGCACAGCTCTAAACATCCAAAGCTGTAAAAAGGATAAAGACACAAAGATGGGCCTTTTGCCTTGCAAAAGGGGAAGAAAACTTCTAAATGTCTCTTTCCCCCTCTGCCCACCCCCAGAAAAAAAAAAAAAAAAAAAAAGCACCAAAAGATGTCCATGAAAAGACTCATTTGCAGCACAAGGGGAGAAAAAGGCCTTTTCTGCATCCAGAAATAATAAAACTACATAGTTCCTCTTGGTGAGAAGGGCCGTGACAGGGGTGCGCAAGGAGGGCAGTGCAAGGACATGCACCCAGGGGTGCTCCATGGACGTGGACACTTCCAGAACCCCTCCTCACCAAGGGAAACACCTCCCTTCTCATAAAGCGCCCCCACTCCCGGGCAGCTGCATGTGATTCACTCACATCAGGCTGGAGACAACGAAGCTCTGCCTGGAGAGAGAGCATGGCTGCAGGAAAGCCTTCCTGGAGCCGGGCTGATGGCATCTTGGCAAAGCGGAGCCCCAGGGAAGCAGCACATCCCGCTGGCAGCCTGCCACCCCATCCCTCCCTCCTATTAACACGTTGGCCCTTTGCTATTTGGAAAGCAAAAGGCCAGAGAGTTGTTTTTACAACACAGTGTTAGCTTTTCAGAGAGGAATGAAAAGAAAAAGCATCAGCAAAACAACTTAGGCATGTAAAAATCACAATTTCCATCCCCCAAGCAGAGCGGTGCCAGGGGCCAGGTACTCTGCAGGGGACTGGAATGCACGTGGGACCTCGGAGCAGCGAGGATGGCATCATCCCTGGTGAGGACAGTGCCTAAGCTGGAGAAACGGCACTGATGGAAGTCATCAGAAGTGATGGAAGAAGTTGCAGCTGAGGTGCGATGGTGGCACCAAGCCCCTGTTCCTCCTGCTCTCCATTGCCCCTGGCCGCAGGTGCCCCAGCGCGTCCCTCGGGGACAGCCAAAGCACAGCAGTGGTTTTGGGGGACAGTGCCTGCCACACACACAGCTCTTGCTCCACAGCCAGGCTGTCCTGCACCTCATCATCCCCTCCGAGGGGCCCGTCCCTGTGATGGCTTGCCCAATGAAGCCCAGACAAACACCATATTCCCAGGACGATTTATAGCCGATCTCACACGGCTCAGCTCTGCCACTAATTCTGGTGTAATTCCCATTACGGACAAAGCACGAGCTCCTGCCTGTGCCAACCTAAGCACTGCCAAGGAATGGTGATGGAGGATGAATCTGGGATCTGGTGAACAGCAGCCAAGCCCACCCCAGCAGGAAAACGGACACATGCCTCCACGCCCCCTCTAATCTCACCCACTTGTCTACCACCGCAACCTTTCAGACCATTTACCCTTTTCCATATCCCTCACATCTCAACCTGTTTGTGTGCCCGGCAGCAAAAGCACTGGCACTGTGGATATTCAGCTCATCACCATCACAGGGACACCCAGAAACACACCCTGGGAAGATGCCATTACAGCGCCAGCGCCTCAGAGGGGGAGGCACGAGCTGTCCCTCGCAATGAGGAAAGGCTGTTTGCCCCACTCCAAGCAACAGGCTTTTAATCCTTATCACTATGTTTTATCTTCAGCTCCCACTGGGGAAGGCTTTGGGGGAAGAGAGGGACTGAACAAAAACGGAGCTTTTGCGAAAGAAGGAGACTGCAATCATAAAAATCGTATCAGGTCCCTGAATCATCACAAGCCAGCCCAGGGGAAGCACCCAAAATCATCCCCCTTAAGTGAGTTCTGCATCGACGTGCAGGAGGGAAGTGGCAGCTCAGTAAAGTTCTGTCGCAGCCACGGCAAACATGGGAATGGCGCTGTGGGATGGGGGTCCATCTCCTCCTCCTCTGCATAACCCACAGCAACACAACTGGGGGGGTTACTGCCTTTGGGAGCATAAGCCCTGCCCACCCTGGGACCCCAACACACCGCCTTGGTCCACCCCACAGGGACACCTTGCTCTTCTCAGCTCTGCTCCTCCCAGGTCCTCGCAGACAGGGGTCAGAAGGCATAAGGACCATTCCCGAGCAAACCGACACCACCTGTAACCAACACCACCTGTAACCCCTGGGAACTGCGGTGCAATTGCATGGTGTCTAACAACAAACATTTTCCTCCCTCACAGAGCTCCTAAAATGACCAATTTCATGGTTGATTTTTCTCTCTGCTCATTTCTCTCACACACCCCACACTTCCCCGGTCCCCAGTGAGATGGTGCACTGCGTTCGAAGAGCTGCCTTGTGACGGGACACGTGCTGCTGGTCCTGTGCATCCCAGTGCAGGAATAATTCCCTTCCAAGTGTAGCAAGAGACATTCCAGGGCCATGTGTGCACGGGGGTGGCATCTGCAGAGCTAGTGCAGGATCCCTGTCGGCGCATGAGAGCAGTAACTGCAGGTGCCTGATGCTGCACCGCACAGCCATTCACTGCACCGCACCCTGGCAGCACAGCCAGCCCAACAGCAAAGCTCAGCCACTTCCAAAATGCTCTTCATGGTCCTTAAGGCCAAGATGTTCCTTCAAATCACTGGTCTTATAGAAAACTCTCCACGCAGGATCCGTTTTAGCTCAAGGGAAGAAGGAAGAGTCCTACAAGAAGCTCCCGACCTGCCATGCAGTTGTTGGGTTAAGGTTTTACTCTCCAGGCCTGATCCCCAGGGTCTGAGAGGTATTTTACACCCCTTCAGTGATGGATTGATGAATTTCCATGGCTATATTTCCACTTGTATGACAGTCCTTCCATTCTGGTGCCTGCATACAAAAAGCGTTAGTGCACATCAGTGATGCTCTGCCCAGCCAGTCCCCTACAAAAAGCGTTAGTGCACATCAGTGATGCTCTGCCCAGCCAGTCCCCTCCCCAGAACTGCCAGGTCTCACTGTACCACTGTGCATTTATTTTCTTGCTCAAGACTCTGCACTGGCTTCTTCAAATACTAGACGAGGCCAGTAACGAGGCCAGAGATGGAGCAGCACCTCTGTATGGCACAGCCTGGTGCTCCACGAAGACCCCAGGATGCCAAACCCATGTGCGTCACCTTCCACGGCCTGTCTGCTCTTTGAATGAGATCTGAAAAATGGGAGTCACATCAAACCCAATACCAGATATTCATTTCTGGCCAACCAGAACCTATCTGGCCAGTTGGGAACAGGCCTGATCAACCCTGCACTGATTTCTCACATCAGTTAGTTTTTCTTGAATGGTATGGCTCTCTGAAGTCATGTATCTCCAGCAGCGTCAGCTGAAGGAAGCGTCGCCTGACGTTTATAGTAACAAATTTAATAATCAAATACAGTCTGGTAAATGACAAACTGTTTATTTTTCCCTCACATGAGGAATTCATATAAAACTGCTGAAACATTCTGTTTAAAAGTCAGTTAGACGGCAATGTGCTGGGTATTGTCATAAATCAGGGAAAACAGCCTCATGAATAATTTCAGAGACTAAAAATAATCCCAAATAGGAATCTTCTCTTCACACTTTAACTAAGGAAAAACCAAGTATTTTCTTAATTAAGTCAAAAGGAGGCCCTGATTGATGGGAATTTTGAGGTCCAAGTTGAGCAGCACATGCCAGGGGCTGGGTGGATGCTTTCAGCTCCCCAGCCTGGTGGGATCACAGCAGACTTTGGACTACTTATGATTTCCTTCCTTCGGGCACCCAAGCATGGGAGCCCAGACAAGCCTTTAGAGGACAGACACACAGAGGGGAACAGCTATAACACCCTAAATTATGTCCATAACTTCATAATTGGTTCCACCAAAGGGTCAGCCCAAAGGTTTATCCACCTCCTGTCTTTGGCAGTGCAAATACACAGAGAAAAATAACATAAACCCAAGGGGAAGTGATAAGCTTTCTTGTACTCAGGAACCGGTGGGATCTCTTGACCCAAAGGTCAATAAGATAAATAAACCAGAATGAAACTTCCTGACTTTACCAGTAGTACCAGAAATATTTTATGGAGCAATGGCACCAGAGACATCCAGTCTGCACGAGAGCAGAGGTCCTGACCATAGTCCAGCCCCACCGATGTCCAGCAGTATCTCAAGGGGGAGGTTTTGCTTCAAATTATGCTGGTGATGATCATGTCAAAGCAGGTGCTTCCCATGAAGAATGGTGTAAAAGTAAGATCATGAGATCAGAATCCGGTCCCCATAAGTTTACTTCTAAATCTGGAAGTCTCTTTGGCAGCATGCCTGAAGCCTTCAGCTGGAGGACAACCGAACCCCTGAAACATTTCACTTGAAATAATTCATAAACTTCCAGGAAAAAAGAAAAAAAAAAAAAAGGAAAAAATTCATTCCTTTCCCACTCTGCTTTAATTTGAAATATGTCAACAAGGAAAACCAGCTGATATCCCAGACTTTCCCCAGACGAGCAGTGAGGTAATCTGTAATCTGTGGATGTCCGCCCATGTCAGACTTCAAATCCCATTTTGCTCCCTACACATCATCATCTGTGGCAGCAGCCTTCCCCGTGAGCTGGAGCACCCCTTCTGCAGCAGAGGTTTGACATCTAGTGGACAGACTGCTCCCGAGAAGCTGTCACTGCGCAGCCAGGGGACATGGGTGCAAAGTCACCTCAGCAGGAGAAGACCCAAGGAGCAGGGGTTCACCAGGCACCCATGGGAAAATACACAAGCAGCAGGGTGTTTCCAGGTAAAAGCCATCAAGCAACACCAGAACTAGAAAGACCAGGGCAGGCTGGTGGGAGAGGTTATCCAGGTTCAGCACTGGCAGGAGATACAAGATGAAGGTGAGTGATGCTCAGACACCACGCAAACACAAGAGTCACACATCTCTTTCTGAAGAGCTGCAAGCAAGCTGCCATCTCCCTGATGCCCGAGAAGCACTGCTAGAAACCTGGGGCACCCAAGGGGCTGCATAGTCCCATCGGGCCCAAGGGATCTGGGGTCAAAAGTGGCAGCTCAGGAGAGTCACCCATTATCGGCTCCTCCCAAAAGCTGGTAGGAGCTGCCGGGTCTGTCCTAGGAGCTACAACGTGACCTGGGCCACCAGCTTGGGAGCTTGGATAAACCCAAGCACATACACCCACCAGAACGGCAAACCAAACCCTGCCCACAGCCAGATGACTTTATTAGTTAATTTAGCCCATACTGCTCAGACACAACACCCTCCTCCTGAACTGCCCACAGCCCTCTGCAAACAACATCTTGAAACAAACAGATCAATCATACTTCCATCAAACAGGCACGGGACACAAACCCAAGCATTAAGGGCCATCCCAGACACCCAGCCAAATGAGGACCTTTCTTCAGCCCTGAGTCAGTGTGATTGATTTCAGAAGAGGCTGAGATCTGCATAGCTGCCTAGAGATTCGGCGTGCCCAATTCCCGTTAAAATTTATGGGCTGGAGAGGACAAGAACTTCCACAGGAAGGCCAATTTTTGCTCAAACTTTCTTTCCAATTTACAGACTAAAGCAGCTCAGGATGGAAGCTTGGGTGGGTTGTGAATGAGAAATTGAAGCTTTTGAAAGGCTCTCGGCTCTCCAGCCTTCCAGAGAGGGCAGCATGTCACAGTGTGCCAGGGGAAGCAATGCCACAGGGTGCGACAGCAGTGCAGAGCCTGAGGGACCTTGTTCTTCTTGGCAGCCCTATTAAACACAACAGGACTGTGTGCTTTTTTAAGGATGCTGGTCCAGGTATTATAAAGAGAACATCCTGTGGATGCCTGGTTGCCTCGCTACGGCAGGTCAAGTAACAGTTGTTTGGTAATGGATTGCACCAAGAGCCAGCTGAAGTTGCAGAAGACCTGGACAGCATCCCACACGAGACTGGATCAGGACACACTGCCAGGGCCAAATGCATTCCTTTATGTGCTAACGTCTTGGGGGGAGGACACATCTCCCTGTTTCATGGTCTGATGATGGGGAGCCCAGCACGACCCCCACCCCTGGCTAGGGCACGTCATGCAAACAAGGAGTGATGGCTCTGGAACGAGAGCTCCAGGAGATCCACAGCAAGGGACAAGTCACGCCTCACTCAGGATTCATTCACCACTGCCTGCTCCCAGACCCCCTGCTCCGTCAGCCTGCCGCTCCGTTTGGCTGATACCTTATCCTGCTTTGCACGACGGGCTCTTCTGCATCATGACCATGACCTTGCCTTGCCTGCCAAGGACACGCACGGGCGAAGGGAGGACTCGGCGATAAGGGGGTTTCAAAGGGCTCTCGGAAGGGGCTCAGAGGAGGCGAAGCGAGTGCCGCAGACCTGACAGGGAAGACTCACAACTGTGTGTGCAGAACAAGACTTGGTTAAGTCTACAGACATCACAGGACAATCTAATGTGGAACTGTATTGTCTGGGGAATGCTTCAGAGGAACCCCAGCACCCAGCTGCAGAATCCTATATGTTTTGATAAGAGACTGTTAAAGGCACACTTCTATAAACATAAGTCACATTTTGTATAGCTATGGGCTGTAAACGTTACGTTAAAATACCTCAATTGCCTCGAAGCAGATTCATACTGCCAAGAAAAGGGAAAAAAAACCCCAAGGCCGGGATATTTCAGCTTGCTATCTGAAGTTATTTATAATAAACTCCGACTGAACTGAACACGACAGGCCAAAAGAGCAGAGGAAGCAGCGATGAAGGGTGGTAAAGCTCACACTGCAATCCATCACCCCTGCCGCAAAGGCAGTTTCAAACAAGGCAATGGGTCTGGCTTCCATCAGGCAAAGCCAGGAAATGCAGGGTTAAGGCCAGCTTGAACTTGGTCCTTAGGTGACCCCTGACATTACTCCTCCAGCAGCAACACCGCCGAGAGGGTGACTCGTGCCTCGCTTGCCCTTGGCTCTTCCCTGAGCAGAGGCTGCAGAAGGACCCGGGGATCCCTGTCGCAGCCCCCCCTTTCCTCACAGGGATGGAGAACTGGGATGCGGGTCAGACTGCACCTGGCTGGGGAGCAAACAGCTCCATCCCACCCACCGCAGCTCCAGCCTCACCGCTACAACCCAGTATTAGGGCTGACATTAAACTGCAGGGCTGACTCAGAGGATATTTTATCCTACCGAATTTCTCTCCAACTTATGAAAGATCACAGGCTGCCAAGAAATGATGCCTCAGATGTAGCTTCCTTTTCTTGTGATGAGCTGGTGGCTTAAATCCATCCTTCAAGTAATACTGCTGCTGACATTGACCCATCCTGGAGAGCAGAGATGTGCTTTCAAACACGGCATTTAGAGCTAAACTGACAGTTTATCAGGACAAAGCGATACAGAGCAGACAAGGGATTGATTTTGCTTAACTGATCCCTCGTGTCTTGCTTAAAGGCAAACTCCACAGCCCTTACCAAAATGAAGAGTCCCACCGGGTTGCAACGGGACCACGGGAATGCACAGGCACAGTAGGAAACAGCCACCTCTCCATGGTGAAAGCTTCATGCCCACGGAGCCCACGCGCAAAAACCAGGTAAGCAGCAATGGTAAAATATCAGATAAGCTCACAGCAAGATGGGACTGCTGATGTCCATGCGACCAAAGCTTTGCAGCATTTATTTAGCTCACGTTACTCCCTTTGCCTCACCCATAAGCTCATGTCCCTCCTGGAGCATCTGGAGAACACCGACCACACACGCTGCATGGCTTTATAAATTAGTCCTGATTTCTGGTACCCATTTCTTAAATGAAATTCTGCTCTGCCCGGGTGGATACGAGCAGTTTTGAAGATTCTTCACAGGAGGCATTACAGGGGCCCAAGTTGCAGCCTGTCCCCCGCCGGCTGCCTGCCTGCCCCCTCGCGAGTCACCCCTTGGTGCAGGTCCCTTCTCGCTCTCTGCAGGACACCAGCTCACTCTTCCCAAAGCAATCCCAGCCCCAGGACACCTCTTCCTCCTAGCCCTGTGGCACCAGCAGCACACTGGGCTCAGCCTAAGCACTGCCCTGCTGCAAATGCTCAGCATGCAAGTGGCAAATGAGCTCTGGCACCCATCGCGCTCCCTTCCTCCACGAACATACACAGAAAAGCCTGGAAGGTAAGTGTCGAAAACTCAACAGAGCTACAAAGAAACCAGCCATGACTCAGCAAGGCCTGGGAAATTTTAGGGAGAGACGTGTTTGTTTGTTTTTTAAAAAGACACATTTTAAAAAGTGAAAACATAATAAATATGGCCATAAGATGACTCTCCATTCTGCTATGGTTGAGCAGTGATTTTTTGCAGTCACGGCACACCCTGCTCCAGTAGTGGGGCAGGACTGCAGCTCATTGTAACAGGGGCATCGAGCTTGAGGATGGAGCTGGAGCCATTGGAGCAGGACTCGTAAGTGACACACGGAGATGGGGTCAGAAAAGCAGGGTGAGCCCGTGACACGGGGGCAAAGCACCTGGCCAAGACCCCAGGTGTGAAATCCCTCTTCACCCCTCACCCTGGCCTCAACAACTGAGTTGCCCCCAACCTCGGCAGCTCCGGAGCTCCCCTTCTAAACACCACTTCAAGAATAGGCTCATACTTCATGGTGAAAATGAGAAAATATCTTCAAAGCCTATAGAAACATAGCATTTTTTCTGTCCGGAGTAGGTAAATTCCAGATCACACGGACACTAAAAATAGGCACTCTCACAAGCAAACATTTTACTGATCCTCATCAGAGAAGCAAAGGACAGTAACATGCAGAAACTAAACCAACTTTTGCCCAGCAAAGCCCTTGGGAGCCAGCTGCAAAGTGGTGTGAGAACTTACCCCACACTCCTTTGTGCCTCGATAAGAGATTTACGAGACTGTGGTGGTCAATCGAGCCCTTCACGAGCCTCTCTTCATTTAAAATGATTCAGCATCAAGTGACTTTTTACGGTTGCCTTATCAACCCCTGTGAGGTCGAGGTTTGCACTGGGGTGGCCAGCAGATCCGCGCCAGCAGTTTGACTGCAATAAAAGTGTTTACAGCACTGGTGCACACTTGGAAGTGCAGAAACAATACTCAGGATCACCAATAAAGGGAAAACGCTACAACCACATCCTGAAACAGAATGCCCTGCTGACTTCTGCTCTTCCATTACCAGTGTTGATAGAGATGAAATTAAACTCTTCAGCGGGAAGCGAGGTGAAGGAAAACCCAGCATATTTACAGACATGGCATTTACCAGTGCCCTTGGGAATGGATCCAAATCTCTTTCCTTGGGAGCCTATTTAATAGGACAGCAGCCTTCCTAGGGTTTGCTTCCCATCACCGGTGTCGCTCCCACCCATCTGCCCATGCCCAGAAACCCAAGTATGTTAAATATCAGCCTAAGGAGAAAAAAAACCCACAAACAATAACAAAAAAATATCAGGAGAAATAGGTGACGTTTTATATTTTTTTTCCCTTCCTCAAGAGTTGATCTGTACAGTTCAGTCCTCCAGGCTATGAAATTCAATAAGCCATAATGTTCCAATTGCTACAAGTTGCCTAGTCCCCACCATGCCAAAGTAGCTCAGATTTAACAACAAAATTACAGTGTACATTATTCCATTATAGGCTGTGCACAAACACACCTACAAAAGGGCCTGGTAATGAGAGGCTGGAGATATACAACGTGTTTAGGGCTAAATCCTGCTCCTGGACCCATCAGCTTGGCTGGCATTGAAGTTACCTGACCTGAAACACATGGCTGAAGAATATGGTCTTAGTTTCTTTTCCAAACCCAAACTGATGCTTCCCTATGCTCCTCCACAGGTGGGAACCCAAAGGCAACGACAAACTCGTCACAGATTCATTATTTCACCCCAGGACTTCAATCAGCACCTCCAAGTCTGACAGCATTCTTATGGACAAACCCAACCAAAGAACAAACTTGCTTGCTACCAACCTCCACAAGGAAGGTTTTCATTCCTTTGCAAAAAAAAAAAAAGTGAAGTCCATTCTGCTACAAGCAACAGCATGGGCACACATAAATATATACAAAAACATGCCCGTATTAAGCATGTACACACAAATGTTGCATTCCTGTGTTCCTATGCTTTCCCCGTCAGCTGCACGCAAAACCTAAGCCCTGGGGAAAAAAAATAATAAATTCTATTTGCAGTACTGAAGACCACGGTTTGCTTTGTCTCCCAGTGAGCTCCTTATCCTTTCCTCCCTGTCATCCCCAATGAAGGAGGTGTCACTTCAGGCTTTCCCTCCTTAACCACGTCAAGAAGCAGCCTGGGCTGCAGCTCCTCCAAGGCAGGAGCAGATCTCCGTGCAAATACCTGCGTACCCATCGCACACCCCAGAGGGTTTAACTGAACAACAGGAGAATCAAAACAAAGGCATGGGTGAAGAGCAGAGCAATGGGGATCGAAGAGTTTGGGTACACAGAGCTTTGCAAGAGTCCTGGGGGATGCTCCCCCCCAAAACATCCCTGTTTGCAACCTTCATCCAACACCCCAGCTAATGTGAGGCTCCAGCCTCCTGGACCACAGCAGATGTCCCAAACGCCCAGTACCGTAAGTTGCAGTTTACTTTCTGCAGCAAGGTCTACCAGAATATTAAATATTCAGGCAAATCCTCCTCCTTTGCACCACAAGGAGGGAAGAGAGGGGCCAGGAGCAGTCACGCAGCTTGAATTCACCCTCCGAAGGAACCGCCATCACAAATAGATGTACACACATACAAAGTCATCTTATTTCTCTGGATGGCTTTTGGAGGCACTGCTTCTGAGCAAAATTGCAGGATACTAGTAGCATTGTGAAAGCACACAATTTCCATCTGTCAATTGAAACGGGCAAAATTAGATCTCAAAGCTGCACATTTAATCCATTGCCAAACTAGTCTGCCTGGTACAGTGCTCAGAACAGATTTTTATGAAGGGAAAGAAAGAGGAAAATTGTCTTTTACAGCTGCATCTTGTCAAAGCTCCCCTCCTCCGCCCTCAGCACGGCCAGGCAGCTCCGGAGTGACCGCTCTGATATTTCCCTGCAGCAGGAGGCTGGGAACAGCCCTGGAAGCCCTGCACAGAGCTCATCAGCCTCTAATTCACTTCCAATTTGTCTCTATGCAGGCTGATGACTCCTAATTGCCGGTTCAGAAATACAGTGCAGTGCATACCCTGATGATTTTAAGTTGGTCCAAGTTATCTCAGAATTAACTATTAGGGGAGACCACATCATAACTTTCCTCCTATCCCAGGCAGCTAAATATTCAGTTAAAAGTGTATCTTAAAATCACAAGGCTGCTTCGGCGACTGGATTAACGGATTGGACACAAACGCCAGATGCTACCTTAAGAATTAAGGGCAAAATCTGAGCTCAAGTTCTCTTAAAACATCTGTGTAAATAGAGGTAACATATTTCTTGCATGAGTTTTAACGCTGGCGGTGAAGGTTGCTGCTGCCCGGGTCAGATGCCCAGCCGGGTTGAATTATTCACAGTGATACAGGTAAAACACACCTGTGTGTCTGTGGGTGTGCAGTCCCCGGAGCCACGGCTGTACCCCTGGGACTCCTCCCGATTTACACCAGTGTAAGGAAATGGCAGACCACAAGATACGTGCATAATCCAGTGGAAAACTAATCAGTGCTCTGTGAGTAGGCAGCTCAACGCTGCTTGCCTGCAGAAGCAATTTAAAAACAAAACAAAAAAACAACAACACACAAATACGCAGGAAAAAAACCCACCCCATGATTCAGAGTTCATTCACTGTAAACTAACGTGATCCCGGTTGCTCTAATGGAGTTACTCCAAACGTATCATTTACACAGAGCTGAGATTTTGCTTCCAAGTAAACCTGGGTGGGTGCTGCCAACCAGCCCCAGGGGAGCACCCCCAGCCCCGAAACATCAAGTGACAAAAGCTGAGAAAAGGTAAGCTGAAAATCAATTAGAATGGATCCAAACCTACTTGTGTATCTTAGAAAACCTCACCGAAATATAGTAAAACATCTTAGAGACAGTAACTCAGAAAATATCTATATCTAACTGTGTAAAATTCATCTGTAAAACCAAGAAGAGGTGGTTAGCTCCCGGCTCCGGTCTGCTCCTGCTCAGCAGCACAGTCCAACTCATCTGATATATTGTTTTACATTTCTAAGCGATTTCCCATGTAAACATGCTGGGGAAAAAATACATATTGCCTCAATCCGTAAACCAAACTTGTAAACAAACTGCAAATTGAAACTGTGTTTATTGGTTCCCACCAGATTTGAGAGGTGAGAAAACTGAAGGCAATTGGAGAAACTTCACAAAGTGGGTCCTGGGATGCATCTTATAAATGCCTTGAAAAGTAGCAAGTTAATTGCTCTGAGGGGTTATAAATTACAGCCTGAAAATAACCAGTAAATTGTAACTGTTTCACAGAGATTCGAAGTAAACTTTACTAAAACATGCTGCAACAAGTTAGGGTCTCCCAATTTCTCATTGGGGGGGAATACCCAGTACAGAATAAATTAAAAAATAAATAGTAGAAAAGGAAAAGCATGCACAAAGTCATCCTAAAATAATTTTAAATTACTATCTTCAGTGAAATCATCCGTATAGTGAATTTGGATATATGAATGTAGAGTTAACTTTTGAATCCATTGGCTTCTGCAGCAATGAACGCACTAACTACGTTAAAGGCTGAGGAAGAACAAGGTGGGCAAAATTTTTCTGAGTGCATTTGTGAATTAAACCTGCTCAGATATACCTGCTGCAATCCTGACTTGCAAGAACAATGAGAGAAACCCCTAAAACTCAGAAGAGCTCTACGCTCAGCTCGGAATGCAAAGACAAATGCAGCAGGGCCAGAGACGAAGGGGCTGCCAGGGGCACCAAGCACCGCCGGTGAGCAGGGGGTGTAAGGGCAAGATCAGCACGGGGGGGTCAGGAGGGCTTAAATACAATTCTACTTACTGAACATTGTATTTCATTCAAGTCAAAGATCTAATTTGATTCTCCTTACTTATAGTTCTGATTTACTTGGTACATTTTGCTCAGATGGACTTTTCGTTGTTGTTGTTATGAGTCAACTTCATTTCATCAGACAATGTCACATTTCCATTCCTGGGCACCAACATCGTTTTGTTGGCTTTTTTTTTTTTTTATGGTTTCCCTACACTCACACTTCTGAACATGTATGGGTATTACCATACGCCGTCAGTCCTTGCTGCAAAGTGCTATGGCAAAAGCTCATCTGCTTTGGAAGTATTTTTGTAATTAGCTTTCTGACACTTTTTTTGTTGTTGTTGCAAAAGGCATTTTGAAAAGAGGAGCCAAGCACCAGCTAATGCATGTTGAGTTTGCAGAGAGCTTAACACCTTGCTCTGAGCAACCAGCCACCCCCCTGCCCACGCCGCTTACGCTGACATTTTTCCTAAATATCACAGACTCCAACAGCTTTGCCACAGGACAGGGATTTCCAGCACGGATCCACGCTCCCCAGTTTGGCTTGAAGACAGGAATAACAAGCGTTTCACAGAGGTACAAGCTATGAGCAGTGCTTTAGGAATTCAGGGTGCAATACAGAGATGATGGAGTTTGGTTGTGCCAGGGATGCAGGGACCACAACGAGCAGACAAAGACAGCCCTGGTTGGTATTAAAGGCAAAATTCAGGACTAAACTGTTGATTAGATGTATTGAGCCAACACAGAACGCTGAAATGGAAGGAGCTAAAACACATGTGGACAACATATTTTTAGATTAGTTACAATTTACAAGACTTTTCTTCCTTATGTTTCCTAATTGCTTGTCATTCAGTGGGAGATGCTGCTGGATGCACAGCACCTGCGCCTCTCACCAGATTCAGTGGGCGTCGTGGATGCTCAGCAGCTCCCAGGATGAGGCCAGAAATACATTTATTCGCTAACGGGTTTTTCCACAGCACGCTAAATATTTTAACTGCAATATTTATATTCGGAGATGACAAATTATGATTTGGTCAAACCCTCCCATTGCACTTGTCAGGATACAGCCTGACTAAGAACAAATTAAAAGCAAAGGCTTTCTGATAAGCATGTATCAGATTTGAGGAGCTTTATTACAGGCAATCAAATGAAGTTTGTCAAACTGATGGGAGCCCAGACCCGGTCACTTTTACCTGCACTGCTGTGTGCTTCAGTATAACCCCCCCCAAATCACAAATTGCAATGCTCCCAGAGATGTAGGAGCCAGGACACATCAGTTGTGCAATAAGGAACAAAGAGAACTGCAAGCTTCGCATCAGAGAACAATTTATAACACTGCCAAGCAAACAGCTTAGCCCAGTGCGAGGAATGGGAAGAGGGAGCGAGGACCAGAGGGTTAGAGCAGATGCACCATTTTGCATTAAACGCATTTTTTCACCGTCCAAGTGCATAGACACCTATACTGAGGGATGCTTGGACATAACACACGGGATGTTAGTGTGGATGTCAGGTCTGCCCTGAAGCGCTTGTAAGGGCAGTTAGCGAGTGCTGCAAGAAGCACTTTGGGGGGAAAAAAAAAATTAAAAAAATTATCCCCAGATTTGATGCAAACAGGGACTCTACCCAAACAGAAGAAGAGAGCCAAGTCCCACAGAAATCAGCTGGCACCAACAAGCTCTGTAGCCACTTGAGAAAATAAATCAGCGGAAGGTTTTTTTACTGACTAAGGCACACAGAATTCAACCTATAATGAATCACTGCATGTTTTTATGAACCACGAAATAACCAGCAAAGTTGCTCGAACCTTATCAAAGCCACACTGCAAAGCTGACACCCGGCGCTGTGATGGAAAGCAGGTTTAATAGTGGCTGCGCCTCGCACCCTGGGTTACAGCCCGTTTCCCCAGCCAGTCGCACAGTAAAACCGCTGGCAGCAATGCAACGTCCTGGCGATGGCCAGCCAGCGCTCCCCCCACTGCCGCTCGCCACCTCAGCCCATGGACCAACAAGAGCCAGGAGCTGCATCCAAATCCCCCCCCCTCATCCCGAGGTGCAGGGACACCGAGGGATTGACAAAACGTGGCTCAACACTTTGTTGATCAAAATGTTAAGAGCAGCAAAATACCCTATTAAAGAAAAGACCCATCTGGACCCAGGCGTAGCTCCGTGTTTGTGTAGAGCCGCCCATTAGCAGTGGGGCCAGGGAAAAGCCGGGGAAGGACCCTGCAGAATTGCAGACACCAACCCCCTGCTCTGAACCACTCAACGTGCACACCGAGTACACACAGTCCCACCCACAGACCTCTATAAATAAACCCACGTAGGAGATCCAGGACTGGAGAAATAAGTAAGTTTGCTTCCAATTATATATCTTGTAAAAAAAAGGCAAATTAAATCAGTAATAACAGAGGGAAAATACCATACAACTTGACAGTGAAAATGCAATTTTAACCACTGCCCGTATCATAAGAATGATATTTGGGCTGTTTAATTGCTCTAAACTATAGCTTTTTTTCTGGTTGAAGTTGGGTTTGGAGGGAACGCTGGAGCTTGGAAGGAGACTCCTGCGCTGGAGCCGTCACTTAGACAAGCTGTAGAGTGACACTACACAGCAAACAGCTCAACAAGAGTCAACCGTGAAAATCAGAGCCAGTCCGAACACTTTCTGCTCCTTTGATTAAACTTTAATGGACACAACTCTTTGATTACTGCTCCCACACCTGAAAAATCAGCTCCTCACAGACCTTTTGCTTTCTGTTGTTGAAGAATTCAGAAGTTTGTTGGTTTTATTAATACAAAACCATGCAAGGGGAGGGAGGAGCCAGGGTGGGATTTTTTCCAGGTTGCTCTTAACATTCCCAAAGGCAGCGCAGCTATTAAAAAACACAAACGTGCATCTACTACATCTGCCCACTCCCCCGTTTTCCCTGGGATGCGCAGCCCTTTGGCAGACGCGTGCCTCCGGCTGGGCAGGCTCCCGGCCCGGTAAACTGATCCCAGCCCCACCTGTCCCCCACCAGAACCAGGCAACAGCTTTTTTTAGCTATTTGTAAGCCTGGCAGTAACCCCCTCTGCTTAAGCCGCAGAGGCAAACCATGCTTTTGGCCCAGCCATGGAGGATTTCCACCTGCTCCCAGCCACAGGTCTGGGCTGTCTCTGCTACCAACAAATATTCCAAGGGGCTGGGCGGCTTTTGGGTTTCAGGCAATCTGGATTGTCAAAGGTTTGCCAGGAGCCCCACGTGAGATACACTCGATGGCGCTGCCAGAATTGTGGTGGCATTTGGACTTTTTGGATGCTGATGTGCCCAGGTCCCCAGTACAAAGCCTGTGGCACGGTGGGATGCAGCTCCCTGCCTCTGCCAGGAGCATCCCACAGGACCACCCCCCAAGAACCAGCAGGGACCTGCTGGGAACCAGACCCTGGATGTGCAGGATGGGACACCCTTGCTTTTGGACAGACGGACAACCCTGCTGGCAGCCCAGGGACACAGGGGTGAAGCAGTTCTGCTTGGCAGCCAGGTGCACAAGTTCTGGAGGTGAAACATGCAGAGATGTGCTCCCACACCAGGAATCACTCACTCAGCACGGGGAGAGGAGGGCATCAGGGGGCATGGAGCAAGACCTTCTCCTCCCCTTCGCCCTAACAAAACAAACCCCAAGGAGAGCAAAGGACAACCTCCCCAGCAAGGAAAAGCACCACTGAAGGAGGACACCTGCTTTTCCAAAGGGGCTAATGCTTCCCAGGTGAGCGAGCACCTCGGTGAAGCTCTTCAGACTCAGATTTTAGGAGACTTCAGAGTCATGTCCCTTCCTTCTGTAACAGAGGGAGACTTTAATACAAACATAAAGCTCATTATCATGGTTTATGGATCTATGCTTCTGGGCAGGCAGGGTCACCAGACCTGCAAAACTGGCCAGAAGCCACATCTGTGTTGCCATCTCCTCTTTCAAATTGTTCTTCCCCCAGGACAGGCACCCAGGGAATCTCAGCCCTTACGGCACTGATCCACCCACACTCCACCTCGAGCAGTCCCCTATCTAGCTGCTCCCCAAGTGTCCCAGCCCCGTGGCAGTGGCACTTGTCCCTGAGCTGCCCAACCTCCAGCTGCCTGCGGTCTGACACGCACCCAGCGCCACCAGCACAGCACCAGCTCCAGAGCGAGGTGCACAGCTCCTTGGAGGTTGCTCCACACACTTCATTAAGCTGCTTCAGAAATCACAACCACCAGCAAAGTGAGCGCTCTCGCCAAGAAACTTAAGAGTCAACACCGAAGGATTATTCTCACCGCGATGCGTGGGACTGCTGGCATCCAGGAGAAAAGGAAAAAAATCCCAGCAAGGGGCTCATCCCTATTGCTGCGATACATCGTGAGCTTTGTTCTGCTACAACCAAAACATACCGGCTCTGACAGCAATAACACTACAACACGGGGCTTACACAGTTTTATTACATTTCTGCTTCACTATTAACCAACCGTCACAATTTCCATCTAATACTATGTCAGATGTATAAGTTTTATAAAGGCACTCACTCTCCTGTGAAATCTTAGGAGAGATGCTGAAAGGCAAAATAAAAGCACAGCCTCACCCCACAGCAGCACGAGCACACCTGAACCCTCTTCTACGCAAACCTCCCTCGCTTGGTGCCGACGCTACTTTGTTTTCCTCCTGCTGCGGGTTAATTTGTCAGCAACACCAGCCACGGGGATGCCAAACCCCGAGCACCGTGTGGGACAGCGAGACCCCATGGGTGGGGAAGGCTTCCCCCTCCCACCTGCCCCCAAAGTTTTGAAACACAATAACCTGCTTTCAGGGAAGAGATCCGTCTGGATTCACTCCCAGCTGGAACAGGAAGGCAGTGCCCTCCCCAAGCCCCTCCAAGACCAGGTTTATCACTTTTTTGTTACGGAACCATCATTCCCATTTAATATTGATACGGCTAAAGCACCACTGTGGACATCAACTACTCGTTTACTTCTCCCTTCCACCCACACGCACATAGGAGCCCCGTTCCCCCCTCACAACAGTGTAAAGGAGAAATACATACCTCTGCAAAAGTCGATACTTCAGGTAAACCTAGTTCAAACGAAAGGAGACCCAAGGCCATAAAAATTGTGGGTTTCCCCTCCAAGTATTTCTCCTAATAACAGACCAAGGCAGCTTTCTGGGGAGGATTGTGCAATTCCTCCTAATGACAACACTTGACTTGGTGGTGTTGCCGAGGAAATCTGTGATCTCAGATACACAGGGGTTTCTTTGGTTAACTGAAGCAAGATCAATAATAACCATATTAATAAATAATGCTTTTAATAGCAGCAGCAGGATATAGGCAGCAAACTGCAGGCAGGTATCAGGGATAGGTAAAAGCATTAATTATCTGCACAATGTCAACGGTTCGGAGCTGATGTGCAGAGCGAAGCTAAAAGCTCACTTTCTGAACATTATCAAGACAGACTGACAACTCTGCTTGCACACGAGCATTTCGGGTAAAATTCAATTTTCTGGATGTCACAATCGAGGGGAACACACTGCTCTTTTTCTTTCAACATCAATAAATTGGGTAAAGGACACAGGGGAGGGGGAAAGACCGAAAGGCTTGACTGTCCTCTTCCTTCCCTGGCTGCAAGTTGCAAAAGAACAAAAGCAAAGGGGAGTTTTCGGGACCTGAGCGAGCAAGGCATGTGCCTTCCCCAAACCAACTCCAACCTGCTCCATTTTTCTGTGACAAGAAAGCGCACACACACTCTGAGCTCTCTTATATAAACAGCAAGAGGGTCAGCTCCTGTCTGAAATTCCCCACCGCATCTAAAATAAATAACGGGGTTGTCTTTAAACTTCACTCCTTCCCACCCCACCGAGAGGTCAGTGAAGTTGAGGGGTTTCTCCCCTCTGAGGGTCCTGGGGGGCTGCGGCTCAGCATCCTCCATCCACCCCGCTGCGATGCTGAGGCTGGGCACCTGGTCCTGCGCCCTGTCCCTCCCGCACCGGACAGGCGGGCGATGCTGGTGCAGCTGAAGGAACCCGAGGGGGGTGTAAGGTTCTCCCCCCCCAGAAAAAGGGTCAGTGGGATAAGCATGGGGGGCTGTGCTCCCCACCTGTCCCGCTCCTGCAAAGCCCCACATTCCCCTCCCCGGTGGGGATGGGGACAGCTGGGAGCGGAGGGGGGCACTCGGGGACCCCGGGGGCTTCGGGGCATCCCCAGGCGCTGGAGGGAGCGGGAGCCCCCGGCACGCAGGCCCCCGACGGGGAGCTCCGGGCTCGGGAGGGGGTCCCGGGGAGGGGTGAGGGGCTCCAGCCGGACGGAGGGGGGTGCGGTGTCCCTCGGGGAAAGGATATGGGTTACAGACCAGCCTGAGGCACCAGCTGCGCGGGCGGGTGGTTTGCTTGAGGCAGAAGAAGGCGGTGGGTGCCAGAGCCGGGTAAGGCACCTGCTCCCCCTCCTCGGAGGCCAGGTCGGGCGGCGGGTCGCGGCCGGGGGAGCTGCCGGGGCCGGAGCCGGCATCCTCCGGCGGCTGCTCGGCGGGGGGGCGCGGCGGCGCGGCGATGGGCACCCGCACCTCGCCGCCGGCCGGGCGCGGCGGCTCTCGGCTCTCGCCATCACTCATGGTAGCGGCCAGGACCTGCGGGGCAAGGGCACGGGGTCAGGGGCGCCGGCCCCCCCGGCAGCGGGGCGCACCCCGCCGCGGCGCCCACCTGGCCCCGCCGCTTAAGCCACAACAAAGACGGGCGATGGGGGTGCAGCCTCCTCCCGGGCGCGGCCGCTCCCGCCCCCCGGGGAAGCTGGGTCTCCCCCCCCCGGGGAGCCCCCACCCACCGGCTTTTTCCTTTTTATTTTCAGTGAATGGAAAATTGATGGGGGGCCGGAGGGGTCCTACCTTAGTTTGGCGGAGCGCGGTGTCCCCAGGAGCATAGCCGTGCCTTCCAGTTCACATGGGACCAGGCAGCAACCGGGGCGCCGGGAGGCGGCGGATCTCCCCCCCCCCTACACCACCGCCACCCCCTAAATCCAGCCGGGGGCGGGGGGGACGGGGGGGCTCGGCGTGCGGCGCCCGCCCTCCCGCGGGGATGGAGAATGGAGGAGAAGCGGCGGGGTGGGGGGGCCCTTCCCGAGCCGTGCCGAGCCGAGCGGAGCCTCTCCCGACGGTAATCCCAAGGAGCGAGCAGGCAGCTCGGCAGCCGCTTTGCAAAGCTTCGCCCGTGCTTAACAGGAAACTTCGGATTTACCGGGGGAGGAGGGAGAGGCGAGGGGAGGAGAGAAGCGGGGGCGGAGGGGGCTGGGAGCCCGGCGGGGCAGGGCGGGGGCGGGCAGCCGGGAGGAGCCGGGGCAGCCCCGGGTGGTCGGGGGCGGGGGGGCCGCCGGCATGGCCCCCCCCGCTGCCCTCCCCCTGCCTTTGTTCAGGCTCCGAGGTGCGTGGCCATGGGCAGGTCGCCCAAGCCCTCTCGGGGGGTCACCCTCACGAGGGGAAGGCGGCGGTGGCGGCGGGAGGGGTTTCCACCTCCTTCACACACACACAGCCCCCCCGGCTAGGCGGAGAGGACTCGGCAAAGCCGGCGGAGGGGGACACCGGGCTTGTCGCCCCGCTCGCTGCCGCGGGGGATGCGCGGCTCCGCCGCCGCCGTGCCCCCCCCCGGGGAAGGTATGCCCCCCCCCCCCCCGCCAGGGGAAGGTTTACCCCCTTGCCCCGCCCCCCCAAGGGAAGGTGTGCCCCCCCCCAGGGGCTCCAGCCGGGGGCGGGGGGAGCCCGGCCGGGCGTCCCCCCCAACCCCCGGAGCCTGCTCTGTGGGAAGGCACCCAGCACCGCTCCCAGGGGGGCTGCCGCCTGCCCCAGCCCCCTGGAAAGCCCGCTTGGCCCCAAGGCATTAACTCATTAGTTTTAATAAATAAATGTATAAGCCCAAGTTAGAGGTCGGAGCATTTTAATAAATAAAGATCGGCTCTTAAACGGCAGCGATTTTTAGCTGAGTAGCTAATCTGCTCAAGGGCTTAGCTTGGAGGGATCAGAATAAACAGATAATGGAGTCGTTACAGGCGCCGCCCCCCCTCAATTCCACTTAAGAAGTTTTATTCTTTTGAGTTATATCAAATTCTGTGAATTATAGCTGTATGTAGTGCAGGTGGAGGGGGGGGGGGGAAGAGATTAAAAACTGTTAGCTAGCTACATTCCCCTCAACTAGAATGTTTTAAAGTGAGAGTTCATTATATACCACCACATTCAATTTGCAAATGCAGTTCCCAATGCTATTCTTCATGGTTAATAGCTGGGAATTGATTGAAAAGGGAGGTCACGCAGCTTTCAAAGCAGAAAGAGCCGAGCCTAACAAGGCTAGCAAGGAGATGGTTTTACATACACACTTTCAATGGTTGTTTTATTAGATGTTTGCAGGTTGTGATTAACAGTATGTGGCAATTTTATTATTGAACAAACAATGCCTCTGACAAGCAGGACGCAGCCTGCACAGCGAACTGTGCAACGAGGAGATTGCACTTGAAGTTTCCACACGTTTATCCAGGCTAATTAGGGCAAATCATAAATTACTGTGGGAAGGGAAGATTTGTGTGTGAGTTGGTGGAGCTCTCCTTGAGCAAACTGTCTTCCACTCATAAATTATCTTGCTCAGGAAAATGTCCTTTCCAGGAAGAGAGGTTTACAAAAATGGGAATCAGGAGAAGGAAAGGCCAAGCCTCAGGAGCACGCGGCACCTCCTGACCCTCTCCCAAAGGCAGAAACTGCCCAAGCAATAAACTTCCCTCCATGCCTCCCCTCCGGCTCTGTATTGGCAGAGCGGGATGTGGCTCCCATGACTAATGAATCCATCTTCAAAGCTCTTCCCCCACCGTGAGCACCGGCTCCTGCCCTTCCCCAGGCAGAGGCCGGGTGGAAGCTCCAAGCTGCAGACACCCTTCCCATAGCCAGACCCAGCACGGGGAGCCTGGCATTGTCAAGGTCTTAACCTGTTGCCTGATGGAGAGTATTTAAAGCCAAGAACCTTATTAGTAAGTTCCACACAACAATGGGGACTGAGAAGGACTTTTATTGTAAAACAGAGGATTTGGAAGAAGCCTGGCAAAGAACCGCCCCAATCCTGACCCCAGCAGGAATTTCTGGCTCCTTCTGCAAAGGACCAGGATTAATTCCAAAGGTGGTCGTTATTGAAAAAGGACAACATTGTTGGCAAAGGTATTTGCTTCCTCCCGTAGTTCCTGCTTAACCTGCAGACCACGGTTGGAAGGAGTAGGCCAGATTCTGCTCCGTTTACTCCAGCTTTGTCCCCAGCTGACTGCACGGATGGCAGCATCACTTCTTCACGTTTCCACGAGTCAAAAGGATCTGGCAGCAGTGTTTCTGTCGTTAATAAACCACCAGAAAATTTAAGATCAATACCAATCTGAGAATACACAATATACCCTGAATGGGTGCTTGGCTTGCAAAATCACAGCTGACATAATGGGATGTGTAATGCTCTTAGCTGGTCCTAATAAACCGTCCCCCACTGGCACGCACCCGGCTATATGCCAGTCCACGTGCAACATGGATGGGCTGGAGCTGTGCACACCTGCCCCGGAATGGCACAGGTGGGAGAGAAGAGCTGTCCTGGGCTCACAGGTGAGCTGGGTGAGCCTGGGGCAGGCAGTGGTGCTGGGTCCCGTCACCCATCCCAGGTGCTTGCTGCGGGGGAGCTCAGCAGGGCAAACTCACGGGGCTCCTGGAGTTACCGGAGCCACAACGGTTTCACCAGCTCAGAAACCAGATCTGCTCTGGCCGTGACAGCCAGCATGTGGACTGAGGACCCCTGACCTCACCCGATGCCTGATCTCCCCCATTTGATGTCACTTAGCATGTAGCAGCCGTTGGCAAGCTGTCACAGAAAGACAAGGTAGGACTTTACAAGAAAATCTGCAGTTGTCTCAGGTATTTTTTCATAAAGCAGCCAAGTTCTATTTAATATTCCTCCTACAAACCTGCCTACAACCCCTCAAAGGCTGTAAAGGTCCCAGTGACCCCGCAGAAGGAAGGAGCAGCGTCTCCAGCCTGCCCAGCCCTGGCTGCTGAACCTTGGGTCAGGGGCACCCGAAAGAGACCCACCGCCAAGGTGACACCCCACCAGGATTAAAAAGCAGTTTCTCAAGGTCACGGGCATGGTGAGAGCCGGGACCTGGCATCCCTGCACGACTCACGCCCTGCTTGCTAGCGAGGCTCACAGAGGAGCTTTGCCAACATTTATGAAATGTGCTGGGTGTGCCACCGTGGCGTACTGTCAGATGAAACCCAGACAGTAAATCAAGTGGCGTAGCACAGCTTAATGCCCTCGTCTGTGGCTGTACGTGATGCACAGCCTCTTCCCATAGAGTTGCGAGGATCAGCTGGGGGGGGGGGGGGGGCGGAAAATCCCATTTGACTTTCGGGGTTTGATGCTACAGCATTTCCCAGGCTAATATAAGATCAGTAGGTCAGCCCCATAGTTTAAAGCTTCTTTGTGTTTTTATGCCTATTAAGCTAACCTCTTATATATGAAGTCTGACAGAGGTGCTGAATACTTTATGTAATTTTTTTTTTTTTACTGGATCTAATTCTAGCTGACTCAAATCTGGCTTTTTCTGATTGCAGAAAAACCTTCAAACAAGGAACAATCTAGCTAATAGTGCTTGCATAAATCATCCTCAAAATAATGAGTATCTGTGGAGTGAATTCATTTAGCTAAATAGATGGAGGACCACTTTAAAGTTATTTAGAAAGATTAACAAAAGAGAAGGGAAATGAAAAACAGATAATAAATTGACAAGAGAAGGGAAAAATTGTATTAGAAACAATGAATTTATAATAAATTCAAAATGTTAAGGAGAAATTTCCAAAAAAGGAGATTGGCACCATGGCAGTTTGGCTAAGCTGGTGCTAAAATGTATTTTTAATTAAAATACACGGATGTTAAAATGCATTTTAAAATAGATAGATAAATAGGTCCCCAGCCAAAATTATATTTTTACTTTTATGACTTTCAAAATCACCCATAATGTATCATTTCCTTGGTACAAGAAGACACTCACCTACTCTGGGGGTAGTTCTTCCGTCGCACTCAACTTATCTCCATCAGCCCGTGACTACAGAATGCCGAGCTGCACATCCCGCCTGGCGGACTGCAGAGCTTACTCCCTTCCCACCTGGAACACGTACCTTCTTCTGACAAAAAAATCCAGGATTTTGCTCCTGCATTCTTTCTTCTTCCCTCACTTTTCCTTTCCTTCTCCCCTAGATTCAGCCCCCATCCTATTCCTTAATCTGTTATCCCCCCCTCGCCGCTGCTCCCTGGCCCTTTCTTTAGGGGTGGCTTTGCGAGATGGCGACTGTCCTGGGCACAATCCCGCAGGAGCCCCTGCAAACACTCTGAGTTGCCCTGATGGGTTTGGGTGCCTCAAAGCCCCCACACCAGCTCTCTATCTGCATTCCAGCGGCAGCAGCAGAGATGGATTTTCTCGCCTTGCCTTCAGCAATGTAGCGAGGGTTACCTCCCCATGGGGTCTCACACTCCACTATGGAGCAATATTTAAGTTCTCAGTAGCCAAGCCTGGAGAAATCCACCAAGTCATCCACACAAGGAGTACAAAGGCTTGAAGTCCCACCTAAATCCTGAGGAAAACTGGGATGATGCCTCAACCAATGTAATGCTTTTGACATCAAGCCTACCATTTGTGCTTTAGTCTCTGGAAAAACATCCGGAGAAAGCATCCCCTAACAACTTTTGGCATTGCGTTAGAGCAGCACAAGGCTATCCATCTTCTAAACCCATCATCCACCTTGCGCTGTGTTTCCAGTCTCACAGCTGAGTGTGCAGCACTTCCAAATACATCCCTGAGTGAGCGTATTTCAAACCCACGCATTTTGGACAGGCTCAAAAACTGTATTGTGGCTCCTCTCTTTCTTCTGTTGTGTTTGCTGCTTTGATTTATTTACTTCTTATGTCATGTTTAGACTTGCTAAATATAAAAACTGTTCAAAATAACTGCAAAATATTCTCCAAGTCCTCAAGGAAAAAAAAATTGCATTGCTCAGATCTGCCTTCTCATGTTTTATGGTTTTAGTACACATTGTAAATAGAATATTTCCATAATAAATATTTGATAAAAATAATTTCCACGTGAAGTTAGCTCTAAGCCAACAGCCCCAGAAAGGCAGAAGGGGAGCTACCAGGTTGGCAGCAACATTAGTGCATGCCTGAAAAAAATTCCCCAACTTATTGGAAGAGACCACCTTGAGTGGGAAGACAAATCTGATCTCCACATTCCCCCTTCACCTTCCCACCTCCTCATCTCCTTGATGTGGCCACCTGCTCAGCAAGAGGAAAGCGATGTCCTGGGGCCCGAGAGCTGCAGATGTGTTTTCTGACAGTCACAGCATCCACCACTGGGTATGTCGTTTCCCTGCCTTCACGCTCAAGCCTTCACACAGCTGGCTGGTACCTCTCCTCTTCCACTCACAGACTTGGAGCATCTCTCTCCAAGACGACCTTTAAGCACAGGTTGTTGCCCCCTTGAAGTCCTTGGGACATTAGTCTTGGCCCACATTTATATTTGCAAATAAGTTCATCTCTAAAGCTCGGAGGTTGACCTGAGCACCGTGTACCATTTACTGGCGCCTTCCCAGCACCTTTTCTAACAATCCGGCAGGCTCTGGTGAGCCAGGTTGCCTGACTGCAGTTTGAACAACATTTTGAATAATGCTGCTTGTGGCAAGAAATCGCCGTGGCCCTGATTTCCCCTTTCATGGAGCTGAAATTTCATATTCTTTAATTTCACTGATTGCTCTGTAGTCTCTTTCAGTGAGAAAGAGTGGAATTTCACTTTTACAGGTGCCTGGTATGTTCCCACTTGTTTATTAGATGGGCAAGACAAGACAAAAATAATGAATTTTCAGTTTGTTGCCAACATAAAAAACAGTAAAACCACAAAGGCTGCAGAAATTTGATTTCTTGCTGAAAATTTATACCTCTTCTACTGAAAAGACAACAGATAATTGTAGACAAATGTAAGACAATTTAACCAAAGAGGCACCACAGCAGTTTTAAAATGAATTAAAATTAACTTTTTCATTTAAAGGACTCCAATGTAGGTCAGGCCCCTTTGGAGGTAAAATTATTCCAATTGATTGTATCATTGGTAAATGCATTTGTGATGTGCAAGGTATTTGAAATCATCGAGGCAAAACTGCTGGTGGTGCAGATTAGTTAATTTACTGCACAAAATGACCTTTGTTGCACTAAGAACCAAATCTTATGGGACAGAAGTCTTTTAAATAGCTGCTAATAGTTTAAATGAATTACCCAAGAAGATGATGTTGAAGAGCTGAATGTATTAGAGGACTTAACATAGTAGGGGATATATACACAATATGTACGGGCTGGATGTATTAGAGGATTCTTCACATAAGAAATAACTTGATTTGGGACCCACAGGCTTCTGCTGTTACGTGTCTGTAGAAGGGAAGGCAAGCAGATACCTCTTCTGCACGCTAAATTGTTTGACATTTCTCTCCCAGCCCTCAAAGACAACTGTTGTACTGCAAATGCAAGGGTAGGGAGTGTATCCAAAGAGGCAGCATATTGCTCTATATTGCATTGCTGTAGAGGTTTGGCTCTCGAGTAGGAAACTGTTCAGCTGGGATATGCGCGGGTAGCCTGAGGGATGCACAAGCATGGAGCGGCTGCGCTGCCCCAGCCACCTTGCCATGCTCCGGGCTCTGTGTTGTGCAGGAGGACGGCGCGGAGGATTAGCAAAAGCTCTCTAAATGCAACAGGAAACAAAACCTAAGCAGTGCTGCATCCTTCTCCAGCAGTAATTTTCTTGTGCTATGAAAGTCATATAATGTTCTTTACACAATTTATTGTAAATCACTCATGGCTTGTTTAACACTCCACTGATTTTATCTTGATTTATTGCATTGCCACCCTGCACGGCAAGGCAACAGCCGTGGCTTTATGGTCTTTAATCAAAGCCCAAACACCTGTAGTTTGCAGCCCATGGCTGAGGGTTCCCATAGCCGAAGTCTCGGCATGATGCTCAGCATCCCATGAGCCCACTGCCGGGTGCTGAGCCCAGAGCACCACCCAGGCACAGGCAGGGGCTCAGCTCCACTCCCCTCCTCCTCCTGCAGCCCACCCCAGCCCAGCGCTGTGAGGACCACACTGCACAGCCCTGGGATTTCATCTCCCCATTGCTCTGGGGGGGGGGGGCGAGGCAGAGACAGCGAGCCCACTCGTGCATCTGCCTGCTCCTGTTGTCCTTTACCTTCCTGTTTCACGGTGGCTCCTGCAGATCTTGGATGAGATCGTGGTCCTCCAGCGGTCCATACAGTCCCTGGCACAGAGAGTCCACATTCCTTAAAAAGCTGACAGTCTGGCGAGGCAGAAATCAGGAACACAAAAGCATTATCATCCTCAGAAAGACAATAGTGTTTTTTCCCTAGAATTTACCTGGGGGTCACACAGGAAGCCTGGGGCAGAGCCAAGAGCAGATTCAGTCTCCCTCAAGACCTAATTACAAAATTAGTGTCTCCCTCCTTGGACATTAGGGCACGATGCAAGAAGACAAATCGATGCTGGTGACATCTGAATGATCTCCAGCTCCAAAGAAGTGAGCAGAAGTAGGCACTGGATTACTGCAAACCCATGGAAAGCATCTGGAAGTCAGGAGAGCATCTTTTCCTCCCTTTCTGTGGGGCAGCCAGCAATGCAAGATGTAAGGAACAGCTGCCTGAAAGAATCCTTTCATCACTTCAGACAGCTAACATAGCCAAAAATAAATATTTCAGCTTGGGCAGTATTTAAAAAGATTTTGTTGCTGTAAGGCCAAATTTTCAGTCTATCAAAATCTCTTTACACAAACCGAGTTGAATGAGTAATTGGTTTAGAAAGAGTCAGGCCAAATGCACAGCAAAAGCGTAAACTGTTCTCATGAAACTGTTAACTCCCCCCATACATATATATATATATATAAAATAACGTGCACTGTACCATAGGTCATACTGCAGAGCTCTGCAGATGCCCATACAACCGCTTGCCCCACCGAGCATGTCTGGATGAAAAGCCCCTGCGGTGCCCTTGGCCAGGGCTTGTCCCGCTCCGAGCCCCCCCGGGCGTTGCTGTAGTGCCCTGCTCTGCACACGCGAGCCGGAGCGCAGTGGGACACGAGGAGCATGTCGGCTATGTTAATCCCAGGCAGTAGACACTGAACAGCTGCACGTGCCCGGCCCAGGCCAGGCGCAGTCACGTCCCCGTTTGCAAACCTTGCCTATAGCACCTGGCGCTCCCCTCCCGGCCGTGGCACTGTGCGGGGATGCCGGGATGGCTGGCTGGCTCCACGGAGGGGTGTGGAGCAACGCTGTTCTAGCGAAGGGCGAAGGACGCCCAGGACGCCCACTCTACATCATCTTCTCCAAGACTTGTGAGATGCAGAAGGTCAGAGTGACAGCTGCAGGGGACAAACGTGCAAGGCAGAGTCAGAGTTATTTCAGTTCCACAAACTCCAGGGTTCCCCAGGCAGATGGAGGTGAACGTGGGTCCAAGGTGGGATGGGAATCTTACGTGGCCACAACACGCTGCTGCCACGAGCTCCAGAGCTGATTTACACCCATGCAATGGGCATGTCTGTAAGTCCTGCTGGAGATGCAGCTCCAAACCCCAGACCTTTAAAGTTATGCCCAGATAAAGCTCCTGAGCAAATCCAGAATTGCTATAGCCTTAGGGATGACATAGTTTTGCTATAAAGAAGCCTACGGATGGCAAAATTGTCTCTGAAAGATCTCCCCGTGTCTGCTGTCAACGAGCATTTCCATCAGTGTCACAAGCTGTGCGCAGCAAGAAGCAGTAGGGAGCAGGAGCCTGCACCCACAGAACCCGGCAGAGGTGTGTGCCCAGCCTGGGTCTGAACAGCCGCGCTGCCCCCAGGGACCTGCTGGGGAAGGCAGCGGCATGTTTCAGCAGCCAGGGAGCAAATCCCCCATGCACCCAGGTACGTGGGATCACCAGCTGAAATCTCTGCAGCCGTCTCTTTGCTCAAGAGGAATTATTTAGGGTAATCCTACAAGGGAAGAAGGATGTAAAATCCTCTTTGGCAGGTAATTTAGAAGTGGGTAGGGGAAAATGCTCCAGGGACTGGCTTATGGGACAACCCTGTGATGGCCGCGTACAAACCAGTGACACGCTGGAGTTTTCCATCACCCATTTTCTGCGTGTCTCAGGGCTCCAACAGATGTGGGGGACAGGCACAGAAGGGGATATGGAGATTAAAAAGACAGAGTATGCTTACAAAAGCAAGGCTCTGGCTAACTCAAATGGGAGCCATGCAGCTTAATCTGTATCAAAAGTTTTGCAGGAGTGCAAGTCTTCTGCAAACCAAAGGTGAATGAATGTTAAAAGTGCAGCTCGAGCTTACCTTTGTCCTTTCGTCAGCTCCGTATGTGAAATTGTTCTCATTTATAGACCTATGGAGGCAGGCGAGTAAATAAAGGCACAAACAAGCTAGAAGCAACAGGTTAAACATATTTGCAGGACAAAGACCAGCTTGGTCGGGGCAGCTAAACAGACATCAGGATGCACAGGAAAAAACATATTTCTGAATAATACAGCCTGGATGCACAGCAGCACCGAGAGGAGGCGGCCGATTTGTGTGTTTAAACGTGTGTGTGGGGGGGCATTTTAGCACATGCACCCCAGTCTATGAGCCTTCTGAAGGCAGGCAGGGACTTCTGGTCACCTTTCCGTCTGTCTTACTGACGGTGTCACCTGAAGCTGCTTCAGCCTTCCTACAATGAGTCAGGGGAAGCAAACAGTCGTAGCAAAAGCAAGTATTTTTACCGATAACTTCTCCTGTTAAAAGAAATCCAGTTTGCTGAAAAACTGAAAATTCAAAAGGTTTGATTTATGGGACAAGAGGTACAACATATATTTTGTGAGGGGGGTAAACAGGTCATTTGCAAAGCAGCTCAAACATATAAAGATTTGCTTTCATGTTTGCTGCCATCTGGGTAATTCACAAGAATAAAGCCACCTCTTATCCCGCTTCAATCGATAACTTTTTTCTCATTCCCATCATGCAAGTTACAACAGTTCCTTCTCTCCCCGCCCGTGTCTGCGTGGGGAGAGAGGTAGGCAAGTCCTGGCTCCATCCAGGCTCCCTCCTGTCCTAAACTGTGTCTCTAACATGATTTCAAACCTGCGCTACCTCATCCTTAGTGCTATTTTAAGCAGAACTAGATCACTTGGTAACCACCAAAACCCTTGAAGATTTGCAGGTAGAGACATTTCTATTAGTTAAGGCTTCCACACTGGTCTACAAGTCAGCATTTCACATCCCCCGGGGCCCCACGGAAAACATCAGACCTCTGCTCTACCAGCCTCCCTCTTTCATTGCAAGGGGCTCCACCAGCGACCCACCAGCATCATTAACTGTTCCCTTGGAGTGGGGCACACTTATTGTTTTAAATAACTCACAGGGATATATTTCAATCAGCTACTGTTCATTAGGATTTATTAGGCTGGACCCAAGGGTGGGCATGGAAGCTAATTAGAATTATTATTTTCAGGCGACAAGTATAAGGACCTCCCAGGGAAATTTTCAGCCCTTCATTTTAAGGCTGAGGTACAATTTTCAGGGTTATTTCCTGGAATTATTTAATGGGATGGTTCTCTGTAATAATGTAAAAGACCTGAGAGAAGGGTTGTAGTGGGAAAAGAAGGAAAACCAGACCCTGCTGAGAAATTCTGGGTGGATAAATAAACAAAAGAACATTAATAACAGGGCCTGACTACTGCACTGAAAGCTGCCACACAACCAATTTCTGGCCCAGCATGGTCACTTCACTGCACACAGCTTCCCATATTGGCCACGGAGGAGGAGAACTGGGCTCAGAGCTCATCACAGCTTCACTTGTGTTAGCTTTGAGGCTCCATATCTGGTGGAGCTGCAAGCATCGTTATTCCCTCCCTCTCCTCTCACCTCTATTTCGGCATATCCAGCCCTGGAGAACCGTGCAAGACCTTCTGGGGTCACTACTAGGTCCACCCACTTGCTGCTCCCTCTCCAGAAAGTGCTGGTGCAAAAGGAGCAGCACCATTTCCACGTGCTCAGGACCAGCATCTTTTCCACTGCTGAGCTGCTGATGCCGAGGCAGGACTTGCTGCCCTCAGCTTGTGGCATGGAGAGAAACCGAGAAGCAAATTATTTACACAGAAATGACCTACTCAGCAGTTGTTAGCCTGGCTCCAAAGAGCTCACTGCTCCTAATGATGTCTCCAGAGCTTTGCTGGGAGGGAATATTAACGAGAAGAGCAAGAAAACAAGCTGGTTATCTTTGGTGACTGACTGATGCCAACAGACTACAACTTGCTAAGCATTTTCAAATAGCATTTGCAGTTGATGACATTTGGAAACCCTAAGGACCTAGAAGGAGATGGGGTAAATTTCCATTCATGAAGGCTGAAGTGCACTAAACTGCTTTGGATCAGAGCTGTCTAGAAACGAGGTAAGAGCTGACAAACACACGTGGTTCAGGGACACCTTTGCCTCTAAGGGCAAAAAGGTATTTGGCGTGTGGGCTAACAGAGGGCACAAAGGCATCCAAGCTACAGAAAGGGTTAAACACCCATATTTTGGGTATCATAGTAACTGCTACATCCTAGCTCCTGACCAAGGACCGCCAGATCCTGGTAGAGGATGGAGGTCAGCAGATCCTCCTGTTTGACCCCACATGTACATGCTCATGCCCCACCGTGACAGGGATGCAAACAGGAGGAAGAAGGCTGCAGTGAGGTTACCTCTGTCTCCATCACTTCACCTTGACACCTCTGGGGTGAGCACCCCAAAAAATCCTACTGGCCATTGAAAATTTAGACTTTAAAGGCCTCAGCATGCGTCCTCAGTTCCCTGTAGTCAGGCAGAAGGAGAAACCCCAAAAGCAAAATACAAAGGGAAGGAAATAAGGGGGGACCTTATCACTCTGTACAGCTGCCTGGCAGGGGCAGTAGCCAGGTGGGGTCGGTCTCTTCTCCCAGGTAACAAGCGACAGAACAAGGGGAAACAGCCTCAGGTTGTGCCAGGGGAGGTTTAGATGGGATATTAGGGGAAATGTCTTCGCTGAAAAGGTGGTCAGGCACTGGGACAGGCTGCCCAGGGAGGTGGTGGAGTCATCATCCCTGGAAGTGTTCAGAAAATGCATAAATGCGGTGTTTAGGGACACAGTGGTGGACTTGGCAGCGCTGGGTTAATGGTTGGATTTTATGATCTTAAAGGTCTTTTCCAACCTAAAAGATGCTATGAAATAAAATTAAATCAAAGCCTACTTTTGACAAGTTAAGTAACTCTCTCAGTTTTGCCATGCGGGATGTGCATTCTGCTCCCGACACTCTCCAACCCTAGGCAAGTCACTTCGCACCCTGCCTCTGTTTCTCCTTTCGGAAAAGCATCTCAAGATGCACTGACAACCATTAGGAGGCAGTTACTGCCAGGACCTATATAGGATCTACATATTCATATATTGTGTGCCCTCTGCTGGCAGCCTCATTTTCCAGAGCACAGGAAAATCCTGCCCAAAAGGGCAGGTGGGACTTGGGTCTTTCCTTCAAATATCGGACAATAAAACTGCAGCAGTAGCAACAGAAAAGGGAATTTCCTTTTGCACGTTGCACAGCAGCAGGTAACGAGATTACACCTTTCCTTTCTGTGGAGCAGGCTGGTTCCCACAGGATCTCCTGCATCCCAGCAGCTGTTGTTGACCAAACACTCAGCAGACTTTTCTTCCAAGGAACACTCTTCTGATGTAACAATATCCCTGAAATACATTTCTCCTTTGCCCTCATTTAAAGTGATTTATCCCATCACCTATCAGGTGATGCCCAGGTTCAGCAGTGTCACAGCAAGTATCCCAGATTTAGTGATGCAAAGCATAGATCAGATGAAATACCCATGGCTGTGTGCGGACGCAGCCGGTGGAGGATCACACATCACCTGCAGAAAGCAGTCCTGCCCTTCACCAAGGTCGTTTCAGCCATGCTCACAGCCTTAGCTTTGACCTACAAATATTTGGGCCCCTAGATTTGATTTGCATAGAAGTCCAGCAAGTTTTGCTTTGCTTGATCCTGCTAATCCTCCCTGGCCATCCCTTTTGGCTCTGACATCACAGACGTGGTACCTGGGGGGATGGAGGGACCTCCTGGGGCACCCAGCCCTGGGCAGCACCGCTGCTCCAGCCCCTGCTGTGGCCACTGCACCCCTCAGCTCTGCTCAAACTCATTGCCAGCAGGGGCTCCAACCCCAGCAAAAGGCCTCACTTCGGACTGCTAAGAACCAGTTTTCCAGGCTGAATTTTTTTTTTTTAGTCACCTATTAATACTTCTCGATGCCCCAGCATTGTCTTTTAGTTCAGATGATTCATTTCTCTCCATCCACTGAAATATCCTCGAAACATTACTTAACCAAAAGCCGGCTGGAGAAGAAATGCATTTTTCTTTTGTGGAGGAAACCAGTTCCCCTGCCAACAAAAAAATATCAAGACAAGCAGGTTCAACGTGCTTTTGTAAGTCTGGATTGGACTTGGTCCTATTTTCATCCCATTATTCTTTCCTTCACAATTTGTCTAAAGCTTTGCAGACTGTGAAAGGCCAGTCGCTGCTGGGATTGCTTTTCCTTCTCCTTTCATATGGAGTACTCTGTTTGCCATTCTTCAGTTATATGAACCACTCCTGAATGACACATCTGTGAAAATACTTTGCCAACGGACTTCGTTTACTTTTTTTTTTCTTTCTTTTTTCTTTTTTTTTTTTTTTTTGCCAGCTTCACTCCCTGCAGGATCCCTCTGCAGAGATTCCCCCATTTCCAGGCCAGCAATACACCAAGGTCTGCTTCAGACCTCAATTATTTTCACACAGCTGAATCCCCTACGCTTCCTGCCCCTTGTAGCGCTGTTTGCTATCGAAAAAAGGATGAGCTTGTGTGAATGCCGAAGGTTTTTGGTTGTTTAAGCTCATGTGAGCACCACAAAGGTCTCTGCCACGTTGCTACCTTTCACAAAGTTTTGGGGATTTCTGACTCTGAGAAATAGGCTCCAAAAATGATGAGCATCCTTGCCCCAACCACATCACCTTGGAAATGTGATTTTCCCTTTCCGTTTTCCTTAAAAGCCCCATTTCCCAGCCACAGCACCAGAGCTCAGCCACCAGCCCAGCTCTGCTCGAGGTGGCTTCCAGGAGACCGTAACAGCTTCAGGACTGAACAGGGCAAAAGAACCCCCCCAAACCCAAGAGTCGAGAGCAATGAACAAGGGAGAAAGCACTATAAAAAGGACTGCAAAGAGACTAATGACACTGTTCAAACAAAGTTGCCTCCTGCGATAGCGTTAAATCCTTTTAATGACCTTTCAGCCTTTAAAAAGAGTTTATAAGACAATTTTCTGTTTGCTAGGCTTACTGACAAATAGTCAGTAACTGCTTAGGGTGGTACCAGGAGCCCCATTACAGAACAAATAAGGTCCATTTTACCATTTTCCCCTCCCTCTTGTAAAAAACTTAACTATTTCCCTCCCCAGCTCATTCACTGGGGCACTGCACAACCAGAGCTGGAGCGCAGGTAGAAGGCGAAAAGCACTTGGAGAAAAAGCAACAACCTCCAAGAGCAACATCACAGGAGGCAGCAATAGTTGCTGGGAGAGATAAAGCACATTTTGCATGAGATTACTGCATGAATGATGCTTTGATCGGCAAAGCAAAGAGCAAGACAACAGTTTTAATGGTCTGAAAACACATGAAAAGCTCATGTAGAAAGCAGCTTTGATACACAAGACAGTGGCACAGCATTTATTTTGTGACCTTTAACAAGTATGGGCAGTTCAACAACAAGATGATTTGATGGAAAAAACATATCAAAAGGAGGGAGAAAAATTAACTCGAGAGCTTTGTGGCAGAGGGAGGAAAGGAACAGCTGGGGCTGACGGCGCCTCTGAGCTGGCTTCCAGCGTGGTGAGGACCAAGCCCTGCAAGTACCACATGTTCTCAGTCCCCACCGAGAGCAGCAGGAGCCCAGTAGCTCCCAGGAACAGGGAATTTGGGATATTTAGTTAGCAAAACCCCAAAACCAAAGCCTGCTAACAGCAAGTATTGACAGTTATACCTTCGCACAGCCCACAGAGAAATGCATTTTGAGGGGAGCTTTTGTGGGGGACACCCCAGAGCTACCAGCGTACAGAAAGACTGGGCGCTGGGAAGGACAGCAGGCTTGTGACAGGCATGGTTATAGTCCCCAGGTCCTCAAATGCAGGAAAACCAGGGGAGAGAGAATTTGAAGGCAATTTGAAGGGATGAGGGCAATGACGACATTTTCCAGGAAATAAGTTTTTAAGAGAACTTTGAATATTGGGGAAAAAAACAAAAGCAAGACATGTGCATGTGATAACTTTTTAAATCTTCTCTACTAACTGTTTGAATACGATAAACCAAGGGCTATGGAAATAACGACAGGTTTCCTTCTTGCACGTGCAAAAGGGTGATGTAGTCGAGGCCCCAGAAGCACAAAGTCCTGCACAGGGGCACATGCGCCCACCTCTCCCCAAGAGTATACCCTGGCCATTTGCTACCGACAGCCGCTTATATGACTGGGATTTTTTCCTCATAAGGACAAGACAAGAAATCCTTTCATTCACAACAGCCATTTTTGCCTGAAACCTGCAGGAAGAGCACTTGCTATATGCTGTTCTCCAGCTGAAAGCACAAGTCACCCCTGGGAGAGAGAAAGCAACCTGAGCAGACCAAGGCCACCCCCTACCTTAAATAAATAGCCTGAGCAAATTGTGGGAAACTGCCATCAAATTTGGCTGGCATTTCTAAGCAGTGAATGTCCCACCTGAAAAAAAAATTAAAAACATCTCCATGATGAACAGTCACAAAAAGACAGTGCCTATCAGCTAATTTATGCACTATGAATAATTCAGCCACCTCTATTTAAAAACTTCAGCTGAATAAAAACCACATGGAGGAGATCATCTGGAGGTAAAGGGGAGAACCGTCGACCCCAGAGGTCTCTCCCTCTTCCCACACCTGGATCTGAACTGCACCAGCTGAACCCAGACATTCTAAAGAGATGAAGAGGCAGCAGAGGGAGGAACCCAGGAGATGAGCAAAAGGACCTCCCACTGTTTATAAGAGCTCTTCAATATGCATCTTTCTATGGTGGACATAAGGGTTTGGGCTGTTTCAGTTAAGAGCTAGCTCATCCTCCTCCTGCAGATTGTGGTGCTTTCCCCCAGCACCTTTCCACGTGTGGGGGAGCAGCCCCCAGCTAGGTTTAACTCCTTGTGCTCTCCCTTCAGGTTCTTCCTGCACCATGGAGGGTGGAAGGATGTATTGCAAAAGCAAACCTCTTTTTCTAACATTTTCTGTGTGTCCCCCATTTGTTTTACAATCATAAGAATATTTCAGGGGACCCTGAGATTGAATGGGGTCCCTCCCTCCAGCTCCCCACAGTCACCTGCTTGGGACATTTGGGTAGCTTGCTAAGGGATAAAAGAGCAGGACCCACAGAGACTGTGAAAATCTGGCACTGCTGGAATAAATAAATACTGCCTCAACACCTTCCATGGAGGCAAGAAAAAGCCAGAGCACATCTGGATCCCCAGGACCACTGGAAACTCATCACAGCAACCAGAAGTAAAATATTTCCCCCTCCCTTGCAGCACACCTGCAATATGACACAGGTGATGGAGGCAGTTGCCTTCACTCATCCAAACTTTGCATTTAATAACCTCAGAGAAAGTTCTGTGCCTCCATCTTCCTGAGAGCTCCACTTCAGACCACTATAAGCAAGGTTGCTATTTTTCCAGAAAGCTCAGCATTTCTTAGACTAGGGGTTTCAGGCTGAAATGGGGTCACAAAACCTTTTTAGCTGGGTTACCAGCCCCGGGCAACTTCATGTTTATTCCAGATAATCTGCAAGCCTGAATTCAGGGAAGAATTCTTGTTGTTGTGGCAGGATGGCCAGTCAAGCATAATTTAATTTAAATTTATCTTTGTTAGCCAGCATATTTGTCTGCCTCCTCTACTGGCCTATATTATCATTTCTTCAGGGCTACTAGGAAATATCTGCAAAGCGTTATGCTGGTGGCAAGAAAAGAAAAAAATCTGTTCTACAGATAAGTGTGGTGAGGTGCCCATCTGGCTCTCTAAACAGTGGGAGCAAGAGTGGGTCAAATGAGACAAAATTGTTTCGTGACCATAAGAAATGGGGTGAGACCTGCAAGGCTGCACCCCCTTCTGCTACGCACTCGGTGGTGCGTGCATGTGGAAGGGCTCCAGCTCTTGGCCAGAGCATCCTTTTGCTTCAGGTAGCAGCAGCACAGAGAGGAGATGCAGCATCAGGCCCACCTGCAGGGAGACAAGGCATTGCCCTGGAGCAGATGGAAGCCCTGATGCTGCTGGCCATGGCTCTGGGGTTGCCTGGGCAGCTCCTCATCCCTGTTTTCTGGCATTGCAACAGCCAGGGATGCCTCCCACACAGGTGGCATTGCCAGGGACATGTTTCGCTCTGCTTTAGGGCTCCTTTCTATTGCCACCGTGGTCTCAGGGAGTGTTAGCAGACAGTGACAGAAGCATCATACATATATTGAGGGTGAAATACTTCATAAACCATCACTTTCAGAGCCTTCTTTCCCTCTCCAGTCATGCCTGTCTTGACTTATACCTGCTCTACAGAGAAAATGGCAGGATTTAATAGCCTTTTATTAGTACGTCAGCTTTCCAAATGGTCAAAGTGTTATTCATAGGGTAGGTTAAAAAAAAAGGAAAAAAAAAAAAGGAAATGCAGCACATTTAGGAGAAATACTTCTTGTTCCTGCCCATGAAAGGCGTTAAGTGCAGCGGCGTGTGCCTGGCCCCTTTCTGTCACATCTGGAAAGGAGCCATCACACTTTCTCTCCCAAGCCAGCCTCATTTTTACTTCATTTCCATGCTTCATGCCCCTGCCACTCGGTGAAGCAGCTTGCTCTGGGAGTCTGGGGATTTCATTCCCCTGAGCAGCAGGAGGGGCACCAGTACCACCAGCGTTAAGGCAGCAGCAGGGCTGCACAGATACAAATTGGAAGTCTCAAAATATTTCTGACTAATGAAGGTCTGCTCCATATTTGCCCCTTCCCCTCCCCAATCCTTTCTTTTCACTGTGCCTGAAAAGTGTTTTGATTGAGTTTTTTTCTTTTAAGTCACTTAAAACCCTTATCTTCTCAGTTCTTTTCCCATCTGATCGTGCCCAGACCCGAAGAGCTGGCTGTCAGGCAGAAAAGGATATTTTTTCCCACCAAAATGCAACTTTACAGCCTTTGACTAATAAGAAAGAACAGGCACCAAATACTCTCAAAGCTTTCTTGCTCACCAGTTGCCTTTCAAAAACCCTCCAGGACATAAGAATTTTTTTACTACTCTGGAGCAGGTTTTCTTGTCCCAGCATTACAGGACCATGGATGTCCAGGGCTATCAGCGTTCTCTGCTCAGCCTGGCAAAGGCTGAACCTGGTGTCCTGGTTCCCATGTCTACACTCAAAAGGGCCAACTAGTTTTTGAAACAAAACCTCATAGCAAAGGTATGAAATGAAATAATTTGTCCTGAACAGATCTTCTAGTAAAAGACATTTATATTATGCAAAGATAAATGAGTGAATGATTCTTCCCATGCTTGCTCAGAAAGGATTAGAGAAAATCATCCTTGCTTCTCCCCATGTTTAATTTTCTTATCCATTCCACATCTTTTCCCTCCACCTTTCAGAGTTTGGGGTTCTACCTTCAGCTGGAAAAGGTGAAAGGCAGCATCTGCTCCCAGGATTTTTCTGGCTCAGATAGGAAAATCCAGAATAAAACCTGCTCCTATCACAGTCCCAGCCCAGACACAAGGTGTTCCACAACACATCCGTGTTTCCAGGGGCTCACTAAAAACAGACCTTCTGAAACTTGGAGGCTCACCCTTCATTACTGACAGCACTGTCCTGGAAGCCTATTACCTTTAATTGGCA